>NC_059473.1:84485081-85126018 GCF_018139145.2 Gymnogyps californianus | reverse complement strand
TGACTGGCACCTTCACGCTGATGCCACCACAGTCAATGAAAAGTTTCTCATTGATTTCATCAAGATCTGGATCAAGGTTTTTGTGTGGAACAGAGCTCATTCGAGGCTGTCTTCTGCAATACTCCCAGTAAATTCCTCTGCCATATTCTTGGTCAGATAGCAAGCTTAAAATCAAATTCCTGCTTGCCAGACCCAAACAGCTAAACACAAGCCATTTCTGATCCACCTGCAAAACTCAGCAAAAGTCAGTAACATTACATTACTAGGATAGGAGGATGAACAGATGTGTTGTTTTTTTGATTTTGTTTTTCTTTGCTACTGCCTGCAAGTCTTTGTCTATTTAATCAACTACTTATTACTATACGTTATTTGATAATATCCAGAGGGAAAGGTTGGTATGTTCAAGGGTCTCAGGTGAGCCTTGTTCTACATGAGGCAGGAAATATATTTACATACACACACATATATAATACTTCTCCTGTGACAGTCCTTCCATTGCAAAGAACAGGGAGGTAAATTTCTTTATAAGAAAGTATTGGGAATTCTCATTCTGAAATTCACTGTTTCTTTCATTCATGTGGGTGGAATTCATCTCACCGAACCTTCAGCCATCTACAAGCTTAGCCACATCACCTGGGGTTTATCTATAGCCACAAGAAAGAAAAGCAACGCATTTAATTCTAAAACAAGCAACTCAGGTAAGTGGAATGACTCACCCTCTAACGAACCTTGTCTTTCTGCATTAATTATAGTACCTAAATAATTAATTTAGGCTAAACACATAGATTCTCTGTCCCACTTAATTTTTTCTTCAAAAGAGAAATAAGACCTATTCTAAAGACAAACTTTAATAAATCTGTGAATGCATAAATTTATGTATAAAAGTATATGTAAGCATAAAATATATAATACATAAACACTTACATAGATGTGCAAATACATATAAATGCACATATACATAGATTTATATATACATATACACACACATATTACACCCATACCTCCTGTGTCTTTATATGTGCAATTGGGTTTTTAGATGTCTTTCTATAGCCAGTCATTCTGTTTCCCTGAATATCAGTAAGTAACCTTTTCACTTCTTCTTGTGGCCTCCTAGGTGTTTCATTAAGAAAATTACATCAATGGTTAAGAAAGTAACGTGGTCAATCTGAATTTGTTTCCTTTTTCATTTGATCTTCCTTAAAAAACCCCACAAACTGAAAACCCTCACATTTTATGTAGTTGTCTCTTTGCTTGTCACTGTATTACATTAAAGAAAAAAAAAAAAGGTTTAAAATCGTGGAAAGTTTTCCTTTCAAATATCTAACATTCAGTACATTTAAAAAAATTATTTGCTTCTTTTTGTAGTGATGTTAATGGATAAAGTGTCACTAGATTCATTTTGATGACACCTGTGTTTTTAAACAGCCGTAATAAGGTCTTAAAGTTCATCTTTTGTTGAGAAAATTCTCATGACAGTGGAAGAAACAACTCATTACTAGGATGATAGAGAGGGACAGTAAATGTACTGTAAGACAGCAGTCATCTTTACTTTCAAATTGATATTAACTTTGTATCAGAGAAAATTATTCAATTGAAAATTATTTTATGCAAAGGTTTTTCATTTTCAGTTATGTATTTGAGTTAGATTTGAAGCCGACAAACCAAAGAGTTGCTGAGACACTGCAGTTAAAATCTCCTGTAAATGTATTTAAATTCAAAGAGTCTTGCATCTTTTTTTGGCTTGTATTTTTCCTCCAGATAAATGCTAACCTTTTACAAGATTGTTATCATTACCAGTAATTGTTAACAATAATATTGTTAATACTAATTAGCAAAAATACTCCTACACCCAGAGAAAAAATAGGCATAGCTAAAAATACAGATGAGATGCTTGTTAGGAAACTGATCAAACAAGCTTAATTATGACCCCCAGATAAAGGGACTGCCATTAAGCCATTAAATTATCACAGATAAGACAGACTCTCAGTCACTGTCTGATGATAAATCGCAGCTAACAACAGCAAGGAAATCAGAGCTTGAACTGCTAATCCTTTTGAGGTTTGTGATGAGCACCAGTTCCCCTACTGTTTTGCATCTATTTATATTGCACTCCGAACCCCCAAATGGCCTCTGCTTATCTGCAGCTCTAGATAATTTATGCCTATTGGTGTGTCACCTCACAGCAGAGGCTGTTATCAGCAAAGAGGAGTTTTAGGAAATCTGATCCCTTGAAATGCTAATCCTCTGGAGATTACCGCACATAAACGAGTTTTCTGCTGTGATTTACTTTTGTTTATTGGTAGCAGAGATTAGCACTGTACGATTGCCATTTCAAACAGCTGCTTAGTTTGGGAATAAAGTGATCATTTAATGTGTAGGATTTTCACATATGAAGCTGTCCTGAGTCTAGCAGTCAAAAGGCAAGATAGTAATTTTTATTTATATGTCATCTCTTAAAAAGATTTGTAAATATTTTTACTACATGAAAGGCTTAAATTCTTACATCTTAAATGCCTCATTCCTTAGGCCCTAATCCAGAAAAGCACTCACATTTCTGTGTAATTTTAATCATGTGGGTGATCATAGTAACTTTGATGGGATATTCTTGTACTTACATTCTAGGTGTGCTTAAGCACTTTGCTGGATCAGGTCCCAGCAATGAGATGCTCTCTGGTTTCAGTCAGCTATGATGGGTACTTTCTATGCTGAAACGGTTACTGATGAGAAAGGATATATGATTAGGAATTTTATTAAAAAGCTTTTTCCCTATCTTAATGCTGTTGAACTGCTAAGAAATCTTATCGGTTAGCATTTGATGGGGTTATTTGGCTGGTAGTTAAAT
The DNA here is from genome assembly GCF_018139145.2 of Gymnogyps californianus. Classification (NCBI taxonomy): domain Eukaryota; kingdom Metazoa; phylum Chordata; class Aves; order Accipitriformes; family Cathartidae; genus Gymnogyps; species Gymnogyps californianus. The sequence goes on along the minus strand of NC_059473.1, from coordinate 85,123,176 downwards.
GTCGTGCTTCTTAGTGCTACAGACTATTCCTAAATGAATAAGTACCAAAACCATCACATTCAAACATGCCTATTAGTGTAGCATAATGAAAGCTTGAACTGCAGGCACATAATGCTGCTGGAAATAAGTGGACTAAACACATAGTTGCTAAGAGTTTCCAATTTCCTTTTCTGTTGTTGTACTCAGGTTCAATAGTCAGACTGGATGAGATCACACCAAGTGACATGACTGATTACTAATTAGCCAAGCATTCTGATGGTAGCTGTTGGTGGCAGCTACTGAGATACAGTACTATGTGTCAGAGAGATAAGGAGAGGCAAGAAATTAAGTTGACCTTGAGATTTCATTACATCTAATGTCACCTAATAGCACCTGATATTTTTAATCCTGGTTACGTTCTCCCTACCAAATCCATTCCCACTGGCAATCATGATTAAAAAAAAAAAAGAAGAAAAATATGAGTTTCAGAACTTCTGCGCTCTTTTCTCCCTTGGGAATACTTCAGTATAAAAATGCATATGAGGGCAGCCTGGAGGGAAGGAAGTGGGGAAAGTAGTGCCCCTTATTTTCAAGGGTGACAGAGGGACTATTTCATTACTTTAAAGTACACATTATATAATTTTGAGTTTTTTTCCTGGATCCCTTGGGGGAATGTAGTTAGTCAGTGATTCTGTTAATCTTCTCCAAAAGCACGGGAGTGAGGGGGTGGAAAACAAAGATGTTCTCAAAATAAAAGCAAAAGATGGACACAGATAGGCAGGCAAGAATGCAAATTACATCTCTGAGTGGTTTTTTTTTTTGTTGGATTTCAGAAAATTACATCTTTATACACATGAAGGTTTCTGTGCAATTTCAATTCAGATATCATGCAAAGGCAAAGTTTTCCTTAAAAAGTTGTTTAATTCTGAACATGTCTCTAGTTCCTGAGTAGAGAAACATAGATAAGACCTTTTGACTGGCCTCTGTACGTCTATTTGTGCATGTGTACTTGAATATCTGTATGCACCCATGGGTAAGTAGAGAAAATTTCTGGTAAACTTAGAGCAAGACCTTTTTAGCTTTTGCCCAATAATTTGGTCTAGATCTGCCTAAAGATTTATACACAGCTTTGGTGATAATTAGGATATGATGACACAAGTATTTAAATCCTTATTTTTCTTTTTTCTATTCAGCCATCAAAATGGATGTATGGTTGCTGATCATTGTACAGATAAAATATTATGTTGAATGGACTAGTGTGACAATTCCTACATTTTTATTTGGCAGAGAGGGATAATATTAATATGTTGTACTAGCTTTAGACTTAATTTGATTCAGCTACAAAAGTCTGCTCTTTTCTTTTGCTGTGAGCTTTGCCTATTGTTTCTGTAAGTCATGCTTAACCTGTATTTTCAAGAGACGTTAGAAAACACTACAGCAGAAAGTTTTCAGAAAGAATATGCTCCATATATTTTTACAGATTAATTGGTAAATTCTTAACAATATAAATACTTTAGAGTAAGAAAATTGTAGATCTTAAATTGCCTAAAGAAATTTCTGCTGGCTTTAGTTATTGAGATACAATTTTGAAATGGTGTTATTGTTCTGGAGATAGTTATTTCAACAGTGGACTACAGCAGGGTTTGAAATATTCTTGTCCAAACTAGTATTAATTATGGTTGACAACAGTGCATCTTCTTTTAAGTTTCACTTAGCTGAAATATTTAATGAAGCATATAACCAACTCCTTGTATTTATTAGAAAACCTGCCTCCAAACTGACCATCTCAATTTGTTTTCCTTGATACTTCAGCTTTGATAAGAATTTCTGTCCACTGGTTAAAAGTTCATTTGTAATATTAAAGTGGAGAGACTTCCCTGACTACTCATCTACACCAATGCACGCATCACGGGCAACAAACAGGAGCTGGAAGCCATTCTGCAGCAGGAAAACTATGATATAGTTGCCATCACGGAAACATGGTGGGATGACTCGCACAACTGGAGTGCTGCAAGGGATGCCTATAAACTCTTCAGAAGGGATAGGCAAGGAAGGTGAGGCGGTGGGGTAGCCCTGTATGTTAGGGAGTGTTTTGACTGTCTAGAGCTTAATGATGGTGATGATAGGGTTGAGTGTTTATGGGTAAGAATCAGGGGGAAGGCCAACAAGGCAGATATGATGGTGGGAGTCTGTTATAGACCACCCAACCCGGATGAAGAGGCAGACGAAATATTGTATAAGCAGCTGGGAGAAGTCTCACAATCACTAGCCCCTGTTCTTGTGGGGGACTTCAACTTACCAGATGTCTGCTGGAAATAAAATACAGCGGAAAGGAAACAGTCTAGGAGGTTCCTGGAGTATGTGGAAGATAACTTCCTGACACAGCTGGTGAGTGAGCCAGCTAGGGAAGGCACCCTGCTGGACCTGTTGTTTGCAAACAGAGAAGGACTTGTGGGTGATGTGATGTCTGGAGGCCGTCTTGGGCATAGTGATCACAAAATTATAGTTTTCAATTTTCGGCGAAGTAAGGAGGGGGGTCAGCAGAACTGCCACCTTGGACTTCCAGAGGGCAGACTTCAGCCTATTCAGGAGACTGGTTGACAGAGTCCCTTGGGAGGCAGTCCTGAAGGGCAGAGGAGTCCAGGAAGGCTGGACATTTTTCAAGAAATCTTAAAGGCACAGGGGCAGACCATCCCCATGTTCAGAAAGACAAGCCAGCGGGGAAGAAGACTGGCCTGGCCGAACAGGGAGCTTTGGCTGGAACTCAGGGAAAAAAAGAGAGTTTATGACCTTTGGAAGAAGGGGCAGGCAACTCAGAAGGACTACAAGGACCTTGTGAGGTTATGCAGGGAGAAAATTAGAAGGGCCAAAGCCCAACTAGAACTTAATCTGCCTACTGCCATAAAAGACAACAAAAAATGTTTCTATAAATACATTAGCAACAAAAGGAGGGCTAGGGAGAATCTCCACCTTTATTGGATGTGGGGAGAAACATAATGACAAAGGATGAGGAAAAGGCTGAGGTATTTAATGCCTTCTTTGCCTCAGTCTTTACTAGTAAGACTGGTTGTTCTTGAGGTACCCAGCCCCCTGAGCTGGAAGACAGGGACAGAGAGCAGAACGAAGCCCCCATAATCCAAGGGGAAATGGTTAGTGACCTGCTACACCACTTAGACACACACAAGTCTATGGGGCTGGATGGGATCCACCCAGGGTACTGAGGGAACTGGCGGAAGTGCTCACCAAGCCACTTTCAATCATTTATCAGTAGCCCTGGCTAACCAGGGAGGTCCCAGTTGACTGGACGCTAGCAAATGTGACGCCCATCTACAAGAAGGGCTGGAAGGAGGATCCAGGGAAATACAGGCCTGTCAGTCTGACCTCGGTGCTGGGGAAGGTTATGGAGCAGATCACCTTGAGTGCCATCATGTGGTACGTACAGGACAACCAGGTGATCAGGCCCAGTCAGCATGGGTTTATGAAAGGCAGGTCCTGCTTGACTAACCTGATCTCCTTCTGTGATAAGGTGACCTGCTTAGTGGATGAGGGAAAGGCTGTGGATGTTGTCTACCTAGACTTTAGTAAAGCCTTTGACACCATTTCCCACAGCATTCTCCTGGAGAAACTGGCTGCTCATGGCCTGGACGAGTGTACTCTTTGCTGGGTAAAAAACTGGCTGGATGGCCGAGCCCAAAGAGTGGTGGTGAATGGAGTTAACTCCAGCTGGTGGCCGGTCACAAGTGGCGTTCCTCAGGGCTCCTTATTGGGGCCAGTTCTGTTTAATATATCAATGATCTGGACGAGGGGATCGAGTGCACCCTCAGTAAGTTTGCAGATGACATCAAGTTGGGTGGGAGTGTTGATCTGCTTGAGGGTAGAAAGGCTCTACAGAGGGATTTGGACAGGCTGGATCGATGGGCCGAGGCCAATTATATGAGGTTCAACAAGGCTAAGTGCCGGGTCCTGCATGTGGGTCACAACAACCCCATGCAACGCTAAAGGCTTGAGGAAGAGTGGCTAGAAAGCTGCCTGGCGGAAAAGGACCTGGGGGTGTTGGTCAACAGCTGACTGAATATGAGAGGGCAGTGTGCCCAGGTGGCCAAGAAGGCCAATAGCATTCTGGCTTGTCTCAGAAATAGTGTGGCCAGCAGGACTAGGGAAGTGATCAACCCCCTGTACTCAGCACTGGTGAGGCCACACCTCGAATACTGTGTTCAGTTTTGGGCCCCTCACTACAAGAAAGACATTGAGGTGCTGGAGCGTGTCCAAAGAAGGGCAACAAAGCTGGTGAAGGGTCTAGAGCACAAGTCTTATGAGGAGCGGCTGAGGGAACTGGGGTTGTTTAGCCTGGAGAAAAGGAGGTTCAGGGGAGACCTTATGGCTCTCTACAACTACCTGAAAGGAGGTTGTAGTGAGAGGTCTGTGTCAGTCTATTCTCCCAGGTAACAAGTGATAGGACAAGAGGAAATGGCCTCAAGTTGTGCCAGAGGAGGTTTAGATTGGTTATTAGGAAAAATTTCTTCACCAAAAGGGTTATCAAGCATTGGAAGAGGCTGCCCAGGGAAGTGGTTGAATCACCATCAGTGGAGGCATTTAAAAGATGTGTAGATGTGGTGCTTAGGGACATGGTTTAGTGGTGGATTTAGCAGTGCTAGGTTAACGGTTGGACTTGATGATCTTAAAGGTCTTTTCCAACCTAAACGATTCTATGATTCTGTGATTCTGTTCTATGAAAGTGTAGACATATGTGTACGTATTTATAAGAAAGAACTTGAGCATAAAATAAATCAAGGTCCTAAATGTCAAAGAAAAGTCACTAACTTGGGCTGTTTCTTTTATTTTAAAGACATCTTTTTTTATATTTCTGCAGTTTGTAATAAACTGAGAATTCCTGTACTTCAGAGGTTTGGAAATCAGTACTTAAAAAAAAAAATTAGATTCCCATAAATGGTTTCAACTTGAGTTCCCAAAATTTTGGAAACCCTAGTGCAAATTTATGTTACAGGAAAAGTTTTGCTTTTACAGAACTAGATAAGATGATTCTTTTTTTTTTTTTTTTCTCCTCTAAAGAATCAATCATTTCTCACTTCCTAAATTCTGGGAATTTGGATTAGAATGAAAAATTGAAACAAATCCATCTTTCAGTATAGTTTACATTCAAAACGCGACTAAAAAGACAGAAAAATCTTAAATAAACATGAGGCCAACAACGAATGAGGCGATGCAAGAACAAGTCCAAGTGAAGGTAAAAGAAGGGCTAGAGACTGTACCAAAAAAGGGTGTGGACATCCAGTCTTTGATCCCAGTCTACACAAAAAGAAAAGAGCTAGAAAGGGCTGGTGAGATGGGCTGTGCACAAGGAGTGAGCATTCCTAAAGGACCTGGTGTGAACACACAATGGCAGAACTGGTAAAAAAGTTCAACTTAAAGTTATTACTTAGAATTTTTTGACCAAGTTTAAAGCCACAGCCTTTCTAATAGTTCCTTCCTTTGTGTCACTGAGTATATTAGATCTCCTAGAAATAGCTTTATTGTTATTTGGCATCAGTGCATAAAAATCCACTTTCTTTGCCATTTTGGCATTGTATATGAAAAAAGCTGTACCTGCCCAGTACATACCAGGAAAGACTGGCTGACCCGGGATTTGTTATGGATTTTCCTCTAATGCCAGATTTCTGTTCACTCTCTTTTATTTTATTGCTGTCTGACATTGTTACTCAATTAATATCTGTCAATTAAAAAGCAGAACCCATTAAAGTTAACATCAGCAATACAAAAAAATACTGAAGCAGCGGAGAGACTGGGCCAACATATATGTCTAATAAACTGAGAAAGTAAGAAATTCATTATAAATGTGGGAACTAGCCTGTATCAATATAGATACTTAGATACAGATGATAGAGATAGAGACAGAGATAGCAGTCATTCAGGACTTATTCATTTTTAAAACATTGCATGGCAGTTTGATTTGATAGTTTGTGGAGTCTCTTAATTTTTGGCTTCTTAGTTCTGAAAGTTCTACTGATTCAAAGAAAGATTTACAGGCATCTACGCTGTAATGGAACAGATGGAAATTCATAACACTTTCTCTAGGAACATCACAAATCTCCTCTGACAGCTAGTTCTCTTTTGTTACTGGCCAGCTGAGTATAGGTATAGCTTTTGGAAGAATTACTTTTATAACTACAGAAAAATAAACATAGTACTACATATCTCTGTATTTTTTTTAATGTGGGCAAGTGGGGATGTTTCTAAAAAACTAATAAATAAATAAATAAGCTCTTCATTCCTCCTCTCAAATATCCAAGATGCAACTCAGCTTGAGAAACACTAAATGTCAGTCATTGTCCACTTGATTCTCCCACTATGTAAGAGTTCTGGTATGTTACGAATACTAATAACTCACAGGGTCTACTCACCTGTCTACAGTTACATATTCTCAGTATTCACATAAGATAACATGGGTCATGGCATAATCCTTGTGTAGACACAGAATAGGTTTTGGAGAATTACTAAAATGCCATTTCAGTGAAGTTAAGATATGGGACAAACAGAAGTGATTCCTTTTTACACAAGCAAGTTTAACAGGTTTGCTAAGTCAGGGTTCAAATTATTCTCACTGCTTTCACTGGTACTGTAACACAGACCCCAGCTTAGACCTGCAATGAAACAGAAGTGGCTAAATGCAGCTTTGGGTGCTCACACAGACAGGGTAGTTCCTCAAAGTCCACTTAGTTGTTGCCTAACCCTGAAAGTTCAATATTTACTGGGATAGAGAGAAAGAGAAGGATTGGCACCTCAGTGTTGTAGTTTGATGCTAGAGCTCACTGCAGGGAATAGTGGGATAAACAAGAGGAACAGTTACTGTGGGAGAGATGCTGAAAGTCTCACTTCGCAACACCTTGTAGTCCCGAGTAAGGCAGTGTTGAAAAATATACCAATATCAGTACACCATTCACTTGTTTTAGTTCCCCCATCTGGTTGTTTCTCCAGATCACTTAGACTGTTCCCTGCTCAGTATGCCAGAGCTGGTGGAGGCTGTTGCTGAACATCCAGGTGTCCTCTTTCAGTGTAGAGGGATGTGCCTAATCTGGGTTTATAGCTTCTGCAAGGAGGCAGGACATCTAAGAGGCTAAAGGCTATTCCTAAATGCACTTTATGGATCTAGCCCTCAGCAATTTTTCACTCTGAAGGTTGTATAACCACTCTGTCAGAACCAGTAGGCAATAAGAAGGTCTGAATTCTACTTTTAAGGTTTGCAATTAATAAAACATAAATGACAATAGCTTGAAGGCCTCCCTCCCCCATCCTGAAAAATGCAGAAGTGAATTATAGCAACTGGGCACTTAAGTGTGTGCAAAGATTCCTGGACTGAGGCATGAATTAAAACAAAGGATTTAAGCAAAAGTACTTTTATTAATAGTAAAGGGAAATGTGATATCTAAGAACTGTCAGATGAGAAAGTTTGATACAAAATGATTTTTAAAAGTTAAATCAGAAGCTGCCTGTAAGGAACTGCAAAATGATTTCACAATTTTGAATGCCATTGGCAATAAAGTGGTGATGAAATTTGATAAAGCAGAAAGAAATGCACAAGGGAAAAATAAGTCTAACTATACATACACAGGCAGGGACTACAAATTAACTATTGCTTGAGAAAAAAAAAAGAATTAGTATTAGACAGCTCTGAAAACATCAATTCAAGCACTCAGTATCAAGTAAAAATGTGAAACAGGATATTTGGATGATTAAGAAAGAAATTGTAAACAAAATAGAAAACATATATATATATCACTGTATAAATACACTGTATCGCTATATCACTGTATAAATACATCATACACTCTTATGTTGAGTAATTCATGCAGCCCTGGTCATTCTATTTCAGAAGAAAGAAGGGCAAGACAGAGAGAGAAAGAGAGACAGAAGGAGGAAGTAAATTCACAGGATCTAGGACAAATTCAGACTATTAAACATAGTGCACCCCCTGATTTAGGAAGCATTTGAACTGTACATATTGGATATAGAGCCCTGAAGATATCTGGAAGCCAACAGCTGAAGGTGTCCCTAATCTGTAGGGGACAGTGGAGGCCTTATAACAACAGGACTGTATCCCTACCAAGGCAGGACACCTGCCAGGTACACAGGGCTACATGGACTTGTGGTTTGGGTTAGTGCAGCTATTCTTACTTTATGCACAACCAAGTGTCTTCTTGGAAAAGCTGATAGATAACAATAGGAAAGGATTGGCAGGAAAAGTATAGGCAAGGTTAAAAAAAAAAAAAATTATAGGCAAAATAACCATGCTGTCCTTTACTCTCAGGATACATTATAATACTCTTTTTTTTTTCAGCCTTTTTCCTTCAACACCACACGGCTACTGAGGTAGCTGGTATTAAATCCCTTCCCAAATCATGCATCCAGTTCAATGTCTGAACTCAGAAGGTAGGTCAAACTGCAGTTTTCAGAGGTTATGCCACCTTTCCCAATTGAAATTATCTGGTTTTTTGGTAGCAGAGGGTGAGAAGGTGCCACACAGCGGAACCCTCTCTCAGGGCCAAAAGACAGGTACACACATCTTCCATATCTGCTCTCATGCCAGAAGCAGGGGCAAAATTATGCAAAATCTGGAGCTTGGCTAAATATAATTAGTAGAAATATTAACTAAGTTTTGATATTGCTTTATGCTGAGTCTATTATTGCAAAACATTGTATGCAACTGAGTTAACGGGGTTCTTTCAAACATGTAAAAATGATATGTAAAAAAATTCTGTATTATGAGGAGATACTATGACACTGCTTTTCAATCTTTTTTTTAATGATACGTGGACTGTTATAAAACTTTGAGCTACATTTGATTGTAAGAGGAATTCAAGCAGGGTATATTTTGTGTGTTGACACCATGGCTATATGATTTAAATCCAGTATTATTTCAATAATGATGGAGATAAATTACTGAAGTGGGCCTGATTCTTCAGTCACTGCTGAGCATTGTGTTAACTCTTATACCTGGTATGTTCTTTAGTAGCTGAAGTTTCTACATTGACAGAGTAGGTCCTGTAAATCTCATTGCTAAAATGGTACCCTGAGGTGACAAGTGTTTAATTAACTTAAGCAAAGTTCAAATTGAAGACAATAAAAAAAAATGTACTTGGCCATTGCTGCCATTTGAGAATCCAGTAAGCCACCATTTACCAAAATCTTCAAGCAAATGATGGACAAACCCAACCAGTTAAGGATTTCTGGTAATATTTCAGCTATGACTTTCAATTGTCTCCTCCTCACCTAGATGAATTATTTGAATCCTATCCAGAGTCACCAAGATATTCTTAAATGAGGCCGTTGTCTCCACTAGACAACACTTAAATCACTCCACTGCTAGAGACTAAAAATGGTCATCATATTGATAAGGTGTCACAACCAACTTGATATCACTCTGGTGTACATTCAAGATGAATGACTCATGCAAAGCTATGTTACTCTGAAGGAGAAGAAAAATTTATCCAGTGCTGTCCTCTAAAATTTATAAGAAAAAATACAATGGGTAAGTACCTATAGTACCCTAAACATCAATACTTTGCAATCAGAAGTACCAAGCAAAGTGTCTATATATGCCAAAGTAATAGAATACTCCATTAGCAGCAGTAGTCTCTCAACTGTCATACCAGTACATCTGCCAAGCTATAACTATGTCTAAAAACAGTTTCACTGGAGACAGAAAGATCTGAGCCTTTCCAGTGTGCTTTCTGATAAACTTTCCCAGGCAAAATGGAAGAGCTGTGAGGAGGATTTAAATGGAGACATAGTCTGCAGCAAAAAAGTGACTTCCTGTAAGCGGATCTAGTTAATAATTCTTAAGAAGTTGGCAAAATGCCTTTTCTCAGGGAGACACAGAAACTGGTTTTGCTCTTTGCAGCCTAATCATTAGACATGTCTGATCACCAAAGCAGAGGAGAAGGAAGTGAGGAAGAGATTAGACTGGTCACTTTGCAGCTTTCTTACTCCTGAAGAATTCTTACTTTGGAAATCAGGGTAGTTTAAAATGTCTGACAGACTGAAAATGGCAATTTTCCAGTTTCCTTCTAAACCCACCAATTTTCTAGAAGAAAAAAAAGCCAATCCAACATAATTAAAATAATTCCCAATTTTATCAGAAATTTTCATGAAAAGTTATAAAATGTATTTTTTTCAATGAGCAAAATCCCCTTTATATTTTTCTGTAATACTGAAATGATTATTTTCAGCTTTAAAAGAAACTGCTCAAATATTTTTCTTCCCTTTTCATTCACTGTGAATGTTATAATTTCTGCTTCTTTCTGATCTAGAATGAAAGGACATTTTAAAATGTCCTGGATTGGCTGGAGTGTTATAATTTTGCTGAGTATTTCTCAGCAAGGCCTATTTGTAAGTAGTAGCAAAGACTCCCATTGATTTGTCTGCATGAGAAAGGCTAACAGGATGCTCTCTGCCGCTTGCTACCAGCAGCAGCATCAGTAGGAGTAAATCTGTATCATCCCAGCTTAAACTTCTTCCCCAGCAGGATCTTTGGAAATATTTGATTTAGCTGCTTCTCCTTCTCCTTTGCTCTTCTATATACATATTTTGTGTATAAGAGGGGAGCTAGAAAGAAGATGGGGAAGCAGGGTTATATTAGTGTGAGGAGCTTCCAGGGCAGGCTTCCAGGGCAGCTTTGCTGGCTCTTCTCTCCCTAGCAGCATCGCCATGTCCTGCTTCACCATCCTCCTGAAATGATCATGCTCTTCAGATGTGGTCTTTCATTCTTGGCATTAGTCATAATCCTCAGTTTGTCAGGTGTGTGTTCTGGCCTCTCCCATACACCTCTGTTTACTCTTCCTCCTGTTGCCAGTCTGTTCCTCCCTTCTTCTCCATTCCTTTCCATGCTTCTTTTCTACATTTCCATTCTCTAATCCCAACTACAGTCCTTATGCGCTTTAAAAAAATGCCTCATAGCGTTCACTGTGCCTCCAAACCAATCTCATGATCTTATGGTTATAACTCTTGTTTTGCTTCCCCTTTCTGCTTCCTTTGTCTCCTGCCATTATGTCATTTCTATTCAGGCTGTCATCTCTTCTGGAAAGGGATTTTTCTTGTTCTCTGTTTTGCAAAGCACCTGGCATGTTTTTGATTCTGTCAAACAAATAATAACAACAGATATGAAATTGGCAGTGCAGCAGAATCCTGATATCAGGAAGTAATAGAGGCAAATTACACTATCATTGTTATTGCCATGTATACACCACTACTTGACAAAAATTCTCATTGACTAGCTAGGTAAACATCAATAAACTCAAAGATTCCCAAGCAAACACCTCTAACATGAAGGAAATGTAGTTGTGTTTCACATTGGATCTCAATGAGTCACAGGGTTATACTTGACAATTTCAGTATTGGAAAAAAAGGAAATAAATGAATGAGGTGCAGTTTTTCAGATGGGTGTTTGGGTATAAAATTAAGGACTGGGAGAAGATGTAGATAACTCTTTAAAACAGAGAAGCAGGAAAAGGGTGGAATGGGTGTGTTCAATTTAAACTCTGCTTAATTAAAAAAGCATACACATAGTAGGTAGATTCTAGCATGTAAACTAATGAAGTAGACTCTCTTTAGCCTAACTGATATTATCAGATCTCAGTATTGCTGAAGAATCTTATAAAACATTTTAACTGACTTATCTCAGTCATTACATGATATTAGGCACCCCAAGACAATGTTTATGTTACTTGTGTTGCCAAAAAAAACCCCAGAGCTTAAAAAAGAAAAGGAAAGAAAAAGTTGTGGATTTTACTGTACATTTAGTGACAGGCTAGCCATATGAAATCTCTAAAACAATATAGCTTTAGGACTAATGGATGTAGGCCAGGACTGAATAGAAATTATTTTACATATGGTTAGCAATCTCTTCACTAAATTATTTGAAAATTCCTGAGAGAAAAGCAATTTATTACAGACATTAAGACAAGTCAATGTAACACTAATACTAAAGAAAAATAAACCAGCAGAGGAATGTCCCCCTGCCATACCAACCAATGTTCTTACAGTGGACTCCAAAGTAGTATCTGTCATTCCAGCACATGGATTAGATTATTTAACAGTGTGAATCAAAGGGAAGATACTAATTCAAGAGAAGAACATTATTAATACACTGTAGCATGCCATACATCTCTGTCACCAAACTGGACAAAATGGGAGCAGATGTTTTATGATAAACTGAGAAGAAGATCTGACAATATTAATAGCTATAATGTCTGAGGTTTATAAAAAAAAAAAAAACCAGAAAAGCTAGGGGAAGCAACCTGATGGAGGGACAGAATGTTTTTTTCTGTCTCTAATATAGTGTCCTAGGGACTAATTTTACGTGAAGGGAAGGTATTAACTAAGCTAAATCTCGCTTCTATTAGTTTTTTTTGCACCTGCCCTTTGAAACCCTAGTAATGCAAGGAATGCGTGAGAAAAGAATGCAGCAAAAAGGAACTCTGAGGTGAAATCCTTTCCAAAAGGAAGACCTTTTTGACTCTAATAGTTTCTTTTTACTATTTTGAAGGCAAGTAAGTCTTTGAATTAGTAAAAATGATTGACATGTGAATTTATTCAAAGCTAAAGGCAAATGGTAGTCACAAATAGCACTTAGATGCAGAGGTATTTAAAACCTCAGGTTATATTTATATTGGCTCTGTCTCTACTGACATTTTTTGGTCAGCACTAGGATGAAGGTCTCCAGATCAAGAGATTCATGAGATAGTGTACGTATACCCTGGACTGTGGCATGGCTTTACTCTGGGCTGCACCTGGTTCTTACTGTCAAGTACTGGTTTCACCAGAGCAGAGACCAGATGCAAGCTAACAGCTATGAAACATCAACAAATGAGAGATGAGGATCCCTGTGTGACACATGGCAAATCGATTTCATAATTTCCTTGTATCTGTATGACCAAGCTATTCATTATCACAATGCTTCATTTCTAGCTGCCCTGCTGTCCAGTGGCATTCCAGGCCTGAATTAGACACTCTATCTCCCTGGAAAGGGATAGAAACCTAAAACAGTTTGGGGAGACTGAAGGCCAGTCAAAGACAGTGGATAAACTGGCTGACAAGCCCTGCTGAGGTGAGGATAGGGCTTCAGTTCTTGGTTGGGATATCTGTATGGTCGGATTTAGTACTCATTTACCCAGTCTCTGATGCATGCCAAGGCCATACCTGCAGTCAATAATGGGACAAAACTAGCACACACACAAGTTACCACTCACACCGTAACTTCCACAGAAAGGAAACCCAACGAGAACTATTCTCAGAGGTTCCTGGGTATGCCATCATGTATCCCAGCAGTAAATCTGAATGTGTCCTGAGGAAACTATTTTCAGGGATTCACAGCTCCAAACCTTCTCTGAAAGTAGATGCCTAAATTCATTCTTTCAACAGGAAACACATGTAAAAGAAGGATCAAAGAGATCATATGCATTTCATCTAATAGTTGAGCAATGGCAGAATGATATGGGAAAGTTCAGTGCCTGCAGACCAAGATACTAGCTCTTCTGGGACAGGACAGGCCACTCAACCTCTTCCGTGAAAAAACTCCATTTTACTCAGAACAACAGCCTCCTCATTCCCAGAGAAGTGGCCTAAACACCAATTTCAGAGTAAGAGGGAGGGGATTTCTGGAAGGGAAAGGTGCTTCAGGAAGGGGAGAGATTGTACAGTGCAGGAAGGAATGTTGGAGGTAATTTTGGAATAGGCTTAGCCTAACCAACCTTTTCCCAGGCAAGCAGCTGCAGCTCAAAGTGCCTGGCAATATATGAATATCTACAGAGTCTCTCCCTTCCCACACAGAGGTTGAAAGTATCATGTTGGCCTTCTTGTGATACCTTCCCACAGCCCAAAGCTGTAGAGTCAGTCTTACTCTTTCTATGCCTTTCTCACCCAAGAGATATGTAAAATTTCCATGTGTTCTCAGAAAAGAAGTAGGCTATTCATCAAATCACAAAAAAATAAGGTGAGCCTTCCTGGAAACAGAGGTAAAAGGATGCCAGACAGGTGTTACATTTCCATCAGCTATGTATCCTGAACTATGGATAGCCATGATTCAGCTGTCAATAAGCATGAGGGGAGTCAGCCTGTTGGCTTTTCTGGCATTTACGCTAGACGAGGAGAGAGAGTGAGCTCAGTAACAGCTGGACGTCACCTCTGTGAGATATCACCATACTTTCAGCAAATGGCTTCTACCGATTTACATCATATTCATCTGCTTACTAATGCTCACTGACCTTAGCTAACAAGGGCTTCCATCACCAAAAGGCCTTAAATACAAAAACAGTAGCAGCAACACAATAGAACTTATGGTCTAAGCACTGCCAAATATAATACTCTGTTTTGCAAAAGTGTGCTGCAATGGCTTAATGACAGACGTGCAGATGCATAACTGTATGCTGAGATACATGGTTTCTGTTTCTCTGGTTTCTAAAGTGAAGCACTGTTAATTTAGACCTGAAAATTCAACCTTAAATATCTTGCAACCACTTGTAAAAGCATTATGAAATATATAATATCCATTCCTCTAGGATTTTAAATTTAAATAACTTGACAGCATCTAATGGTAAAAAAAAAAAAAGATAAATTCAGCTTTACACAATCCTATTTCAAAATACAAGTGTAAAAATGGTATTAGCTGCTTTGCAGGCTTACTTTATAAGAATTTTTTTTTTCCTTTTCCATAATTTTTAAGATACTTTGCTATACCGAAAGCAGGTAATATTTCTAGGGAATATCTTCATTCTTTTTCAGCAAATAATTCAGAAGCAGATAACACAGGTAAAGCATTAGTTTCCATATGATTTTCATTAATCCAGCTATATTCATTTCATAAAATCCATAAGCAATAGGTTTATAATAGTATAAAAGCATGAGAAGAGACTTTTCTCCCATTCATTATGGGGAGTATAAAATCACAGAAGGTAACTCTTTCCTCCCACTGCTCTGAAATAGTCCCCTCACCAGGTGTTTTGACTTCTGCCATTCAGTTCCCTCTTAGATTGTACTGTCAATAGAAAGATTTGGATATTATTTTAAACATACTCATTAGCTGGTATCATTGGTGTTATTGGGTACTTCACATGTAAGCCTGGCTGATTCAGCTCTTCTGTATTCAACACCCCTGCTCCCCTATACACACACTTTTTTTTGTTATGTTTTGTTTTGACCAACACTAATGACTTCTGCATTTAGAGTGCAGATCACTTGGAGCGATCTCCCTGACCCATAGTTTGTTGGTCACAGATAGACGTTGCATTTGGTGTTGCTGAGGTACTAAATGTTCCTTTCTCAGTGTCATCTTCTACTTACCCCCCAGTGAAGTATGGGTGTTGCTAGGTAAGTATTAATGACCAATGCCAGCTGGGGAGAAATGGAAGTAGAGCATAGTGCAAAAAATAGTCTCCCTCTTCATGGCTGGGGAAATATCCCTCAAAAGCTAGAGGCACCTCTGCATAAGGAAACAAACATGGACACCTGCAGAGGACTTTGGTGTTGTGATACTCAAATAACTACCGTAAGAAAGGTACCGTCTGGGAGACACACCGATGTTAGGCAAACAGTTTAATGGGATAGGAGGCAGCTTGTGACTGAGATTTGCAACCGACAGCACACAGTCTATCTGGGATGCTTTTGCTAGCAAGTAGGAAGTATCAAAGAGGATTTGTCTCTTGCACAATTTAGGTAATGTAGGCATTTAGACAATTATTTCTCTTGAAAACAGCATCACAAAGAAATGCCTGAAAGTTTTTTTTTTTCTCTTCCCCACCCCTCTTCCTGCTCTTGGCAGTGGATGAACTGGAGAGTGTAGGGAAGCTATATAGTAATGTGCAGCCTTTCTCTCCACTATAGCAATCAATCACTTGTCCATAGTATCAAGGCCCAGTAATATTAAAGGAAAATCCTCATTAGGAATCCCTCTCAGTGCCTTGCTGTCCCAATTTCTTCCTGTAGGCATATTGGCCTGGATTTGAATCTAACCCTGTCTTCTTCTCCAGCAGCCCATGAAGGTACAAACACTGGCTACTGGGGAAAAAAACACTGCTATTTTGTATAGAGTAATATAAGGGAGGACTTAAGGGGCTACTCAAGTAAAAGAGCCAGGAAAGACACCTGGGATGAAACAGGCTGAGGGGAAGGGCTCTGCACCACAAAGATCCTGAAAAATAAATACAAAGATTGCCCAAAGTCACCCACAGGTCCAGCACCTCCTCTCAGCCTCTCCTTTCCCACCCAGAGAGTCACCTCACTCCACCCAATCCCATTCTCCTATTCTATTGTCTGGACCCATCTTACTCTTCCACTGACCCCACGTGGAAGCACCAGTGCTGCCAAGACCAAACAATAAATGGTGAAGACTTGGTCTAATTCTGATACAGAATTAATTTTTTATTGGTTTATTCTTATGGACTCAGATTTTTTGCATTTGTGATCTAGTTTCAGTGACAGTGACAGAGGATATCTGCTACCCAGAAAGTTCCATACTTTGGTATGTAAGTGGAGTGTTTTACAGAGTATGAAAGCTGCACACACAGACTTCCCACAGACCTATCTCTTTCATTTTCTGAATAAAATCCTAACCACCACTTCAAACCTGCCATTTCTGAGTGGCCTTCAGGAGGTGTCTGGATGATTTTATTGAGTTTATTCCAGGCAAATCAGATTTCTCATGCAACTTACTATGTGCAACCTCAGTGGGAGAACACATTTAATTTATGACTATGACTGAAAAGAACACCCTGGAGAGAACTAATCTGAGATTCCTGCACCTTCTTACTCTTAAGCCACACAGGCATTCTTGGCATAGTCTGGTTGGTCCCTGAGGAAAGGAAATTGAAACATATTTTCCAGAAGACGTCTTAAAAATGAACGTGCAGCCCTTCAGGAAGCCAGTGGAAGCTGGCATAGTAAGACAGGTTGCATGATAGTCAAGAAATTGCCTGAGTAATGTTTCTACAGACATGAAATGCGAGGGATCAACATGGATACATCCTATCTTTCTTCAGTCTAGCCTCTTTCAAGCCAGATTCGGAAGACCTAGTAAAACTAATGGATGATTTTTCCTCTCAGTGAGATGGCATCTTTGGAGCAGGAAGTTTGTTTCTTAATGTAAAAGATAAATTCATGGTTTTCTTGGCAATTCTAAGGAAATAATCAGAAGATAATTTCTATTGCACTTGATAGACCTTACAGACTCTTCAGCATTCCTGCCTTTTTTTTTTTGGCACAAAAGAGGAAGGCTTTAGTTATGGACTTGGGCCTACAATGTCTCTGGTTTATAAATGACTTGAAATACTGAGAGTCATGGAACTCTAATACCAGTAGCACACATAAGTCTTTGGGCATAGCTATGGCTTAAGCACTGAGTGTGTTTTTCAGTGTTAGCCATATTATGATTCATCAGATGACCTCTAAGTTGTAGTTTTTCATTATTAGTATTAATTATTATTAGCAGCACAGTTCTACAATTGGTTATTTGGTTCAATTAAATACAGAAGCCTTGGTCCATGGATGAATAGATTTTCTGTTCCTGATTTAGCTCTTCTGGCACTAGGCATTATGTCTTGTTTTGTCCAAGATTCATTTGGCTGGCTACACAAGTTTCGCATGGCTGTATCGCATCTTTTTTCACAGGCTATCAAGACATCAACTATTTTTTGACTTGTGGTTCTTTTTTGGTCACTCTAATTAGACATTAATTTCACCCGATTTGTATAGTACCATCAGTGCTAAAATCTGCTATCGTTACCCTAAACTTAAAAAAACTACTGTAAAACCTTCTGAGAGCAAATATCATCAGAGTTCATGTTTTATTTTCAGGCTTTTAATGTAAAATTCTACTTTCATGTCTCTTTCAAGTCTGCTTGAATGAGCTGTGTATTATCAGTTGCTTTCCCATCTGTCTCAATTTAGTCTCTTTGACAAATTCCAATCTGGCCTGAGGAAAAATCAGAGTACTGAAACCACTCTACATTAGATTATTAGGTATATTTTATTAACAGTGTCTCTTTACTTAAACAAGAAACCTCTACACTCCTTAACTCCCCTGCCAGTAATGTCTTGCGGAGCCCTAGCACTTAAGACTCACATATTCTGAATGGCTTCACACCCCTCTCTTTCCATTCCCTCCCATCTTCTGACTTTTCACCAGGTACAAAAGTGAGGGTTTTCCTCTTTAGCTTTTAACCTTTCATAATCTCGCTGGACATAACCTACATGGTCTGTACAGCACATAAATTCCACATGACTCCTTTCACTTTCAAACTGCCTAATCCTTACCCGCCCTGAAAGTGCACTGAGAATTTCATGGATATTATAGACACACTAATTTTGTCCCTTAGCCTGTCCCAACAGTTTTTACTCTAAATGCGTGTGTTAATTATCCTAACTTAAAAATCTCACAAAACCAAATCCAGAGAGGAAAAACTCCTACGAATGTAGCTTGCATTCTGCCACTACTCTTTGGTCAGGATATTGCAGATTTTATGCCTATAGTTTAATCTCTTATAGTTTTCAAATTCTTATATGGAATGTGTTACAAAAATGGTGAGCCCAGTCATGCTTTGGGTTTCACAAGTCATTTGTTGGATTGAGTTTTTCTTTCTTTGTTTTCATGGGGTTTTTTCCAAACCTTTGTATTCCTTCCCCTCTCCCCCATCCCTGCCCAGTCCTTTTTGCAGGAAATTTAATTATGGAACTGCCTATTCCCAAGTAAATAGAAGGCTGCACTATGCAAACAATAAAGATCTCTGTTTAAAAGTAATTGTTGGCTATGTTTGACAACCCTTAAGGGAATACGAGAGAAAATATAGGCTGCTGCCCAGAATTTCTTGTTTTACTAGAAATTAGTTTGAGGCTAAGGCTTTTGAGTAGTCTTGTGAATCCCAAATCTACCATCTGCAAGCCCATTCCAAGTTAGTGGGGGAAAAAATTCGCCTGTTTCCACATATCAGTTAATTCATCAGAAGTACAATCCTAACAGGTCCTGAACATGCAGAAACCCTGCTGTGCTAGTTGCTCAGCAAATAATAGCACCAACTGCCTGAATAGCCCTGCAGCACCCGCTGCCAGAATTACTGTTAGTCAAGAATTTGTATTGTACTTTTCTTAAACTGGACTTGTCATCCTGTCTGGGAACTGTCCTATTCCACAAGCACCCCAAATGTCACTTGTTTAAAATAAAACAAACCAACCAACCAACCAACAAAACCCACCAAAAACCAAATGCATATCATGAGCATATCAGTTTCTAACTGCATGCAGGGAAGTAATGCATTAAGGATGTGTTAGGTCTAACATGTCACATATATATTTTTAAAAGGTGAAATGACCCTTTTTTGGCTGAGTTGGCATTCACTCCTTGCACACAGCCAGTGAGCTGCTTCATGACATTACTGGGCAACAGAATGCCGGCTGAAGCCACCCTTGTGGCATCGCTTGGTATTATGGCTGTAGTGACATGATCACCATCTCAGTAGTAACCCAAAAGTCGCGGAATTTAAATCATTCTCAAAATTGCTATATATGAATTATTTAGAAAATTAAAGACAAATTATTATTTTTTTATTTCAACTACTAACCAATAAATGTAAAAAAATACCAACAACAAAACAAAAATAAACCCCTTCATCCCCCACATTAAAGCAATAGTTTTTGTAACATTCAGAACAGTGGAAACTATTTACCGTATATTACTATTAGTGGAGAAAAGCAAATTTAATTTAAAATCATTTTTTCAAATTCCCTCAGTGGATGCCAGATAACTCCAGCTTAAACAAATATAAAAACCTCATTTTAAATGGAGAATAAAACAGACAGAGCTCAATTATTGAGATATTAAGGGCAACATTCAATTTGAGATACATTTAAGCATCTTTGCCTCCTGGAGATTTTTACATGACAAGGCTTTAGATAAACATGGTTTTGTAAACAGCAACTATCATATCTGATCACATAACCTCTGGACTGAAGCAGTATGTCAGCAAATACTTCTGATTATTTAAAATATTAAATAACTGTAATTTACTAGGCAGGTCTTCCTCAGAACAATCACAATTTTTTCAAGAATTAATACCCATATACAAAAAGCATTTAGATGATCTGTATACAAATCTCTGAATAAAAAAAAATCACCTCTCTCTGTGATAAAGCCCAATTTAAATACATTCTGGGACATACTAGTAGTGGAGGAGCTGCCTTTCTACGACACTCAGCTTGTCGGGGAAACTGTAGCAGCCAGGGACATATAGGGTAGGAATCACCTCACCTAACTTCAACTATCTAGACATTAGATGCCTAATTTAAGCTAATCATCTGGGTTCCCTCTACAGGTAATGGAGACAAGCATTCCCAGAGGGAGATTCATCCTGCTTGTCTTAGGCATCTCTCTTTTAGATGCTTGTAGATGGATAAAGTCAAGAAAGATCAGCCTCACTGACAGCCTGATAATCTGTCTTTAGCAATGCACAATTTCCAAATTCAATGAAATTAAGCCAGAACTGAGATAATTTCTTTGTTTTGTCATTTAGCCTTTAATTCTCCCTCTGACCCGACTTTTTCTTCAGTGCCTCCCATGAACATCAACTTTCTCTGGCACTTTATTTTTCTTACACTGGACTATGCTTTCGTGGAACGTGGGGAACTGCAACCAACGTCAAAATGTTGCTGCTCTACCAGTTACAAATCCATTTATATGCGTGTGCTCTAAATTGCAGTAATGTTCTGAACAGATAGATACGCTAGGAGTATTGATAGCGATTGTGCTTTCTGGGTCTACTCTACTACTTTCAAATGTGTAAAAATCTGTGGCAACATTAAGGCAGTCAAGGTATATAGATGAATGCTAAAATATATTTACTATTCAAAGAAGATGGCTTAACTCAAACAAGTAAAAATAAGGAAGAAATACCATTAGGGCCCTTACTTTTACATGTG
Organism: Gymnogyps californianus; assembly: GCF_018139145.2. Classification (NCBI taxonomy): domain Eukaryota; kingdom Metazoa; phylum Chordata; class Aves; order Accipitriformes; family Cathartidae; genus Gymnogyps; species Gymnogyps californianus. The sequence continues at coordinate 85,102,224 of NC_059473.1, read as the reverse complement.
TGAGCGCAGGTCACCACACACGCTTCGAGGCCTCTGTGCTTCAGAACATTGAACAAGTCCTAAAGGTGAAGCCTGGCCTCAACTCTCTTGCATTTAGGGTTTGTGGGTTCTCAGCAATACTAGCATTGCTGCATCGCACCTTTAATCATCAAGCCCTTAGAAACAATAGCCAAGATTTATAAGGAAGCCGGTGTCTGAACTTAGACTCCTAAATTCATAGCTGGGTGCCTAAAGCAACAGCAAGACTGACAAGCACCCTGTGCAGTTGCCCACAGATGCTCACTCCAGTAGTGAGGCACTTAGCATTTGTTATAACACAAAATGGATGTTTATTAATTAAGAGTGTTCCAATGGCTACTCAAAGTGCCTTGGCCGAGTGCTTGCGTGCACTAATTTCAATATGGGGCATGCAGTCTACTCTGCGTCTTACTTTTACAGCATTTCTAGAAAATTAATTTTAATAGTTAAAAAAACCATCTTGAGCTGCATACATGAAAATAACTCCATTTCTACTGAATGACAATCTAATATGAAATAAGAATATTCACCTTTTTTTCTTACTCTGCCCAAATCCAGGCAATAAATTAGGCTTCTCAGCATGACTGTAAAGTGCTGTGAATTGTATAAACAATCATATATGGACACTGAAAAATAACCCTTATGCACATTGCATTATAGTTCCAAAAATATATTTACAGTCTATTACAAAGATTACAAATGGAAGTGTCTATGTAACGGGATTATGCTAGTTAAAAGCTTTTTACAGATTTTCTTCAACAAAGGCAGGGGGGACAAAAAATTAGTATAACCAAACTGATTTTTCTAATGAAACAAATAAATAAAATGACAAATATAACACTGTACAGTGATCTAAAAAGGGGGAGAAAAAAGGAGGGGAAAATGATGCATTTAAGTTTTTGATAACTATCTTTGGTCCTAAATGTGGGAAAACACATTATGTTGCACTGAATATACATGTTTGTTTGTGATGCTCTGCAAGTAAAATAGAAAAATATAGTGCATTTTCAATGTATTCAGAGCTCACTACACATAAATGTGTGTACAAAACAAGACAGTATAAATAAAATTTACAAGTTTTACAAAGGAACATTTACAGGGTTTTTCTTTTGTTTTTATTTTTTTTGTGTGGATGCCCACATTATCAAACAAGACCAATTTATGACTGATCCCTGGGATCTTTCTCTATCAAAATCAATAGAAGCAGCCCAATTCTCTTTGGAAGTACAGCATTTAATTGCTGGGGTAGTTCACAATTTTCAGATTTTTTTTAAAGCATTTCTCTCTGTTTCATATACATTCCTGCAATATCTGTAAAGACACCGTTCATTATTGCTTATGGTAGTTAAATATTTTAATCAAACAAAATTCATATATAAGTAAATGGTGTAAAAAGATATTCCATTGAGCAACTACTCTTGCATCTGTGTTCCTGATGAATGACTGTTGTGTCTGTGTGAGCACGCACACGCATGTTTGTTCAGAGCAGCAAAAGCTTGTAAAAAAATTGAAAATTTTGAACTGCCCCTTGCCTCATGCTCTACAGTTCTCATATAAAATCTATGTCCTTATTCTGACAGCTGGACTGCATACAGCTTAAACTCATATAAAATATACGCCAGCTATTCCTCTCAGATTTGCTAATGCAGAGTATTGAAAAAAAATGTGATGTGCTCAGATTAAATGGTTTAGGTAACACTGGAGAACTGCACCCGTGTTCTGAGACACTCCTACAATCACTTGTCCATTCAATGTAGTGTCTCAGCAGGTTTGCAGTTGTAGATCTACATCTTAGAATATATCTCACTTTAACTCTAGTCCATTAAAATCATCTTGCAAACAATTTGCTAAAAGTGCCTAGAACTACTTAGGGGTCATTATTGCTTTTCTTTTTTCTTTTCTTTTTTTTTTTTTTCCTTCTATTTTCTTTTAAAAGATAGTATATGTGTAACCTTAAAAAATTCTTTAAAAAATATCAGAGCTCTTGGCAACTTGCATTTTCCTGACTCCCTGCCAATTAGCTAGCCATGTCAATACGGTGCTGATTTAACAAAAGTAAATGGCACAAAAGGATACCAAAGTTCGGACAGATATACATCGCTTGGTCATGCTTCTTAAATCTCTAGGAACTCAAATAATCCTTCAGAGGTACCCAGTGTAGTAATGTGTCATAGATTTAGCACTAAAAAGGTCCAAAGATATAAACATCATACTAAAAGAAAGTCTTTATGAAGAATAAACACAAATGATTAAAAAAAGATTCAGAAATCACAGATTTAAGGAAAATATTTTGTTGAATTCAACAATAATATCATGATTTTATCTGACAAATATATTCTTTTTTAAATTTTTATGTACATTTAAAAAGTCTATTAGATAAAAAGGAGGTTAGAGAGCTCAAGGTGTTTGTATGTTTATTCAGGTAGTACTTTGTTTATTGTCACTGCTGTTTTCCTTGCCACCACTGGTGGATCCTAATTCCCTTTTCATAAATTCTGGTGGCACTTAGGAGTTCAAGTCTGTAGGTGCTTCTTGTAGCTCTTCTATTCACTGCAGGAAGGACCCAGGAAATCAAGTGTCTTCTAGCAGCACTTCATATATACTGAAGGCCAGTGCTGTTCTCTCAGTCTGTCACCTCCCTCATAAGGGAGAAATGTCTATCACACTTGGATGCCAGTGCCGTGTAAATGTAGCATTTGTGCTCTCATAGTCTGAATGCTGCTCATGATTTTCTTTTGATGACCAACCAACGTGATCCCTAAACTCATCACATCCCTGGGGAAGATAAATGCGTACATTGTTAATTTTTCAACTTAGACTGCTATTGTATGGTATTCAACTGTGAGTCAAAGCTACGTAGTGGTCTGGGCTACAGGTTTCTAACATTGAAGCTACACTGGAACCTCAGCTCAGTACTGTGAAGATCATATAGGCACTGTTCAACTTCTCAGCGAGGAGTGCAATTACATGGCAAGTGTCATGTAATTACACTGCATATGTCTCCACATCCGAGAATGAGGCCAGTATGTTTTGCACTACAATAATCTTTTATTGTGGCTTTCAAGGATACCCAAAGAAAGAGACACTTCTTTTGTAAAATACTTTGGGTGGCTTTCAGGACAAAGTTATGTATACATACAAGATTTTGGGGATCACATTTTGCTTCCTAAAGAGATGCCTAGAGAAACCCTTTGCATATTGACCCACACCCATCATGCAAATGAAAGAGGAGCAGCTGTTTCAATTCCACTGCTACTAGTGCTACTGACCTAGTAGAATCTTGTGTGCTCTGACAACAGTTCCCAAGCTATAGGCTGAGACCCCTAGTGATACCAGGCAGATAAGAGTAGGGTTGCAAACTTGAGAATATTGTTCAGAAACTTGTTTAGAAAACCACTGCTCTCTGTAAGAGGAATTACATGTGTTTGGCAACCACCAGGACAAGAACGTTGTTTGCAGGGTGCCAAGAAGACCTGTTTAAGATGGCAGTACCAATACAGGCCATGCTTGCCTTCAGAAAATTGTTTTGCTACCATAGACTTTTATCCTAATGCAAAGTCATTTCTTGCAGGGCACAGACAGCCCCCAGCCAATTAGAAGAAACTTCCACATCATCCTAGTACACGTCTGGAAAAAGGTACCAATTAGGTAGCGGAGGCAAAGTAGTTATTTTCCTATACACACGTACTTTGAAATGGGCCACATTCTCCCTCAAATTCTAGCCCCTTGGTGTTATTTCAATTGGTCTCAAAAGCAGGGAAAAAAGTGATGCCACACATAGGTAGCAGGCTATTTGCCCTTTCATGGGATGCTCTAATATAACATCATCAGCTGCTAAACCGGCTGGCTTAACCCCAAGTACCATGTTTGTACTCAGAGTAAAGTTTTGGAGTGGCACATTGTGTATTATTTTTACCTAGAAATTCCCTAAATGCAAGTTAAACATGCCCAGTACTAACTTACTCAATAGTCATCCTGGCAACTGATTCAAGAGAGTTGTAGCCTGCTGCTGTGAAATTATCCTTATATCTTTCCATCTTAATAGCTTGTAACCATTCGCCTACGGAGCAGAAAGTGGTAAAATCGGGAGTGTTCTGGTCCAGAAGAGGGCTAATTGGTCTACGGAGAAGGAAAAAGGAAAGTAAGTTGTTTCCAAAGAGAGTAAAACATCAGGGAGTATTTAGCAAGGTGAGAGTCAAATAAATGTGGGGTATCAAAAATATCAAGAGTAGAAAGTAATAGGCCTTTATACACAGTTTAGATTATTCTGTGAATAGCTCTTGACTACTCTGTAGCTCACAATATGTACTTCCTAAGCTTACTCATGTAAAAGATGAAAGGTCAGAGTGAGTAAAATCAGCCTAATGGACTATTGTTACCAACAGAAAATCAACCTTATTACCTAGCATGACACAGCTGCAACTAAAGTTGCTGAGTAAAATAAAGATGCTATTATTTTAAGCATCTTAGAAAATATAGTAGTAGCTATTCCCATTATTCAGTTGGATGGGACAAAACAAAGACAAGGAAAGAGCAGAGACACGAAGTAAGTTGCTTAAGGTCACACAGCAAATCAGTTAGTAGAAGAACCGGGAGCAGAACGCAGGCCAGTTGATTCCCTAGTGCAGTGATCTAGACAGCAGATCAAAAGATTACCATGACTAAATAATTCGCCTGAAATTTATGAAGAAGCCATTAAAAGCTACACCATGAAATACAATGAGATGCAATCACTGAAAGGAGTTAAAGCCAGAAAATGAAAGGTAAAAATCTAGAGTGTAGCATGTCAAAGTACATTGGCCAAGCATGAGTATTATTAATAACTATTTCTACTGTAGCAGTTCCTAGGGCAAGGGATGCATCATATAAAACTACAATAGATTATGATCCTTGCCCTCCAGACTTCACAGTTTTAAGAAACAAGGAAAACAAAGACTGCTAGTGGTGAGAGTGTGGAAAGAGTGACGAGCGGGCAGTAGTTTACTGAGAAATGTGTTAGTTCTATGATATTTACTTTCTTTAGTTTGGTTATTTTGTCAAGAAAGTCCTTTTTGGCTTTGTTCAGCATGGTAAAAAAGAAGGGCAAATGAGGGAAGGGAAGAACAGCAAACAGAAGGCAGGAGGAACTGAGACACACATGGAGTAAGTGTGAACTGGAACCAGCCATCAAGCAGAACATCCAGAACCCAGCCATGCGCACCATCATAAGAACCACACTAAAGCTTTTCTTACCTGCTACAGGTTCCCAGTGGGGTTTTCAAGCTGTTTGGGTTTCTAATCATTTTGTCCAGAATACCAACTATCTGTTCAAACTTCGGCCTTTCACCGCGTTCCTTCTGCCAACAATCCAGCATCAGCTGGTGCAGTCCTGCTGGGCAATCCATGGGTGCTGGCAAACGATAGCCTTCTTCGATTGCTTTTATAACCTAGTAGCCAACATAGTTAATCATTTTTCATTAAAGGTTATTTAAGGAATACATATTGCTACCCAGTTCAAGAAATAAAAAAAAAAAAAAAGAAAAAAATCAATAAACTAAAATTTGTCATCAGTGTTGCAAAAATATGAGTCTGTTGTTTTGCCACTAGCCTTCATGTTTTCAAAATTTCCCTGACTTTATCTTTGGGCTTATTAAGCATATTGTTCTATATGTGCAGAACAGCTATATTACCTAGTCAAGTGAGCAGTGGGGAACAACAATTAAATTCACCAAGGGAGGAACAGATAGATTGATAAATGGAGTTATTTCAGAAAGCATTATTACTTGCCCCAAGGCTTTTATGAAAGAGTGTGTGGTAGAAGCAACTGACTTGTAAATGGATAGGGATCTGTGCATGCACATATAAAATACAAAAAGCCTGAAGATATTATAAAAGGATCCAAGAAAAATGTTTAGCAGACAGAAATTGTTAGGGAAAAAAGTTGTATTCTATGTCTAGCCATGTTATATTAATGATAAAGTAGCAGAAATGTGCCACGTGAGACAGAAAGACCTGACCGAATGGTATTTTAATATATCACCTAAACAGAAAATTAGATTTAATAAGAGATGCTGCTAGATGATGATACCATCGAAGGAGAGCATAAATGTCTGAACCAAGAATTACACCCACCCACCGACTTCCTTAGCCAAGTCCATTTGGATTTAAGTAAAAAATAAAAATGGGTAAAGTGAAATCACAGGAAACTGCTGTAAACCTTGAGGGCAGGATAAGAAAGCACATCAGGAAGCAAGGTAGATAACAAAGGCTTGTGAAAAAGGGCTAAAACACCATTCATGGGGGATTTCAAGTATACTGACATTGACTGACATAGCGGTATTAGAATTGCTAAAGAAGGGTGCTTGTTCCTGAAGGGTAGTGCATAGGACTGCCTTCTCCCTCGGTTTGCACAGAAAGCAAGATCAGAAGCTGTTCTGGATGTAGCCCTAGGAATCTGGTATGATAAATAAAGTTGGTGAATATCCAGGGTTTAGTGAAAATAATAACCTCAGACAGAAAATATTCCACAGGTTGTGTGAGAAAATGCAAAAGCAGTGGACTGCAAAGTAGACAGAACTGCAAAGAATACAAAATGACCTTCAAAAAGCTGGCTGAAATCCATGATTGTATCAAAACCTTTTGCAGAAAAGAAGTTTTGTGAAAAGAGGAGGCATAGCCCAGTGGTAGGGCACTTACTGCAGGTTTGTGTCACAGAATGTCCTTCTGACCTCAGGGAAGTTGCCTCATCTCCCTGGGCCTCAGCTTTCTATCTGAACATTTAGAATGACAGTACTGTCCTACAACTCAAAAATAACTGAGAAATATTCAATTCCTGCAGTAACATCCACACCTTGAAGAATGACTGCGGTGACCTTTTAGAGACAGTGAAGTTATCTGTCAGACAGGGTGGGGAGAGAGGATTTCTGCAGAAGAACAGGGAAACTGGAAGAACAGTACTATATAGGAAAGAAAACATTAAAAGTAAAATGTAAGATCTTTTAGAGCAGTATTAAGACAAAAAACGAAAGAACAGCTCCTTACACTTAGAAGCAGCAGTGGAATAAAAGTGAAAAATAAGCTACAGTGTGTATACGACAACTGGTGTGCTATGAAAAGTAATGCAGAAATTTCTGACCTTCTAAAAGGTAAAAGGTATTAAACCCTTTGTGCATACTACATATGATTTACTACAAATAAAGCAGTTGCTTACAAGGTCAGAATGCAGAGACAACCAATGAGGAACGAAAAAGTAGGTAACAGCAACAGCAGCACAATCACCAAAATATCTAAGACCCTTAGAACTGGCAAACCATCTAGATAATACTATATCCAAGAGTGTAAGGGATAGTGAAAATATGAATGAAAGGATCACGAACAGGATTTTTCCACGTTCACTAAGATCTGCAGAGAAACTTGAAGAGAGGTTGAAATCAAGATGATATAATTTTTAGAAGGCTTTGGGGATACTGCAGCATCAGGTGCTTTGATGTGTATTCTGAGCAAGAAGGATGAAACTGGGCAATATAAAATAATGAGTTAGCTAGAGACGGATGGAATTGCTGGGAATATCAAAAACATTGAAAAAACATTTTAAAATATTGATAAGTAGTTTCTTTTTTTAAAAAAACAAAAAGTTTATAGAAAACTTGGGCACTTTGAAGGGTACTACAAGTGTTTACTCTGCTAAGAAAGGTGGGGGTGAGGTTCCAAAAATCAGTACTTGGAGATAATGAAATAGATGCAAGAAATTTTTTTTTTTTTAAATAAGCAAAGCTACAAAGAGAACACAGCTGGCGTTCTTACTAATAGAATTGATTTACATTATTTACACTTCCTACAATTTGTTTTTCAAATTCTGCTTTTGCTGCAAAATGAGAAAAAGGGAATACTGTTAAAAGAGTCAAGTATGCTTTCAAGAGTCAAGGCTACCTGAGGATGTAAAGTAGATTAGAAGAGGGCCAGGTCTGTTCACTGTATATACTGGTTGCCAACAAAGAAGTAGTAAATACAGGTAACTGTACAATGTAATGTTATCACTCTGCTTCTGGGTATATAATAATAATACTACAAATTAATAATCATAATAATGCTAATAAATCCAGGAGTACAGCAAAGAAACAATATGTGAGCCGAAGCTCTTGCCCTTCCTTTTCTGAAGAACTAATCTGCACTAGGGTCAGTAACCGAATGAGAGCAAGAGCTAGCAGACACCAGCAGTCTAATAGGTGAATAGGGTCAAGTGCAGCGATTTGAGGGCTACTGTTACCAGCAAGGATTAAGCTGAGGGCAGTCCACTGCTCAGAGAAGTTGGGAGGACTCTGTGTGTCATCTGTGCTCAGCCCTGTCCTGGTTTCGACTGTGACAGAGTTAATTTTCTTCTTAGTAGCTGGTACAGTGCTGTGTTTTGGATTTAGTGTGAGAATAATGTTGATAACACACTGATGTTTTAGTTGTTGCTAAGTAGTGCTTATGCTATGTTAAGGATTTTTCAGTTTCCCGTGCTCTGCCAGCAAGCAGGTGTGCAAGAAGCTGGGAGGGAGCAGAGCCAGGGCAGCTGACCCGAACTAGCCAAAGGGGTATTCCATACCATGGAACATCATGCTTAGTATATAAACAGGGGGGTAGTTGGCTGGGAGGGGCAGATCGCTGCTTGGGCATGGGTCAGTGGGTGGTGAGCAACTGCATCGTGCATCACTTGTCTTTTCTTGGGTCTAATTTCTCTATTTTTTTTGTTATATTCCTTTTCATTACAATTATTATTATATTATTATTAGTTAGTATTATGTTTTATTTTACTTTAGTTATTAAACTGCTCTTATCTCAACCCACGAGTTCTACTTTTTTTTCCCGATCCTCCTCCCCATCCCACTGGGAGTGGGGAGGGGTGAGTGGCTGCGTGGTGCTTAGTTGCTGGCTGGGGTTAAACCACAACAAGCCTGCTATGCCTCTGCGGGGAGCTTGTAGGATGAGTGTTCTTCTGGTGCACCCTAGCTCCATGTCGCTGCTAAAAGCAGGACTTTTGCATAAAAAGACATCACAACACAAATTTATATTCTCCATCAATCTAAGACAATGACTTAAAGGAAGAGGGGCAGAATTAAAGAAATGCCATCTAAAGATCCAAAGTCAGGGAGACATATTTTTTAGGAGCTCTGATCTGGTCTATGACTACACCCACATCCACTTTTAGGCAAAATGATACACTTAAGATATATAAACTGCCTGAGTGTATATGCAAAATTAGGAGAGATACATTTCGCATTTTTTATTCCACTTAAATACTCTCATTGGTAACTGTGAAGGAGAATAAATAACTAAACATAAGACGATTCTAAATTTTTGCATCATAGATTTATCTATGGGATTGGTAGGATGTGTATATGTTTTGGGAGGACACGATTAAGATCACAGCATACAAGAATATTTGAAATTATTTTACCAAGCAATTGATGCATCTTTTAACTATGTGCTATTGAAGATTATTATGTAAGATGCTAAATAGGGGTAAAACTGGAAGAAGTGGTAATTAGCTGTTTTATGAAAAAGGTTCAGTCATGCACTTGCAGTTTTCAATAGAGGGAATACTTTTCAAAATCCAACAAGAAGCATGAAGATACCAAAATGTCTCCCCTATTTAAAAGTTCTTCCTTATTGTTCCCTGAAAGATAGGTAAGGTTTGCCTTTGAGGCATCTTATATTCCTGTCAGACTTCTTTTATGTTTGAATCTAGTACAGAAGGAAGGTGTCAAAAGAAATGAAACTCTACTGGGTGTCTAGGGAATGTAAATATTTCTCTTTCTCTGCCCCAAGGACTTGTTTGCCCATATTTTGACAGTCCATGAAATCTTTGACACTGAGACCTGTCAAATATTAACAACTTTGCACTGTGCCAAACTGACTCATCATTTACACTTTTATCTTTTTTTTCAACTTTGATGTCGATCTTTCAATCAAAAATAAAATAATAATAAAAAAACCACTCAAGCCCCTGACCTGAAGAACTTTAAAGGAGACTCTTTCTGACATCTTTCTCACCTGCATGGCTTTTTCCTGTGTACTTTCTATATTAATAGATACTCTTGTCAGAAATCAAGATTAACACCCATCTGGTCTATTACTGCTGACCTGTTGCTCTGGGTCATATTTTATGCAAACAAGGGTATTGTTAAATCAGCATAATTAACTTGAAAAAGCCAAAGTAGGTCATTAACTGCCACTCAGATTTTTAACAACTTTCTTCAACTGATTAATCATTGCTCTGAGGTCAGAAACCTCAGAATTATTTTTTATTGGAAAAAATTAATTCTTTCTATGCTTAAGTGTAATAAAGGGAAGAGCACATAGCACTATTTTTGATGTTCCAATTTTACTTGATACTCAGGGCAGAAACCTACGACATCCACATGGCAGAAGATTTAGAGATTTAGGTAAAAAGTGAAAGCTCTGTAACTTTTTCGTTTTGTAAGAACCCTACAGTATTTTGATAAATCTTATTTCTAAACCAACATTTTATGCGTGTATAGTGAAACACATATGTATGTGTTTACAATATGTAATTTTTGTTTTTCTAACACACACACACACTCACAGACAAAGTATAACCTACATCTTGATTTGACATGTCCCAGTAAGGCCGTTCTCCATAAGACATTACTTCCCACATAACTATTCCGTAACTCCACACATCGCTGGCTGATGTAAATTTGCGGTACTGGATCGCCTCTGGAGCTGTCCATCTCACTGGAATTTTTCCACCCTATGGAAAAAAAAGAAAAGAAGAAAGTTTTCTTTTTTCTCCACAAAATTTCCATATCATCTTCTGTAGAGGGCATTTATAATTATTTCCATCAACATCAAAAGCAGCACTTATCTACTATAGTTGACCAATTGCAGAATTTGCAAAGGAGTCTAAGGAAGCCTAGGCTGTTAAAACACTTGGACCATAGAAAATTGGATACCTGTCTAAACTAAGTTGGATGCATTTCTATGGAAGTGCTTCTCTCTCCACTGATTTTAAGGGGCTGCTTAGATGTCTGATTTACACTAGTCATTTAACCCCTGGCTGGCTGAAGCTAGGTGAGGGGAATCTCACCCTGTGCATATAAATCCCATGGACTTGTCATATCGCTCCTCTGAAATCTGTCTGACATTTTTAAACCAGGATCCCAGTTAGAGCCCAGCGGCAGGAATGACAGCCGTGAACACCAGTGCGGTTTCCTGGATCCCTGCGCCTGTTGGAGCAGATTCCAGGGGCCCCTCCTTCCCTCAGCATGAGAAAATAGGTACAGCAAGGCCCCACGGGTGCAAAAGTGGAGCTGGCTCAACAAAAGAATAAAGAGCATAGTGTGCCCGATGAATGCTTATTTAAGAAAAGCATCCCACCCAAAAGCAGGGGAAAATACAGGAGTTGAGCTTTGTCACAGTCTAGCCTCAAGCTAGTCAACTTTTCAGTAAGATAAAATCTAGTCTGAAAAACAGTAATAGCCTACAAATATTTTAATTGACTCATAGTAAATGAGATGATTAAAATTTTTATGGGTAAAACTTCCATATTTGTTCAAACAGAAAATCATGATGAAGGGAATAATGAAGATACTGTGCAAAATTTTTAGAACTTTACTAAATAAAAATGTATGTTCTTACAAAAATATCAATCCCTAATTAGAGCCAGATTTCTGCAGAGACTCTTTTCCTTTTGACTGGTTAACATTTCTCAAGCAATTAATGTATTTCTCTTATCTATACTCCCTAGAAGATATGCTTCTTCTTAATAACCACTTCTCAAAACTACTAAAACCCATCGATTTCTCTTACAGTAGTAGTGTAGACGGCCTCTGGATCATCTTCTATAACTCTGGAAAGGCCAAAGTCTGACACTTTACAAACAAGGTTGCTGTTGACAAGAATGTTGCGCGCTGCAAGATCCCTGTGTACGTATCCCATATCGGCCAAATATCTCATTCCAGCAGCAATTCCTCTCAACATTCCCACTAGCTGAATGACTGTAAATTGTCCATCATGTTTCTGGAGGGAAGAAAGGAGCAGCAATTCTTGTTAGTATAGCTGAGAAGAGAAATAAGAATTAGTTTTACAACTTTAGCTTTCTACTTATTTACTACTTCTGTGGCAATTCATCCTGGGGCAAAGAGACTCACTTCAAACACAAGTTTTATATTCTTCAGAGATAAAGCAGTACATCCAGTTAAGAAATGTGTGAGTAGTTAATGTACTAGAAGTAACAAAACTTGCTAATCACTATAAATTTCTGGCTAAGTCATGGAAAGTCTCTTCTAAGAGACGTTACCTGATGCACAGCTCTTTATAGTTTGCCTCTATGTTCTTCATCTCTCAGCATAATTACTTGTATCAAGAAAATAAGAACTATCTCCTTTTGGAATCCTAGCTACTGATAATTTTATTTATAGCGGGGAGTTTATGAAACAAACATAATCCTTCTGTTCTCTATAGAGTATTTATACATCATCTGTCTTGTACACCTGGTAAGGAGTCAGAACTGGCCAGTTCAGAACATACACTCAAAAAATGCTAAATTGTTGTGAACTTGCATTTCTTTTTCCTTTGTTCTTCTCTTAAACACAACCATAGTTCATTTAGGGATTCTTGTATGCTGATTTCCACCATGCTGACACAATAAAATTCTGCTCCCAAAAGGCAGAAGATTGGGCTTCAAGTATCTGTGGTTTTAACTTCAGCTGGTGGCAATAATAAAACCCACTATGTCTATGCCACATTAAATCACTTAAATTCCTAGAATGTTCCCATGTGATCCTGTCTGATCCTCTCATTTCTGATCTGGTTTTGCTGAAATAATGTAAAGAACTGCTAGTATTTGTCAAGCTCCATTTCAGCCTGAAAACCATTTTAATTATATGAATTTCATGCATGTATACATAGATATGCACATATATAAAACCATATTTTTAAAAGTGACAATATATAATATAATATATATGTAACTTAAAATACAGTTTTATATGTTTTCATTTTGGTACTCACCCTAAGAAATGCATCTAAGGCCCCATTCTCCATGTATTCTATTACAATCATGACTGGTTTCCCTGAAAGAAAAAAAGACAGATTATGTTTGAGAAACTGTAACACAAATGGAGTGCCTTTTTTTGATAAAACACATGTTATTCCTTTGAAGGACTGAATCACTGAGACAACGAACATTTCTGAGGCCTCCAGCACTGTTACTGAGCTCTAATAAGTTCTTAAATGTCTGCATGGAACGTGGTCATGATTCACAAAATTAAACCATACAAATCAAAATGTCAGTGTGTTCTCCTAACTCCTGCTGTGTGAACAGGACTCTGGAATAATGACACTTCAGATAATATGAAAGGACGTAAGAAACCTTATCTCTCTGCATGGTCTTTGAGGCTAAATGAAACTAGAAAAATAATACATTTCAAAGTACTTCATCTTTTAATCATGCGTGCATCTTAATTTTTTTCCTCAGGTTGTAGCATAAAGTAAGTATTGTTTTAGTTAGTTACGCATCAGGAGAAAATCCATTAGGAGTATGCAGCCTGTTTATAATTTGAATCTTTGACCATGAATAAGCTAAAGTAATTTCTGCCATTATGTTGTTATCTGACTGACAGATCGAGCCGCTGCTTACCTCTGGTAACGACCCCTTCTAAGTGAACAACGTTGGGGTGGTCAAACTGTCCCATGATGCTTGCTTCACACAGGAAATCTCTTCTTTGCTTTTCAGTGTAGCCAACTTTCAGAGTTTTTATGGCTACTGCAACATCTCTCTTGCCAGGAAGCTTTAGACGTCCACTGCACACTTCACCAAACTCTCCTACAATGAAGTAGATCAATGCTGAATTACTCCGACTATAATATCAATATACTTTTTAGGCCTTGATTCAACTAGTTGCCTAACTGTGTGTTTAAACTGAACATGTGAATGTTCATATTTGAAATGGATTACTTAGGAACACAAAGACAGGCATGTGCTTTAAATGAATTGCTGACTAAGTACCTTACAGAGTAAACACTTCACGTTGAGCCAATCTACAGAACTGTTACTTGAATCTTTTAAAAGACTTGTTAGTAATTTGTCACATTTTTTCAAAAATAGAAAATAAAAATGAAGGGGCTTTCATAAGAAAATACTATTATAGAAACAGTAATACTATTTCTAAGTGAAAATGTCATTCTGTTCTACATGGTTTCCTTGCTATCTTTAGATCCGATGTTTTTTTTCTTTCAAAAGGCAGCTCTTTCAGAGCTGCTTTTAATTTAATATCATTATGGTGTTAAATGAAGCACTACATTATTACCTTCAAGCAGGATAATTTACTTTGCAGATTATGAAATGAAAGGTGTGACTTATAATAATTTTGTTACATTAAACAAACACAAGCAAATGCTGGGAGTTTGTAAAAGTTTCTAAACTAACAGACAATTGGAACTTGAAGAAGCATGTGAAAAAAATGGCCAAACAGCCAGTAAGAATACCAAAAAAAAAGCCTCAACAACCATAATTTGGGAGAGAAGTAATTGGACTCCATTGGTCAGGAAAGAGGATGGAAGCCTGCAAGATATGGAGCTGAATGGTAATACATCTACCTCATTATTATTTGGATTGTGAAAGACTTAAGGATTGTCCCTTACCTCACAGCCATGTCAGCAGAGAGAGAAAGAGAGACCCCCTGTTCTGTAGCCAGGAAGAAAAATCTCTTGGGATATATAGGAGAAAAGGGTAGTAACATATCTTATACTGAATAAAGGGGAACATCTCTTTAAAAAGAGACAGATTCATAGCAAAAATATTTAATAATCTGATACTTTGCAAATTTATCTGGAATATGGGAGATATAGATCCAAGTCCCTCCTCCAAATCAAATCAAGTCTGAAATTTATCTCCTGCATACCTGTGGAGTGCCTTAACATCAAGCTATTGAGTATACACAAGTATGCAGACACACCTACATCCAAGACATGTTTTAGGGTGAGTGCTGAAAAAAATGATTGAATTAGCAAAGACTAACACAGAGAGTTTGATTAGAGAATCCCCTTGGGACATAGACTGAAGTCCTGAGAAACCTGGTGGTATCAGGACTTAAGTGCACATACACACTGGCAAGGTGTCTGGCTGGCAGTGGAGAGAGGTATGCTTGGAAATAAGGGCTGAATGCCTGAAGAGGTAGATGTTGAAGTGTCCTAATGGATGAATTCTGAGAAATCTTGTTTAGGACACCGTCACCATTCCATTACTACTGTTCTCCTGTCACCCCCAACAGCAGAGCTTAGAGAAGGAAAAAAGCAGTACCTGGGCCTCAGCTTCACAGTTCTCCAGCCAGAAGGGTAGAACTTTGACCAGATCTTAATACTTCCAATCAACTTGTTTGGGCAAATCTCCACTCAGCACGGCTCGTTTTATGAATCTCATAGGAGATGACTGTATACAGAATCTAATTCCTCTCCCTCCCATTCTACACTAGCAGAATTAAAGTTAGCTCCACTCAACTCCATATACCTGTGTTAACACCATGCTGTACCTGAGCTAATTGGCCAGACAGAGTACAACCGTTCCTGCGTGCACAGGTGAGGCATCAGCCTCAACCATCCTTGGGCACTGGAGTCGTGGTCTGAATATCTGTCATAGCTACGAATACCATGAGGCATAGCTGTTACATCCATAACAACTAACTGCTCACGCCCTTAGCTTGGCGCCTTAACCTCCCTCCTGCACTTCATTAGCAATACGGATGACTATTAATAAATTTACCACTCACCTCACTCACAGCTCCTAGCCACAAGAACTTACTAAAGGATAACAACTATCTCTAGCAGTACCTTCCAAAATTGTTTTTGTTCCATGCTGAAAACAAGACATGAGTATAAGTGTGTGTGTGTGTATGTGATACTTCAGAGCCAGGTAATTAGGATACTTGGCATGGGAGACACTAAGGCTTAACTCCTTTCCAGCTCTCTGTAATCTGATTTTGATTGATTTCCAAAAGTACATCACTCACACTCAGGCAAACCAGAAACTTGAACTTGTATGTTATGCATTTCAGGCCCGGATGCTAGCCAACAAACTACTTTTATTCCCAAGAAAATAGTATATTCAGCTGAAATGATGCCCAAAAATGATCCAGAAAATATGACAACAAGAGTGGGAATACTGCACAGCCACACAGCCACTAGCTCAGCATGTCAACAAGGAAGAGGCAAAAAAAAGGGATGTGTGGTATGAATAAGGACTCAACATAGTGGACGCCATATTCTGTATCTGACAGGTGGCCGCAGCGGGATGGTAATGAAAACATTGGCAAGGAAAGCACATATCCCTCATGCAAATTGAGCACAAGCATACTCGCACCCTGTTTGTCTGAGGGAGACATGGCACTGCTCAATAGCTGACGTGGCCAGCATTGCTGATGCATATTGAGACTGCTAAGTGGCTTTTCTGGTGCTGTCCCTAGTAGAAATTCTATGTGCTTCTTTGATGTATGAGTTTCAGCTGCTTCTTTGGGTCTTTAACATTCTGTTGTTCCTGGACTGCATTTCATTTCACTCCTATTTGCTATCTACATGAACAGGTTAATGCCATAGCTAAACCCCATACACAATATGCTTTCACCATAGCACTTCTAATTAACTTTCTTCAGAATGACTACTGACACACGTTAGTTTTTTTGCTATCAGTTATACTCATTAAAATCAAGAATAAATTCATCTGCAGTCAACAAAATTAACATTCTGGAATTACTCTGTCATAACAGTGAAAATATGTTTTAAACTGTATTTGCAACTGAAGTGTTCTCAGCATTTTGCTCAAAAGGCATCACCAAAGTCCAACTGAATATCTTTGTGCTCTGAACTGTTGCTATGCTGATAGTATTTTAACTCAAAGCAAAAGATAAAGCTCAGTAATTTTTCTATGCTAATCTTGAATTTAAATCTTGTATATTGTGTATTTATTAGAAGAGATGTTGCCATTCTAGCATCACAAAAATTACTAGTTAGCAAGGGCTGGATTCTTACGCTCTTACTCATCTGAAGGAATAATTTGCTCAAGCAGTGTTGGTAATTTCAACAGTACTACTCCTTGATTAAGACATGATTCAACATGAGTGAGGTTACTTTAAAGAGGCATTGTGAATTCAAAGTGTAAAGATTTTTTTACAGGTAAACCAGCTTATTTTAGAGATATTTCCTCTTCTCTTTTTAAATAATACCACAGTATGTAATTTACAGTGCATGCCAAACTACGGGGTGATTTTCAAAGTATTCTACTAATACTTTTATAAAACAATAGGAAAGCAAAAGAACATTTCCTCCAGGAATCCAAAGTATTTGATACTTTTCTTACCCATGGAAACTTAATTTCACTACATGGAGTAGTGCAATAAAAATGTCACACATCTTATTAATGCAAACAAATGAAACTGCCTTTTTAGAGCATGAACACCATGGCTTAAGTAGGTGGTAGACAGTTCAAGAGGAAGAAAAGCAATGTAATGCTGGTGCAATTACAATCAGTCATGAGAAGTTAAACAATAACTTTTTGTATTCATAAAATATCAAAAAGAAAAATGGTAGAACAAAAAACAGCCTTAGGGAAGATTTTGTTATACAGAAACAAGACCTTCCTAGTCTCTATTTAAGATTTTGTGCTGCAGCCAGTTTTCCTTACTCACATGAACAAAAATTCAGAGGTCAAAAAGCCCTCTTGCAAAAGGAAAGTGAGCAGAATTTGCACTCATGCCTAATGCCTTTACTCTGACAGTAAATAATAGGCAGCAAAACTGCCCGCCTCCCCCCAATTACATTTTTAACAGCAGATACAGAATTGGAAACCCACAAGCTTTCAATGTCAAGCAAGATTCTTCATTTACTTACTTATTTTTTTGTTGTTGGTTTTTTTCCCCGTTTGTTTTTACATTTTAGAAGCGAGTGCAGCTTCATTGCTTTTAACCACTCTGGTAAACGCAAAAAGTTCTTCTATACTTGAGGTATAATTATTTGCCTGTCATTATGATGTATGAGTTTCGATCCCAGCTAAATGGAACAGTTGAATCAGGAAGCCACGGCAGCCTTACCTGCACCAATCACACGCTCAATTTTAATACAAGAGGCATCTAGCTCCTTGGCGAATTGATGGACAGCTCTATTTGGGTCCTCGTAGGTTTCAGGGTCAATGTAGGTTTTGGTGCCTGGAAATTTAACTGTAATGATGTAAGAAAGCATGACTGTGATGAAGCAAAGGCACTTATTGTGCAGTCAGCCCAGGAATTTCATTATGCAGAGTGCTCCTTGGAAGAGTGAACCTGCTTCCACACTGCCTGAGTCAGAGCCACTCTGAGAGGCAACTTTAGTTTTAGGCATCATCTGCAAGCATGCTGACACAAGTACACAATCCCATCTCTAAAAATGACTAACATTAGCATTTGCATTTCCACCTTGAAGTGAAAGGAGTAATAAATATTAAATAGCGCTCAATGGAATAAAATGCAAGGGTTGAACGGGAGCAAAAATAAAGCAGGGGAAGGGGTATAAGAGCAGCAGAGGAGGTGAAACTTTCTTTTCTGTGTAACGACAGCTTATTCTCTTCTCCCAGGTTGTATAAACAGCATTTCTTTATCTTATGTCTGTCTTCTAGTGGGATTTGAAAGGCTCCTCCACCTACTTGGATTTGCTTAGATTATTGAATAAAATGTTATTTACAGACTGTGGCAATAGCCAAGCTAAACTATTCGCAGCACTTAGAATTTATATCCTTAGGTATGTTTCTTGCACTAGAATATGAACATGAGAAACACTTGTAGTCAACTTGTGAAGGCATAGGAAGGGAAAGCGGGCTCTGTAGCACAATTATTCCCTCTCTCAAGCACCTAAGTGAATAATATGCAGCAACTTGGTTTTTGCTCCCTCTTTCTCCAGTATAGCACTTAGTGCAACTCAGGCAGTGTAACACTCTGGCGAGCACGTATTTTTTTCCCTTAGTTTGATGCTGATTCAGGAAAATTATTTTTTACCCTTCTGGTGAAAGTAGCAACTTCTGGTGAAAGTAGAACAACCCTTTAAATCTATTAACCAAGCAATTTTTATTAAATAAATTTGGCTCAAAAAGATTACAGTCCTGAGCTTTAATTAAATCAGTGAATTAAAATTCAATATGAAAATGTAAGAATAATCCTCTGCTAATCGATATACTGATATACAGGAATAGGATCAAAAGTCAAAACAAAACATAAATAATTTATGGTGGCTTTGTAACCTTTTAATTGAACATAAAATATTTTAAATTTGAAAAGATATTGAAAAATAGCTTAGTAATCATATGTATTTATGTTTCAGATGGTATTACTGACCAAAAAAAACCCCTAAACACTCATAAGAAGGAAAAAGCTAGAGAAATTGTTTGAGTAATCTAATGAATTTACATCCAGAGAAATTATTTGAAATGTTGCCCAGACGTTATCTGCCATATTATGTATTTAAATAGATGTTCCTCCAATTGTATTGATAATGCTACAAATTTTTAAAATTATAAATATTTATTTCTTAAAACCAAAAATGACTAGAAAAAATGAGAAGAAAGCAATAGGTTAACATCCCATAATAGTGCTTTCAGGCAGGGAGATGGAGAAGGAGCCATCCTCTTGTGTTTGTGATAAGGGGCCTGGATTGGAGGTAACCTTGCGAATCTCAAGTGGGCCTCTGATGGTTCTTTATTCAAGCTGTCATAAAACATTTTGACAGGCCAAGGCTATCCTGGCATACCAACGTGAAATAATGCTGGCCTGGATTTGAAGACATTGTTAGAAGAAAATGGTAGGAGGAAACCAAATATAAATCTGAATTGCTTAACTAAAATCCTCCATTGTACTTGTATCTTCAAGTGTAGCACTTAAGGTCACAGAGAGTTGAGGGGGACTGAAACGAAATATATGATATTCTATTAAATACAGTGCTTTAAAACCTGCTTTAAAAAAAAGTTACTTGTAAGTTTTTGTGTTAAGTAAGTGTTTGTTGTAAATTACATTTTTGAAAATCCAATCTGGTACCTCAGTACAGAAGGATGTTATGGAGCAAAAGGACACCAAACTGGTGTTCACAGCTCTGTGACCAAGCTGGTGACCACAGCATTGGTTCTCCTTCTCATTCTGTACATGGTTACCAAATAAAATTAAACACTAAACCTTCAATCAACAGACGATGAAAAACTAGCTTGGCAAAAAGTGACTCATATGTGGTGCTATGATTTTAAAAAGACTGTGTGTGCTAACTTTTCTGACTGATTTGCTAGCTAACCAAATTTCTTGAAAGTAAATGAGGGAAATGAACACTTACAAAGTCTCATCATTTCTGGATCAACTATTAATCACTAAGTAGCAGCTTTCATATTTATTCGTTTACACTTTCACTGAAACAAAAAATGCCACTGATAATGGAGATGAAGAAAGGAATTATTTAGCTAGTATATTCCTTTTGTTTATATACTGACATACAAGAATATGTAGTTGATCTTTTCCTTCAAGGACATAATGAGGATTTTAAAAGCGAAAGCAGTAGCTCTTCTGAAGACATGAAAAGCTTATAATGCATCTATGAGAGGCAAATTTCAAATCCATCACTCCCAGAATAGTAACATTTAAGTAACATCAGATTTTTTATGAATTCTTTAAAATCAGCTGCACTGCAAAGTGCATGATAAATAATTCCTCTCCCATTATTATTTTCCACCTTTCTTGCGCAGATTATGAATTGATTGACTAAAGATGCAATGATGTCACTACTCAGTTTAATACTGACTGCATTTAAACAAAATGATTTAGGTAGCAACACACCCAAACTCAGGGAGCATGAACAAATTCCAGCTGATCTGATTTTTTTGGGGCAGAAAGGTGAAACAGAAACCTTGATCTGATTTTGAGTGGAGCTTTGGCTAGAACTACCCATTTAAAGAGGCATGCATTGAGAAGATGCTACAAATTTGTGACTAGTGGCTACTTCATTCTCCATGTGACATTACATTCTCATAATAGCTCATGATTTTAACATATGTAAAATAAGATTAACCACATAGCTTTCATAAAAAAAAAAAAATGATGGATTTAAGCTACAGCTGCAATTGTTGGTAGACAACAAAGGCTACATA
The DNA here is from genome assembly GCF_018139145.2 of Gymnogyps californianus. Classification (NCBI taxonomy): domain Eukaryota; kingdom Metazoa; phylum Chordata; class Aves; order Accipitriformes; family Cathartidae; genus Gymnogyps; species Gymnogyps californianus. Next base: position 85,081,079 of record NC_059473.1, on the reverse strand, counting down.
CAGCACAGCATGACAAAATGGCAAGTTCTACTGATACGAGAGTTATCAGGTATGGGAGAAGACTGGAAACCCAAGCATTGTTCTCTGTCAGAACTTATATTCAGTTTAATTCTATTATGTGATTTTGAAATTTTGGATGCTCAAAATCATTTTTGAGCGTCACTAAAACTTAGTTTTACCATACTTCCTGATCTAATGACTGATTCTAAAAGAAATTAAAACATTTTTAATTTCTCATGTCAAAATGATATTACAACTGAAATGAGAAAGGGCTAAAATAAGAAAGCTTTTTAAAGAATATTTTGATAAAACTGAAACTATTATTGCATAAGCCTTCCTCTCCCCTGAAATTTTCAGTTGTCATTAACCCAAGAAAGATGTATTTTATTTAAATTTCCCAGGGTTCTAGCATAAGTTCAGATGGTAGCTGCAATTTTAATGAGAGGCTTTAGGTGCTATTCTTCGCTAGGCAAGTGATTCTAGAACAGAGAACAGTAATGAAGTAGCTGACCTTTCTTTTCATATTAAATAATCTATTTTTAAGGACATTATGTTTGGTAAATATTGATGCTACAGTATTCACAGTAGCAGAAAACAGCTTCTGAGCAGAACAGCTTCATTGTTAGGGTGATGCAGTGACCCACACTTTCTTAATCTGAAGTTTGACTGAGGTAAAGATCATATAGTCACTTAGCCAAAGGTCTCTCAAATACTGCACCTCAGAGGGATCGTTAGGATGGTGTGAAACATGTATTCAAAGCAACCAAAAGAAAAAAAAAAAAGGCAGAATGAAAACAACAGTATATCGTATACATGTATAAAAATAAAATCATCTGTGTGAGCAATGCTGACTTTAATCTGCATTCTTTTTGTGTAGGTCACATTTTTACAGTGTTTAACTTCCCACTTGCTATTTATACAGCATTTCTGAATTTCTTATGGGTTTGTCTTTCATGGAGTGTTGTTTTAGTATTGTCTACACTATTGCAGTTGGGAATTTTTGAAAGGGGAGAAAAAAAGCAAAACACTTACAATGAAAGTAAAGTTCTTCATCCCCTTCTTGATCAGCTTTGCTATAGCCACAATGCCTGAAAAGAAAGACACCAGTTTGACTGGTAAATAATGATTTACTTCCTCACATCTAAAGTCCTGATGACATCAGTTCTGTAGGCTGGGATTTTCAGGCACTGAGCACCTAACTCCTGTAGGCCTTTTGAAAGTTTCAGCTATAATTCTCTTGACAGCAGAGTTTTAAATACATCATGAACAGTTGCAATCAAAAGGCTTTTGTATCAAATACCAGTTGGGACAGGTCCTAAAGAGAAAATTCTAGTTCTGGTGAAAAGCTTCTACGGATAAAACAGAGGATTAAAGAACTTGAAAGCAGAACACTGTTTTACATGAGGGTATTCTTAAACTTACTGCTGTGCCTCTTTTTCTTGAATGTAAAGTCATTTAAAGGCTGATCAGATAAAGTGTCAGACTTCTCCACGTGAGAAAACTGAACAGAAAGAGGGACTTTGAGGAGTACAGGTAAAGAACCTGCTAGGGGTTCCTTTTACAGCACATTTACATAGGACAAAAGGAACATCTTGATTTAAGTGTGTTTGCCAAAGTAAGAGGACGAACTGTATAATTCATAATGGGATTTAAATGAAAATTGTCCTTACTAAAAATGAATTCCATTTCAGTTTTGCAAATTACTATCCCAGATTAGACTGTCTCAAGAGTTCACAAGAGTGGGGTCAGATGTGCTTACGCCTATGCAAGATGCAATACCTTCGCCCGATGATGAATCCAAACACCATGAAGACCAAAATGATGGTTCCTGCCACAGCAACCACAGCTATGATAATAACAGGATTCTGTTCACTGGAAACAGCCGTGGCTACAAACAGAGCACAGAGCAGAGATTAGTTTAAAATTATTTCCTATGAAGGAACTGCAAAAAATTAAGTTGACCATCATGAATTGCAGACTGTTTACCTTTGCCTGAAACTATTACATTGATAAAGTTAGTCTAAATAAGGGCCTCCACTGGAAATTCATCCAAATGCTGGATGAGTTAATGATCGTCTACAGGGAATAAAAAGGAGCTATGATGGAATTGACTTGGCCAAAGTGGTACAGCCATTAGCTGAAAGCCAGCACCAGCCACTTCCACTCCCTCCTACTGCTGTGCTGTCTTCTGTTTTGCTCAGTGGTTGACTCCTTCCTAAAAGGGAAGACCTCGATATCCCTGCAAGAGGGCACAGTAGGAGAATAATCCCTGAAGAGCTCTGCTTCTAGCCTCCCCTCTGAAACTGGTTGATATGACTTTGATGGTACCTAAGGAAATAGTGTCTTAACTATAAGAGGAATGTTTGAGATGAAACACTATCTATTAACAGAGATTTCCTAGTGAGTATATTTCTGTCTCTTACTGCTATTAATCATTGCAAATTGCTATTATTATCATTTGTTTCTGTTAGCAAGGAGAAGGTGCTTCTACATACTCAAAATGGAATTCTCCATGCTTCAGAGAATTTACATGCTAAAATATCCACACATTATCGCTCTTTTTATTCAGATATGCCAATGCTATTAATATATGCAAATGTATGCATGTCACATTAATGTAAACCGAGGATGTAAATACTTAGCCTAAGAAACCTCAAGGTTTTTTAAATACATTGCTTGCCAGACATCTAATGAGGGTGGCCATGTACTCACTCGCATTAAATGAGCACAGCTCTACTGAACTCTATGGAGGTATGCTGGTTTGTAACAGTGAGGATCTAGCCCAAGAGACAGAATAAAGGAGGAGACATCAGGCAGTGATGCTGAGCAAGGGACTGTGAAAGTGTGAGTCATGTGGAAGCAGCAGAGAGATAAAAGAGAAAAAAAAAAGGAAACCCAACTGACAGATGATTAACTAAATTGTAGATAGTACGTTAATATGGTTAACTGCTGGTAGTGGTAATTGAACAGGAATGTCTACACGAGGATTTTATGAATTCCACAGAATCAGGTTCCTGTTGCAGACTTCAGAGGTTCCCATAGAAACAAATAAACCAGTCTTTTCTTTGCTCTGTCTTGAGAGAAGTGAGCCAATCAACACAATTTATTTTGTCACTAACACTGACCTGTACCAACTGCTTCCCCCCCAAAATAACAAACCCCTTGTTATACTACACAGATACAGAACAATCTGCACTGGGGGAAAATTCCCCCCTCCTTCAATTTTATTTCCTAAAGAAACTTTGTAATTTTTCTATGTTCTACCTAATGCAGATGAGGAAGATCTCATTATTCATATTGGTCTTTAACTGAAAAGAACAAATGCTTATCTTTGAGTAACTCTAACTTTCTGCGATACCCAGGTCAATTGGATGCTACTGCAGGCCTGCATATATTCCACTTGTGGAACGTGTAGGAAATCAGTGGTCACTACCTCGTGCAAGAGTCTAGGGGCATAAGTAATACGACTCAGTTCCTGTAACATCACCAGGCCATCAAAGCAGATGATCCCAAACAATGTCAAATTTATTTAAAATACAGCATTTCCTAAAATTGTTCCCTTCTCTCTCTGAACTTCAGTGCAAACCTCACTTGGAAGTCAAGAAAAGGCAGCATCCTGTCACAACGGCCAGGGTGCGAAGCTGCATCCATCTAACAGAGTTTGGAAAAATACCCAGCCCAGCCTGTCACATAATCTAGCAGCCAAGTTGAGTGCATAGAGGTTGACATATGTGAGTGGGTTGCTCTGTGTAACTGCCTCACAGATTTTGGGTACTGGCACATTCTGGAAGCAAGCCGAGGATGTTATTTGGGCTCCGGAAAATGCTGGGGACATGGTAAACTGGCCAACTGGTACGATAGGTAGGATGCAATGTACGATGTATTTTTACATCTTTTAAAAAAAAAAAAAAAAGGTAGGTCTGATTGTGGGCATGGTCTGGTATGAATTCAGTGACAGCATTCTAAGACATCTGCCTCTGTTCAGGTACTCTGTGCTGCTTCTCTCTTCTGTGTGATGAACTCAGTCTGTTAAGTATAAGGGTGAATCAGAACGCAGCTTCTGGAATGATCACTGCAGTTTGGCAGAAATAAAGATGCTAGAGTGTTCTTAGAGGAATGATTTTGGGGTGCCGATGATCCTTTCAGGGGGTGCATGGCATGGTTACCTGTCACTGGTGCTGCCACAATGGTGATGACAAGGAACCACCAGCAGGACAGGAAAGTCTGCCCTTACCTCTGCTTAAACTGTGCTCAGACTCAGAGGACGAGATAGGGACCTGCTACTTGGGCAATCAGCTACAGCTGATAGCTAATCTGACATTATGATATTTGCATATCCAAACGAATGAGGCAATGCTTAATTTAAAGGATTTAAAACCACCTTTTAAATACATGGTTGTAGGGATGGGTAATGGATATCCGAACACCCTGGAGGATTTAGAAAAGGAGATCAGCTGTAAAAGCTGTGCTGCTCCTCCAGCGACATTTTCTCATGCAAGCAACTGGAAATGTATGATGCGCAGAAAAGAATTCCTGATGAAGTCCACCATGAAAGCTTTAATGATAAATTGGATTCATGTAGGCCAAATATTACTTTCTTAAATATTATGCTTTATGTCTTCTATAAAGATTTGTAGTAGTGTTATTTCAGACATTAGGAATAAATTTTACACTGCATGTTACTTCAGCCTTGCTTGATTTAAACTGATTCATGGCAAAAGGAAAAAGCAGTCTTCTTCATGCCAGGTTGTGCTGAGTCTTTTAGAGTGAGAGCTGTAACAAGTGGCAAAATTCCCTTCAACTACAAAAAGCACAGGATCATCTTTAGATTCATTGGCTAAAAGTCATTTAACATAACTTCTAAATATTTCAGTGAATCAAAAGATAAAATTACCACTTAAGTGATATTCTATGCATTTATATTTTGTTCCTGAGGGACTTCTGTCTCTAAAAACCAGCAATGATTCCAACAAAAAAATACGATTAAAGTACTTTGATCTGTGGCAAACACAGTATAGAATAGAAATATCCTGCCTTTATAAAGCATTTTTACTTCATAATTTTGAAATTTTTACATAAATATGTATGCAATGCCCAACACGTATGATATGTGCAAATACAGTATGAAATATGTATATTTTACATATCAGATAATATTAATATAATGGACATAGTTCCTCAAATATTGAAAAGTGGCCATGTGTTTTCTATCACAATTCAGAAACCAGAGCAGAATACAAAAACCTACTTAATCAACAGCACCGACCAAAAGGTGCCAACCAGTTGAAGTGCCAGGAGAAATTCAGGTAGGCAACATGACTAGCTGACTGTGATGGTCATTATATGTATTCTTACATAAATATATATATGTGTATATATATGTATATATGTACTCTCACTATATATATACTTAAAATACTTTGACATATTTAAAAGCTGCATTCAGAAATGTACTGGAATAATGGGAAGCCAATGCCTCTAAATTGTAGCATAACACTAGTTTACTGCTCACCTGTACAGTGCTTCACTTGAGCTATATTTCCTAAAAATGATCGAATAAAGATCTTCCTTTAAAATGTTAACAAAAGACTAATTTGATTAGCCTGCAAGTTCTGATAAAACTATAAATAAAATATGAGAAACAAATATTTTCGTGTAAAATAATTCTAGAAGAATTTAATGCAATTTACTATCTTTTTACCAACATTTTAATTATTTCTGAAAACTGTATATGGAAAATTGTGGATGCTTATCCTTGATGGGAATTATATTCTAGAACGTCCTCTCAAGATAATGGAAAATATGCCACTTTTAGAATTTTCTTTAATGAAAGCACAGGACATTTTACATGGCATGTCAAAACGCAAAGCTGGCCTGTGACAAGAGAAAAATCTGCTGTGCATACTGGCCAAGTAAGTCTCTGGTTTATATGCAGTTTTTCATCACCTGAGTCAGAAAAAGGGTACTTGATGGTGGTCAGTGATGCATTTATTCTAGGATTTCCTAATCTTCCATATGTTGACAAAACTCCAGTCAAGACTGTTTACCTCCGAAATTATCTTTGCTAATCTTAGCGGCTACCAGTATGCTTACATTCAGTATATAAAAAATACTCAGGCAATTAAGTAAATGTTGGGGAAACATTTTGGTCTACTAACTTTAAACCACTATGGACAATAAATTAGCTAATTAGCAGAAACTTATGACAGATTATGACAGACTTTTAATTTGTTTTCCAGAAATCCACTCAAAATAAATTACTTCTGGCTGCACCTCAGGTTCCCATTCTGCAAAATGGGGATTCTGCTACTGACTCTTTCTAAAGCAGAACTCTATGAATGGAAAGTATGCTATCAGATACAGAGCTAATATTATCAGTAATAACAGTTTATTGCTGCTATTATGATAATTACTATTTCAATTACGTCTGTTAGATATGTGGTATTATTCATTATTGATGGTTTTCGTATTCTGTGTGGAACCAAGGTGGAATCAAGACGTAACTACTGTGTTTTAAGAATACCCACAAATTGTTCAGGCGACACCTGGCTGCAATTAGTAAGATGTAATAGTGTGTGTCTGCACCTTAGATATGCTGCATAGAGTGCAGAGAGCAGAGTTGGCATCCATACCCTTTGAACCTGTAGGCTATGTATTCTCAGCTCCAAATCTGGCTGACCTGCTGTCAGGCAGGTTAACTTGAAGCAAATGACCCAAACCAGAGTAACCAAATTTGGGTCTGTGACAGAGCGGTGAAGCTGCTAAGGACACAGGCAGTTTCCGTGAATGGGCTCAGGCTGCCAGGTCTCAGTGATGGAAGAGTTTCTTTCTGAAGACCTGAAATGTGGAAGATTTTCTCTAAGCATGCATGCACATATCTACATTGGTGAGGAAAAAAGGTATCAGTGTGATTTTTAGACAAATAAGAGCACAAGATTGGTTTCAGCATCAAGGAAAGAGCAAGCTCTCCCAAAATTTTATCCCTCTGCTGAGATGTCACAGCCAGATTCTCCAGTGTACTGTACTGAGCGAGCTTGTACTTCAGCTTCGTACTTTCCATTGTGAGGGTTTTTGAGAGGTTGTTTTTCTTTACACAGCTTACAACTTATTACACAAGCCTTAAAGAAACCTAGTATCTTTGAGACCTGTGTTTCTTTACTAAACCAAGTTGAAACTAGCCAATGAACTCAAAACACACTAAGGATGGATATACAGCTTAAACAAGACACACACATAAACAAAACTATGAAGAGTTTTTTCAAGAAAACAAATAGGGAGAAAATGACCTGGAGAAGCCTCTGTGGGCTGAGATCTCCTCTTCCATCCTCTCCCCAGTTACAGAATAATCTAGTAGAGTTATTCAGCTCACCACTACTCACTTCTCTTGTAAGGGGAGAGGTGTGTATTAGAATGAAAAAAAATATTTTTCTTTATCTTCGAAGGACATCAGAGGAGAAGAATGTGGTGTGTTACAAATCTTCTCCAGCTAATTATAAGAGAGTAATTTGTAGTTCTATGGTAAAATAACTAATTGAAGCTCATCCTTCAAAATACAGTGATAAAAATCCACCTTCATGTAGAACTTCATTCTTTCTAGTTTTAATAAAATTGCCTATGACTCTTTGCTTTCTTGCTTTATTTACTGCTTCTACTGAAAGTGCTAATTTCCTGTAAATCTAATTGTTTACCTGTGGCTTCTTCTAGTGTGGCAACATCCAGTCTGGGGCTGTAATTTCCATAACCAGCAGCAGTAAAAGCACGAATCTGGAAAACATACACTGTTCCTGGCTTTAGGTTATTAATAGAAGCTGAAGTGGACTTGGTTTTCACTGTTGAATAAGTCCTCTCCCTTTGATCCTGGAAACAATACGACAAAAGATTAAATGACATTTACAGGTCAGATTTTATCATGGTTGCACATCAGGAACTGACAGTCAGCCTGGGTAGTTTATTTCAATTTGTTGAATGCTTTTTTTCCCAACATAAAAAATAAAGCATACTCTGTGGTGTATTACAAAACACTGGCAATGCAATGAGGAGCTCTAAGTGTAACATAAAATTCAAATGGGATGCTCATGTTGTTACTCATAAAACATCCAGACACAAAATGATTGCTTCTTTGGCTATGATTACATTTTGTGAAATTTTGATGAGAAAATAGCTTGACCTTAGCTTTCCAGGGGCATCTGCGGGCTCTAAACAGTTCAAGGACAGGGAAATCTGTTTTTTCATGGTCAGAACACCTTCCCTTGTTACCTTCCAACACCTTTAAAAAATAAAATACTGCCAATGAATAACTGGCTGGATTTCGCATCAAATTCTGAGGTCCTTAACTCAGTTTTCACTTAGGTTTTTTTCCCTGGCTTTTAGTCTTTTTTCAGGTTTTGACTCTATGGCATCAAGAAGAACCCAGGGAAAGAAGCTCAGTATGACACCCCCCAAATTTGAAGCTGTAAGATTACAAACCCTGTGAGTAATAACTCACTTTCAAATACTATAAAAGCTGTATCACAGATCATTACAGTATTCAAAAAGCTCTACTTATTCATCACATTTACTGATCCAGATTATCTTTCAGCATAGATATGTGCAGCCCTGTTGATTTTCGGCAGCAGATGCAACCCTGATTTGAAGGGCAGAAGAGATGAATTAACCAACCATCTGAATGCACCACATGACCAGAGAAGCATGAGCCGTATGAGGCAGTGCTAATGAGACAGATACAGAGGGAAGGAATAAATCTGTAACTCATTTCAATAGTACTTCGCCAGCTAAAAATGATGGAGAACCTTCCCCTTCGCAGTCAGTAAAGCAGCAAAGGCTTTTGTTGAAATACAGGGTTAAATACAACATACATGATTTCTTTTCTGAGATTCAGTAATGGCTTCTCCTGGGTTTTGCCCAGTCTGTCACTTGAGCAAGCCCGCTGACTCGGCTAGCAACAATTTTTCATATCTTCTCCAAGAGGGTTTAAATCATCTGTAAGTGTGGACCATGGTGGAATGTATGTTGGTATGTAAGAAAGAACAGGAATGCTTGAGAGATGAGAAACAAGTGTAAAGAAACCGTAAACAGTCAGGTTTGGGACTGTAAGCCACAGTAGAATTTCAGAGTTCGGGTTTTGATGCATAAATGAGGCTTATTTGTATTGCCAACAGTTCTTGCATTCAAAATAAATAAGTAACAAAGAAATAAAAATAACCTGCGCTAGAAATCTCACAGGACAGGCTTGCTTGGGAGATTTCAGGCAGTTTCCATTCCAGCCCTAGCCAGAAGTGAGAGGTGAAAAAAACACTTATCAGAATATTTCAGAACCACAAAAATGTTTGATTTAATTTGGCTCTAAAAGGAGTTGAAAGTTGAGATATATTTTTTTTTTCTTTTAAACTAATGGAACAAAACTTAAACTGCCTCTCTCGTTCTGAGCAAGAAGCTTATGAAGTACTTTTCAAGCTGAACTGCATTATTTTGGAAGGAAGACAAGCATTTAAATATTTGTGTTAAAATTGTCTCACTGTATTAAAGGTATATAGTCCCGTTTATCTGTAACTGTTCGTAGGATGAGCTACTTATTCTCTTTTATTAATTTCACTGTAGTAAGTATAATACTGGTAGGTTTCCTTCCATTACAAAAGAACTTTAACAACAGATCTTGTCTTTGCAAACATAGGAAAGTGGCAATGAAATTCTGCTGCTTATTTAAAGTAACGTGAATATATAGGGAAAATAATAAAAGCCACATTCTAAAAGCTATCGTTATATGAAAAGTCTAGTATCTTGATAATTTTTCTGTCATTTTCCACTACCTATTTAAATTATTTATTTTATTTTAACAGATTGGAAACTACTTTGCAAATTAAAAAGCCCAAGTTTTTTGGTTTGTCGTTTGGTTTTTTGAGGGTTTTTTGTGTGCAGAGAACAGTTTTGCCTTTGGTAAATATGCAAACTTTTTTTTTTTAAATGTATGGGCTTTATTTGTGTGCATGTGCACACACAAATGCTTGAGGAACAAAAATTACCTGCTAAAATTAGCAAAATTTCTTTAAAAAAATTGTTTAGCTATCTGCACTTATCTGGTAAATTTTGTTATAAGAGTCATCAAAGTGAACAACTTAAACTGGGAGTTGGCATCAACAAATAAACATTTTATTCCTTTCCCAAATCATATAAAGATCTTTTGATAAGTACATTTGTGTAATTCAGCACTGAAAATTAGATGTGACACTTGATATTATATCCAATCTGGTCTGAATTTACCTAATTCTATGTTACCTAGTAAGCTGACATGCTCTTTTTGATATAGAGGTACTATTACCTTGTTTGCAGAAACGAAATGTCTTCACAAGTGATCACAAAGGAGCTCTTTTGTTCATTTCTTTGCATTTTAATTCTTTCTTTTTTCTCCCAGAATGTTTTATAAAAATTAGGAATATGTTATGTGCTGCAGTAAATTTCCCAGGGAATCTGGAGGAGCCACACTTAGTCTGGGTCCCATGACAAACATATAGCTGCACAACCTGCCTTCACTCTGCTTTCATCCTGCTTACCGTTGCATGTGGCCCTACTTATATGCTTGTCACAATTTTTTTATTCTGGAGTACTTCAAAGTTATCATGAATGAAGCCTTAGACATGCTGAAATGAATGGCAAAACTCTGACTGACATCAATAAGACTGCAATTTCGCAGAAAAACAGAGATCACTTCATCTACTATTGAAAAGAAGCCCTCAATTCATTATTGTGTTGAGAGAACAAGTGAAAAATAAATTCCACAATGCTGGGACTTCTTAAAAGGACAAATAAGGAATATTTATCAGCTGAAACTGTAGGAAGTGCTTTGGAAGTTTTCAGACATCAAGTCGAAGCTGCCCAGCTCACAAGGAAATACCAAATGCAGACAAGAGTTGTATTTGATATATCATCTCAAGACTGGAATTACAGTGACACAGAAGGAAATGAAACAAGGTTTAAACACAATGTAGAAGAGACAGGAAATGACAAATATCATGGTAAAATATCCAAGTCCAACTCCAACCTAACCATTTAAAAAAAAGTGGAAAAAAAGGCAGATTTCAAGTGGATATTTCATTTTTAGGATACCAAAGTACAATATATGAGACATATGATAGCAATAATAATTGCAGGGATTCACTAGTTATTAAAAACGAGCAAAACCACTGTGACTTTGAAGAGACAGGTTAGTTGATAGCTGATGGCTTTAACATTGTTCCACAACACAGCAAGCCAACACGAAGCAAACAGCACATTGTTGTACATTACAGATAATCTTAGCACTTACTTTCTCATAATACTTGATTTCATATTCAGTAATGACTCCATTGGGATGTTCTGGTTCCTGCCAGGAAAGCTCCACACTCCTCTGCAGCACTCTCTCTTTCATTACTCCACTAACTTGCGAGGGAGCTGTTTGGACAAGATGTGTCAATAAATAAAAAGCAAATTTGTTGGATGCCTAAAATCAAATGTCATTACTGATCCGCCCCATGCTGAGCCACTTTCATTAAGGTAAAAGAAAGCACCTTTTCATAGCTCACAATTCAAAGCTAATGAATATTCAAGCAGGACCCTATTACTGTTCATAAACGTAGAATGGAAATCGAATTAAAGTGCAAACAGCAAAAAGTGGCATTGTTCAAGTTAGTGCAAAACTGAAATTGATGGGATAGGAATAACAATTAAGCAAATTAATTCTGATTAAGATAGCAAAGTAGATTTTTAGATTGATGTGTAGTAAATTAAGAGTCTAAATATTTATTGCATATGTTTCTGAAATGTGCATAAAAAGAAAAAATATGTTTTAGAAACAAAATCACATTTTAGGCTGATTTCATATAACTGATTCCAATTCTGCTTAAAAAATGATCTGTCACACTATCTGATTACGACATGACTTGGTGACGAAACCAACTTTGTTAAGAGACTAAACCCCCTCTTTTTCATTAGTTCAAACCTTTCCACGACATTCTGTCTTTAGAGCTGAAGCTTCCATATTTGTTCTCGGCATTTTTTGAAAGTGTGAGACAATTTAAGAAGTAGATCTTATGAAATAAAGGGGACACTGTCTTCCTCCACCTCACTCTACAGAGACATACATATATGCACACTTGCATGCATGCACACATACGCACAGTTTCCTAATAAACATCACCCACAAACAAGCACCTTTTGAAATTAAAAAAAAAAAAATACAAGCATTATAGAGCCATTGACTCTCATTTTAAAATGTTTAAGAGATAATGTAATAAAATGTGAGAGACTGAAAAAGTAACTTGCTTTATCAGCTTATCTCATGTTAAACAAAAAAGAAAGATGGCAAATTTTCTGCTGATGTGCAGTTCCAAAGGAGGCCAAACATCACACTTTTCCTCAAACATACATACGGCCTATATGAATGTAGCACAGAAGTCCTGTAAAACCATAGCTCTTTAAAAAGCAACTATGGCATTAGAACCATGCAAAACTTGATCTTGTTCTCTTTCAATTCAATGGAAATAATTCAAGGGTGTAACACTACTCATGCAAAAGACAAATAAAGAGAGGACCTGATCCTCAGCCCCCTGCAGTTAAAAGCAAAATGACATTTACATGTACAGGAACTTGGTCATATTTGGAGAGCAGATTCAGACACAGGAAAGGAAATTAAAATTAGAGATAAATTTATTTATATCTTTTTCAAGTATAGAATCTAGTACTGATTCTATACTTGAATGTTTGTTTGAACAAAAATTCGGAAAATTTTAAATCTTTTTCTAGGTAAAAAAAAGAACAGCCTTATTTCAGAACTGATTATAAAGCTGTCACTATGTAAAATGATGCACAGTCTTCAGATAAAACTGGATTCTTATCCCATGCAATAAGCAGGTGAACTTCACTTTCTCTATTTAATTTAAAGAACATAGAAATAAAACATCTAGAATGCACACTCCTGTAGCATTAAGGATAAAAATGTAATGATGAAGTAAAAATATCTACAGAACAATCATGACAATAATCCCCTAAAAAACTTAAAATTTGATTGTTAACTTCTTATTTTAATTGTGAAGTTTCTAGCCTTTTTTATTATAACATGTATATTCAACTAGGTTTTTAAATTAAATTTATTTACATTTCATTAGAGGCTCCAAGAGTCCATGAAAATTAAGGATTGAAGCCATGCATGATAATTTTCATTATGAACTATTATGTTGTATATAATCAATATAATCAAAGTTGAAGACCCCTTAATGTAGGCTGCCTAACTGATAAAATCATAAAATTGTATCATGCAAACACCACGGGTTGATACACCATTCCAAAGCCAGGATCACTCTCTTTCGCTCTTCTTGCATTCTCTTTCTAAAAGCTTAGACTATTTTCACTCTCTAATTAGTGAAATATATTCTTTTTCGTAGCTAAGAGTCTGGAATGCAGCAAACTAATTTACTCTGTCTAGTTTTCTTTGCCGTGATTAACTAGTAGTCTTCTTTGTCTAAATGAGTACCACAGCATCCTGGCTGAATTTCAGAGAGGTCATTATGTTTCATGTATAATGTTCTATCGTATCCAGATAAATGTTTTCAAATTGCGAATTTTACATTTTTAGATGTCCAAAATTGTTAATGTTCATACTTATCATGAAACAATTTTATATTACCTAGGTCACTGGAGTTTGTTCTCAACATTTGCTGCCTTTTGTTTTAGCTTATCAAATTTTTTCATTCCATTGGTCATAGCATTCTTTTTTTTTAAGCAGTGAAGCAAAATGAACTCGCTTCCTCTGGTATTAGTTAACTCTGTGTATGTGGGGAAGGAACAGCAAGGCGGAGAAGGAGGAACAGAGAAGGGGGAAGATTTTAATCGGACAAATTAAATACACTATGTGAGATTCCTACTTAACATCTGTACAAAGTATACCACAAACAGGCATATTCCATTAAGGAATTTCTATTCAAAACAAAATCTCAGTGATTTATCAACATTGCAAGACAGCATTCAAAACTCTTAAATAAATGCACTCTTAAATATATTTCCTGTCAATTAATATTCTTTTAATTCAAGAATGGTCAGATTAAAAGCTGGGTTTGGTTTTGGGGTTTTTTTGGTTGTGTTTTGGCTTTTTTTCCCCCCCTAAATGAAAATGTTGTGCTACTTTTCATTGGTAGAAGAATCACATGAGGAAGAAGAGAAGGTCCAGCCCTGCACACTGCATATGTTGGTGGCTCTGAAGACAATTATGTTGTATATAATTTCCATACCACATGATATTCCTAAAATGCAGTAAGTTACCTAAGCTCATTTTGTGTCCCCACGTTTGTCGGGGGAAGAAGGGAATCATCAAATCAGCTGAAGCCAGAGCATACTCCTCTGGCAAGGTACACCAGTCTGTTGTTACTGCAGGGAAATCTCTGTAAACTAGAGCAACCACATAAGCCAATCCATTGACATGAGAGGCTAGATGTATATGCTATCTTTATCCTGCCTTTTGGGTTGCATTTCTTGATCTGTGCTTAATGAGAGTGTACAGGTCAGAAGCATTTTGTTCTTTATTCTAGTATAATAATTTCCCCTGTATTCTCTCTCTGCCTTTCTTACAGGCTGTTTTGCATTCATGTTTTATTTGTTCTGGCTTCCTGACCCCTCCTTTTAAACCTTTAGCCCACTTCTCATTGCCTATCCATGTTAATTAATTAACAACCTACTTATGGTTTTAAAACAACTATGTTTGAGCAAGCTTGAAAATGAGTTAAAGCATACAATTCATCCCTAAATACAAGATAAAATATGGTATTAAATCACGAAAAAAAGATAACTTTATAAAAACAGAATTAAAAATACCATTTTTGTTCCCATTGCTAGCTAAACCGATATTATAATAATAATAATAATAATAATAATAATAATAATAGTAACCAACTCTTTCCAGTATTTTTTTCTTTTAGTAATCTAGTTCTTGCCACCGCATCTATAACAAAGTTGTTCGTGATAAAGACACTTCTTACAGCATTTCTAGACAACTAAGTACACAGTCCTGAATGACTTGAGCATGCATAATTCCTACTGTATCCCTTCAGGTTACAAAGAAGCATCACTTGTCAGAATCATTATTTCCATAATATATTACACTGGGGGATACAGGCTGTTCAAAACACCATTTGCTATCAACTTTCTTTCTGATATACCTCATCTCTTCTTTTTCTCCTTCCTGCTGACACAACATCCAATGCATCAAACACATACAGCCTCTTAGGGCTAACAGGCAGATGTACCTACACATGCTGCATAAGAAAGTACTTCGAGAATGACAGGCCCTCAGCACACTCATTCACCTTTTTTAAATGCTTCAAATATACCATTCAGCAAAAGGAAAAATTGATTTTCACCAGGTTTCAACATCACAGCCACAGAGAAATATAACTCTGCTGGGCTTTACTGATAAAGCCTTCAAGTTATATAGATTTCAAGCTGGTCATCATTTTCAGATCAAGTTACAGAAAAAGTTAAAACTGAGGTGTCAAAAAGAGCAGGATATTCCAAGGAAATATTCTGTTCCAGAGAGAATATTGCATCTGGTAGACTGATGTGTTACATCCATACTGCTAAGCCAAGCATATGGTATATTATTAATATGTGCAAATACTTAGGTATAGAAAACTGTGGTGATTGTTTTGGAAGGCATTGCTTTTAGTCCAGAGTCCTCTGAAAATGTTGTAATATAATATTGTTCATGCCTTTAATCTCTATCTTTAGCTATTCTCTGGTTCTCATGCCTAACATTTCCCTTGATCCACAGTGTACTTTGCAAAAGACAGAGATGCAAAATTAAATCTTTTGCACTTTGTATCAGAACCCCCCCGCCCCAAAAGTACAAAACACTAAAACAAAACAATGAAAACTGAAAAATGAAAACATGTGAAGCTGGACTTTCACATATAAGAGGAACTAGGCATAATGCACCAATTGCTAGCACAAAATCAGCTGTAACACCTTTTTATTGAAAAAAGATAACTCAGCAAAAGAAACATACCTAGCCTTTTCTCTGAGATTTCTTCAAGTCCTGCATCTTGAATGTGTCTCAATTCCATCAACAGCACCAGTCATGGAGACTTTTAACTTGATACTTTTTTAAAAGTGCCTCTAGAAGCAGCATCCTGGGTGTTTAGTAGTTCATGTGTATAAAACCAACTATTAAAAATCCTCAGAAATAAGGATTTCAATCCTGCAGTCCCACTTCGTGCAGAAAGTTTCACAAATGAACATGAGTAAATGCTCCCAGTGCAGGACCCAACCCTATATTAACAAATGCTACCAAATCTACGTTTGTAACTCCAGCTTCATGATTTGTTATACAAAGACTAATGAATTAATGGGCTATCAGCCTTCCTTAACCATTTTTTAATATTTCTTTATCTTATAATAGCAATAATGTGCTTAAGTTAATCTGAGCTTTGTCTTGTACTTGCTGAAATCAATAGTAACACTCTCACCTTCATAGCATGGGACCCTTACAGCACTTCCTGAAGGACAAAAACTCTTGGCTTTTGGCCTCTTTCCTTTTCATATTGTGAAGATATGCAGCAATCACTCAAAACCATCAGCTTTTCATACAGCAGCAAAGAGATCAACTTTTACATCCCTGTAAAACCGTATCTTAGGGCCCAACGTAAGTTTTATGTTACATGAAGCATTAACACTATTTTTGTGCAACAGTGTTCTACAGCAGTTGGAGGGTGTTTTGAGTATTCAGCCTGAAGGCGACATTGCTAACAGATGCAAACCATGGAAAAACAGAGATATTGGCACCCCAATGGTTATAACCTATTCTATATTTCTTTTTAAAATGTCTTCACTGTCTCTTTTCTTTGCAGAAATCTTTAGATAACAGAGTTGCTTTGACTCTACATCTATTTTAAGTGAGACTAGAATCTAGTGTCTTACCAACAACAAATGCAAAATGAACCCATGTATATATATATGGAAACAGTAGCAGAAAATTATACTGTTGTTAGCTCTTAAATGGTTGTTCAGGAAGAGAATACAAAACTCCCTATACTCTATTAACTGTCCTGCACCAAGATTACCCAAATGGCACTCTTCTGCACTGGTTTGTGTACTAATTTGCTCCCAAGAGAAAGTGTGTAAATGAAGTCATAACCTGGCCTCCCACCATGCTCTGGTTTGCTCTGAAGGGAAACTTAGGCATCAGAATTGCCGAAATTACTAAGTAAGAGTGGTAGGCAAACAGATTATACACCTTGAGGAATTGCACCTACCGCTGCCAGGGGCCTGGGGTCAGCATATGGCACCACACTGGTTTTTATGTGGTCTGAAGCAGTACGCCTCAGGATACATGCCCTCGCTCGCTTCTAAGGAGCTGTCTGGTGCACATAGATGTCACTTGAAACAATACCTTGACAAGGGTTTGCAGGTACTAGGCAAATTTTAAGACTTTACTGTGTAGATATTTCCCTTATTTGTTTATCCTGTTTCCTATAAAGATACAAAGGCTTTGGGGGGGAGGGGGGGGAAGTTATATAAATAAAAACATATTATATCTATATAAATTGTTTATTATTTTTATTATAATATTAAAATTATTAACAATTTCAGAGCACCATAATATGGCAGTGCTACTCAAGCCTCGATAGAGAGCTGCCACAGCTTGTCCTTTGAATGCTTGGGAAAAAAATGCCTACATTTCTCTCCATATTTACACTAATATGTACAACAATTTTCATGTTATTTTATATGATAGTTCATGCAAAAACATAACAGAAAAGAATACAATAGCTCTTAAACTGAACATTATTAAACGGATAAATGGAAATTCACAAGATTTTCTTTTTTGTTACAGTGTATTTCTCTCCCCTCAGCTAAGTCTCCACATGACAAAGCAGCCCATGATAAGAGGTTATTGAGTACCACTGTATTACGCCATTAGTATCCATTGCTTTGGATCAATGACAGAGAAATTCCCCACTGTGTTTACAAGTTGCAGCATTCAAAAATAGACCCAAATAAATCAGATATTTTACACTAACAATATCCTACAGAGAAGCCATTTTAACTTCCTCTCTGACACACTTTACTTTCCCGCTCATAAATATAACACAGTGTGCTTACAATGCTCTGTAAGCCATGAGCAGAGGCACACACAGCTCTCTGGGCCACTTGGGGATGTCCTGAGTACATGGTAACAGACAATGTAGTCAAGTAATACTTGACTGCATTATTCCATTACATTTTTTGTCATCGCTTTTGTGGTTGAGAAACTCTCAAATTACCTGCTGATCTACAGAGAGGAACAGAAGCAGTAGTTACCCGAATACTTTTGCAAATCAATTAATAAATGTAAGTCAAAAAATGAGGAAAAACAATAAATACATTCTGATCTCCCCTAATATTATTAGCAAAGTTCTAAGAAAGCTAATGCTCAAATAGCATTCTTACCATATATGTAGTGATTTACTAACTGTCCATATCTTTTATATATCTGATGCATTTAAAATAGTTAATGGTTTGGTAATTCCTTCATCAAGCTCAAAACTCACCAGCTGGATCAGTTTTGTACGCTGTCTACTCTGGCAAAATTCTGGGGAGGGAAACCAATAAAAAGAAAGAAAAAGAACTTACCAGAAAGAAATGAAACAGTTTAGAAAGATCAGGGCTGACAGTTTGTCTATCATGTTTTGGGTTTTTTTCTGGTCAGAGTCTACATCTAGACCCATTCTATGAACTCCCCTGTTTCTCCTGCCTGACATTTGGTACAAATATTATTGTCATGTCTGTATCCCATTTCTTCCAAAACTGGCAACTTGGGCATCAATCAGTGCTGAACGGATGCTGAGTTGCGTAACAAGTGACAACATCGACTCCCAAGGTATCCACAACTCTTGCTTTGTGAATAAGTTTTGACATGTCAGGCACAAACCTGATTATTACAAATGTGTTAGAGTAACAAACCAGCCTTACAAGTAACAGAGAGGAGCTTTTGTTCTCCTGAAGCATTTGTTTTCCTTTGCAGAAGAAATATTTCTATGTTAATTAGATTTTTCTTTTGTCCTGCCTTCTTTTGCGATTCATCTTTCATAACACTTTTTTTTTTAGCAGAAACATCTGCCACCAGCCTTGCAGTAAATCCTTGGCACACAGGTATTATTCTTCATTAAAGAAAACAAAACACCACAAAACTCCCAAAGATGAGGATACTCTTTTCCCTGGTGGGCTACTCAGACACATTATGTTCTCCTTCTGTCTCCAGTCATCTCTGCTGGCAAGTGTCAATTACAGACACAGGTTTTAGGGAATGGAAGGATAAAGCACAATTTACAAATACTTTCCTCTGGAAGCAGACAGGTGTAATGACTGAGACTGTTTGCTGTAATTGAATTTCATGCTGTCATCTATTCAGTCACAAAAAGATGTCAGCTTCAAGGATGCTACTCATGGGGAAAAAAAAAAAACCAACCCAAAACCCCTTAGTACATTCTCATTGCTACTGTATAGCTAATATTGCCACCCTAGTTTGACTTCTCTAAAAGTAAAAGTTGCTTTTGCTGGAGGGTATGAGGTGATTAGAACTGTGGCTTTGGAGGCCTATGGACTAGTATGATTATGTCTATTTAGTGTAGGATGTCCAAAAGACAATTGAATGAATTCCAGCCCCATAACAAAGCATTTTGTTTCAGACATAGCCAACCAAAATCTGGAAACAAAGTGCCATGCCAAAAAAATAAAAACAGTTGATCAAATATTAACAGAGAAGCATCTAAATATTCTATAAAGATGTCAGCACAAAACAATAATTATCACTGTGCCAGAGGTTTGATCAAACTGATGCTTCAAAGACATAATTGTTCAGTGGGGAAAAAAATATTACTCTACTAACATTCCTAAAATGTGTACAACTTCTGTTCCAGCCTTCCAAATTCCTATGAAATGCATTATAATGGCACTGCTAATGATGGGCATATTTCTGAAAGCAGCATGGGTGGTATTTGCAGGGAACACAGGAAGAAATCCTTGCAAAAATGGCTTGCATTTTTTTTCATGTTATGAGCCTGTACTTCTTCTCCCAAAGAGCATTAAATCTCTAGAATTTAAGGAGATAGATAAAGATCCATCTGGGAATCTCTGCTACAGTGATAAATATCAGAAGTAACAAGCCTGAAGTAAGTGACTATGCACAGGAGTGAAAGTCACGTCCATAAGAGGAAGGTCAGGCACAGCAGTCAGCCTACGACTCCCTCAATGAGGGCTTATGGAAGAAGCAGTTTCGCTGACCAGAGTGAGGTCACCGCTGTGGAGAACTGCCACTGACATAAATACAACATTCAAAATTTCCCTTCAAGTATAAAAATTCATGTACATTCCGACAACTGAGAAGAAATCCATTTGATACAATGTTGATTGTCCCAAATGAAACCATTTTGGAAGTACGCACGAGCTGTTCAAAAAATACTGTCATGCAAAAGCAGAAGGAAAACCCCTTATCTTAGGGGGAACCTATTTTGTAAAGTGAAGCTAGTTGATTGATTTGAGTATACAACATAAATTAACACCTGCCTATTAAACAGCAATAATTACTTTAGAAATAATGCACATATTTACTTAATGATAAAATACATAAAATTTGTATGAAAATATCTTCAGTTTGTTTATATTTTCTCTTTTTTGCAACTAATAATATTAAATCTCGTAACAGGAATAACACATTTCTAGGACTTATGCAACTATATATGATAAATTGGCATGATTTTTAAAAAATGTATCCCTACCATCTATTACACAAACAGTAAACTCTAAACATAATTTCCAAAACACTGTAAATATTCTTGATTTTGAGTAGACTTTGGTTCCTAAATCTCCTTGCTGCTTAAAATAACCTTTGATTTGGGGGGATTTTATTTGTTATTTGAGAATATGCTATGGTTCAATGCTTCTCCACCTTCTGCTCACCGGAAAACTTTGCACAAAGACTTGTCTTATGCAGAAACTTATTAAACTGGAAAGACATCAATCATTTAATGAAAGAATTTACTACATGGTTTTTAAAGCTGTACAGAATCATTATATTTTTACAGATTTTCTAGTGGCTTCACTCCCCTGAATGCTATGAGGCTCTAAGGGAAACCCAAGTTCTATATCCAAAGGTTAACTTCTTGGAGATTTAGATTACGAAAATGTCAATTGCAGAAATTATAAACCCATTTAGCTTTCTGATTAGTTCCACTTTTAGCATATCATTTAGGGCTCAATTCTGACCTCTCATCAATTATATTTTAGTTTAGCTGCATTGATTTTATCTAAGTTATCCTTGCTTTATACCAATGGAAATAAGATCAGAATCAGGTCCTAAGGGTAAAGTAATTAAAAATGTAATTACCACAACTGATCGTGCAACGTAGCTACATCATTAATTGGTTACAATTTTTTTTTAACAAAAAGATTAAAATTTCTTTGCCAATTTCACAGAGATAGGTTTTTACTCTCTTATTTCAGAAATAGTTCTGGATGGGATCCAGACAATCTAACTTAGGCACCTGGGTGCACCTACCCTTTAGGCGACTACAGCTCTCCTAAATTAAGTGCTTAAGTTCCCCCTAATAGCTTTGCTCCCTGTGACAGAAAGGTAAGTGTATTGGAAAGATCCAGAAAGAGATCCTGCCTGTTTAAACTGAGACCCATAAATTTGAAAACATCTTCCTTTTAAGGCTTTTGAAAAACTTTCTCCACTGACTACATAGTGAATTTAGGCACTGATTTTAGGAGAAACAGATGACCTGGTACACCAAATAAACCTGACACATAACATTTACATACTTTTTAGGTGAGGTAGACCCCATCTTCCTTACATACTATCTAGAATTTCTTCCTATCTCCTGAATTTTCCTTGTGAATTTAAGGAGGTGTATTCCTTGATCCTTAAAGCACCTTAAGGTAGTTAGTCGGAGTCTGCTCTGACTTACCTCTCATGCAAATCTTGTAGGATCCAGGTTTCTACACACAATAGTATAAGTCTAATTCTTGATGAGCTTAGAGGTATTTTACCAAGCTGCTAGCTAAATATTGTAACTACTTACATAACTCCAACTTCACAATTGCAGGGAATCAATTTAATGCTGAAAATATTGCTAAGTAGAATTGAAGTGTGAACTAAAATTTTTATAAGAAAAAAACCCCACGAAACAACAAAATCAGAACAACAGCTTCTGAGTCTGATTCTCTTTCAGTTTTTAATGGTGTGAATAAGTAGTGACTGCACTGACTCCTTTCATCCTAGATGTTGAACTTTAATCAATATCCAGGATGAAGGAGATGAAAATGGAGCTCTTTGCAGCAACAGAAAACCATGCAATGTTTAGTCAGAAAGGTTAAACTTAAAAAAAAGATACAAAGCTGGTTCTGTTTTATTGCAGAATTACTCAATATATTGGAAGAATAATCAAAATTGCATAAGCATCCTTGAATAGTTTATTATGGTTCTATTTATCCTAAATAATAAACTTTAGTTCTGATTCTCCATTCCCTCACTCATAGTGATGGTATTGGGCGAGTGCAGGGCTGGTCTCCCTTTCAGACTGCGTGTAACATATGCTGTCCTGTTAAATAAAAGTATGGAAAAATGGTGCCTACACATCTTACAAGTCCTTCCAGGTTGTAAAGGATACAGCAAAAAGACAGTAAAACTGGAATGTCACAAAAGAAATTAAACTTGAGTTATAACCACAGGACTATCCTGTGTTTTAAAGAAAATTACTATTTTCCTACACAGACTGTGTAGATCATTTTTCAATTACTATTTTTCTATGAGAGGCTCCAAGTCTACAGTAGAAATTATTGCTACCTACATGTATATATAGCACAAAAGTTGTATTCACCACCACCATCAAAAGATTTAAACTTAGTGATTCCAAGGCACATCACCAGTAGAGCAACTCAATTTACATGAGTGAGCAGTGTACAATATGGTTCATATTTAGATTAGCCAAACAATATGACATCATTTAGACCAATAGTGTGTTAAATACCAGCATATGCAAGGTTGCACAGTATATAAACAGAAACAGGAATAGGACTATATCCTCTGAATATCAGTCTATTGCCTTATTCATTCGAAAAAGCTCCAGTGTAATTATTTATACTCATGAATGTATTATAATACACATATTAAGATGGATATACATCAGAATCATGAACATCCATAGCTTGTTTCCTTAATGAATATGGTCTCAGCACTGCTTACTGTATGAAATGAAAAAAATAAGTTACTGGTACTGGAATTTCCCATGATAATAAATATACTGAATGTTCATTACTCTCCCTTAAATGTGCATGTAAAAACCCTGCCTTAGAAAATAACTACGCTAAAACACTTAGAAACTCCTCTTGTGATCATTCAGTGATAAAAATAATCTACTCATTACCTAGATATGAGCTTCTGTAGCTCTTTATGTGAGCCCCACTGAAAAAGGTAGAATAGTAGAGAGGTTACTTAACTAATCAAAGCTATACTGCACACATGCTCAGGTATAATAAAAAAAGCAGAAAAAATTTCCCCCTTTGTTCTGATTAGCCAACAGTGGTTGAATTAGTCATAAAATAAAGCTGGCGATGATAAGAGCATGTCTTATTTTAAATCTCTACTTGAAGGGGTTTTCGTTTTTTAACCTTGTAATTTCTCTAATCCAAACTAAATTAAAGGTTTATGAAATATGCATATAAAGTCAGATAATATAAAGACTCATGCCACTTTTATAATAAAATCTGTATCCCACAGGAACCAATCAGAGCTTCATACATGCAGTATGTGTGCAGATTAAATAGGATAGATACCTTTAAATGGACATGATTGCAAACTGATTTTAGGAGTGGAGCACCCAACAGGCTTATCTTTATTAAAAGAGTGGTTACTATATACTGGCTGTACACATTGCAATGTTTAAGGTAGTGTACAATTTATCAATAAATACAATTCTCCTTAACTGAATACAAATTTCACCATTTCCCCAAGTGTGCAATACCTGCCTGAACTGATCCCATCTAATTTTGCACCTGAGATATTAAAATACAAGTCTAGCCTCCTTAGAGTCCTTTCAGTTAGGGGAGAAAGAGATCCTGCTGGTCATTTAGAACTTACGGTAAGCAAGTCTTAAGTGGGCCTTTAAGTTAGATTTTGTTGCTCCAGGTGTGTCCTGAGATGGAATCTACATCACTTGACTGGTAAGACTGTTTTTTCATGCTACGTCTTTCATAGGGTTTGGTGGTTTTTTTATTATTTTATTATCATTATTCAGGTTTAAATGGTTAGTCTAATATTTGTTTTCTGTGACAGAAATACAGAGATGTTAATTTCTGGTATTTGTATCAATTTATTACCCATAGCTGGGAACTAGCCTCCCTAATTTAAACTCTTGAGTCTATGCAGTAGATGGCTAATGAAAAACTCTCCCAAGAAGAAATCTAATCAAGGAAAGGGGCTGCCCTAAAAGGCCTCTAGAGAGACATCCTATCTGGTACAACGCAGGCACCCACCTAGGGAGGCAGAACTTCCCTCTGAGGGACCTTGGAAGCATCTGCCACTCTTCAAGAGGTAAACGAGGCATGTCCTTTAAGGAGTCTGGTTTACTCAGAGCTTAAAATTTGTGTCGATATGCAATACACAGCAAAGTTTGGCAGATGGAGTCTACCACCTACCCGCCTTTCTGCTGCAGTCATTAACTTTTCTCCAAGATCCCTAGAAATCACTCTCACTCTCTAGATACAAACAGACTTCTGAGTTTCTGCAATTAATTTCCACAAGATTGTATTCTATGAAACACGCTTACATAAAAGATACGTAGATATACATGATAAATTAGGATTGTGACTAATGCAGGTTTGTGAGGTGTGACATGCAAACAGCTAGCCAGCTGACCTACAGCACAACAAGACATATATATGTGTCCTAAGTGACTGAGCTTGGACTGAAGTTACAGGATCACCCAAAATTGTGCTTAATCCCTACATTTTACTGTACAGCCAGTCTATCCAGATTATATACTCTAGTGTTAAGTACGTACTTCTCCTCCCCTTTTCAACTCTGTGGTAAGCTGCTGGCAAAAGAATTTTAAAAAATAAAAGAGATCATCAATATGGTATTTTAAAATACTCAGAATATATTTTCATATGTACATATATTTTATATATATATATTTAATAACAAGCTAGGCCTCAAAACCTTCCCACCTCCCAAACAAAACCCAAATCAAGAACGAAAATCCTTTCCTTTAGTTTTCGTACTAGTCCATAGCTCAGGGAATATGGCACAAGAAGGAAGAGGGCAGGGCAGGGCAGGGCAGGGCAGGGCAGGGCAGGGAAGGGATGTGCATTGTTTTCAATCAGTGCTTTCATTCTGAGAAATCAGATGCCTGCATCTGCCTCATTGACTTTAACATGAAGGACACGAAATCTGGAAAAATTCTGGCCCAGCCCTGACTGTATAACAGCAAGTGAAGTGTCATGACTGGTCTTGAGTACTGGCTCAGTACTTCCAGAAGGTCAGGAATGCAAGCAGTTGGCTAGAGTTTAAAGGAAGCTTAACTGCTGAAAAAAAAAAAGCCATTTTAATTACTTACCAGAGTCTCAGAGCAGGTTAAGTTGTCTGCATAGATACAAACAATGACAATAAAAATGTCAGACTAAAGAAATTCTCCTTACCTATAGAATATCAATGTTTATCAGAGGAACTTTATCTTGTTCTTAACAAGTTGAATCATGCAAAAACAAGATCAATAAGGGAGGATGTCTTTAAAGTTCCACTGTGGCAAAATGGAAATTACTTTGAAGAGCTGGCTGTGTGTTCATGGAGAGTTAGCAAACTGTCCCTGCAGGCGCTGGTGACATTAGGCAGCTCAGAATACAGTATTTCACTTGAAACATATCTGACTCATTCTATTGGCATAAACGTCACATGTTTAGAATTAACCGCTCTTACAACCTGTTTTATAAATATATTTTGCTTCTCTTTTCAGCAGCTGTCTTCTCCTTTCTTTTGTTGCAAATATTTTTGCTTGTTACTTTTGCCTCTGACAGTTTGACGGTTATTACCTTAAGACTTTGCAGGTGTTCTTTAGTTCTTTTCAAAGAATCATCTGAGTACCTAAAGCCTTCAGGACATTAACAGGTGACTAATTTTTAATGGTACACCTAAAAGAATAAAGCTCAAAGGCAGAAAATACAAATAAAAATAAAATGGTGACAGGAGCACTTAATGTTTTTTAAAAATCCAGTGATATTATTTTTAAGCTGAAATGAAGAATAGTCTAATCACTGGCAGTTTATAACACGGCACTGCAACACTCAGGTTATAACAAATGGAACACACTACCCTCTTAATTAGGCTATTAATCAGCAGAGTGAAAGGTGGATCAACTGTGTTACCATTCGCTCCAGATACAGATTTCCAGATTGTCACTTGTTATCCAGATAGTGGCAGTTTCGCAGGAATGCTATTTTTGCTTAAACAGCACCCTTTGCCCCAGTCATTCTGGGGGCATTTACTGAGAGTAAATCTCCCTTCTTTCCTTTGTCTCCACAGTGAAGTCCCTTTGCCAGCAATCAGGACTTTGGAAGAGAATCATCTGGTATGAGAAGCAAATTTATGAATTTGAGGGTCAGAAGTGTCCTCTGGCCTGCACCAAGTTTTCCTGGATAGAGCCACAGTCTTTTCTGAATGGAAGTTGATATGAGCAAGCATCTCTTTCTCTTTCCAGAATAAAGCAGACAAAAGAAGAAAGGTCAGCCTTCCTTCTATATATCTGTTATCCTACTACCTCTTTGCTATGAATGCCTGATGAGAGTGATCTGAATTTTATTCTCTATAGACTTCCTGCCTTCATTCCACCTTCTCTTGTTTTGTCTGTATTGAAAAGTAAAAACAATGACAAAGTGTTTCTAGCATTGATTCCACTACCATTTATGTTATGTTTCATGCACTTAAATGCATTCAAAATTTTAAAATAAAGTTGTGGAGTTTGAATACAAAATGGTAGAGCTTAATGAAACTTAAATTCCCCAGAATCTGCAATATGAAATGGGGACAAAGACTTTAAGTGTCCCCACTGTAGAAGAACTAAAAAGCATGGAAAAGACAAACTTCTTAAATTCAGCAAAACAGAGGCATTGTAAGGAAGGCTATATCAAGCCACTAGAAGGGTGGGTATGAGAGGCAACCCAAATTTACATACAGTTTAGAGCAACCTCAGGAAATTATAATTCTAGGTCTCCTCTAATATTACTACAGAAAACTATTACTTAACTGTAACTCAACTGAAACTTATCTAACTTAAACTTTTACTTACTACAGAAAATCTTACTACAGAAGACTTTTCTCCATGATGTTTGCCCATGGCAGATGAAGAAGAGGATTAAAAGTTACGTAAGTAAAACAGGGATGTACTGGTGTTGAGTGGTTTGTTTAAGAGACAACTATGTTTGAACAGATTGTCCAAACTGGGCTCTTTTTTACATCCTACGATTATCTTTCATCCTTTTAATTGCAAATGGTAAACTCACTTTAAAATAATAAATAGGACATGGTACCCCGCTCCATCCCTTTCTGTTTTGGAACAATGACCTAAATCTAGCCAGTAGATAGCATCTATACTACTAGCCTGTATCCCCCAAGGGACTGGAAGGTAGGTGGTGTGTACCACTTGAGAGAGAGGCCCCAAGAGTAGAATGCTGCCAAGGGCTGGAAAAACAAATTATGTCTTTTAATCACTGGAATCATCCAGTCTTGTGTTAAATCACAGATATAAATTAAAAAAGAAAAATAAAAAAAAAAAACAAAACAAGAAAATTACGTGACTAGAATAAAAAAGAGATCTTAATGAAATTCATTTTTGTCCTCATTCTTTTTCTTCCTGACTCTTTTGTCATAGTATTCAAACACAGTTTTCTTCTAAATAAAACTTAGGTGTCTTTTTTCACTTTTTTCCAAATTCTCAAAAGATTTGTTTTTTCAAGGTAGTTCTTTTGAAATTGCCAGCCTTAACAATGGTTTATTTAATGCACTCTGTAAAACTATTTCTCTCTTAGACATATACTTTTATTTACTGACTTGGTGTTTCCATCTTTCTTTTTAACTTTCTAAGTTTATTTTACTATTTGCATTCTTTCACAGTCCTGAGGTAAACAACCACCTCACCTATGTATATCAGGATATGGCTTTTTAACTCAAACTCTCTGCACAATGAAGGCTGTGCTATGGGCTTTCATTCAAGACGTATCACCTGGGACTTCTTTTGTTTGGTTCGTTTATTTATTTTCTGGCCTATCTGATTCATTGGAACATCAGCCATGAATAGAAGATAAACACCTGCTTTGTTTTAACTGCTCACCAGCTAAATAATTCTGCTCACCAGAAACAATCGATACTACAAATGACTTGTGCATTAATGACATAAAAGAAACGAAAAAGTGTTAAACTGATGACCCTCTAATTATCACATCTTTATTGAGGCAACAGCAGCATATTTATAAATGCTGTTGGAATTTTATATTGCCAGGACATTGATTTTTGCCAATTAATGAATCTTTGTATCCTGAGAGAATACTGTTCTTTCTTGAGCTAGATACAGACCTCTGATTACATAGAGATGTTCTTGGGAAAACACTGTAATTTTTCAGTTTAGTGTTCTTTTATTCATGAGAAATAGTGAACTGAATTTCCTGGGATGATTATCATCCCCAAACTCACCGAAAATAAATATCACAAAACAAACAAACAAACAAACTACACCAAAGTGATGCTGATAATAAAATAAATCACTACACTATGTTTCCCTGACAAAAAAAATAGTAATATGACCATGTGAAGGCAAGCCTGAGTTCTGCAATACAGGTTTTATAGTAACCAGGTGCTACCATAGCAAGTATTAATATATTCTAAATAGGTTCTTTCATTTAATGATCTAGATTTTCTTAGTCATAATTCCACCTAAAATATGTATTGTTTATTAACATTTATTAAAATATTCTGTACAATACTACTTTTGAAACATGTTGATTAAAAAAAAAGTACAGGAAGCAAGAAACTTCAGTACTAACAGAAATACAGCCTTCTCAGATGTTATGGATTTCCATCTAAAATGGAGCTGAGGAACTGAAATACCTTAAGCATCAGCATCTGCACCAGTGACTGGAAGGTGTCTGGGTGCCTCATCCTCTAACGGTGACTTTGGACCAGAAAACCCAGGTTCATCATCATGCAATTTTAGGCACTAAGTGGCACACCAAAGGTAAAAATAAAGCCTCCAAGACTCCTTAGAGTAAAGACACATTCGGATCTAACATCCCTATGTCTTGCTGTTCGATTTAGGAGAGTTTTAAAAAAAACTTTATCACTAGCATACAGATTTCTGGTTAGGTGCTAAACTGAAAAGGATTAAAACTAGGCCTGGGTCCTTATCTAGAAAGTGTATGTGACTGAACTTACACAGATATATTGTCCCAGGGGAGTCCAGAAAAGCATTTTTTTGATCAAAATATGATCTACTGTGCAATTCCAATCTCGGTTGGCCAAAGCTTGCCACAAAGGTCAGCAAGCTAGCATATGGGATAAAACAAAGCAAAACAAAACACTGAACAACAGCCTAACAAAAAGATATTTCAGACTGGAATTAACAGCACTTACTTCCTCAATTTTTTTATTTCTTTACTCCTTCATTCTTAACTGTGGAAATGGTGGCATCCCTTTCTAAAATAAGGTGAGAGGAGAATTTAGGGCACTCAATTCACAGTGCTGTTCCTGCTAAAAGCTGGGTCTGTTCAAGTGTAAACATCAATCTAGTGATATACACTAACAAAATGCAGGAAAACAAGATCGTGAGCTCGCTGTATATCTCTTCCAAATAGGTTTCTCCTCTGTATATCTAGGGCTTGGGCCACAGCTCAAGGAGAAAATGCTCCTGCCACTCAAAGGAAGCTGTCTCAGAAATGTCATTCTAACATTTACTGCTTGTGTGATTTTAGCTTACAAAATGCTGAATATTAAACACTTGGTTTTTACTTATTAATTACACCCATTTATTCTTGCTATTTCCTTTTACAGATTAAAGTCAATTCACAGTAAAATCACTAAAAGTCCTGCATTGAAGAGAAAACTTATGACATGTTTTAGCAACTACTAGTACTGCCTGCGAGAATTACTCTGTAAAGGAAAGGATGAGTGGACCCTGAGCACAAGGAGCTGGAGTATCTCAGGAATTAGCGAGTGGGTGGGTGAGATGACCTGACACTTCTAGATCACAGCTGTGTCTGAAATACCTTCCCTTAGTTACAGTCATTACAACTCTTTTCATTGACCAAAAATGAATCTTGCTCTTGAGATCCGGCCACCTGATACAGAAGTGACTTTCTGAGGCAGAAGAAAAAGTGGCTGCCATCATTTTATTTTAAAAGTGATAACTTAAGGGATACTTTTTCTGCTCTTTTTTTTTTAATATAGACCTTTGCCATGGGGATATAAGGTTAGTTTTTTAGCTGCAACAAATCAGTAGAGTGCCAGGGAATGCTATAACTTAATTTCTATTTATGTATGGCATCTGCAAATTGTTTCGTTTTTCTGCACAGTGAACAAAATTAAGCCCACTGTTATACAACTTCCTTGAATGACTAATTCAGACCAGAATTTAAGTTCACATGTTCTGATGTTACACATAAGATTTTTCTACATTACAATATGAACTAAAATAATAAAAAAAATACAGTAATGCAACTTAAACCTCTTTAGAAGTAACTCAGTGTGTTTGTTAATAAGGCACACACCTGTTACATATCTATACATTGAAACACTAGGGTATTCTTTGAAAAGAAAATTCTGCACTAATGTAAGTCAAATGATTCATAATACTAAGATTAAAAAATCAGCACTATAGAAGATAATCATATAGCAATGAATATCTATTCTAATATATATTATATTATTGTCTCTATATAATATAACTTGGAATAGATAATGTATATATAATATATGTAATGAATATCATATCTAAAATACAGGAATGAATAACCTTCTTACAAATACATTGACAAAAATCTCTATTAATCATTTATTTGTTTTATTTACTTATTTATTTATTTGGTTTTAGCCCCCCCCCCAAAAAAAAACCCAAAACCAACAAACAAAACAAAAGCAAGAATACCATTCTATCCTTTGCAATATATCTGTTTTCAGCAAAGCTCTCATTGTCATGAGAATATTTCCCTGGTAATTATGTCTACTATTTTAATATTAGAACTATTTCTAATATTAGCACTGTTTCTTTAAAAAACCACAACAATAAAAAATGACTAGCATAATGACTCGTTTAGAAAGCACAAATATATTTTTCTGTTTTTTACTGTAAGGTTTTTAACCTGAAGTCTGGTTAAATGTGTATTTCATCAGTCTTCCGGAGAAGTGATATTTTAATTACTCTAGATCACAAAAATGTGCTGGATTGAACTTTTTCAAGTCACAGAAATTTCAGATAAGACATACATCAAATCCACCTCAAATAAACTTACAGACACTCAACTAACTTCTGACTGCTTTTTCTAACCTAAAGTTCAAAAGCTGTGTAACGTTTTCTCTGTCATGCCTAATAAAAAAAAAATTGTCTATGGCAGAGATTTAGGAAAGA
Source organism: Gymnogyps californianus (assembly GCF_018139145.2). Classification (NCBI taxonomy): domain Eukaryota; kingdom Metazoa; phylum Chordata; class Aves; order Accipitriformes; family Cathartidae; genus Gymnogyps; species Gymnogyps californianus. The sequence continues at coordinate 85,049,415 of NC_059473.1, read as the reverse complement.
AGACATGGGAAATGTGTGTTGAACCAGAAGATAAAGATTTTCATCTAAAACGGTGGAAAGAAATTTGAAGAATCTGTATTGTTTTCCAGACAGAACCATTGTAAATTGGCATAATAAATGAGCATGTCCTAATTACTCAGGAAGTTCCAAAAATTAGAATCATAAAGCTGTCCTTCAGAGTAAGGACATTCGTCTACTTCACCATGCAGTACGTTGAAACGAGCAGTAAACAGGACATTAGCATTTCACCTTGTCCTTGGCAAAGCATGCCATTGTTACTTAGAGTAAAAGCTTTTTGGGTTAGAGAACGCATTTTTATATGTGTATCTAATGACTAACGTAGTCAGTCTGAAGTCTGATGGGAGCCTTTCAACACTATTCGAAAAGAAAAGAAAAAACAGTATGCAAAAAACCCCTGATAATGACACTCTCTTTTAGCTAGTTTGGTAGCAAAGTTTTATATGGCCCTGCAGATGAGAGCTAATTTTAAGTATACTTCCAAAAATAAGGTGAAAAATCCAGTGGTTCCATGGATTTAATAAAGCACATTCATAGCAGAAAAATAACAGAATTATATCTACTTTCCCTTGCTTTATACATCACTCCTTGCCATTCTCTTCCTTTATCAGAAATAGCTGTATGAAACAAGATAGGCTACCTCTATTTCCATCTTGGTTAGCAGGACTCAGTCGTGCAGAAAAACCACAAAGCTGATTTGTGACATCACAAATAATGTTCAGTGTAACAGGTCTTATCACAGTTTTTAGAGTAAAGATTCTTTGGACAATAAGCCAAGAAAAGATGGGTCACAACCAGAAAAAGCATAAAAAAATCTAGAAAAATATGAAAATGGAGTAGCAAATGGGATAAAGAATCATTTAAAGCTAGTTCTAATAAAGGCATGCTTTCCAAAGCTGTGTACCACAAGTATGCTATGAGAATTCATATTCCATTTCTCTGAATATTTATAATGTACTGACAGAATTCCCTTTCTTATTCTACCATTAATATGTGGTATATCCAGACAGCGATATTATCAGTAGTGCATGGTAATGGTAATAGCAATGGAATAAATATTTTAATATTACAGTAATGATTGTTTCCAGTAGCTCCTAAAGTGTGTTTAATATTATATAAACAATATAAAGGGCATGGTAACGTATGTGCAATATTTATTATTTTCCATTATCCTGTGTTTGCCAGAATTCATCAACATGAATGTTCATGAACAGCTACATAACACTCAATAAGGCATACCTCCATAAAAGGTGCATGCAAAACGTGTACTGTCCAAAGACTTGTGATTACACCAGATCAAAATTGAATTTCATCAGAATATTAAAAAGAAAAAAATAATAATCAATAATCACTATTTCCTTGCCAAAATTTCAACTCACTATTCCTGGTTATTTTGCTGCAAGTGTAGTTCAAATAAATACACATATATAAGCAAGTCATAAAAAAAAAACATTCCACCCTTTCACTTTTCACTTAATACAAAAGATTAATATTTTATTCCAAAAGTCCAGTTTTCTTCTTCTACAAACTACTAAGCAAAAAACCAGAAATCCCATCAGTCTGAAAAATTTTAGCCAAAAATTAAGAGCTGGAATGGAAATGCTTAAGCAACTACAAGCCTAATTGACTTTACTCTATCTTGGTTCTATCTGTACCCACATCTAGGCTAGGATTATCATGAAACTAAATATGTTTAAGGCAGCTTTGACTTCACAAAACCAGTTTTACTTGGAGATGCTTGGCATTGATCCTGCAGCAACAAGTGATTTAAACTTTTGTCATTTGAGGAGTATATACGTCCACAGTCATACTTAATCGTAAACACAGCAATTAGCTACAGAAAGAAAACCTTTCTTCTTAGTACAGAGAGTAGAAAAGGAAAAAAGAAAACCCGTAATTTAAAAAAAAAGAAATATTAAAAATAAACACCAATTTTCATTAACTGGATCTAGTTATACTTGACAATGAGTCAAGTGTATGCAAAATTATATAAAACAATGTAAATCACAATTAAAAATGATAGCGTTTGTTAGCTAATGAGCTTTACTTTCTAATCTGCAGAGCTGTTGAAAGGAGAGGTATTTTAGAGCAAACAAAAGTCCACCATATGGTGCAAGGAAAGACGCATAATAATTAACCCTTAACAAGGGAAGCACTGCGTGCTATCGGTTTATGAATTCTCTTCACATTAGCTAGATTTCAAATGTCAACATAGTTTTAAACAAAGAGAAATCTGGAAATGCCCCAGCAGTCCTCCTAAGGAGTACTGTGGCTCCGACATCTCTCTGTAGATCAATTTCTCCCTCTCTCCTTCCAGGCTTTGAGGCTGGGGTGAAAGATTTGGATTTTTATGTCTGCCCAAACTTCTGCACAAATGCTTTGGTTTGACTCTGTAGCACAGACGGGTGGAAAAGAGGAGCACAATGAAGAAGGGGAATGCTTAATCAGCCTTTTGAGCATGCTGCAGTTCAGTAGTCTGGCTGCCTCCATGTGCAAACAGAGGAGCAGGAACAGGAGCCCCAGATCCCGGGCTGCCAAGTGGGCCACGCTGCTGTTTCCTGCCTTCTTCTGGTAATATACTTATCAAAGGTATGTGTGCTCTTAGACCAGAATATAGTTGTTTGCATGGGAACACAGAGGGGATTAAACAATTGCTCCTACTCCTTACCTCAGGATGACATCTAGGGTACAGCACAACATTGGGAAAACGTAAACAAAGAGGTTTTTACAATACAAATGCAAATACAAATACATTATTGCATCCTCACTTTACTTAGACACTTCAAATATGATAAATTTTCAGGATTTCTCTGAGCTTCCAATATTACAAGCAAGACTGTAAGAGAAGGAAATCTGTATGTGTCAAGGTATCAAAATTAAAATATCTGCAGTAACATTAAAAATGTAAACTTTATTAAATTTTGCTAGGCACGTCCAGATTACAAGTGCAAATGAAATGTCATGCTAGTCAACTCTAGCACACACTGTACAATTACTGCTATAAAAAGATACACTTAGTTTCTTACTAGTTTTCTGGTGTCTACCATCAGGGATATGCTTTCTGGAAAGCAGGTTTATGCACTTTAACAGATGAGAAGGAGAACACTTTTTTTTAAGAGGATGAAGATTCTTTGTATTCATATGAAAATGTTGAAAACCTTTTTGTAGCTCTTAAATTTCAGCATTTTTCTTTATGAAAGTTGATGAGGATTTTTTTGGGGGGGTAGGATCTCATTTCAGACAGCATAAACAGACAAAGTGAGAGAGAAGCTTTCTAAAGATATTGTTTTAAAAGAGTCAAGAAAACAAGATTGAAGGCACAAAGAAAGTTGAAGGGGTGCAAGTATACAATATATTCTTTATCTTCCATGAAATGGTCACTGTTTTGAAGCCTTTGAGGCTAAATCACTAGTGAGTGATGTGTCATATGATAACTCAAAGCTCCATCTCAGGATCTACCCACACCAAACCTTTATTGCTCCTGAAAACTACAGCCTATTTCTCAATGGCTCACTGAACTGAACTCACATACACTCTTCATCACCTGCTCTGGCAAGTGTGAGAGCTTTGAATAAACCCAAAGAAAGACCTATCCAAGCACTGCCCTTTATTAGCAGGAAGCTTTAGAAAGAAAAATGTGACTTCCATTACCCCTTCGAACTAAATCAAAATTAATCAACTTTGTTTTGAAGCTGAAGAGAAAAAAAAATACGGGGGGAAAGGGAAGGAGGAAGGGGAAGGGGAAAAGGGCAATGGAAGAGGGGGAAGAGAGATGAAAGAAGAGAGAGGTGGAATCAGCAAAGCTCATAGCCGGGAAATGCTGGCCTATAGATTAATCTAGCCCAATCTGCAATAAATTCAGGATGTGATCTGCTCCAGCCTCAACAATGAAATCAGTTTGAATGCTACTTTATAAATCATTCAGTCATTCTTTAACAAGATGAACGTCTGGCAAGATTCTTTCCCTCCCTGCCTCCTGGAAGAGATTACATTTTGAAAATCTTTAATTTCTGAAAGTCTTCAATATGCTAAAGTATGGGCTGCTCCAAAAAGCAGCTTTAGCTCTGTATTTCAACAAATGAACTGAGAGTGAATACACAAAGAGAAAGATGATTTACACTCAGTGTCTCTCCCAGATTAGTGCGGGGAAAAAATAAATGAACAAATAAATAAACAAACTCCAAACCATCCTTTTTCTACATAAACCTTGTTACTTTGCTGAAATGCTAATTCTAATACAAACTATCCCAGAGATTGTTGAATCAGTGCTTTGCTACTCATGCTTCCAGAAAGGAGTGATACTTTATAGCCAAATTCACCCTGATACAACTCTGGGTTATACTAGATTTGATTCTGAGCTACCGTTAATCAATCATTTACCTGAAATGAGTCACAAAGCCAGATAAAGGGTTTTTTGCTTTTGATTTTTTTTCTTTGCTGCCATTTTCTTCCTGAAGGATAGCACTGATAGAAAATAAATCATATATTTAGAAGTTATCCCACTCTAAACAAATATTTTCATTTTCTGACTCTGAAATTGTTTAATCTGATGCAAGAAATAGGTAGGAGAGGTAAACATATTTTTAACCAGCCCATCTGTCAGTGAATACCTTGACAAGCTTCAGTTCTGTAAATTCTGAAAGCCTGTGCTTAAATGTTGAGCCAATCAAAGTCAATGAGATTTAAGAATATGCTGACTTTTGCTCACCTATTTTGTTAAAAATGGGTACTTTGTGGGATCAAGTCCAAACTAAATAACCCACCCATGGCCAACTGCCTGCTTTAAATCTGTTCCACTACATTCCCGTACTCTCACTACATTTAAGATGAATGAACACAAAGCAGATATATTTGTCCTTTATATTTGAATCCTTTGCAGACAAAGGATTAAAAACTGTATTTTAACTATGTGTAATAAACATTAGGCAAACTGCTCAGGCAAATTCTCAGTTAAATTACTCTGGGTTTATACATGGATGTCAGAGCACTTAGTGGAAAGATCTCTGCCTGGCATTCCTGGGCTCTGCTGCATTCTTCCTTTCAGAGTCCATTTCTTGCAGTTTGCTTCATGTCTCATCAGTCTCATACACGCTGCAGAGGGAATAGTATGGAGGGAATCCATCTAGAAATGAATACACCTGTTGCCACATTAACTTCAACGTGAATTTTCATGTGGTTTGTCCTTCCTTAGGTCCCCCTTTCAAGCCTCAGGCCTTGGAAGGAAGAAGAGTGGAGTCTTGGAGGCATTTTTACATACTAATTCTTGGGAAGAAAGGACTAGGTCAAACCAGAAATCCTACAAAGATGACTATTAATTTTTCATTAAAAATTTTCACATTTATAAATCCTACCTAAAAATTAAAGATTCTGTGTAATCTCCTATATAACCTGCGCATACTACTCTTATTTTGGCAAGATCTATTCTGCAGACAAAGACAGTCAATTCTACAAGAATCCTATATATTATCAGGGATTCATAGATAAGGCATGTATTTATCCATTTCAGGTCTTAATATCTGTCTGTATGAGGTCCTAGATGCTTCAAATTGTATATATCAGATTAGTGGACTGTTCCTGCTCTCACAGTCAGCTTTTTAACTATTTTGAAAACTTCATCTCTACATGTTCTCAAGGTGCCTCAATATATTTAAAGACACAAACCCACCACCTCCAAAAAAAGAACCAAACCCAAACCTGGTCTTAAACCACTGAGGCTTAAAAAGAGTTGTCTTGATTTAAATCAAACCTATTTTGATTCCATTCAGTTGAAGTTACACTAAGAAAGCTTCTTTTAAATAGCTGCAAAGGGCTGTATACAGATACAGAAATGCTCATCAATGAAAGTATTAGTTATAAGAACAGATCCATGCCATGAAAATCTTATGGGTTAGTCTTGTATCTTAAGCATACCTCTGGGATTCCTGGGTTTACACTCCACAAATGTGTGATCAAATTAATTCTCTTCTTCATTTCCTTTTCCTTGACTATGCACATTTTTTAGATGTGAAATTGCATCAAGCACAATCCTTAAAATATGGTCTGAAAATATCCTTTAAGAAAATGTGGAATGTGTTGTCTAAGATCTCATGACAAACTCCAAGAAGATATGACTGGTAATTTTGAGGGTTTTAGGTTTTTTTTAAGCTCTAATCAAACCTGCAGGTGCTGACCTCTGTGCCATGGTGTAGCCAATAGATTCCGGCAGCATGACATGCTCTTTCCCCAACAAGATGTGCAGCAAAAAGTCCTGAGGTCATAATAAGGGCCCATGATTGTTATTGTCAGTAATGTTTTGAGTTTAATTCAATAGTTAAAATATTGTACCTGGCTAGTTTTATTAAATCGACGCTACGAATTTTTATAATGTGAAATTACCCTTCCGCAGTCATCGTCTTACGGGTTTTTATCCTGAATAACGTGAAGAAACCAAAAGTCATGACTGACATTCAGACTCAGAAGGGAATAAGTACAGACACAGGAACGTTCCTGAAGTAGCAGGCTATAGTTTTATTAATTCAGTATATATGGCATGTAAGAAGACCCTGTCTAGAGATAACGGGGCTACCACCCCTGAGAACTGCTTGACTGAGTTCATTTAAAGATTCAGACCAATCTTTAAATTCTCTCATCTTTCTTCTTGAGGGGAATAGAAGATATTCAAGAAGGAATTCAATTGTTAAAATGCTTTGTTCTGTGCTTCTCACAGGAAAAAGCTCAGCTATTAAAATACCAGGTCACCTCTCGCAAGATGAGTCTTCTGTTGTTTGCACACAGCAGACATGAGTCACAAGCTGAACTAACTAAACACTTACACAGATCTGGTTATTCACTTCTAATTAACTGTTCTTCACCCCTCCTCCTCAATGTCCCCAGAATGTTATGAGGAATGAAATAAAAATTTGCTAAACTTCTCTTGACTCTGACTACCATTCCCTCTTTAGCCTCAGGAAATAGAGATTGGTCATAGCTGCAACATCCCAAACACGGTTTCTGCATTACAAGAAACGTGAATGGGACAAAGAAGAGCCACAGAGACACATTCAGATTATTGAACAGAGAAATTCGCACCCATATGTCAGCTCTCCGTGGCACTCCATGAAATGCATAACTCCTTTGCAGCAGAAAGTGCATGTTACTTGTCCTCCTCACCAAGCTCTTCTACAAATGAAGACCACTCAGCCTCCCTTCTCATAATACAGGTTCAGATACTATACCAAAACCAAAATCGTTAAAAATTTCTGCACATAAAAATTTCTGCAGTTCAAAAAGCTGCACATAATGCAAACATTTGAAGAAGCAATCATGTTCCATCCCTTAAATTGCTACATTTGTATAGGAAGGATGGATGGTTGCATATCAGAAGAAACTTCCTTATTATGCCTGGAGCCCTCTGATATTTGAGCATAATGTTCTCAGGACATTGTTGGGAATAAAGTTATTTTGCTGTGACGGCCAATAAAAATTATCTATGGAGTAAATAGACTTTAAATGAAGAAAAGAATTAGAGAGCACAGAAAAAGACTATTAAATATACTACTCTGGTGCCGGGAAGGGGGAAAAAAACCCAAGGAACATTTAAGATTCTCCTTATAAGAATATAGATATATTGAGTTTATTTTAGTTTGGGGTTAGAGGAAGTAGAATTCTTTAACAGAGATATTCCTTAAACTTGTCTTTTCTATGATGTCATACCAAATGTAAATTGCTGGTGTTATTTGAAGTTTAAATCTATGTAAAAGTGACCCTTGAGGCATGTGTACTATCTTCCCTCTACGAATCTATTTCCCCTGGCAAGCTCTGGTTTCCTCTGCCAGCTAAGGACCATCCATTCTGCTCAGATTCACTTCTTTATTCTCTTGCAAACTATCTGGTAAAAAGACTTATTTGACACTCATTCCAGGGCTTTGTTTATTTCTCATTATTATTACCAATTTGCTTTTACCTTTCTTCAGTCTTCTCTCTTAAACTGACAGAGATTCTCTCGCCGTCCTAAAACTAAACAGGAATAAAGGAAGAAAAAATGAGGAAGCTCATGTCAAATACTGTTTTTCCATCTCTGGAGTGGAACTTGTCTGCCACTTTGGAAGGCGCAAGTATTTTAGCTGGAGAACTTAGACTGAGGAGTAGCTGAGATCATACCTCAGAGCCCCAAAACAGTGGCAACACTTGTCTACTCAGCTAAAATTAACAGGGACAGAAGACAACTGCAATTATGGTTACTTACAGGACAAAGCTCAAGTGCAAGGGCTGAAACAGTGCATCAAAAAAAACAAATGAAAAAGTGGATATCCAAGTGAAATTCCTTATAGAGGCTGGAACTCCTGAGAAGCTAAAATGCCTGCTCAAAAAATGTTGAACCAGATACTGCTTCAAAACAACCAAAACTGTATTATCTCCTGATTGCTGCTGATACAAGACTTTAACACACCAGGACTTTGAGTTTCTCCACCCTCTCTTTTACTTCTTGAGAAGCCTTCCTTTAGATCAGGAGTTGTTCAAAAAGAAGCCTCAGAAGGTTCTGTTGCAACCATATAGTTTCTACGGAGTGAGCATTTTATATTCTTTTTGACAGAAGGCATGAATCTGCCTTTCTTGCTATCCTGTTCACATAGCCTGACCAATAACATGCTCATCAATCTTTGGTTAGTTCTTCATCATAAACTATTTCCTTTGAAAAGCTGAACATCTTAATTAAAAATAGATTTATTTTACCCTTTTTTTTTTAAAATGTCCTCTAAAATCCAGGCAATATTGATGTTTCCGATCACAATGGATAAATATTTTAAAAAATGCCACTTCCATTGAAAGTCACAGCTTGATTTACATATTCTGATTTGGGAAGTTCTCCATCTCTAATGGAACAGGCTAAGATAATATGGAGATATGTCTGTTTGCCTGACACACTTCCTAGATCCTTTCTGTCCTTCCTCTATTTGGTAATATGTTGTTCAACTTTTGGAGTTTCTTGGAGTCAGTAAATAAATCCTATCTGACAAATCATCGTACTTCTATGACTGGAAAGAGATCTCTGGGTCTCAAAATGTAATGCTCTGTTAACTACATTGCAGATAACATTATATGGTCGGGATACCAAGATGCAAAATATCAGGGGGTTTGCTGCTTTTTTGACTGCAAGATTATTCTAGAATGAGATGCTTGCATTGTTAACTTACGAGCATTTCCTATCTGCCTTTCTCTTGCTAAACAAGCTAGGTATTTTCATTTCTCCTCACTTAGGTGAGGCAAAATGCATATATCTAACATCCCTAAAATGTTTAGGGAGCAGTCACTAAACAATCTTTTAGGTAGGAAAGAAATTTTCATGGGAGAGAACTGTTGCCTAGGAAGCCTGACACTGTGGTGTGGTGAAGGGGTAGGAAGTAGAAGTGACAACGGGAGGGGAAGGAAGTGAAGGAAGCAGTATAATGCAAAATCTGAACACTATCTCCTTTACCAGACCCAAACCCCTGTGGTATGTGATATAGCCCAAACAGAAGTATTCTTACAAAGCTGCTTTCTGGACAACCCACTGATAGACACAGTTCTGCTGAAGGCAAGTTTAAAGTAACACATCCCAAAGAACTGAATGCAGTCTCACTCCTTTTCTCTTCTTAACTGCCTTGGGTTATTGCAACACAGGCTTTTCCAATAGTGCAGAGAGGTGGAATATATCCAGGCAAATTACAATTCCCTTTTTCTGCACAGCATGCCAGCTGCAGAGCAGAAGTGGCCAGGATGTTCCTGAAGTCTGTTCAAGCTCTGAGAGTTTCCCTTGGAGAATCTGCCCTATAAGTAGAATGAACATTTGCCAACATCAATGCAGCAATAGAGGGGATAATGCTGCTTTGGCTGTGCACATAACTTTTTCCTTCCTGATCTTGGCCTGGTCTTGGCTGCCAGGTGGCTCTTGATCCACTATTTGAAGGATTAAATAGATAGACTATTCAGAACAGGTAAGAAAAAAGACAGAAAATAAAATTAAGAAAGGAAAATAGGAATAGAGATGAAGGGATTTTTGCTGAAAGAAAATGTACGGCATTTCCAGTTGTCTACCCAAAATATGAACCATATGTCAGCCAGATTGCCTTCCCATTTCTAACAGTTTAGGTGAATGCAGTCTATGTATGTAGTTTAACCAGACAATGCCATAAGAAAAAGTAATTACATAATAAATTAGCCACAAAGCTCACATTAAGTAATCAGTATGATTAAATGATTAAGGAACAAAACTAGGAGTTGAGATGTTTGGATTCTTTTCTACACTCTGCCAATTATTTCCTTTCATATCTTCAGCAACACTTGATATCCCTCCATCAGAAATTTCTACTGCAACATTGGATAATAATTCTTACCCTTATTTATGATGCATATGAAGATTAGAAAATAATCAGTACATCACATTTTCCTAGGGATTTTCCTATACTTTGGACTTGAACCCTAGAAGGCATATCTCTGTGAAAACATAATGTAATTATTGCATTAAACAAAAAGGTCATTCACTGACCCAACTGTGTCTATTCAATAAGAACATTTCTGCAAAGATAAGACTATAACTGCTATTTGTATTTAGCAACAGTGTGTGAGGCAGTGAGATTATCCTTGCCTCTCTACACCCACCAGCAATTTTTCTTCTCCCAGAGACGAAAACCATGAAAAAGACTTGCTTTGTAATACAAGGCATCCTTCTGATTTATTTATTATTATTATTATTAAGCTTTTGAAAAAACTATATTAGCTATAGGTTCTACCATGACTAGTAGAGAATAAATACATAAATCTGAAAGCATGATATTTATTAAATTAATTATATTTTAACAGACTGATATTCTAATTGCAGCAGCAGTAGATAGGAGCAGCTGGTTCCAGAACTGCAAATGAATGAATCCATCATGCCATGATTGGTAGGTTGTGAAAAGGTTGTTTACTATTATAAAAATCTTTGTTTATCAAAACAAAGCAAACTATACTAACCAGGGTGCAGAAGAAGCTTCCTTCAATTTTGTCCCAACTTACTTGAACAACCATTAACCTTTCATTTTATGTAGATGGATATATTTTACACTACAATTAAGTGTGCTGACATGTACAACAGCAAGAGATACTGTATTTGAAATTCAGTCCAATAAAATCACTATGAGAAAATCAACGTTCATTAGTCCAAAGTGAATGACCAACACCAGGAATGAAGAAACAAGACATAGGAACACCAGCTTAAAATATCTTTAAAATGACTTATTCTTTTTGTACAACAAAAATAAACACAGCAAAGACTTTCCATTTTTATGTTATTGATGCCCATTTCTTCTTCACAATATATAAAAGGAGATAAACAAGTTGTTTTGATTTGGCAAACAGAGAGAAATGATGAAGAATGAAAAAAACTGTAATAAACAAACAAAATGGTAATATGAAAGATAAAATTTACTAAAAATATCTATGATTTCAGCTTCCCAAAACACAAGCAAACACACTGCAAACTAGCCACAGGCTTGCCTTTACAAGCGAGTCAAAATGTGAAGGCAGCAGTACACAGTAACTCTAATCTGCACTTGCCTGTAACTCCTGCATTCAAAAGAAATACACTCAAACTCTGGCTGCTTTGAAGAAAGCAAAGGATATGGAGACAATAGTGTCTCAAGGTTCAAGCAACAGGAGAAAAATGTGCAGTCTCTGTTTTATTGGCAACATGTTCAGATATACATTAAGACTTTTAATTAGCAGACTGGTTTCCTTTATCCACTGACTTTCACTGTTTTTTTCCGGGTATAGCCCATTGTTGTATCACTAATGTCCCCATAGCAATGGCAAGTCAAGTGTATCAGTATACATTTGTAAAAGTAAAATAAATTGCTGCGTCTTTGCTAGGACTACAACATCCCTTGCAGTAATATTTTTTATGTAAAGCATTTTCTTCCTTAGAACACATTCATATTCATTTCTTTATGCATTGCTATATTAAATTTTAATTTTCAGCTCCTAATCATAACAAAGAGATTATGCAAGGACTTTTATTGTTTCTCAGTTTATAACAACTGAACCTTCCAGCACTCTAGTTTGTTCTTCTCACTAGCAGTCCAATATCTCCACCTATTTATAGAACACAAGTGAAATATGACCATTTTCGTGATTTAGATAATTCTTATTGTCTCTGCTATCCACTATTTTGGCATACACTTCTGATTTTGATACCTTACTGAAAAGGCTAAATCCTGCTGGCATACTGTATACAAAAACTTGCATGAAGAAAGATATGGTCCTAAATCTGATATATATTTTCTTATCTATTTATACTTTAATATTCACCACCAGTTGTTAGTGAAAACTGCATCTGGATTTAGTGCAAAGTCCATCTGCTAAATTTCAGTTTGATGTATGCCATGATCTGCCATGAAAATAAAGAGATGCAGCTGAGATTAGAAAAGTGTTTTTTTTTTTCACACCTGCCCTTAAAAAATACTGGTTTATTAAACGCTGGGTTTCACTAGAAATTAAGAGCAAGTGTGTTTTTAATGTAGTGACATTTTAGTAAAAGTATATATTAATTTTAGTGAAAATGTATGTGTGTTATCATTTTCCCCATTGAAAAAAGAATTCCAAAAGATGAGTTCTATATTTCTATGCTATACCCTGGGGATGAAGACCAGTTATATTAGTTTTTTTTAAAAGGAGTGCAGCCATTAGTGTACAAAGCATTTTCGTCCAAGTTCATTACACACAGTAAGAACACATCCCCTAAATTTTTATTATAATTAGATGTCATATAATATAATTTTCATAATTAGGTGCTACAATGGCTATACGTTCTTGAAAAATCAACATAAAGCTCAAATTGAAAAAAAAAAAGAAAAAAGTGGCATATCCCTTCCAGTTATCAGATTTATCTATAATATACTAAACTGCATAAATGCCAGTCTAAAAATATTTTTTGACCAAAGCTTGCATACTTGTGCTAATGCTTAGTGCTCTGGAGACAGTATGGTTCAACACAATTAGTAAAGCCCTGAGACAGCATTAAAAAGCTAAAAGGTGAGATAAGCTTACTGACTCATATGTCCCCAAAAGAATCTGGACGTAGCTGGGAGGTAATTCCGTTTGTGAGGGGTTCCACATGTCTCCACACACTATATTACAGAAACTGTATTTTCCATCCTGTGGAATTAGCACGAGTCAAATATGTGTAACAAACCCATTGCCTTAAAAAACACCATGGCTGTTTATCTCATAAAGTACTATTGTTTCACCATCATTAAGCTTGTATAATTATAACTTCATTTTATGCTATTGCCCTGCCGTTGAGTGAGTGCATTGGAGTACATGAGTGCACATGTGCTTTAAAAATGGACATCACTGTGCTTTAAAAAGGGACATCACCAATTTGAATGTTTGACTAATTTTTGTCAGGTACAGTCTATGATTGAAATATCTTTAAATGCCGCTACATAATTAATTTTATTATGCAACTTTCCAACAAGGAAGAAACATGGCACTTGAATTCTGTACAAGCTTATATTTTTCAGAAGCCCAGTTCAGTGAAATGTAGGATTAGGATGCCTTTCTGGCACTTTTTCATGTTTCCCAGGCTGGACTATGATGGAAATTGGAACAGGCCCCAGGAGATGACAGCTAGGGGGGGCTTTCTGTATTATAGCAGACTCCAAGGATGCCCTAAGGTAAGTGGAATTGCTCAGAGTTTGCACAATGCCACATGCTGTTATTTTGTTATTGAAGGCACCATTACATTTTAGTACACTGTGCATTCACAACCCACCGGCAAAGAGGTGACAGGCATCACTGGTCATCTAGTAAAGTAGTTTGGTTCCCCTTAGATTGTCATTTATAATGCAGCCATTTTGTACGCCCAGAGAGACACTTTTCTCTGCTACCTGTGCAATGACAACAAACGAAGGAGTCTGCTTCAGAATATCACATGCCAAAAATGAGGCAAAAATTCTTTGCCGCCTACAGGATAAAAATATACGTGAATAAATCTCACTTCCTGTACGTTACCTCATCTGTACGGGAATGCCACTGGAACCGATCTCTACCGTGCTAGTGCTAGAAAATGCTGTGTATTATGGAGATGAGAGAAACACACTCCATTTTTCTTCAGAGTCCAAGATTCATCTACGGTATTTGGGAAAACATTGCACAGGAAGAACATTTGTACTGGGAAAAATAATCATTCAGGGAAAAAAATTATGAAACTGTTTATCCTTTTAAAAAACTAATTCCAGAAATACCGTTGAAATCAGGCATCCAAATTCATCCCTGATATAAATGTATGCAGTATTTTTAACCTAAACAGAGTAATATCCCACATCGTCATAAGACTGCTGCGTGGCCTGGGCCACAGAAAGAGTACACTTCTGTCACTTGCTCATATTAAGATTGTCCTAAGGAGCTTTAAGCTGAAATCCTTGTTTGAAATGAAGTTTTCAGTGTCTGAATCTGTCTTCTTCCTTTAGACTTGCTGGCAGAGGGACTCTCCCCCACTGTTTGTACAGTGCCTAGCACAATGGGACATCGAACCTCACTGTGTGCATTAGACACAACTGTAAAATCATTATCGTCTACACATATCTGTTCCGTTTCTTTGGCTCCTCACTATTATTCATGTGCCCTCTCCTCCCTCAAACTTCCAGCTGAATGTTCTCATGTGTGAAACAAGAGACTACGTTGGTAAATAAGAACGATGCAGATTCTGAAATCTGCCAGCAAAGCATACATGATAATTAAACATCAGCAGATGTGTGTTATTTGCTAACTAGGCCTTAAATATCCATACGTTCTGGGTATGTTCTGCACTCCTCAGGCTATTTATTAAAGCACAGTAATAACAAATGTTTACCTATTTTGACATATTTTTTTTATTTTAGTTTTAAATGTTTAACTTCCCACTGGATTAAAATTATTCTTACGAGGCCAAAGTACTAAAAATTAAAGAAATTTGCTCCTAGCTGATCTGATGAAGTACCGTCTCAGCTTCCAGTCATTCCTGCTTTTTAGCATCTTTGAGCCTGACATCAGTTTTGGATGCAGCTAAATGCCAACTATCCCGATAAACATGTACACTACCAGCTGTGGCTCCATCTGCTCAACTAAACATTTTCACACCAAATCTGCCGGGGAAAAAAAATATTGGTTTTGGAGTTGGTTTGTAACAACTGAAATATTAAAATCTTAACTCCAGGTGGCCCTTCACTTTCCTATTCCTCTGATGAATATATTTAGAAGAAACAAAACCATCTATTTATAGTCTGCTTCAAACCTACAAAATCCAATGGAAGGAATTTGGTGAAAAAAGGAATAGATAAATAAAACAGAAATCCAGAGCTGATAAACCTCCACTTTGTCTCTTGCAGAGCCCCTGCAAATGCCTACGTGACTGCGCAACCTGACCGATGTGCAGCGGCAGCTATAAATAGCTCCCGGTCCCTCTGCCCCACCCCGGAGGCAGGCAAGGCTGGTGTGTTTGTCAGCCCGCTCCCAAAGCGCTGCAGTTGCAAACCGAGAGTTGCAATTGGTACCTCAGTAAACTGGTATGATAGCTGCAGTGTTTCAGAGCCTTTCATGAAAACAAAAGATGCCCCTTTTTTGTGAGCAGGGATACCTGTAGGAGCGCTGAAGCCAACATCCTACCAGAATCCTAGATGTACTACCAGTCTGAACTGACTTCCACATATACAGCACACTCTGAAGTGATAGCTGTGTACATGCCTTTGTATCAGATAGAGGTCTAGCCCACTACTGTTAATCTCCTCTTTTTGCATTTGAACATTCAGATCTTCTTGAGCAAAGAAATAAAAGTGCTCAAGAAAAGGCAAAGCAACACTGTGAACATGGCTCTTGCTTGAACTGTCAAAATCATGTTATAAAGTTCAGAGTGGTAATGAGAGGGCACTATGAATAGTACCTGCCACTGTGCTAGGGCAATAACCCTAATATATCAAGTCTGAACAAGGACCAAGGTTTAAATTGCACTAAGCAAGTGCTTTTTACTTTCCACTCCCTTGCTGGGAACCCAGCAGAAGGTGTGGGGTAGCCCCAGTTCTGCCACCGTGAAAGGCTGAGCGGCTGTTTGTGAAACAGGGATAGCACAATGGCTGAGCAGCAGAAGACTAATCCTAGCCACAAGAAGCTCAGGTATGTTTTTCCTGCTATACCTGCTAGGGCCTGTAAATTGCTTCTTCTGAGAGTCCTCAACTGCACTTGCCAGAGTCCTGAGATAATCTTACACCTTCATGAACAACAGTTTGAAAATAATGGATACAAGTCTATTTAACTCTAAAGACCAACTGATTCAGACAGGCATTTGTTTTGTACAGTGTCATCTTAAAGGCAAAAACAGAACAACTCCCCACCCCAGTTAGGGCTTTTAAACAGTTGCAGTAACATAAGAAGTAAGAAAACAGCAAAATAATGGATGAATAGACTATGCTGTGGTTTGAAATTCAAAGACATCCTAGTGGAAACTCAAAAGGGATGAAAACGTGTGATGCTTCCGTAATTTTTGTTAATGAAAGCCAAGAGTAATTTTACTGAAGTGAATGGAGTAATGCCAAAATTTTCATACTAAAGAGACATCAGACCCATTTAGCTCTGAAGTACTCCTTGACAACTGAATACATTTCTGTTTTAGAAAGTTAAATTGTATTTTGGATATTACACCTTCTTCTAGTCTGTTACATATGTTCCTTATAAAAATGAAAGAAAAAAATCTTCCTACATCTAACAATTTCTTCTAATTAAAAAAATGTCACCCAGGAATGTGTTTTAAGTAGATGTGGCAAGCAATTAACAGTTTAGACTCCACATCAGAGACTTCTGAACCTTTTTGATACAGCATTCTCATGATTTTGTTCTGAGTTTATTCTTACTACCAAAGTCTAGTACACAGGAAACCCAGAAAGTTTTTCCAACTGCTGAAATTAAATAACACAAATTAAAACAGTCATGAGAAAGGTATCCAAATTCTGCATAAAGATATAGGTTTGTACATTTTATCCTTTCTGGTTTACTTAGCAATGCCTTGTCTATCTACATGAATACAAATGTATCAGTAGAAAAGGAGTTTGGGCTAGAAAAATGTATCATATGATATCGAATAAATTTATCACCTAACAGTTCTTACTAATGAACACATTGCAATCTAATACTTAGACCTGTTGTATCTAACAAGTTAATACAATTAAACTGTGAAAAATAAATATCTGTCTGTCTTTTCCTTCACATTTTTGACTCAAGAAACATTACAAAGAATCTCAGTAATAAACCAAATTGTGAGACATGAGTTCCAGAAATAAGCCAAATATTATGAAGTTATGTGCAAAGGCACGTGTAAATAACCCACTTTACTACCTTCTGTATTTTGAAGTTCTCCAAAAGAAGTACTATTAGCATGCATCAGAGAATAACGAAGAGTGGAGCATGTTTTTGTGAAATAAAATTATGAAGAATTTAAAAAAACAAGATCAATATCCAGCATTATACACAAATAAATTGGGTTTTCTATTGTTCAGTAGCCAGCATCTCTGGCTACTGGCTAACAGTAAGGAATAATATTAAAAAAAAAAAAAGATTATTGTTTATATGTTTATGAACATATCGTAATCCACATTATCAAATGTTATATATTTATCATATAAATCATATAACATTTATTTCATTATTTTAGTATTTAGCTTCAGTGTAGATATTGCATTGTTATCTATGTCTGTGATTTACAACAGAACAAAAAGTAGTCTATCAGCTTCTTTAGAAGAAAAGCTTCTGAGCCATATAATCCAGCAAGTTCTTGTAATAATGATTTCCCATCTATATATTTGTCTGTTATAATTTGACATATTTTCACTGTAGTCCTTTGAGATGTTTATAAAGCTAGGGATCTTTACAAACACAGAAGCATATAAATATAATATATATTTCTCATTCTTTCTCAAGGAGTAGAGGAAGGAGTAACTGAACATCTAAGCTGGAAAGTGCCTTTTTGTTCTGCTACGGCTGTTTCTGTGTAACTATCAAGATAGAAGCAAGTCCAAGAAATTTGCATCACACAGAGAAATAAGGCAATATTTCGACAGTCATCAGATTCCTTGGGAATTAACTCAGAGACTTTGATGCAAACTGTACTGCTGCATGCTCTCTCCTACAGATAAGCCTTATATTTACTGTAAAGAAATCTACTGGAGAACTTCCAGCAGTGAAGCTATCAAGCACTGGGGCTTGAGATAGCCTTTTAGATATCTGGGCCCAGGCCAGAGAGTCTTGAAGATAAGAGTGGAGACTGAAGTTAAGCCTAATTCTCTGCAAAGCCAATGTAAGGCAGTCTGATGTGCTCATGGTAGTCTGAGTTGCTGCAACCTTTTGTATTAGATAACTTTCCCTACTCAGTAAGAGCTTTATGCTCAGGTATACTGTGTTGCTATCATCCAAGGGAGAAGCAGTAAATGCACGAATAACTGCAGCCAGTTCAACATCCAGTGGGATACAAAGAGGAAAGATGGACAGTTTTATTTACCAGATGTCACTCTGAGGCAGCTTTAGTGTCGACACAGAATACAGAAGTACTCCTAAATTATGGAATGCACTGATCAAAAAACGATGTATAACTTTCACCAGAAGCTACTATACTGGGCCTGGAAACTCACTGACTTACCATTTTCTTCTTGCTAGTACCGTCTCTGCCTCATTTGGATTCAGTTTCAACCAACTATTCTTCATTTCTGTGCTATTTTCTTGCAATCAGTTGCCACTACAGTGAAACTGGAATGGTTACAGGTCTCAAAGTACAGAAGGAAATATGTATGATCTCCATAATTCTCGAGCATACCATCTGACCTGTTCACACAGTAGCTGAGCATAGATGACAAAAAGAGCTAGCAATAAAACTGATTCTTGAAGGACACCAGAATGAAGAACAGAAAGGCGGTCTGCCCTGACTACTTGTTGGATGTGTTTGTCTGGGAAGAATGCCAACCATTTTAGCGTATTACTTTGGATACTGCTACCTCTCTCAAGCAAGAAAGTACTATCTCATGATCAACCGTGTTAAATGATTCAGATATGTCTAAAGTGATGAGAATAATGTCTGTACTCTCTCCACTGACAGGAGCAGATTACCTATTACACATGCCGCTAAAGCCATTTCATGCCCTGCTTTAAATTCAGATTGTGCTGGATCTAGAACTTTATCTTAATTTAGTTAATGCAGTTGGCCTTTGGCTAGCTTCTCTATGAGTCTGCGAAGAGTTTCACAATTATTCTGTGTCTGTATGTGGGGACAGACAAAGAAAGATGATTACAGTTAGCTCTAGGGTGAAATGTGGAAAGTGTTATACAGCACATGGAAATGCTACACAAAGGTTTGGGACAGGAAATGAGTAGCTAATCCAACTGAAGCTAAAGGGGAATGACAGGGATGTGAGACATAATTATTCAAACTGGAATTTGCTCAGGACACTGAGGTTAACACCTCTCCTCTTGCAAATTGTGCCAAGGCTACAGATGACAGGACTTCAGGTTTTTTATTTTATTTGAAAAGCAACAAATCCAACTGCAAAATTCTTTTTCCCACAAGGGACAATGGGTTCGGTATAATACAGTGAGAAAGAACAGTCTTCTGAATCATCCTTAGCACTTCTTTCAACATCTGGATTCTCTCTGCAGGTATCCCATTCAAGTAATAATACTCCCCAGTATAACCCTACTCAGTCTGATAGGTGAAGAGAAACAGCTTAATGAAGTATAGCTACAGTGACCATGAGTCAAACATTTGTGTAATTTAACCTTGCCAACTAACTAACAAACTAAATAACAGTGAACTAAACACTGGAGAATATATCCTGGAAAATTTCTACATTGTTACTTTAAGGTTAACAAGAGTGGTAAGTAGATGAATGCAGGTTATTAAAACCCATATAAATGTACACACTCTCACACATATAAGAGAATCAATTTTATCATGTTCAAAAGCTGTACAAAAACTACTACGTCTTTGTGGGATTTTGCTGATCTTTCAAGAATGACAGATCAATTTGTTAAAGGAAGAAAAATGGATTGAAAACCCACAATGTTTTAAAAAGCAATTCCTTTCAGAGCTCTACTTTTTTGACAAATTAACTATGATCAGCAATGGAGAAATCCATTTTCTTTTCTATCTAAGCTTCAAATAATGATATACAATAAAAAAAAAGATGTACATAAGCAATTTATACCAATGCCCAAATTTTTCAGAAGTAGCCTCTACTTTTCAGTTCCTTTGTTTTTGTAACTCACATCATGATTTTCAAAGATGCTAATTGCCTACAAGTCCAGTGGCACTTCAGTTATGCAGTAAATACTCCTGCCAAGGAGTCTGGCAGGTGTCTGCTTTGTTGTCCCTGAAGCCTGACTGAGCAACTCAGTGCAAGGTGAACTTGTGTCCTATTGTCACATCTTCCTTCCTGAGCCTTTGAAAGGAACAGCTCCCCACAGTAATCACTGCTGAAAATCAGGCCATGGGCATTAGTCAGTGGGCATCCAGCACCTGAAGCATTCAGGGAAACCACATTTTAAAACCTCAGTCATATTTCTACATCATCAGGCAATTATGTCATTACTTATAATCTGTAACCTTAAAGACCCTCCTCCAGGGGTTTCATGCCATAGAGCAAGTTAATGACCCATTGCAAAGTACCTCCTTATAATGGGATTCAAAACTTCATTTTAGCACCTTGATTATGAATGACATGCTTCTTATTTCACTGCCAGTAAGGTGCTGAGTCATTACCAGCACAACATATGAAAGCAGAAGCTTTAACACTAACAAAACTAGGATAAACACAATCTTCCAAAGTGTCCCTTAAACTTAGACACTACATAGGACTATACTATTATTATCTGTAGCAGAAAAGCCTTTTAGCATCTAGTTTTTGTGCAACACAAAGTAAGCCAAAACTTGTTTAAAATTCATCATGAGAATCAGCTACTATTAAGGATCATATATTTGTCTTCTGGGTTTGAACCATTGATGGCATAATATAAAAAAAATTTAAAAAATCTGATTTGAACTCATTTAACTGTGGTACCAATGTAAAGAAATATTTTGGAGTACTCCTTTTACTGACTACAACATGATTTGTCCTTCCACAAATTACAAAAAAGTGTTTTGGTTAAAAAATGGTGAAGTCAGAATACAGTCAGAAGTATTTTTAGTATCAATGATGCAGAATTTACAGACCCTAAAAGGTTAACAAATGCAACATTCATTTAAAAGTAAACAAACTGAGGATAAGTCTTTGCTCGCCTTCTAAATTTATGCTATCCAATGAAACAACACTCTATGCTTTATCAGTCTTGACATCAATATTAAAACAGCTATACAAACTGCCATAATTGTTTATACATCCCTTCCAGCCGTTTCAATGTGAACAGCGTCCTCCTTGTTTCTTACCCTACATGCAGCTATTTCATCATCTCCAGTTCACATATCAATTACCAGACTTCTGCAATCTCAACAAAGATTTTTCTTTTCTATGTCCAACCTCTCTTAAGCAATAAAAAATACCACCATCAAATTACAGGTGAAACATTTCTGAGAAATTGGAGAACATAACAAAATATAAAGTATTTTCCTAATTAAGAAGGTAGGAGTGGAAGGGTACTTTGGGATCACTGTGTCCAGTCAGCTGCCATCTCAGGCAACCACGTGATGTCATTCCTTCCAAAAGAATGACCAAGCTCCATCTTAAAATCAGATCATGTCTCCCACTACTCCCACCAAAAGGCTGCTCCAGAAACTCACTGGTCTGTTGGCTAGAAAACTTATAATTTCCAGCCTAAATATCTCATGTTACAAAATCAACCATTTGTTTTCACATCAGTACTAGTCATTCCATTAAGTTGGCATTTCATTTGTGATTTTTTCCCCCACATTCCCTCCCAGTGTATTTCTGAATGCTAGTGAAATCTGCAGCAGTAAGGAGTCTCTCACTGTCATTCCTGTTGAATCTCTGTCATGTGAAAGAAAGGCAACAGGAGAGGAAGAAAAGTAGGCACTACACATCAACATGACTCTGTGGTCTAAAAATTAGGGTATTCCTAGAGAAATGGAAGGAGCACAGTTTAACTCATCTGTTAAAGAAGGGAACTGAACCTGACTCTCCCATTTCACAGGCTACAGCATAACGCCAGAGCAGCATTTCTGAGCCATAGCACCCCATTTTAACAGAAGGCTGAGCCTATTCTTTTCTCAAAAAAATTGTGAATACTGGCACACTCACCTCTGGACAGGTTTTCTGGCTCTCAATCCCACATACACTCCAGTGCCAAATTAAAGGCAGAAGGAAAGGAGCTATGTTTTCAGCTAACCAGGTCCAACAGCTTTTCTTCCAGTATGTTTCTCCTGAGGCACCTAACTTTCTACAAGCAGAGGGTGAAATTTCATACTATTCTTGATCCCTCCTAATAATGGGCTACTGATAAAATATTCCTGTTCTCCTCTGTGCTCAAAACCACACTATTCCATCATTTCCTTTACATGAGATCTGTGGAACCACAGTTGAGAGTAAGAGGAAACTGTTCTCTTGCCTTCTTAACACTGGAGTCTGGATTATGAACGCAGGACCCAGCATTCAGCTCTCAGGTCCTTTCAAGTACTTTGTATCTTTTCTTTTTCAACTGTAAAATGGAGCTAATTATCACTTTTTAATGTAGAATTAAACTACCTGTTTGAGGTTTCTCCAGGCTCACATGTGATCATGGTGCTGAAGCAATACAATGAGGGTCACCTTTGATGGAGTCCACGTTGTACTCATACTGAAGACTAAGTTTTATTTTCCAAGTGGCCACTCTTGGACTTTTCAGAAGCAAGTAATTTTGTTAAACTCTAAAATATAAATGACTTCATACTTATTAAGAAGAAACTAAATTTAATTTTTTGAAACTAAATCTAAAGTATAAATGGTTTCATGCCTATTTTTAAAAACTGATCTGCAGTTCATTGTCATTAATCATACAGCCATTACCAAGCTTCTACTTTCAAACTGCTTTTTATTTTTTTAAGTCAGTCGAAGACAACAAAGCAATAACAACAATAGAGCAGCTAATGCCACAAAAGTGAAGAATTTGCTTTCAACTCTTATAGGAGTCTGAGCCTCTTCTGTTTCATTTTTTATCACAGTTAATCTCTGCAGATATTACACTATATTAAATCTGTACCACAGCCATATTTATCTTGAGCTTTTCTGTTATATGTATGTTCATGACAAAAACAAACAAACAAAAAAAACCCAAATCAAAATTCCCCGAGATGTTTCATGTGATGAGGATGGAAGAGTGGATTTCATTTAATTCACAACCAGTTACCAAAACCTAACTACTTTCATATTTTGCAGTAAAAGATCTGTCTGGTAGTACTTTAAATTCATAAACTCCAACAAAAAATTAAGTATTTTATCCACTGTAACATTTGTAATCACCTTACCTTACTACCTTTTTTTTTTTCTTCACACCTCTCCCCCCAAATGGATTTAATAATACAATTAGCGCTGGTCACCTAACAGGATCATTTCCTGAAAGGTTAAAATATATTTTAGAAAGGTAACTTCAGGTGTTCCTACTATAAAATTACATTTGAGACCACTCAATGTAATAATCTACAAATCTGTATAACAGATCTCTGGCCAGATTTTCCAACACTAGCCTGCATTTCTGTGCAATCTGCGGGCAACAGAAACTGTGAGCAGTTTTATGTCCAGACTTTGTAGAGTACAATAAAACTATTAGTATTCTAACTCAAAATGGATACAAATTACAAGCAAAAAATTGAAAACCCTCAGAGAATTCCCCTGGAAAAAAAAATTTAAAAGGTGTAACAAAAGATTCTCTGAGATTTTTAACATTTTGCATATGTGCAAATAATAATTACTGATGTCTATGAAGTCATTAATAATATTGTCAAACAGAAAATATTGTTTGTAGTTGAACAAATTTTTCTTAAAAAATTCGAAAATTATATCACCTACTCCCTTCAAGGTTAAAAGAATAATGCAAATTCATATGGGTCCCTGATGATCAAGGTAGGATTAACATATTTTCACCTTCTCTAATAGAACTGCTTTGGTACAAAATACATTGTTCTGCACTGTCATGATGTATGGCTCATATTTAGAAATCTGACAGTTTAGGAGTGCATTATGGCATTCCATTAAACTGAATACATTTTTGTGCTGCACAGTAAAAGATAAAGAGGCCACAATTCCTGTCTTCTTTTTTAAAAATAATGGCTTTTCTCACTACAGTAGTAAAAATTTTAGAAAATGTGGTATTTACTAGACTGGTAAGTTCTATTCTCTGTGTTTCAAAAACCATGAGGAAGATATAACTCTTTATTTCATATAAATCCTAACTGCTTTACAAGAACATGAACTATATTAATTGATAAAGGTGTCAGCTAAAACCCTCATTTACAACTGCAATAACAGTAATTTTGAAAACCTTTGGAATTTGACCTGTAAGTGGACTGTGATGTTTCAAATTCTGAGTGATATTAATGACTTAAGTAATTGTAAAATGCCAGCAACACTGGTGATGCGCTGTTATTTCACAGAACAATGCTGTCACTGAGACAAGAAAGAAGGGAAAGGGAAGGGGCAAGAAGAGGGGCTTGAGAAGGGAAAGGAAAGAGGTCTAGAAAAACACCAGTGAAACTTCAGGTTAGGACATACGTGTGCAAGGACTCCTTATTCCCATGGTGACAGGACACTGCAAAGCTGTCTATAAACCCCTGGAATGTAGACAAGTTATTTATTTAAGAGCTTTATCTATTCTTAATACACATTTTGGGGTTGTACCATTACAAACCCAGCTATATCACAGATGTTGTTAGCCCATTGTACAAATGCATGAAATTTCCTTCACCTCAACAGGAATCTAGAGGATGCTTTTAAAATAGTTTATCAGTTGACTTTTTTCTTCAGTAGTACACATTTTACCTTCACTTCATTTTTTTACCCAAAGCTTTCAAAATCAAGATGAATAAAGAAACGGCTTTCTGAAGATCCCTGTTTCCCCTAGTGAGAATCATTTAAGTTACCCAATCATGAAGAAAACAAAATGGTAGTGCTTGGCCAGAACAGGGGAATATACCACTGAGTGGGACTCCTTTCATCACAGGACCCAAAAAGGTTGCACTCTTGAAGCTTGAGCTGAGCATTTGAGCTTCTCTCTTCCCTTATGGTTGGGTCAACAAAATGTAATGCGGAGTAAGAAGGTGGCAAAGCGATCACAGCATCACACTGCAAATGTATGAGGCAGGACAGTGGCTTTGAGAAAGTGTCAAGTGAGATAAGTGAGAAAGAAAGAGGAACCAGGAGGCCAAGGATTGATGGTTCTGTCTTTGCTCACCATCATCTGGAGCTGTGGGAAATTGTCCTCAGCGTGTGTACCTAAAGCTTGCTCTGTGATTACCTCATTAATCATTTGAATTTGCTGACTTTAAATGACTTTAACTATATTTCACATCAAAATAAAAATAAAAAAATTGGTCCCCAAAGTTTAGTATCCTCTGTTGTTCTTTACACCTACTTTTGTGTGATCTTAGAAGACCATCAGATTTAAAATTACCTGCCCTGGAACCATTAGAACAGAAGCTAAAAAAAACTTATGTCCATATGTCTAAGCAACCTCTTGAGCTTTAATGATGTTGTAATGTGGCAGAAAGGTGACACCTAAGTTTTAGAACACTTTCAATACCAAACAAACCTAAGATCTTTCCACACAAAAGATAAAGAGTAATGGTGCTGGTCTCCATAAAATTATTCCTCTCATTTTGGAGTAGTGGGGTGAGAAAAAACATGAGCCATGAAAAAGCACTTTAATGTGACCAATCTTGTTATTTTAGAGTACTGGGTGAACAGCTTATTAACTGCAACAAGAACCAGATCTTCCCAGGTGCAATTAGGGAATGGAGGAATGCATCAGTGTTACAGTTTAAAAACTGCTGTATTAAAGACCTGCTTTTGTCCCATGGGAGACTTACCTAGACCACTGCAGAAAGATTCACAAGGGTTAGGTTGCCAAAAAAATGTCACAATGATTAGTGATTAAAAGCAAAGTTCCAGCAAGAACAAACTATTTCAGAAAGGTCACAATCTCAGGATTTTTTTTAATAACCAAATGTATTATTAAAACATCCTTAAGGGCTAACCCTGCTACCTGCTCGCTGTGTGAGAACTCCGAGATTCCTGGTGAGATTTGTTTCTCTTTCATATGCAACACTGGCAGTTACCCAGTGCATCCAGCAACGCTGCAGGAGACCCAAGCTTTCTTAAAAAGCTGGTGATATACTGGACTAGTCCTGTTTACAATCTTTCTTGCATTACAGTTCTCAGGGAAAATATAGAGGGATAAAAAAGTCTGTTAAGGGAGGATTACAGGAATTCCAGTCAAGAAGAATTTGGCCGTTACTTAAGAAAGAAGACCAACAGCTCTAGATTAACATGAAAACAAGGGCTTAATTCTATTATACATTTTAACAAGAAAAGAAAAAAAAAAACACACAGGAAGATAGATAACTTGAACCTATCTTAGCACTTATATAGCCACTAGCAAAATAGCATCTAAACACCTCACAGTCACTAATGGATTTTTCTTCACAATGCTCCTTTGATGCAAAAAAGTCCTATTATCCTCATTCTTCTCATGAAGAACAGCGTCATGGAGAGATTAAGTCATTTATCCAAAGTAACACAAGATGCCTATGGGAATGACTATGTAATTTATCATGGATCTCCAGAGCCCCAGTCCAGTGCCTGAACCAGTAGACCATTCTCTTCTTGACAAGAGCTGCTGTACAGTACCTTAAATGACCTTTCAAAATGGCTATTTTTTACATGTTTTTTGCTCTATCACCATTCTGAAGAAAGTTGTTAAAGCAACAGACTTTGAGAAAGCTTAATTAAGCACCCTGTATCCTGTCGCAACATCAGCTGTGAAACTTGGGAACACAAATACTTTTCAGACCAAATATTACATTTCTCTTCAAAGTCAGCAGCAAAGCTAAAGCTCAGCAGCTTGGCAGCTGGCAAAGATCTTTCATGCTCTGCAAATGACCATACTTTAATAAAGTCCTTTACAGGTTTTTTTCAAGGCTTTTTATATTCCTGTGACTGAAAACAGCTACTATACTAGCAATTTATAAGTCTGAATATATGGCAGGAGCCATTTGGTAAGTACCAAAATATGTTCTTTCCTGGCAAACTGCTAACAAAACTGAAGAGCTCAGCTTATCATTTGGTAAAGCTGCTTAAAAATAAAAGGAAGACAATTGTTTTCTTTTTATACTCAATGAATGGTTTCGGTTTGAATGTAATTCAAGCTGCAGGAGCACCCATGAGACTGGCACTCTAACACACTGGGTCAGTATCTGCCTCTAAAGACTCAAATTAATTAAAATACGATATTTAAAGAAAAAAACTACTAAGGTTCTGTCTTTATCTAGAGAATAAGCACAATTCACATGAGCAACCTAAAATTCTCCAGCCACTATGTTCACCTAAAGGGATCATGACCAGAAGTGAAAAGTTTGCTAGGTCACGCTCCTTTAATCTTACCTTCTCTTTTGGGTGACTGCCAAAAGCACTGCTTATGATGATGTTTATGAAAAAGAAAACGAACTGAGATCTTCATTTAAATTCCACACAGTTCACAAACAACTTTCATATGGTAACAATTTTTGGTCACTGCTTGGGTTGACTGAATTTGAATTGGTGACCTAAAGGTGAAAGATTCTACATTCCAGGATCAATCTCCATGCTGTTCATTGTTCCCATTTTCTGAAGTTCAAAGTGGTAGAAGCGAGAGTTACATGGTTAAACACAGTTGCCTCCACTTTTCATCCAGTTAAATATTTTCAGGTTTTTTCCCTTAAAATTATTGTAAGCATAAACCACAATTATACCAAATTTTCTCCTGTATGGAGAACTTCTGATTAAAAAAAAATGTACCTCCATTAAATAAAAAAATAATCTTCTGGCAGATAATCAAATTTTGATATTAAAGAAGTCCGGCAAACAGTAAAGAAAAAACAGTGTTACAAGTTCAGTTGCACCTTTGTAAAACTGTCTGCTTATTTCAAGGGTTTTTAGTTAAGAGTATCAAACAGCCTGCTTTAGCTAACTTAAAAACTATGACAATGAAGAAAAATCCTATGACCTTAAGATTTCATAATTTCCTTCACAAATCTTCATACTTTCTTAATTCCTTTAAAAAAGTTTTTTCTAATCCATCAATTCTGTTCTGTACTCAAAACATGAAACTTAACTAACACATACATTCTTATCAGTTTCAGTGATAAAGTGAGTAAATTTATTTCCAGGAAATGGACTTGTGAAAATTCTCAAGGAATTCTCACCTGTATCTGAGGTAAGATGTTTCTGTCAAAACCTTTGTAAAATTTAACCCGTTACAATTTTTCTTTGGGGAATGGGAAGGGAACTGAGAGGAAACAGAGAAGAAAAAGCACTTTCAGAAAAATTACAAAGGAATTTCCAAAACAGACATAGTGGGTCTAAAGTGTAGGCAACTGAATGAAAGATCTGCACTATGCTATTATTTATTTTTACCCACTTAGACAGCATTTTTGTTCAGCTTTCCAAATACCTTAACTCTTCACCATTTCTAATAAGACAGGCATAAGAAAAAGAATAACCTCTCCTACAAATTTATTACCATGGTATTTAATCTGCTGGTTCAACAGTACATTTTTAAAGGTCTATCTTTCACCCACAGAGCAATGAAACACAAAACTGAATACAATTGCAAATCCCTACTCTGATATTGGGAGGAGGACTTCTAATTTATCCTCTGAATGCACCAGCTCTACAAAGTAACTCTTTGGCATTCAGAGTTCATACTGTAACAGCTATACTTTACTCAAGAGAAAAAAATTATTATTTTTGGTACCTAGTTTCACAACCTGGTAACTATTTCTTCAGAGACTGATTGACTTTTATGATCTGTGCTATTTTAATTACTTTTGTATCAGCCACCACTTTCTACCATTGTCCTTTCCTGATTTACATTGTACAAATCTCAACTATGTCAACCAAAGCAACTAGACCACAAAATCCTTACAGACACGTTAAGGAAAAAAAAAAAAAAAAGAAAAAAGAGGGACCCAACATTTGTTTCATGGCTTATTTAGTTTAACAACAGACCCAATGCCCATTCAAGCACATATAATTCAGAAGGCCTGCCTGCCAGCAATAAAGACTGAAATTGGATACTTCGTGAGATTAATTACCTAGATAGGGTATGATAATGCTAGTCAAATGGGAAGGTAATTAAAGTGCACCTTCCATGAAAATTATTCATTGCTGATGGATCAGGTGACAGATAAATCAAAAGGCACTTAAAAAAGCTACAGGTTAACTTGCAGAAGGCCGTTGATCCCTGGAAGTCACGGTAACCGCGGCTGCTTGTTCCTATCATAAGACAAAAGGCGGGAAGGTAACGCAGCCTCCGAGAAAGAGGAACCCAGAGAAGTTATCAGCATTGTGCCTGCAGACAAAGGGTCAGCTAGAGTGGAACCAGTCGGCTTGCAGCCTTCGGATTACTAGATCTTTCTGCTTGTATGCCATAAAGGGGTATTGCAACCATAAAAGGCGGCAAGTGATGAATTAATAAGTTGACTAGTCCCCCGGGTGCAATCCTTATAGGCGGAGGACATGCTGTGGTAATCAAACGGGGTTATAAATTGTGTACATTGAATGGCACAAAATGCATCTCACTTCATCACCGTTAAGTCAAGACTTCCTGAATTTGTCATTAACTCTTTAGCTTCAATATATTTATTTAAACAGTAAAAGTAAGAGAAAGAGCTTACAATAACAAAAGGGCAACTGATACTACCCAGCGGGATATACAGTCTAATGGAGATCACTGACTCTTACTTTCTACAGCTACAGGGGTCAAACTGCACTCCTTTTACACCAAAGCTCCCCTTGAGATGTACTGATTAAGTTCAAAACATTCGACTAAAGGCATTTCTGAACACAGAAAAAAAAAAAGGATCAAGTTATTTTTTACAGCTAGCTTACGCAAATTCCTAAGTATTTATTACTGACTTGAAAAAAATTGAGCTATTTACATGAGTAAGTATTTCCCAGACCCCAGATTTTTACAGAAAATTTCAAAATGACCTTATTTTGAATGTAACATCTGATTATTAAAATGTATGAAAATGGATAGTTGAATAATTACCACCTTCTCTCAATGGGGTTTTTTATGTGTGCTAACTCTCTAGGTTGTGATATGAGGATAATTCTGACTGTTCAGTGGAAGTTAAATGGAAAGCAACTTTGTGTCATCCTTTTTGTCTTTAGTAATAGTAAATAGCCATTTTCAAGGGCTTAGATACCTACTAGGCTTAAAGGAAAACTTACCACTGACTTTGAATCAGAGCTTAAATAGGCAAGAAGACAATTTTTTTAAAATCCTTTACTTAATTTCTTCTCCCAAAAATATACTTAAAGTTTTCCCACATTTTGAAACAACAGTTTTGCATGTTTTATAAATAACTTCAAAACTGCTTTCTGCATCCTCTGAATGTTTTTCCCTTCCCTAGGCTTCATAGTGAGTACAGGAAATGAAAATTTAAGTGAGTACTGAAAAGTGATGTAAACTTCAAAAATATGAACTACAAACTGAAGCCCTTTCTGTGTGCCCAATGGAAAGCATAACCCTTTTTCAAAACAGAATTTATGACACCAGCCGTGACTGTTCCCAGTCTGGGGGAGTATTCTATATTCACAGAAGTTTATACGCTCGTGTGACAAAAAGAGGCATGGTACTAGTTTACCAACTTCACCGCAGTTGGCAGCTGTGGCATTTCCCCCAGAAAAGGAGTTGTGCTGATTTTGTGCATAGTTTTATCACTTTGAGATTAGCCTATTACAATATTTTCCAAGAAGTCAAATTTTATAGACCTCCTAATCTATAAATATAGATCAGTAAACTTAATAAACTTAATCTAGTAAAGTAAACTGTGGCAGAGTTGAGGACGGAGTATGAACACAGGTTTGCCCATGCTATTAATTCGTTAGCATGGTTAGCTAGTTGGGCATAGTTGTGGCAATCTCAATGTGGCCATGCTGTTATGGGAGATAAAGAAGTTTAACTTTGCCAGTGTGAGCCCTGACATGCCAGGAACAGAGGATGGACCCTGATTCCTTTCATGTAGGCATAGCTTTGGTAAACAGGGAACACACATTAGTTTCTTTAGAGTCCCACCACCTGTCTGCTAGTATCCAAGTGGAGTTTGAGCTATTGATTTAGATCTATAGATTGCTAAATGGGATGAGACTTGTCCGCCTGAGAGATCACCACCATCCTTTACACCTGCTGTAGTCAGCACAGGTGTGAAAGGTAGCTTCCTCTTTGGCATCTAGAAATTACTCTCCAAAGCATCATGAATGTGATAATATCCTGAGAGCTTGGGGTATCTGCTAGGGCAAAGGTTGAGAAACAGCTCCCAGGAGGATGGTGAAGGAGTTCACTTGCTCTATTTATTGCTCATTGAAGGTTATCTGTTTGTAATTGTCCTGTGCCACTGCATGGCTGAGTTAGTTAATGTATTGCTTACACAAAAGTATATAACACTGATGAGTGGTCATCACTGCATTATTGTAGGCAAGATAAACCGTAAGGCACCTGCAGCCCTCCTAATGGGGACTCTTAACTAGCATTAAAATAGAAAGAAAGCATAGAATAAGTATTTTAAATTTTAAAACATTTTTAACATTAATGCTATAAACTGCAATCAAGTGAAATATCCCTATTTTTAAGACACACCTGTATATGCATATCCTTACTAAGCACCTTAGTTAACTCAGTCAATGGTAAAAGGCTTCAAAGAGTCTTAACATGAATTACTAATAGGACTAGCAAATTATTTTTAAGGAGTTTTAAAATCCTGAAGACAAGGAATTATTTTTAAATTTGCTTGCTTGTTTAGTATTTTCTTGAAAATAAATAGAAGCATGTAAATATTTAATGTGAACATTGTGGCAGAAATTAACATTTGCATATGTGGGGGTGGGAGGAAGATGGGCATTCATGTCATCAACTTTTGCAGTTAATTTAGGTAGCTAAATAGGGAAGGTAATCTAAAACTTCCTCTGTAATTAAGGACAAGTCAATGCACAATTCCTAAATTTGGCTCCTGTTCCAAATCACTCCCTAAAGAAACCTATCAATCTCCACTGACTACAACAATGTAAATATCCACCAAAGATTTAAATGCTAATGTTTAATGCCAACATCAAAGAGCAGAACGTTTAGCCCTAAAATGCTTCATGTGATTAACTCTACACCATATAAAGAACAATGGCACTTTTCCCTCTTCATTACCACTTAAGCTGCAATACAAAAAATTAGAACTAAGGGTGAAATTTTGATCTCAGCTACACAAGGGAATATTTGGAATAATTCCACAGGAGGTCCACAGAGACAGATCATTAGAGTATTGGCTCTGAAATATTAACATCCAATTCCTCATTTCACAGCCATGATTAGAGGCTCTATGAACTTAAATAGACTCTTTAGCAAAGTAAATGGCATTTCTCCACATAAGGATCACGGTTTACTCGCTCTGAATCTGGCCCGCTGACTCAGCCACTACTGCTTGAGAGGAGCTTGGGTGCTATGGAAAAAAATGAGCGCTCCGTGATGCATTAGGAAATGGGGTACTCAAAAAAGAGAAACGCTTAAATGACACAGACAGAAAAGGTCAAAAGGAGAGATGGTAAACAGATCCATCAGCAGGTATGAGATGGGAGATACACAAACCGAAGAGTCTGCTGCTGCAAATGCATACATGTGAGAGGTAACCCCAGATTCAATGGATAATTGTGTACAACAAGCTGTTGAAATGTAGGTAAAAGTTTGGGAGGGTCATCCTTAAAAAGAAAAGCTAAGAATCACAGCGACAGGACCTCATCTCTAGAGTCTTAAGCTCACTTCAGAGGAAGTGAAATCTGGCTTAAAAATTCTGAAAAATACACTAACAGGCTAGAAGGAAGAGAGATTAAAAAGAGATTAAGCTACATGTATGCTTGTGTGTATGCATGTGTGCGCACACCTCTCCCTCTTTTCCTTTCTCTGTGCCTGTATATGGCAGAAACCAGACGGAAGTAAGATATGAAACATCCCATTCTGCACTTCTAAGATTTCTTTCATTAACATTAGAAAAATACCAGCAGTTCTGTGAATAATTTTTCTTAAAGTTTTCTGTGTTTCTGCGCATGTGGATTTTCTTATGTCTGATACATGATTTAGCTCATTCAGTAAGCACAGGTCTTCATTGGCCTGTTGACTTCATGTAGGAGTTTAAAATTTCTACTTCTCTGTCAAACATAGTTAAAACTGGTCAAAAACTGTTGACAGAGGACAAAAGAGCTGAAAGAAAATTGTCCAAAGAGATACACATTTAGGACACTCACGTAGCCTTGCATGTTTAGAAAATTGAGCTAAAAATAACCTTTTCTTAATTAGCATTAACACTAAAATGGCCTGAGTCATATGAATTATGCTGCTTGCTGTGAAAATTTAAATGTACAGATGAAAAAGCAGCAAGTTAGGGAGTTTAAAATACAGCTGTCATTAAAGCCTGATTTATTTTGTGGATTGCTATCACAAACAAACTACCTTATGGAAACATAAAATGCAACTTGCTATAAGCTCGAATTTAGGACATTTATATTGGTCCCACAATAAGAAGATTTCTGCGTCATTATCGTGAGCATGATTTAGTTGACTTACGTTCACATGCAGACACCGTTATGTAACACTTAGCTCAGACAAATGGCTCTGTTCTTGATCTTCCCTATTCTACTGTAGTTAATGACCAAATATTGTTAAAAATTGGGACACTAATTATCTGATGTCGACATGTTATGGATAATTAAGAATTGCTCACTCTGAAGCCATCCTAATTGTTTTTCACAGGTCTCCTTCTCTCGTCCTTGTGTCCTCAACAAGGCAAGCAGCCACAGGTTTATGCGTACATCTCTGTCACGTACTTTGTCACAGAACATACATCATCCTTTCTGGCTCATCCCCGATTAATTTTGCTGGCTTGCAGCAATTATCTCTCCCTTTGTGACTGACCTCCTGGTAAATGGAGTGCATGATAGCTGGGCAATTTTTTCCTGCATATTTTACCACTTAATTGATCCTTGTTGGCTGCCCACAATAGAATATACTAAACTTAAGTCATAAAATGGTTGAAATTGAGAGAAAGTGGTAACCATGTTTTAGCAATTGTAGTTGACAGCTGTAAAAATCAGATCTTGATAATGTTCTCTCATTTACCCTATTACTTGGATCAGTTGGTTAAAGCTGTTAATGATCCTCTTGGATCAATGTCTTTTGCTTGTAGCTATAATTTACTGCATTGGTGGATTAGTACAGATGTTTTCATAGATAGCTCTGCATCATTCCACCAGATTGCTGTCTGCATCAAATTTGCTTCCATTCATCACTAACGAAGCAAAGAAAAAGATAATCAGCATCTCCTATCTTAACATTAACTATTGAACTCGGGATAACACTTTTATTGTTGTCAATTTGCAGCCTTCAACCATGGCTTCCTCAGTAAATTGCCCCGAGAATTTCCTCTAGAAATAGATCCAATGATATATTTTGACTATAACAGGGAAAGACTACAGAAATGCCACACTGTACAAAACAATTCATACACTAAAGAGTAGTAGATATAACTGTTCAATTAGGAATATGCCCTATGGAGTCAGGGCTGGTTCTATCACATGCAAAGCAGAAGAAACTACATAGGGCAGCCACTTGTCAGAAACAACAAAAATTGTCCAGACTTATTAATTACCCAGACTATTCCAGCACCTGAAAAATCTGCTGCCACTCATGGAGCTGTCATAGTGGGTAAGTCAGCAATGGCTACTGCTATGAGGGAAGATGTCTCCCCTTCTTACTACCCCAGTAGCATCAGAAAGATCAAGCCCAGCTCTTCACAGACCCTTATTTTGCCCTGACTTTCCAACCCATCTCGGCTATCTTCACCCTTACCTGCCAGAAGTGAACCATTCATTCTTGGACCATTAATACTCCCTAAACTGCCAGAAGGCCATGAGCCAAAAGGGGAAGATTTGTATTTTTCACCTGAGGGTCCATTTAGCCAAAACTCTGTTTTTCCTTCTAAAAAAGCAGGCTTGCTGGCTCATGCAACAAATAAAAAATAAGTAACTGAATAAAATATGATCTGTTCCAAAAGAGCAGCAGCAGAATCTCTGACTCTATTTCTAATGAGAATACATACATAAAGCAAACTGGAAATACACTGTCTTAAAATGCTGAACAAATCTACATGGCACCTCTTTCTAGACAGTGAATTATGAGACTGAACTTCATCCCTAAGTGGTGGACTTGAACCTTGCTTTAAGAAAGCTCTTGATTCAAGACATTCTTCGTCTCTTCCTGCACTGCATTTTTGGCATACTAACTACACTAGCTGTGATAGACTCACCACGAAAGCCTTCCAGCTATTAAACAGGCACCAGTGTGAGCAATCTCTCCCATCTAGAAGTTGCATGTTTAGCTGTTCTATCATTTAAGCTTAATGGAGAAACTTCTTTAGCTCTCCCTGTATAAGCTATCTTCTCTCTTTTAAAGATTGCCAGAGGAGTCATTACAGTAGGCTGGCTCCATGCCATGCTGTCATCAAATGCTTCACTCTATAGAGATGTTACAGTTAAAGAACTTTTTAATTTACTACATACAACCTCAATTAGGATTTCACACTTGGTGGCATTTATGCACTTCCAATAGTGCCTTTCAGTAGTGATGCTCGTTTCTCATCGAAAAAGCATCTGTGCACTTAGAGGGTTTTGTTTGTTCTAATGACAATGGTACTTGAATACTTCAAAAGGTCTGAAACAAACCATCAAATATTAGGAAATTCAGGGACAAAACTTTTAATGTCTTATTTTGCTACAAATATGATCATACTCTTTTTCTTTGAATTTTGTTCTTTCTAGGCAAAATAACAAAGAAATAAAACACCTTAATAATAAATTACACTGTACTGAAGTAAGATCTCAGAACTCATGAGCACAGTGGGTTTTGGCTAGATTAATTCAACACTGTGTATTATTTTGTCCTACCAGTATAAATATGCCACAGTTTTGTTCATTGAAGGAGTTCAAATCTGTTTTGTAAATACTGAAAACCAAATCTTCCTTGTGCTTTTATGAGGCTAGCTATGTGTTCTTATTAGCTACAAATAACAGGAAGCTCAAACAAACAAACGAAAGATATCATTGAGAAATTTTATGACAGAATCAGAACAGGCCTTTCTTTTTGCCAGTTTCCCCACTGTATTTCTCTTTTACTCTTAGGTCTCAATATAGCCATGACAGTGTTTCACCTAAAACTATTTCCTGTGGAAATTCTAAAGTTTCTGGACAAATATTTGCCTACATTTCATAACCATCATCATGACATTATTTTGGTAAGAGAATGATACATGTGGCCAATATACCAAACAAATAGCATTGAGTTCATGAGATCCTACTGATGGTGTTCAGCACTTACCTAGATCCTGCATCCAGTTACCATACTACAGTTCACAGGAAGCAGAAAAAGGAAGATCCGGAGATACAGTTCTGCTGCCAAAATCAAAGGTCTATGGAATTGCTCTTTCTTTGCATGAATTAATCAGCTACACTAGATTGTGTATCACCATGTATAATAGTATCAAGTGATTTCTTGCCTTTGTACTGCAGGTATCTTGAAAGTCTTTGAGGTTGGCCAGGTCTTCACAGAACTAAAGGGTCCCCAAAGAGTATAATAAAGCTCAAAGAGTACTATTTAGTTTCTACTCTGTTCAAAAGGACTTATGGCCATGAGAAATAATCTAACTATGGATGAAATGAAAGAAGAAGCCAGGCATATTTATGAAGGACTAAAAACACACCCAGCAGGTGTCACAAGTAGAGCTCTTTTATTTTAAAAACGTTTCTGGGATTGGTCATAGAAAATGTGATGTTCACACATGTATTTTCTTTTCAAGGTCAGGATTAATTTTTCATCACTACTTTTAAGAAGACAATTGGTGTAACTTATAAACATCAAGGAGATGTCCAGCCTGTGTTTGTAACATTAGAAGAAAAAGTGGCTCCTAGTCCTTTGTGTCACATTAGCAAACAAATCTCTCCTTTCTTTCGCTAAATTGAACTTTATATCACTCATTTTCTTCCTTGAGTACATACTTATTTATTGTGTAGCTGGTGAAATTATGCTTTAGTAGTGTACATTTGACTGTGGTGACATAACCTGCTATTTCAATAGCTCAGTGCATGGGAAAGTTAACAGCTCTGTGGCTGTCATGCTTCTCCTAGCAGGTTGCTACCAAACATTTAACATACATAGAAGCTTAATCTGACCATTTCTAATTCAGAGCTTTGGTTCTGTGAAGCTGAAGCTTTACTTTGTCTTTCTGTAGCTACACTAGAGTGTAGCTTCCCACTATTTTTATTTCTAAATATTGTAAAATTCACAAAGTCTCTACTAGAAAAACTTACTTAGTTTCTTAGAAAAAATTATTACATCTATTTCTAAAAAGCTTTTATGGTAAAGCTGGAAAAAAACCCCGTATTTTTAGTATACTGGGGAAAAAAAAAAAATCCAAATGACGTTCAGCCACAAACTGATGTGCAAAAACCTGCTACAGTCAGACTCAAAATGTGATATGAAGTTAAAGTTTCCTTTCAGGATGACAGAGTGCCCATTGCTTTGGTTCCTGTGTGTTCTGATAGAGCATAAGGTTCAAATCCTGCTCCTATTGAAGTCAATGACAAAACTTCCACTGACTTCAGCGGTGCAGGATCAGACCCTAAGCAACACAGCTAACATCTGCTTTCTTGCTTTCTCTCTTATCTTTCAGTGAAAAATACTAGAACAAATTAGAACTAAATGTTAGAAAAAATGAATTACTACCAATTCGCTATTCTGCGGTAAGTTTTCTTATAAAACATATTGCTTGTCATTTCAAATTTATATATATATATATTCTGTATATGTATATAAAATATTATCAAAACTGTCAAATATCATATATGCCATACCATATTATATCCTACACAGATGATTCCTTCTTTGTGAAAATCCTAAAAAAAATTTAACATTTAGCAATCTTACAATAATGCCCCAATCTAGCAATTCTGCAGTATCTCTGTAACCTTGTGGATTTCACTACATTAAATATGACCTGATACAATCAGTGAATGAACAAACTGCTTTCCCGGACAGTATTTGCTATACAAAGACTGAAATTCTTATCAAGTTTTTATCCATCAGTTTAATTCAGGCATAAATTCAGTTACCACCTCCTGTCAAAATATCTGTGATACTAGTCAAGGGTAATGCGATTGCAGATCAATAGGCACTCTTAGCTCCACAGAAATAACCCAATCCATTTTTTAAAATGTACTGAAAAGACATGTAAAAAACCAGAAGAATAATAACTACCGCATGTAATTAATTTCTACTCTAGTTTTACCCTTTTCAGTTGGTGGCCATGGAGTGCAGAACAGTTACAAAACTATGCTGTCTGCCCACTGGTCTAGAAAAAAGTTAAAACAGATTAAAATACACCTTATTATTAAGAATAAGCACTAACATCTTTGTAGCTCCCATTAAATACACTAAGCAAAATGGTAACCCAAAATACAACCATCATAACATATATGTTTCTAAAAAACACAGCTTAATGAAAGCAGTTAGGGGATATTAGTTTTGAAAAGTGACTTTTTATATAAAATAATTCTCCCAGCTCAACAGGTGGAACACGTTTGGTAAAAAGAAAAGAAAAACACTATTTTTATACGTGAAGCATTGTTTTTAAATATATACACAGATGATGCAGCCATATCAATGTGGGAAAGCTGATCTACACTTGAAGGCTAGAAGATGAAGCATAGCTCAAAAAGTAAAGTCACTAGCAGGAAATATCAAATGAAACCTGAAGCTAAAGGAAGTCCATTGAAATGGGAAAACACAGAAGCAATGTGAAATTGAACACTGAAGCTATTTGTAATAAGCTGCCATGTATCACCAGAAATGAACACTGGACGGAAGGCGTAGATGAAGGTAGATTAAAACAACTTGGTGGCAGAATGGGAAGACAC
Source organism: Gymnogyps californianus (assembly GCF_018139145.2). NCBI lineage: Eukaryota > Metazoa > Chordata > Aves > Accipitriformes > Cathartidae > Gymnogyps > Gymnogyps californianus. The sequence goes on along the minus strand of NC_059473.1, from coordinate 85,010,200 downwards.
CAAAATGGTCTGGGAAAGGAGAGAAGTGAGAATAGAACTAGAACGGTGAGGTCAAAGAGACTGGGAAAGCCACAGGCATAAATCTTCTTTCTTGATTGCTGCCTCTGCTGGGGGACAGCTCATTGCTGGAGAAAAGTCAGGCTTAAGTGAGACTGACAGGGAACAGGAAACAAATAGATGGTCAATAGTGCAGAGAGTATGAAAGAGGAGACTTTAAAAAATGAGTGGAGATAATTGAGAGCTGGGGAAAATGCGAAGAGAAGCAAAGAAGAGAAAAATGATGAGCAGCAACAACGAAAGGAGAATGTAGAGTAGAGGAGAATGCAAAGTGTCTCCCCTGTGTAGAAAGACTTCAGAAGTACCTAAGAAAGGCAGAACCCGTCACACAGCTTTACATAAGGGATGGCTTGTTTCCTTTATGCATTCAATCATTTCTTCTTGCTGTGTAAATCAACGGTATTGCTGCTAACAGTCATGATTTTATAGCATGTAATGTTTTTTCTGTTCAAGTTGCTGGAATAATGCAACTTTGAAAAATCTAGTTCCTTTTTTTTTTTAACTGTGAATTTGGGGATTTTTTGTAGGAAAAGGTCTGAAAATTGAACTCTAAGACATAAAAAACAGGAAAAGCAAATCAACATATACAAAATAAATTGTTACTAAAAAGCGTTTTTCAAGAGTAAGCCTTGATTATGGAACTGAATCAAGGTTTTTTAACCACTTCAAGTTGTCAGCTTTAAGTGCATCTGAAGGTGCAGCATGACCTAAGAGTGCTGTGGGGCACTTTTCTCTTGCTGTGAAGAAGCAGCGAGCATTAGCAAGTGCTCCCTGCATACGAACAGAGACTACATTTAGGAACAGATATTGGCATTATATTTTAACTTCTGTTTGCCATGTTTGGTTACGGTAATAAGACATGAGGAGTGTCCCCTTGCGTATGATTTTTTCTTTCCAATGACTATAAAGACAACTCAAACTGGCTCAGGACAGATACTTAAATTTTCTCAAACCCTGATAAATGTTGGGATTCATCCAACCTATGTTACGTTTTCTCAAAGTCAGGCTAGGTTGGGTGAATATCACCCTTTATCAGAGACCAGTCCATTGTCCATTCAGATAAATTCCAGAGGAAAGGATGTAGAACGATAGTTTTAAAAACACACTATCTTTGCAAAAGTGTCAACAGAAAAATCATACAATTGCTACTGAAACGCACCTTATTTTTAAAGGTTTGAAAGTGCATAAATGCCAAAATCCAACAAATATTCATCTGCTGTGAAACCTACCCGATTCCTTTAGCCTTATGAGTGTTGCATGGAAAAAATGTAAAATTTGGAAAGGAATTTGATGGATCAAAAGGAACAACCAGTACCACCAAAAGGTGAATATCTTATTAGGGAAGTGGTAAATTTTATCTTTGGTAAACAACCATTCAATAAGCTTGCAAAGGTAGTGTTTGTCAGCTGTTTGCCAGCTGCAGCTCTTCAATACATTCACCTATTGTAACTGGGGCTTAGTCACATTTAAATCTGAATTCTACAAGGATGCAGGGGCTCACATAGATCAGCTTGCAATACTGGGATGACATCCTGTATTCTTTATATGATGCTGGATAGGCAAGATATGAAACAAGATGGTTTACTCCTGGGGGACTTAGTGCACTTAATCTCTTACCTCTGATTCTGGTTCAGTTCTTTCATGCTTTTGTCAAAAAACAAAACAAAGCAAAACAAAAAGCCTCATGGTTCTTGGCTGCAGCATAAAAAATATGCCATATGACAACTGATAGCCTAGTCACAAAGTCTTTTTAACACAAGGAATGAATAGTGATGTGTCATATGTATATATGTGAGCAATGTGAAATGCTACCTACCCACTTGCAGTCTTTTTATTGTGTTATTTCCACAAATATAAATAGTTTTTTATCAACCACCTGGTTCTTTTCTGTGACATGCTCTCTTTGTCTCATCAGAAGCTTGTTATAGTGGGTGAAGAAACACTGAATATATTCCATAACTCCATTCTTTTATCAATAATTTCCTGTTATCATCACACAATGATTTGAATTTTGTGAATATGGTCACAAAGGATCAATTCAATTAAACCAAAACTACAAAGGGAAAATCTCACTGCAAGCCTCTGTGCAACTGGTGAACCCAGTAATTATATATAGCCACCTATTGTGCTAGCATAATAACATGTGAAGAAGGTTTAGTTAGACACATTTACACACATAAAAAGCAATATGGGCATAGAAAAAGTCATTTTTGCCAGAAGTATAGAACAGTCACACAGCAACAAATGAGAGCTGCATGAATTCTAGTTTACTTGGCTATAAATAAATCCAACATTTTCTTTCTCTCCTTGGTAAAATAAAATAGGAGCACAGAAGCATAACAGTCTCCTTTGAGCAACCAGTCTCTTTCTGTTCAATTATAGTCATCAATCTGTTCCACCTAAAATATTTTCCTCTTTGAGAAACCAAAGAAATCAGTATTAGGATCCAAAACATGCTGTTGCAAGAATAATGTAAAAGAGGTCTTTCCTTTTGGTGAATGCATTTGTTCTGAAAGACTGTATTTTCTTTAACATGAATTTTGTAATTCGGGTGAAAAAAAATGCTGCATTTATATGGCACTTTTAATCAGAAAATCTTGAAGAACTTGGTAAGGAAAGGTAAGGGTTACCTTCATTTTACAGAGAAAACTGCAACAAAGAGAGCTTAAAGCCTTTTTTTTTTCCCCAAAAAAATCTGTTTCCTATATATATTCCTTTTAGATGCCCCACTGGAAGCCTTTAAATCCTGATATTCAGAAGTGCTAAACAGACAAAGCTTCAGTTGTACGAGTACCCTTTCTCTCAACAGTGACAGTGTCAGATTCTGTAGCATTGGGAAAGGCTCGCCTGTGCATAATCCCACAGCAAGCTGGAGAGCAGGGAAGAAACAGAGTCAGGTCTCCTGCTTCCTGCTGCATGCTCTTACAAAACTTATCTAGGAGGGTGAAGGTTTTTCCATTACTTGAAATCACTAGGTAAAGTCTACATGTTGTCTCTAATATATATGCAAGCTATAGTTTCACTAACATCTCTGGGCTTGATGTGAGGATCATTTTATAAAATCATATAGCTTGTGTTGCTTATAAGATAACAGAGGATAACCATATTATGTCTTCTGGCCTGAAACACCCTATAAATCTATGACTATGAGAACACAAGAGAATTAACTATAATGAATTATCTTGGGGGTAACACAACAAACTTCTCATTAAGGCTTTTTCATCTTCCTGAGATGTGATACTAGCCACCAAACTGCACTCTCTTCCTTTACCCTGTGTGCCACTGAACCATCAAAGCACATAAAGTCAAGTCAATTTGATTTAGCTAAATAGGAAAAAGTCCGAATACTCTTCTTCATGTGGTAGTTCTGTACAGACATCTACAGAGAGCAGAACACTGTCCACCTGTGCATGTTTGAAGAATTATAGAGAATTATTTTAAAGATGAAAAATCAAAGTGCCAAAATAATACAATCTGTGGTGCAAAAATAGTTTCAGGGTAAGTTCTCTGTGCTCAAAATCTCATCATAAACTCCAGGAACTGAACGAGCACAGAGACCAATCCTTTCAGTCACAGGGATTGTTCCAAAATAATATAAAACATGCATTTGGTATCCAGGAAAGCACTATGAGGAAATTAAATATCCCATAAATATTCCAGCCTAACTTCAACAACTATATAAACCATCCTAGGTTTGGGGGGAGGGAGGGAAGGTTTTGAAGTAAATTTCTGGTCCTTTTTTTTTTTTTTTTTTTTTGAGATGACCATCTTTAAAGTGCAAAATAACTACAGTTTTTCCTATTTGTTCATTGCCCCTTTATGGTGAGTTTGTCCTCAGTTCAAAGCATTACTGTAGGGGATCATTTCTACTGCACTAAAAAAGAATAGCTTGATCACAGTCATTAAAATTTCCTCCAAGATATAAGTATGAAGTATCCTTTAAAACATTGGTTAGCTGTTCTTACAGCAAGCATCAGTTATTCACTTCATATTTTCTTTTAAGGCATTTCTTCGGAAGCCAGATCTTGCAATTAATGTTCAGTTTAAGATCTTTTGTTCAATGTACAAAAGGTTAGTTTTACTATCCTCTCTTAAAGCCCACAGTGCACTATTGTAGATTCAGAGGCCTATAATTTTTATCAACAAGCAACTCGTCATTTCAGAAACCTAAATCAGAGAATTCTTTTTTTTTCACTCAGCATGCAGACAACTAAAGCCCTTTTTTCCCCTGGGGTGATATACTAGTTTGATTTTATTTTCCCTGACATTTCACCTGTCAGATTATGATAAGTAGAAGAAACAAAGAATAATCATCACATTCTCACTGAATCTCATAATCAAATGTCTGGAAATATAAGATAAATTAGAAACATTATCCTGAGGGAGAACATTAACACTGAAAACACCATCAGATATCCAAATCATCTTGCAGTGACCTAGGACTCCCATATAGGTTTAAAAAATGCAGAAAGAAAGCTGCATAGGACTGTCACATCTACTTTTTTTATCTTCAAATACTAGGGAATGACCTACAACGATGTAAGAAGAAAAAAAAAAGTTGCAGAGTTAAGAAAATCTATTTAATAATAAAGCTGTATGTCGTCTTTACGTCTTTCACGAACGCTTTCTGAAAGCAATCCTGAGGCCAAGAAACAGGACAGGTTATCATGAAATAGTATACGCTCAAATTAACTAGTGGCAAGGTGAAAAGATTAATGAGCCAGAACACACCAAACACGCTCCTGATTTACTGCATCTGTAGTTTGCATGTTCCCAATTTCTCTCAGTCTCACAATGTTGAGATTCATAAGTGATGAAAACTTACCTGCTTGACCGGTGGTAATACTGACAGCTGCAAAAAGCCTCTGGGAACGACTCAAGTCAGAAACCCCATTCACAGCTTCAACTTCAAACGTGTAGTTAGCATGAGCTAGCAGGTCCATGACAGTGACATAGTTATCTACTAATCCAGTTTGCTGGGGCATATATCCAATGTTACTCCCACAGGGAACACATTCACCCTGCTCCCAGCTGCATCTCTTGCACAAAATGCGGTAGGTCACATCATTTCTTCCCCCGTTGTCAGCAGGAGGACTCCACTCCAAACTCACAGTAGTCTGGTTGATATTGAAAATGAGGTTCTGTGGTGCAGATGGAGGTCCTATGTAACACACAAAAAAGTCCAGGGTAATTGCACAGAACCATGGTGGGACATACAGCTTAGCATTTTAATTACTGAGACAGAAAATAGTTGAAGCATTTTTCTTCACATAAACATTTCATTATTTTTAGTACAAGCTGCATAAAAGCTTCCTTGAACTCACTTGGCAAGAGCTTTATTTATTTTCCATTAAGGAATCAGAATAACAATTGTCTGTGTATTTACTGCAACCGACTTTAGCCATTTCTCTTCTGTGCAATTAAAAGAATTGGTTAATGTACCTTAAAGGTTGTTTTTTATAGTTTTCCCAAGTATGGGATTTGTTCGTCTCTTCTAAACATACTGCACCAACTGTATCTAGTCCTTTGTTATCAGCTCTGATATGATTTACAGAGATATTTGGTGCTGCTTTGGATTTAGGACACTTCCATTATTTGAACTACCAATCTGTGTAGGCTAGTCTATTTGCAGTTAGGAGGTTAAGCCAGATCCAATTACAGTTCAATCAAAGCTCAGATCCGCACAGGTTACTTTTCATTTTTCATGTTACTCATTTTGGTATTATATCACATAAAGCACATTGTCTACAACAATTTTACAGCCATGGGAAAACTACGCCTGTAATCTATTACAATGAGTTACACACTTACCCAACATGCAATGTTTTCCAATGTTATATCAAGCAAACATGAAAATTATATTTATGCTGATTGTATATTCACTGTCAGCTTTTTTTCCCCTCTGCCTTTCAATTTTATTTACTGTTGTAAATGCACTTTTCAAATATAGGAAAAGTCAACCAGAACTACTAGCTACAAGTGGCTGCACTTGGTTGGTTAAGCAATGTCCTTTACTATTAAGTTCATGACTGACTCACTTGTGCATGCGACATATGGTGGATCAGAAGGTGCTCTATAATAGCTATCTTCACAATCGCATCTTGAAGATCCTTCCTTGTCAGAGAAGCTGTGAGTAGGGCAGCGGGAGCACTGCAGATCTTGTGAGGAGGATTTGTAGAACCCACGGCCACAAGCTAAGGCAGAACAAAACAAATTAAGGTTTAGATTTGTATGGACTACTATTCTGATCTTTTTTGTCTCTGTCACATGAGGTACACATTCCTGTAAACGTCTAAACTACTCATTCTGTTATGTTGGCGCAAGCAAGATAGTATGCTCACAATTTCTTTTTCTTCAGTTGATGCTGTTAATGATTTTGTGGCATTTTTATGAGTTCAAGCATACACTACAAATATCTCAGCAGTTGGCAGCACAATATTTTAACACAGAGGGCCACAGAAACATAACAAGCATCTGTTTTTCACCAAAGAAGAGTACAATAATGGTGTGAAACAGCTGGATGCCTGCAACAGGCCTAAACAAGGGAAAAACAGTCTGGAGAAGCTCTGCTCTAAGGCCACTGAAGTGTTTCTGGTATCTGAACCAGTTGATTTGGAATTAATGGAGCAAAAGTTACTCTTCCCTGATCTGAGAAACCTAAAGAAGCTGTAACCCACCAGTGAAGCCTCATCCCGAGGAAGGAATGAGGCGTGAACACTTGTTGGACAAACGATGCTGGTAGGAACAAGCAGAAAGAGGAGGAGGGCAGACAGTGTAAGCTGCACAATTGGTTTTTCCAGTTTCACAGAGAGAGACAACTAGGATTAAATGAATTTACTAGAACTTTCAAGGGAAAGTTAAAAGGTAGATAATTGGAAATACGCATATAAGATCATTTCATACTTTGGTTTGCCCGCTGTGAACCCATGGAAGTAAAAAATGTGTTGTGTTCCAAAACTGATGTTTAGAAATACTTCTTTCAGCTCCTGTCACAGTTCCCAAAGTAGAAACACCCATAAAACACACCTATAATGACACTTACAAGCAGACAACTGCAACCTAGACAGCCATCTTAAGAATGGATAAACTATGAGAGCTGTAGGGGATGAGGAAGAGTGAAGTGGGGATCAGACAATGCTAAAACTGGAAACAGATTAAGACTCCATTTCAGCACTGAGGTTATGGGCAAACTTACACACTGTCAACACGAAAAACAGAACACAAAAGTCCTCCAGAACTTTCTAATAAAGCAGAGGCTTTTTTAACCACACTATTTTATTCTTTTTTTCCAACCCTAACAGACAGTCTAACCTTCTTAAGCCGTCACCTGTATGCAAATAAAAGAGACAGCGGGTGAAACTTAGTATTGGGTATCAAAATATTAAAGCTAGTTAAATAGTCATTCTGAATTTGGAGAGGGAGAATTTACTTTGGTTATATTCATATTTGCTTGAATATTTTCTCAGAACAGAAATGCAAAGTATCCAAAGACACTGATATTTGGAACAGTTATTTCAGTTGTCTGGTACTGCAGTGATGGAAAGAGCATGAAAACAATGAGCTTTATCCAAATCTCACTGAAGTCAATGAGGAGTGTCTTTAATAGCCTTTGGACTGGACCCCCAGTGCAGCTACAGTGACATGACTCTTATTAATCTGATGAATTTTATGCAACTGAGAGAAAAAAATGGTGGTAATACTTAAGATAACAGTAGATTAAAGTTGATGAATTAGGTAAATCAACAGTGGATCATACCAGTATAAACGGTAGGAAATTCCGGCCCTCTATTACTCTCTATCAATATACTAACTTTCTAAAGAAAAATACACCTAAAGGACAGAAATCACCATAACATTTAGAGTTTGTTATGCTGAAAAAAACAGTGGATGGAAGCTAAATTACCTGGCAGAGAAAATTAGCATGCAAAGCATGTATCCTTTGACTTTGACAAAGGGGCACGAGTTTGCATTAGAAGAAAATCTAGCCCTGCTTGTAAAACATGCTATAGTTTGATTCTACCACAGTAGCTGTTATATATGCTAATTAGAAAAGAAGACAGAAAGAATTTTGGAGAAACACTTTGGATAAACATGACCCATGAATTCATAGCCGTGGCAAATTTAACTCAGAATTATCCTTTTACGCCTTCATTCAAGATTGTTTCAGAATTTCCTGACCAAAGACAAAGAGCACAAAAGCTGAACTGATTTGTATGCGTGTACCTTAAGACATATATTTAAACTTCTGTCTGCTCTTTCAGTACCTTCAACTGAAATGTAGCTAAAATTACCAAATAATAGTTTCCTGCCTTTCTTAAATAGTCATGTTCCTCTCATACCAAGCAAAACACTGGACAAATACACCGGGTCTTCCAGCATGTAGCCCTCCGCAAAGCAAAGAGCAACTTAAAAGGCAAAGATCCCTACTGTGTTTCCAGTCTGTCCTTCTCAGCAGGGAACATTACAAAGTAAAGACGCAGAGGGTAAAATAGAGATTTCAGACAGAAATAACAAAACGTAAACAGAAAACCCCTTTTCATTTTTTTTCTGATGACTTGATCAAGACATTTATATACTTAGTTACCTACTATTTAAAGTAAGTGTGCATTGCTTATTAGAGTTCAAAGGATCTGAATGTCTGTGACTAGTTTACATGACTGAAAGCCATTTATTCTCCTGCACAGCATACCACAGGCAGCAGGTTCAGGCACTCGTACCATGCTACTGTTCCATTAGCTTTTTTTCCAGTAAGAGGCTTGTGATGACATTTAATAACCATCCCTTCAACTTATACATCCCACAAATACAAGGGGCAGAATATTCCAGCATTGAAATTTTTAACAGTATGAAAATAGTGCCTTTAAAAAGGATTTTTAAAAACCTTATAGTACTTTAGAAAGGAAGGTATGCAGGGGTACACATCTTAATTAAAAGTACACATTGGAGGAATACAACTAAATTATTTTCCCTTTTTTTCTTCATAAATTTAAATTTGTCACAAAAATTTGTTTTTTCAGCCTAGCACTGGAATACTTCTATTGCTCAAAATTGGGGAGCTATAAATCTTTATCTGTTTTTAACATATGTCATTTTCCTTGCCAAGAAACTTACATCTAAAAACTCTACCAAGACAGGGTGTTGCATGGACCACTTATGAAGGTGTGATAACTTGTCAGTGAGCTATTACAGATCACAGATGGGAAAGAACTATTCAAAAATACTTTTTTGACTCCTTTTTTTCCTCCCTTTTGTCCTACCTTGCCAAATTGCCATGCTGAATTTTTTTGTATTACAAGTAATTTAAATATTGTTTTGTTCTAGACTATTTTAAATCCACCTGTTTTGATCCAATTTAGTTCTTTACGTAATATTTTTAAGATCACAGGGACAGGTGGTATAAAATCCCCACTGCCACTACCTCCATAAGCAATATTACAAAAATGCTAATTGTGAAAAAAAAAAACCCAACACATTAGCCAAACATTACTCGGAGCTCTGTACATGCAAATCTAAAGGTGATAAATACAGGTACTGTTCCACAAAAGTATCCCATGGCAAAGCTTGAGGCAACCCAAATTGCATCTGATCACATCTATTTTAATATTTCAATTCATTAGTGCAGGAGAGCACTCATCAGCAGGACTTCTTCCCTATAAAGGGAGCCTATATTGTAAATCAAGGTACAGAACTCAAGCAATGATGGGAGATATGCAGGAGGGTGTAACTGGCGAGGCAGCACACTGATGTTGTAGCCATAATCCTCATTATAGTTTATCTGAGTAAAATGTGAACTCATTTCATCTTCCTCAAGCAAGTTAAGAGCCAGGAGTAGTTTTGCTACTGAAGGACTTCTGGGGTACTCGAAAAGATGGGGGAGTGGAGAAGGGAAGAAAGCCAGCACAAAATAAATTTACTTCCATTCACTGTGGTGTGTCATTTACAGCTGCTAATTTAATAGAACAGCTCTTCCCAGATGAAGCTCCCATTTTGTTCAAACAGCTGCTCCAAAGTCTTACATGTTCCAGGAAAGGGTTTCAAACCACGAGCAGTCAACTTTACTGACAGCAAAAACATGCAGAATAACACCTACCAGCCTAACCTAAACCAGTCTTCAAATAATGCAAAAATTAGTTGCTAATTCTTTCCCCATACACCACAAAATCAACAATAAATACAGAAGAAAGCTATGCTTCAGCCAAAGCATAATTCTTTGCTTAATATCTTAGCCTCACAACTGTTAAGGACTGACCATCAGTGACCCTCCCAGGGCTGCTGAGCACCTTGGATTTGTTTACTTGTCTGCGATAGCCATGGCTGCTCCTCAGAGCAAATCTTCCCACCTCCTCTGCGAAGCAAAGAGGTTTCTCCTGTTGGGAAGCTGGCAGAGTTCCACTGTGACATACAAAGGCGATGCGAACGGCCCTTGGATGAGAGAGCCTCCTTACGCCGTGGAGCTGCGGTTTGAAACCGAGCAGGGCATTGTCGTTTCATATTTAAACTTCCTTGCCTGGAAGCCCTAGATAAAGTGGTACACTATTCTGTCTGTATACAATGAAAGACCCTGGTGAAGATGATACTAGCAGTCTTTCTTGGCTTGGACTAAGTTGCTTTCTTCTTGCACATCCAGTAGCACTGAGCCATAACAAGGACGTATCGTGACAGTAGGGTCTGGTACACAGCTGGGCAAGGTTGCAGCGTCAGTGCACAGTACTCACCCTAATACATGTTTAGCATATGCCACTGCAGCCAGTGCAATCACAAACATTTTGAGCCAATGTGTTTGGTATCATTTAAGGGCCTATACATATACTGTAAATAATGGAATATTGCAAAGCCACAAGTAAATACTGAGGAATTAACACACACTACTAAGAACTGAATTAACACACACTACTAAGAATTATGATGCCACATCTGTGGCACAACAAGGCATTAGCTGTTGTAACTAGAGATGCTGACCGCAGCTTATGTAGAAAAATACCAGCTTTGCTGCTGTGAGCTCATCACATGTCTTAGTGGCCTGGTAGAGATCAAATAATGTATATTTTTCTTTTCAGATTTATAAAAAAAAAATCCTAGAAACTCTGGAATGGGGAACGAAGGCAGATATAGAGACCAGCAAACAGCAGTCTGGAGTCCAACTTGTGGGACAGGAAAAAGGAAAAAAAGGGCATGTTAAGTACTGTTCATTTTTATGTAACCTTTTCACTATAAACACTATGGAGATTCATTTTGCTTCTAGGAGAGCCAGGGAACTTAAATTGGGAGGGATGATGGAAATATGGTGAGGGCTATGAGTGACGTGTAACAACTGATGTTTGTATAACCAAAGGAGAAAGAGTAAACAGTTGTAGGGCAGTGACACTTTAATTAAGAAAATTATTTGCTACTACAATAATACAAACAAATTAAAGAAATCTCCATTTGTAGAAGTGCAAGGCTTCCAGGTGGCATATCAGCTTAAGACTTAAAGGGTACGCAATTGTTTCAGCATGTTCGACACTTGATTGAACATGGCTTTTGATAATAATTTTTGAGTTTATACGAAAATAATGAAACATAATGAGTTGCACGGAGGTCACTGCACTAATTACTGTTTGATCCCATTACAAAAAGTAGACTGGTGTCAGGGGAGAAAAATAAAGATGACGTACTGTGCTAGCGGAGTAAGAGAGCTTGTCCATTTATTCTGGTTTGCTCACCATTCCCTGAGTTTGCCATCACGAGTCCAGTTTTAGTGAGTTTCATGCACACTGAAGAAGATTAAACTAATGTTTAAAAACTGACACTTTTTCAAAGTCAGCATCAAAGGATGAGAAAGGAGTAATCACAGAGTTTCAACAACAGCAGCATTACTTACGAACTTGGGGTAACAGCCTGGTCCCACTGAGAACCACAGCAAAATGACTGCCCACCTCGGGAGAGCTCAGGTTTGCCCCTGGGTTCCTCCCTCCCCTTCACTTGGATAAAGTAAGTTGACTATATGTTAAAGTGATTGTATTTTTTCCTACAGGCAGTGGCTAGAATTTGTTTTATATCTGTGTGGACATAAGCCTCCATTCTTGTGATTTGTTTTGCGTTATCTTAATCAACTCCTTACCTTTCTACCCTCCCCAAGCCTGCGAACATTAAAGACAATTCAGCTAACCCCCTTTTCACAGAAATTATGTATACACAAGGAGTTTGTGCAGATGCTTCCTGGATGAAGTTATGCAGCTGCAAAGACTTTATTAATTATAAAATGCAAACTGGATTGTTCTGTAATTGAAACTCTCTGGGGCTCTGATACATTTGAAAATTAACATACATATATGTATGGTCAGGACATAGATGGATGCTGTTAGATTATTTATTACAGATGGATATTTTAGCTAATGCAGAAAAAAGGCTGGTCTTTCTCCACTGGAGCTTTCAAATATTTGCTTCATATTAATGTCTATGGTTCCATAACTCAGGACTGAAAGCACAGCTTGCAGAAACAGTACTCCCACTGCTAGTGTTGCTGACCTCATCTACGATGGACAGGTCCAGAATCTTTATTTTAATCCTATTGACAGTGCCTCAGTGGGAGTAATTATAACAGTCGGCCACAAATCCAGACCTCCTGTCACTGATATATTAGGGTTTTTCACAACGAAAATGAGCAGCAGACAAGGAGGATGAAAACAACATGGGGTAGTGATTATAGCAAGATTTGTCAACCCCCTTCTGTATTAACCTGCTACAAACATATGACAATTTGGCATGGGAGACACCAGAAATACAAAATGTTCAATCTTCCACAGTATCAAAAATAAAATTTTGAAAATAATTTGGGAGGTGTTGTTCTCTTACGAGATACATGGCTGGTAGATCACAACATCAGCCACAGGCACTTTTTAGCCAACGTATCTGAAAAGTTTAGATAAACTGAAAGCAGACCATTATAAAATAATTCCCAAATGTGGATTTCAATGTGAAATATTAGACATAAGAAATCCAGTAACAAAAGGAGACTTTATAACCTCTGATCCCCTTTTCCAATAATTTGTGTACGTTCAAGTTATGACTATGTTTGAAACTGTAAATTACTTTTATAGTGAGAGATGGCATCTGTTATGCCTTCTCTGGCACCTAATATATATTGTTTTATAAGGAGCTTAGACTGTAGTGTTTTATTTGTCTAACTACTATGCAATGATAAATGTCCAGCTGAAAAAGATGTTTATTTTTGCTTGATTTTTAAACTGCAATAGCATCTAAAGATTATTCATGTTTCAGCCAAGGAATTATGTTGTATGGTTTAGTCAGAGTAAACTCAAGACTCTTAATGGTGCCTCAGCTATGGTGTGAATGACATATCTAAATAGGGCTGTCCTGTGGCTGCATACCATCATCCACCAAATGTTTGCTGTTGCCTGTCAGGAATCTCTCAGAACTCATATTCATTTCCCAAGCCTAATATGCCCTTGTTGTCCAAAGTTCTGCTAATGTCTTTTGAGAGATGTTCACATACTGCTGTTCACACAAATAGAGATCCACCTATAGAATAAAGAAATAGAATGCTTGCTAAGTAATAGTAACCTATTCCAATTTTTCCACTGAATGAAGCGAAACCTTTACCTCTCTACAAATCTGCTTTAAAAAAAAAAACATGAGTATGTCATCATGTGTGCTTTTTTAACTTATCTAGTTGCAAAGAAACATAGGCACAAAGAAATACTCTGGTGTTTTCCTGGCTAATTTATACACAAGGACAAGGTAATCAGGTTGAAGAACATATCCCGCAAATCAAAGAATACCCAGTGTCACTATACTGTAACAGCAAAATAACTTTGAATCTAATGATTCTGAATAAGTACATAAAAGACTACATTTAAATGGCAATTAAAGAAACTCTAGCATAGTCTGAGCAGAATTAATTAACTAGGTAAGTTAAAAGTTGTGCATTGAGGCTATGACATAAAGTTTCTCTACATTTTCAGAGTTTGCAATGGGCACATTGGGCATGTGACTCTCATTAACTTGCTTGGGAACCACAAATACAAAGCCACCATGAAAATTTGGGGGAAATTAACATGTGAGAGATACAAAGACACAAAAATGCAGACAGTTTCAACTCTATTACTGAACAGAGTTCAAAAGTGAAAGGTGGGTTAGAAAAATGAAAGGAGAAAAGATATCTGGCTTTCCTGTTCATTCTTTTTTTTTTTTTTCCTTTTCTTCCACCATGCCCTTCCCTCAAGATTAGGTTTGCAAAGTGCTCGAGTAGCTTCTGCGCAGAGTTGAGTGACAGCTCGACTGATCAGCCAGACTGGGAGCAAACGCTCCACACTTTGCAGGACATGGTGTAGGTTTGTCACAAAAAAATGACTCCATGCCTGAAGTTTTGTCAGCAGTAGAAATTTTATCTGTCTTCCTCAGATGGTTCTCAACCAGTCGGAGAATTAAGGGAAAAATGCACTTGATTTGCTTATAGCTTCTACATCTTTGGGTTTTGGTTTTTGGTTTTTCCTCTTTTACTGACTTATTTAATTATAAACCTTTTTTAATTTTTACTAAAAAGTCTGTTAAAACTACACTGACTAAGAATTCAGCAAATCTAAGGCCACCAACTAACTTATGATATGGAAGTTATAATGTTCTGACAGGAAAGTTGTGTAATTATCTGAGTGGAATAACACATCCCTTAGATGCATCAGCAGACAACAAACATTGCTGCAACAAAAAGAAATTGGCTATGTAAACTACAGTGTAAGAAGTGGTGCTTTTTTTCCTAAACAGATGTATGAAAAATTTATGATAAATTTGTCACATTCCTGTATTAATGTCTTTGTCTGTCTTTTTTTTTTTTTTTTAACTTGTACAAAATTCAACTCTAACAGCCATAAGAAAAGAAAAAAAAGAATACTGGTGATGAAATTAATACAATAGATTGTTTTCATGAGCTTTTTCTTTAACTTTTTTGCTTCCCTATTCTTGGGGTGTAGCTCAAACAATGAAGCACCAAAAAATTCCTTATAGTCTACAATGTAGTTAGCCTGCCTTATACAGTGTTGCCACTCAAATAATAAACTGAGTTTACTGAGTTCAGTAGGGACTTTGACAGTGGCAATGCTATGACTCAACTCCACTGATGTCATACAGATTCTGTACAGCCATACCTCATCTGTCCATACACAAATGAACTCTTTGACGTGTTTAATGCGCATTCGGGCTTTGTGATTGCCAACATGTCTTAGGGAAGGTTTCCTGTTGTTTTCTAAAAAGAACAAAATACATCAAAAATCTCCAAGCAGTAATGAAAATAATGTAATTTGGAGGGGGGATATTTTGGGTTTGCTTGTTTTCTAAATAAAATTACAATAAAATCTGACCATTGATAAATCATTTGGAA
This sequence comes from Gymnogyps californianus, assembly GCF_018139145.2. Lineage (NCBI taxonomy): Eukaryota > Metazoa > Chordata > Aves > Accipitriformes > Cathartidae > Gymnogyps > Gymnogyps californianus. The sequence continues at coordinate 84,994,767 of NC_059473.1, read as the reverse complement.
AATATAAAAATAATTTGAAAAAATATTTTTTAATTTAAATCCAACAAGATTCCCATGGTCTTCTTACCTGACCTTCCAATGTAGCAAAGGCCTTTGGATTTTATGAAAAAAAATCTTTAACCTCAAATACTGTGTTCAGTTTTGGGCCCCTCACTACAAGAAAGACATTGAGGTGCTGCAGCGTGTCCAAAGAAGAGCAACAAAGCTGGTGAAGGGTCTAGAGAACAACTCTTATGAGGAGTGGCTGAGTTGTTTAGCCTGGAGAAAAGGAGGTTCAGGGGAGACCTTATTGCTCTCTACAGCTACCTGAAAGGAGGCTGTAGAGAGGTGGTGTCAGTCTCTTCTCTCAGGTAACAAGTGACAGGACAAGAGGAAATGGCCTCAAGTTGTGCCAGGGGAGGTTTAGATTGGTTATTAGGAAAAATTTCTTCACCAAAAGGGTTATCAAGCATTGGAACAGGCTGCCCAGGGAAGTGGTTGAGTCACCATCCCTGGAGGTATTTAAAAGATGTGTAGATGTGGCGCTTAGGGACATGGTTTAGTGGTGGACTTGGCAGTGTTAGATTTATGGTTGGACTTGATGATCTTAAAGGTCTTTTTCAACCTAAATGATCCTATGATATTAAAGGTAGAGATGTACAGTGGAATCTGAAAGTACTGATTACTAGGTAGGACCTGTTATTTTTTCCTCTTTTACTGATTTTTTTTAAGCAACTCCATTATTTTAGAATCTGTTAGCCTCATTACCTCAAATCCAACAAACAAAGACCATCTCACTCTAAATAGCAACCTCACTATGCAGCATCGCTGCAACACAACTACAATATGACGACCTTTTACATGGAGCAGTGCATGTGTTCTCTGACATGAGCAACTCTAATGCCTATTACGCCCCCCAAAGACTCTCATTTCCCTTGCCAAATGAACAGTCATAGCCTTGCCAGTTTGGCTGTCGGGGTCCTCTAATCAGGAAGTCACTGCGTTTTTCACCAAACCCCACAAAAGCAGTTTCCAAATATCTGCAAAAACCCTCTCACTCCCTAGCTACCCCTATTCTCACTTCCTGGGAGCAACACCAAGAAACTTCCAGAAGAAACATGAACTGGTGAAGGGAAGACTTGTGATGATAGCTCTTCTGGTGGAGTTGCTTCTAAATTACCATCAGAGGGACAGTGGAAATAGGGGTAAGTTTTGGTCTGTCATAGACACATCAGCCAGGTCTGCCAGCCAAAGAGATCTACATGTGCAGAGATTAAAGTTTCCAACTTGCCTCTCATCCTTCAGAGCCGTTCCTCAATGGACAAGTCCCATGGCCATGGGGGACAGACAGCTTATGCTGCCCCAGGAATAGCAGATGCCTGCAGCTAGGCACTTCTCAGGCTGCCTACAGACTGGATCTGCCCCTCTGCAACTTTCCAGGAGAGTCCATACATTGACCTGCCTGCCTGACCCCAATCATGGGCAGGCATGGGTGGGACAGTGTTGGCTCAGGCCAGCTGGAGGATACCAGGCCAAGTTTTCCTTCCCAGGATGCCATGAAGTTCACCTAACACTTGTCTCTAAAAGCCTGGACACTCAGTCAGTCTGAGTGTCAGACTCAGTCAGATTTTGCTCAAAGGCTCAACACTGATGTTCAAAATACAATGTAGATGCACCTATTCTGACAAAGGAGTTCCCCAACAGCAATCTACTTCAGCAAGACATAAAAAATACTTTATTATACAGGCACGATCATTCACATGTCACTAAAGCCTTATTTACAAAACCTTCTGACATACTACTGTAAAACTAACTTTGTGCTGTTTGTTTTATTGGTTCCTCAATCCAGTTCACTCTACAGCCACTAAATGTCTGTGAAGGCACAGCACAGGAGCAGGGGGCTGAGAAATGTTGGAAACACTTCTTTCAGTAGCTATGCTTAATCAATGCATTAATAAAATGTAAAGTTAGTAAAAATATAACCTGAGTAGCTTCTTGTACTTCTGTGGAGAGAACAGTACTAGATTTACTCATTCTCTTTATGCCATAGATTCCCTCTTCACACAGATGACTCCCTCCTGATGCCTCAAAATCCCACCTTACAACAACTGTCCAGGTACAAATATAATGGGAGAGTTTCCTATGAAGGCCTCAGATAATCTGAAATCCTTTCATGAAATCGTTTTGTCCCCTGTGAAATAATGGAGGTCTTTTGGGGGAGTCTTAGATCATATGGGTCAAGGATAAAGTTCTCTGTAAAGGAAGTGGTGCAAACAGGTCTGCTGTAGACTTCCTGAAGTTTTGAGACAATCAACTTGATGTGGATGTTTAATTTAACTGTAATGGTGCTTAATAATTGGCTGGCAAGAAATAAATCTGGAGGGCTTAGTCATAAAATAGAACAGAAGCAGGCATCTCTATAAGCTTTCCAATTTAAATGAAATTAAAATAACTTAATAACACATTTTTGTTTCCTTTGGACAATGACCTACCATTACCATTCCAGCCCTCAATCCAGAAGAAATTTTTCACAGGTTTCTGTAACACATTCCTCAAGGCCATCATTATACAGCAGGCAAATCCATGCAAACAAAAGACCAGCTTCTAAGAACCCACAAGAGAGACATGACTCCACTTCTGCACAACGGTGCTACAGAATCTAAAAATAACTTCAGTTGCATATCCAGGTCTCAGATATTCCTACATTTAACGCTGATTGTCCTACTTACTCAGAAAAACACGCTCATGCCTGTCAATCCATTGTGGTGCTTTTGGAGGAACTTTAATGCAAAAAAGAAACAGTTCTCCACAGTTACATTTGACTTGGAACGGGAAGAAATAGAAATACTTCCAGAAAGGAAACAAAAAATACACTCTAATTTCTTTAAGAACGGATTCCCTTCCAGGCTCACTGAAGCCAATAAAATTTTTATCAGTGCATAGACTGGAAATTTAAACTGTGTTTGTAAGTATTTAACTATAATCTTTCAAAATAAAAATGGATTTAACCTCTTTATCTAAAGATTAGAGTATCAGTTTATTAAGAGATTACAAACACACAACTCCCCTTTAATGAAAAAATATAAATAAAAATATAAAGGAAAAGCATTAACATAGTAATTCACTGATATGAAACTGAACTGGAATAAAACATGAAGAAACTTCTTCTGGGTTTGCTTCAGTAAGTCTGTGGTAAGAAAAAACATTGCTAACTCTGACAGATTTATCTGCTACAAGTTTTTATGAGAAAACTTCCCAGATTCACACAATGCTTTAATTCCAAATAGTACAGCATGAGTTGTGATACTGTGAAATGAAGTTGTCTTTACTAATTGCATACTCTGAGCAGAAGTGTGTCTTATAACAGAGAGTGTATCAAATCTGCCTGGCTGATCCTTATGATTTGGAAATGTCACTTTCTACTAAGCACAGAGAAAATAGGGAGGGGCAATAAAGCCACTCAAAGATAGCAGCCATCCAAAAAGATAAAGAACACGCTGAGGAAAAGCAGACAACAGATTGCAGAGACAGAACAATCACAGATGGAGGCCAGGTGGGTGGGTCAAATTTTTTTTTTTAAAAGGTTTATTTTCATATTTAAACAGTACCCCATTGTGTAAATGTTCAGCAAAGAACTGATAAGAAAATGGATTTGTAAGTGCGTTTGAACAAACAACATATCTTACAGTCAAGAGGGGCTTAGTCGTATATAATTAAGGGATAACGTGCATGGTTGAAGAGTGTATGATACTGCAAGTGATTAAACGCCACTGCAAAACAAAGGAGCTAGATACCCAAGGAAGCTTTATGGAGCCAGCATGGAGTAATCTTAAAACATGAACTTTCTTTTTGTTAGAAAAGACAAGAGGATATTCATCTAACCATAGAAAAGATTTTTTTTCACTGAAAACACTGTGAATTTCCACGCTGCTTCTGCCACCTAATCAAGCTCTTTAACTAAGATTATCACGCTTTCTGTTTCAGTGTACACTACTATTACATTTAATCCTTTAAAACCCCTAAGAGAACAGCTCTGTGCACATACAATGCCCAGGTTCACTGGAACTGTATGCAATCATAGTTCTCTGCAAATTTCCAAAAACTTAGTGGCATTAGGCAGCTGAGCAACTACAGCCCTGAGGGCTTGATCCAAACCCACTGAAGTAATAGGTGTCTTGGACAATGGATGACCTGAATCATGCAATAAAGACAAGGCAAATGAAGAAGATCAAAGGTCCACCTAGACCACTTGCTTGTTTCTGGCCATGACCTATGCCATGCCCAAGAAAGGGCAGCGCAGAGGCAGAGGGGACCCGCATCCAACAACCAGGCACTAGCAATCGTGAGCTATCAGCCATCTGCATCTCTTTTTGCCTAATATCCCGACAAACTTTTCTTTCACGAATTTATCAAATTATTTTCATAAACTATTGGAGTTCATCCAAGTGACTATTTACCTGAATGTTAAAGCATGTTTTATTTCTTATAAGAAAGTATACATAGTGCATGTTTCCACATAATTCCTTACATAGCTGTAGCTTGTACAGATACAGCCACACCAATGCTGAATCTGGGTAACGCTGACAGTAATGCCACAGCAGCAGACAACTCTGTGTGGCTTTCAAAAGCCCAAGAAGCTGAGTAAATAGCACGTTCCAAACATCAACCATTACAGGGGCTATGCGCACGTGTCACTGACTACATAGCCAGCTCAGGTATGTCAGCTGCAGTATAGACACATGAACAATCTCCATTGCATCTCGCCAGCTGTCAGGTATATTTCCAAGAATACTGATATTCCAAGGCATTTAGAAAACTTTTAAGGATTTGGAAACTTAGAACTCCTATTTGTGTTTTTTATTATCATTATTTATTTGTGTCTTGGGTCTCAACTTTTAAAAACTGAAAGGGAATACAAAGAATGCTAATATAACATTAATGCATCCAAATTAGCACTTTTGTTTGGATCCAGAGTGCACTTTTGAAGTGACTTCCTGGTCATCCCTGCTTACCATGTTTTGGTTCACATCAGAGTAATCTCAGAGCACAGGAACTGGTTTGCTTTCAGAGGAAAATAACCAGAAGATGTGCTCCAAGAGCGAAACTAATGCACTCCAACCACAATTGGATCAGACTAGACCTACACCAAATAAACCCCCCAGAAATTTATTTAGTGTGGACATTACGCCCTCAGGACTAACTGTTTTGCTTTACAGATTCACTCCTATTGTTCCATGTTCCTTGCTAGTGACACCATCATGAGGGAAAAACATGAATTCTTTATTTGGAGAAGCTTTAACTGTTGGCTTTGATTGACAAATCAGTACATAAATTATCTAACAGACGTAGAACTGACTCAGCGTCCTAATTGTGAACAATTTGTAACTCAGATGATTTTTTTTCTGTGCAAGTAATTCTTCAAACAACAGCTCTGTGTAGCCTGTTAGAAAGACAAATTTATAGATGTCAGTTTCTCAGTGCTCAAGAAACTGCACAATTCTTTGAAAAAGAGCAAGATACTGAAACAATGAAGGAAGCAAGTTGTTATAGTCACAAACAAAAAAAAGAAAACGGAAAAAAAGAAAAACAAAGAAAATAAAAGCCAGTTTACAGAAGGGGGGGGGGGGGCGGGGAGCAAATTTATATAAAGTTCAGTAACAGGCAATGGGGCCCAGTTTGTCCTTGCATAACGTGTATGCAGCTCCCGGAAGAAATACTGTCCATGTTAGGGAAGTGCCCTCACAGCCCATGGCAGAATTCAGTTTTCCACTTAGGGTGGAATTTAAGGCTTTCAATTAGGCAGCTCTATTCAAAAATCATTCATTCATTCTCAAAAGGATGGACTGCCAAGGAAGAAATAAAACATATCTCAAGAAGGCGTGAAAGTCATGGCAATGGCCCAGGGGACAGCAGATATTGTCACTGATAGAAAGCATTCCCTGACATCTCCCTGGCCTCTAATACATTTCTATCTTCAGTTCTGCTACATTACCCAAAAGCATACTGGTCCTCTAGTACCACTGTCCTTCTTCCCCATTCTTGCAATTTTCTGCATTAAATATTAATGTTTTTTCTGAATGATAAAAACACATATATAATTAAACTTTAATTAAAGTTAATTTTATAAGAAAAACAAGAATGGAACAAAACCAGAGAGTAGAGTGGCTGTGGAGGTCCACTAGGAGTCAAAGAATGGGGCTGAGCAACAGGAAACAAAACAGGCATGCAGTCCTCACTCGGGGCTCAGTTCCTCCCCTTCTCTTCCCCGCTTTTTCTAATTGCTCAGCCAGGCGAATTTCCATTACACAACCCAGCTCCTTATCACCAGCAAGCACACTAGTCCAACAGACCTACTGATCTCAAATGGGTCTCCTCTGAGACAGTGACAGGAAAGCTACACAAAGGAAAAAGGTTGGCCAACTCTGACACTGGATTTAAATACAAAGTCAGATTGGGACCTGGGCATCCTGAGTCTGCCTTGAGGACTTCAGCAGGAAAAAAGGGGCTGTTGGGAGGGAAACATCGACAGAAACTGCAGCAATGTGATACAGAGCAGGAATATTTTTAGAGAAGAAGTCGTCCAAATTAATCCCTTCATCTCCACTGCCTAGCTGACAACAGGCCACAGATTAAATATTTAGGATGTGATTTCTCCCAAGATTACAACACCTACATTTCAGTGTCAGTATGTTAGTGCTTACACGTGTAATGAGTAGCTAAGTTCTCATTGGAGTTTATGGAGACCCAGGGCTCAATTCTGAGCTGCCTAAATGCAATTACCTAGTCCAGTCTGAGAAAGGCTATCCTGCCAGGTCCCCAGCTAATGGTCCAAAAGAGTATAAGTCTTCTGTAACTTCTGTATCATGTCTGCCAGCCCACACAGATGTCTTGTATACTATACACCACCTCAAACAAGACCAGACAAACCATGTTTATGAACCCCATCCCAGCCTCTTGCAAATGGTCAGTGGCATGGCTCTCCAGGTGACAGCTTCAAAATAAATCCTGCTCTCAGTTACTTGTCCTGGCATGCCAACATACAAAGCATCCAGTCATAAGAATTACCAGTAATCCTCAAATGGCACCCAACTGCATAGCCTCATAAAATATCTCCTGTTTTCATATGCAAGCAATTTATCTAGCATCCTATGATAGGTGGGTAGTGATGAGAAATGAGAACAGTAGATTATCCACAATTCTCTATCAGATCTGCCTCTATCAAGTACCAAATAGCTCCACACACATAGCGTTGTAGAGCTTTTTATAGCTTGTCACATCAAGTCTCAGTGACTGCACTAAAATGAGTAATGTATGTCTATAGGGAATGAGATATCAAGCTGAGGTTGGCTTATCTGAGCCTTTGAGTAGAGAACTGGTGTACTGTAACTAGTTATCTAAATTCAAAATAAAATACTGGTGAAGTTAAGTTGTTTATGATTATGTTATGCTATTACAACATTTATGTGGAAGATGATGAAAATGAATTTGATATGAATGCAAATGTTAGCTGGCAATTTACTGCATTACAGCAACAGTACAGATAGAACACACATCTGAAGAATCTTAATTCTACACGAACAACATGAGCGTGTCTATGTTTGTGGGCATGAGTGTACACATGTGCATGCTTTACGAGCATCCACATTTCAATGACATAACGATCTTTACTGGCCTATTATGCATCCAAAAATGAATCGTAGGAGTAGCAAATAGTTTGGGTGAAGCCACGAACAAGTGAACATTCCCAGTTATTAGTGACTGCGGAAAGCTGAATTATTAAAGACTTTATCAACTACACATTGATTCTTAAAAGAGGAAAAAAACCCTCTATTTGTCTTTCTCTGTCTCATCTTTCTTCAAAATTTGGAACAAACTAACATATGACATCACTGAAATAGCAGATGCAAAAGCCATATATTGGGCTTTTTGCCACTATATGCATGAAGCCACAACTAGCATTAATTATGGACGCTTCTGGGGCGTCTGGGAATCCCTAATTAACATTCTACTTCCCGCACTACAAAGGGTGCCAACCCCTTTGCCCAGCCACTAATTCTCATATTGAATTAATGAGGCACTTCTGTGCATTTTTATGCCCTTTTGGTTTCCTTGTCCTATAAGGCCCATAAGCGGTCAAAACTCTATTCTGCATTTAACCTGCAGCTTTTAAGATATTTGATAATTACTGACAACTTTGTCAAAATGAAACAAAATGCCGTTCAGAGCAAGGAGCTCTAAGATGTAAAAGGAACACAAAGCTTACTGGAATCTTCCTCAAATGCAGGGAGAGGTTTTGACTATGTGTACCCACACATTTGACGTCAGTGTCACACAGGGTGACTTTATTGTACATATTTACAAGAATGAGCCCAAATGTATATCATCGCTGCAGGCATACTGGTTTTCAACCAGTAAGGTTCCCAACAAGTACCTCTGGATGGACCTAAACCAATATATCCTCCCATCTGTCCTCTGCACTTACGCTTTTCCAGTAGTGCTGGAAAAACAAACAGCCCATATTTAGTGCTGGATTTTCACTCATCCTCCTTCAGTCCTGAACATAGCGCGTATTGTGGATTAGCAATCAAAAAAACTGTTTCATCAAAGTCTGAAAATGGGAGCTAGTGGAAAAAGAAATGGAATTTAATGTGAAAATAGGTAATGCTAGGGTTGCTGTACTGATTGCTTTTTTCTTTTTTTTTTTTAAATACTGAATTCACTTACAGCCTCTGCTTTTTATTTTCAGTGAAGCTGCTATAAAATTTTCCGTCAGCCATAGCTGGTTTGCAGAATTAAGGGCTACTGCTGTACAATTTAGAAATACAGATTCTTGACCTTTTCCATGATGATGTTTCTACAACATCCTTTGGCAGTAAAGCCCATAGTCTAATCGATCGTATAGTAATTGTCCTAAAACTTAACATAAATTGTTCCTGACAGTGCTTAAGCACATACCATTTTTATTTACGTCCACTGACATATGAAAATAAAATACTCCTTTTCTCTTTGTAACACTCTGTAACAGGTTGGCAGACTTAAGATTTTGTGTAGAAATAAAAGAGTTCATGTGTTCTGCCCTGTTTAAAGAAAAACAAAACAAAACAACCCCCCAAAAAAAACCAAAATTTCACCACCTTAAGAATGAAGACAACAAATGCCAAGTCATGCTGGTAGATGAGTAGCTCTGACCAATATAAAAAAGTGAAGCACCTCTTTCAGATGAGAAAATCAGAAGAGAACAAGGGACAAAGAAAAACCTCAGACAGACTCAGAATGCAAGAAGATTAGGTAGAGTTTATGTGGTTTTACTAGTAAATCAAATCCAATAACACAAAACTTGAGGAAGGGATTGACTTCTGGTATTATCTCAGTCTATATTGTTCAGCTAAAGATTCGACAGGTATATAGTCCATTTACATGCAGCTCTTTGCATATGCAGCAAAATTTATGTCTCCTGCTCAAGTTTTATACCAGTTCTGTTAAACTTAAAAGATTGATTGCACTGCTGTTCTCATGAAGGTCAAACAGGTGATGCAAACTTCTGCTGCTTTTAGTTCCTAAATTTCTGGAGAGTTACCCTAATTCTGTGGGGTTTAGGTTTACTTTATTAAGGCTGTAGCCATGCTTAAATACTTCAGTGGGATGGGAAAAGGCAATTTTTCTGCATAAAAGAATAACATAACATTTGGCAACCCATACATCTGCGTTATCTCCTTAATTTTCTCTTTGCATCAAAAACAGATTAAAACTGCAGTCATTTTCTTTATGTTATTATCTCTATCTATATTCTTTAAATAAACTTGTTTTACATTTTCAATGAACTTGGGTAAATTTTCCATTGAAATACCTGTTCCTTGAAAGAAGATGACCACAGTAACTCATTGTCATCATATTTTATCTTATCTCTTCTAGCTTCTCATTTTTATATCAGAGAATCTGTATACTATTCTTCCAGGTTTTCCAGCATCTTACTGCCTCGTCTTCTTCAGCCTGACGTCCTGGCACTAAGTACACTGAACCTGTCTGCCAATTTTAAATGACTATTCCCTCACTAGGGAACATAACATACTTTTTCACTGGGTCTGTCTCCATAGGCCCTTACTCTGAAGTGACTGAGTCGACAACAATCTATGTACAATGTCCTTATGCCACATCATGAAAAGTGTTTAAAAAGAGAAGTTTAGTCGTTCTTTTCATACATTGTTCCAGCTGGTTGCATATGTTTAAATATGAGCAAACCTCAAAGTACTGGCTTTTCTTCAAAATTAATTTATTCAAATGTCTATAAGCCTAACGTCTATTTTTGTATCCTTCTCTTTGCGATGATAACCATCAAACTAGAAGTAGATTTCATAGGAAGAGCTGCAGAAAGCTGGATACCCTACTCTCTTTCAACTTTCATTAGTCATGATGAGGTACGGTACAGTCTGAAAATTTAGTTTTTATGGCCTCTGTTCTGTTCTAAGCAGAGATATAAAGAAGAAGTGGAAGTGGACCAAATCCACACCTGATTTTATTTCATTTTGAGATTTTATTCTGCTACTCTGTTAACTACAATAGGTATTTGGCCAGTTTTGCAGGCTAAGCTATCTTCTTCATAGAAGAAAATTATTTAGAAGTAGCTTTGCTCAATAACAAGGGTACTAAGTCAAAATTTGTATTTGGGATCTATTCCCCACTTTGGCACTTAACAGCTTTCTGACCATAGCCAACTCACTTCATTTCTCTTGTTTTCTCTATCTTCTCTGGTTAAATAATGAAAAATAGGTGCAAAGCAGGATACTTTCTCATTCAGTGTACAGACAGCAGCACCTCAGAATCAACTGATTCCTCTTCCTGAGTCTGGTTGAAACATGTAGGCATTAATACACTAAACAGCACCAACAGCCTTCAGTAAAATCTGTGCAATTTCAGAAGAATTTAAACTGCTCAAAGGAAAATATCACTAGGCTAGAGAACACTTTCTAACAGCTGATAGAATTAAATGGAAGAACTGACTCTCTTCTCTACACCTCCACCAAAACAAGCATGAAATGATAAAGTGGAAAAGAGCCTTGCTGTCAGCCATAGTATATACCTAACAGACAGGCACATCGAAGATAAACGCTTTATTCCAGCATCTTTTTTCTTGTGGATTTCAGGAGAGGGTTGTGGAGGTAGGAGGGTAGATAGACAAGGGGCTTTTATTGATTTTGTGTGCTATACTTGCTCTTGCTACTTATTAAGAGCTGTGGAAATTGCCCATAGCTATCTTTTTCCATGTTTTTTCTGGCTGCAATACTGTCGCTCCCGTCTTTGTTCATGTCCTGGAAAAGCAGTTCCTCTAAGGACCACTGCTACAACAGCAGCAGACACCCAAGTCATATAAATGAAGACGGTAAGAGATGTGTAAACACTTTGCAATATTCCGAATTCTCCTACTAATCAATCAACACCACAGTCACTTAAAGAGGTGAAGACCTTCAACTCACAATACCTACAGTTAAGACCATGCAAAAGCACATGATGGCAAGAGAGATCCCATAGGATAAGGCTGTAAAAGACTGCCTTGTTTTTAACTGTGGGTCTTTTTTTCAACTAGAGTAAGACTCATTGCAACTCTCCTTTAAGAATTTGCAATGGTGTCAACAACAGCAGCAGTAGAGACAGCAGCTTTCCAAGCATCTGTCGTGTCAGTGCTAGGGCCATCAGCATAAACAGATTGTGCTAGAGACTTTTGTCCCATGTGAATCAGTAAGACTCAGCCAATTCTCTCCATTCTGCACTGATCACTGATGAAAAGGATTTTCTTTGAACTGAAGGATAAATGTTATAAGTTCCTTGTAGGTACAAAAAACCTCAGCATGTTTTATGCCTTACTTTCCCTGAATTTCTCCTGATAAATGCACACTCCAATCTGATAAATATTCCCTGAGGAGCACCATGCATTCTGCCTGTCCAGACACACAGGGAAAAAAAAAAAAAATAAATTTGAAAAATCAACCTATGGATGACTAAATATTGATGAATATGGTGTGAATTCTGAGCCGAGTTCTCCCCTCCTCTGTCTTCCACTTTCTAATTTACAGAGTCTGCAGTATTTAGAGTCACAATGTCAACCAAAGTCAGAAGAAATAGAATTCTAGAAAGCATTACAACCATCATTAGCACTCTCTATCCCGACTACTTATCAGACACATATAAATCTTGATGCCTATGTGACTCACTATGATGAAATTAAATGAGAGCAAACAGAGCAAATGCATGTCTGCTGCTTTTATCTCTAACGTAGTCAGACAGTCATCAATATATTTGAGCTACAGCAATATATTCTGTAATATTTCAGAATATTGTTATCATTTTATTAAACCAAATATCTTTAGTATTTACTCCTTGTATACCTCCATAGTTTCCTAACAGATAACCCCTCTCCAGCACTGACTGGATGATCCAACATTTCATACAACAGCGTCACATGCTCCCTTTTCTAAAAAAAATATATATAATTTATTTTCAAATATACATTTACTTTATGCCTAATATGGTGCAAGGGGAACTAAAATCAGCATGCACAAAGGCAAGGAAGCAAAGCAGTTACAGTCAGTAAGAATGTTAAAGCATGTGGTATCCCTGTTCATAACTGCATGTATTGTAAAAGCACAGAAGCTGTACATTCACACCAAATCAATCCTCCATTTACCCTCAGACATTTTAATCTGTTTCCTTAAAAGGACAGGTGCTGATAAAGATTTGAAACAGAGACCGAATTAAGAAAATGACAGGAAAAAAGAATCCCTGCTGCTACAAAACAGCACTCTCACCGGGATTGCATTTCTTGAATATTCTCCCTCAAGGAGAGGAGCGTATCATATTTTATATTTAGCCAAGGAAGGTGACAGACTGAAATCAGAGTTGCTAAAACCAAGGCAGGTAGTGTGAAAACTAAGGAAGCACAGAACTGAGAACTTAAAAAGAGGAAAGGGGTTAAAATTCTTTTTCATCTTTAGAAAATCAGCACATTATTCCAACCGAGCTAACAGGCTCAACTGTACTGCAAGATTACAATGAAGCCGAAGACAAAGGTTTCATTCACAACTCTACCCTTTTACAAGAGATAACCTCCTGCGCAGATGTAAAGTCAAGTCACGTCTGATTAAGTTCACTTCTCCTGTGACAGTGGACAACACTTTTGGAATCAAAATAGAAAGAGAAACCTTGATCCTGTATCCATCAGTGTCCTGCACATTGTTCAGATCAAAATTTAGTATAGCAAAGTGGCGCATGTAGATATTCATTACAATTATGATAAAAATCATGAAGAAATTGATAATCCTCCTTTTCATTTTCACCACTACCTAATAAAAATACCAAGTCTTTCTAATAGCAAGTTGTGAAATACCTTTCAACATCACTGATTTTCCACCATTAATTTTCTTTTATTACAGGACATGATTAAAATAAATCTTTATCTATGTTGCTTAGAAATGTACCTCTTCTTGATGTCTGTCTTACCCATGATGCTTCTGCTTTGTGACATCACAATTACCTGTTATGGAAATGAATATGCAAAACTAAGCAGAATACTTTGGGTCAACTCCTGGTCCAATTAAACTAAGATTCTTGCCATTCACTTCAGCAAGGACAAAATTTCACCTTTTAACTTCCACCAATGAAAACCCAGTGGGAATAGCTGAACAGAACATGGCATCCAGTTTTTATGCAACATTTGATAAATAAATTCAGCAGGAGGTTTGGCATTCGTTTTCATGGAAACATGGATGAACCTATCTCATGCAAATAAGCTGTGGGGGCAGAAAAACATGCATACATTGGAGTATTTTTTAGAAAGTGATGTTTTCCACACAAACCCTATGATTTTAGGAACTTATTAGTTGTTCCAGTGGCCAAATTAAAAGGAATAATTTTGTCCCTGAATTACACATCATTTTGTTTTGTTCTGAATTTCTAACAATGTGCTGTGAGATTATATTAACTCTTTGTTCTTACTGAGGCAGTAAGGAGGAGTATGAGACATTTGATCATGTTAGAGGGTTATCTTTTACCACATTGCTTCATTTTGTAAGTTCGTCAAACTATGTTTAATCATTATTTCAAATTGAAAATAATAACGTAAATTACTATACCCATATGATACACTAATTAGCACCTACCTCAGAATTGTATCAAGTGAAAAAAAAAGTGACATGTAAGACACAAAGCTGACGCTATAAATATTTTTAATCTGTTTCTGGCCTGATATGTTAATATTGCTCATTTATCACAGAAAAGTAGCATGTGTGCTGACCTAGCACTGCAACTTTTTGCAAATGCACAATAGCCAGCTACTAATGGCTTTGAATGCTATTAGTGCATTGTGGTGAGAATAAATGTATCAATGAGTTTTTAATGACTTTAAATGGGATGCCTCTGTGCAGCAGCAAGGACAGGCACAAACCTAATACACTGTGTTTTATTAATAAAAGAACAACCATTTTTTCCTCCATCGAGATGATCCCCTTCAGGCCTGAAGTGCACCGTAGGTGATAGCTTTGTGACAAAAATAGAAAGACATGCTCTTAGTCCTAAAAGAATATTCCCTAGAAGGCATTACTTTCTTCCTCCAGAGCAAGCAGATTACTTTGGACTCACACAGCCCCAAACAAATAGTCCACATCCGAAAAACACATCTCAACAAAAAACTTTAAACTCCCTGCCTAATGAACGATGGGCATACAGAAAGGTTCACAGGAGGCCAATCTCTACTTATTTGCACTGGAGACTATAAAATATGACCATTTCCATTTTCCTTTTTTGATTATCCCTTATCACTTATTATCTTCTTTCAGTATCCTTAACTACACAGCATTTGTCAAACATCAGAAGTGTTTGACAGCCTACCCTTTAAAAAAATCAAGAAAAGAAAACTGAAATATATTTCTGCAGGAGCTGATACTGTACAGCAGCAAGTAGGCATAAAGCTCATGATAACAGTACAAGAGATGGCAAGAGGCACTTCACACAATGAGGCAAATTCAGACTTATTTTATTGTCCAGCACAACTTTACTGAATTCCTGCACTTTATTTTTAGCACAGAATTAAAAGTTACCCTCTCTATTTCTCCCCAGTGGTGCAAAGAAATTCAGTGAATGATGGCATACCACCAGGACAGAGCATTTTAGTTAATACAGCAGAGCAGGAGCTGATCATTCCAGGAATGTTAGATGTCATAACATAAATGAGCAGCAGCAGCAAGGCTGTAAACTTCTAGGGCTGTATCCTGAGAGCACTGTGCATTACTTAAGTGGAAGTAAAAAATTACATGCAAAGTAGAAAATGCAGTGGAATACAGTTCTGAAATAATGAGATTGGTATTGCATATCCAACAATTTATTTCCATTTAGCAGTCAGTGGTAAAGAGACCAGACATTGCAACTCATAGCTAAACATCTGATTTGCAAGCCGAGGATCACTGTGGTCTTCACATGCAGTTGTTCCTGTTTAAATCCATGCAAACAGAGTAAGACTTGTTCCTGTTTAGTTTAAATCACTTTTAAACCTAGATTCCCCTTGACATGCTTGTTCTCCACCAACAATTCCTGTTTTATCCTGCACTCTTCAGCATGGAGGAACAGGTGTGCCCTGACTAGAAACCTTCTGCTGCTCAGTGTAGAAGGATATTTCCTTGCTCTTAACCTAAATTTTGCCCATAGGGAGACTCCAATTACACAGACATTGGAATGCAAGTCCTGTGCTCCCTGAACTGCTGCATGCAAGGAGCTGTGAAAGAGCCAGACCTCATGTGCTCAACGTCTTCTGCAGTCTGGCCATCGAGGGTATTTTACACACGCAGGCTGTAGCAAGATTTCACTCCAAAAGGGCCACTACAGTCATACGGGAGAGAGACAACCATCCATGCTTATGGTGTGCGTGGTGAATTCTGCAGCAAATTATACTTAGTTTGCAAGAAAAAGGATGGTTTTGCTGTTCACCAGCCATACAAACTCAGTCTTTACTTACGGACTTTCAAAGCCCCAAGGGCTTCTCTCCTCCCCATTCCTCATCAGTGGTGTTTCCACAAGTTAAATTATGTCCTCGATTACACCTATGCAACAAATACACATTCTCCCATACTGTGAGACACTTTGCCTATGATGGTTTTATACAGGTAAAAGCTACGCGAAGTCATCATGATTATGCTATCACAACTTCCTAAGCAGTCCTGTCGCTGGTGTACGAGATGAACTAGGATCCTTGGCTTACTCTTTCGAGATACATTGATTCGTCAGAACTAAAAGCATGTTTTAAAAAAAACAGCAAAAGAATCCCGAACTGATCTGACTGAATATGAAAAAAGAACTTTACAGTTGTTTTAACTGTGGGTTTTAACGTGGGCTTCAGAATCAAAGTATGCTTGAGCATATAAAGTTGCCAATTCCTTTTTTTTTTTAATTCTTAATCCTAAAGCAATTGATAATCTATTTTAAATTCCAGTTCTAAGAATCACATGAGTTTGCTGTTATTGTTGTTTCCAAATGACCATCTAAACTCTAGCTTGAGGAAAAAATGGCTTCTAGTCCTTGCAGTTGTGGAAAATAGTTTGAAAAGATGACCCAACTACATTTCAGAGACTGAACAGATGCATACACAGAGATTAAAGAATAATGATGATTTCAGACATTCCTGATTTTGTGGGGACCCAATTAATTTCAGCTACATGAGCTATGCAAGCCTGTCTAAAGGTTAAGAAGTTAAAAGAAAAAAAAAAAGAAAAACCAGTAAATTCTCAGATTCAGAACCCTTCTTCTTCTACTGAACTCATCTTTTAATTTCCAGTTTTGCAGGTGCTTAGGGATGGTGGAGAGAGAAAAGAGACATTCCAACTTGCTTAATGAGAAGCACAGAGCTCAATCGCCTTAGGTCCAGATCATAAATTTAAATTGTATCTTTTTTTTTTTTCTAAAGTGATATTACACAGTTCCTGCCTCTCTTGCCATGTGGATAAAACACACTGAAGCCTTTTGTACGGGTAGTACAAAAATCTAACCTTTGTCACACCCTCTGCCATTCGAGGAGAAAGAGGAGCAGCATGCAGCAGCGAAGAGGAAGAACGCACCTTATTCTCTTCCACTAAATAAGAATATGGCTGCACTTACAAATGAGCCCTTCTTTTTTTATTATTTATGAAAGGTATTTCCACAATATTTACCATTGATATTTAATCTATTAAAACTGTTATTTTTTTGTGTGTGAAAGGCACTTTGAAAACTGTTATGAAGAAAAACAAAACAGAAGCAGGAAGTAGACCTTCTCTCTTATGAAAGACAATCTCCCAGTCACTTCAAGGGGACAAGGTCAGGCCTCACCTTTATTCTCATGCATTTGCATTATTGACTTTATGAAACAAAGGTAAAGCCCTAAGTAAAGAACTCGTTGTGCAAACCAAGGATGCCTGCATGATCCTGTGTCATTAGTGACGGCAGCTCCCAGCCACGCACCACACACTGGCTGAGACACTGGCTATTTGCACAGCATTCAGATACCACTTTGCTGTGGTATGTGAACCATTAAATGATATGCCTACTGCAGTGATGAAAACTCCTGCTTTACACTTGTATTTACCTGTTGACACATCCACTGCCTGGCACTCCAAAGTACAGGGTAGAGGCTGAGAAACATCTCTATCCTCAAGCTCAGCCCCTGCCCAAAATCATGCCCTCAGATTGCATCTCCTCACCTGTCCACTGTCCCTCCTCATCAACATACCCTCCCCTTCCCTCTCCTCGAGGATATATCCCCAGACTTCAGTTTGACAGCACGTTTTTTAAGCAGTTCAATGCTTTGTGTGGGTGGAGTAAATTAGATTACTGACTTTAAAAAAAAAAAAAAAAAGCCAAATGGATAGCCTTGTTAGTATACAAAATAATAAAGTGGTACATTTAATTGAGATTTTTTTTCCCCATATGGCAAATTTTGTTTGTTGTAAAATCACATATTTCATTACTGGTAGGTTATTTACAGTATTTCTGATTTGTCCAACAAAATGGTACATGGTTTAACTGTTCTCTTTGAGGTGATTCTTTATTAGTCATATAATCCATTTTTCTACTGATTAGGGAAGATGACTCAGTACTAAATATTCTGTCTCCTCATACAATTGATTTTTTGTGCTTTTTTCTTCCAGTATTATTTTCTCCAACACAGTTTTGCTGGCTAGTCTTTATTAGTATAAATCATCTGTGGATGTGCTAGAGATTTCACACTACAGCTTCAAAGACCTTTTCTAGAAACTCTGGAGAACAAAGCAATTTTTCATACCTAATTCCATTCTTCTCTTCCCCACTGATGTAACTGTCAAAGAAAATCACAGCTATGCTGACAACACAATACAGAATGAACTCGGAACCATACAGACTATTTCTGCAGAGGCCCAGAGTCCAGAGGTGAAAATTCTCTATTATTCTAAACAACAGAACCGGCCAAAAAAATCTGCTGCTGAAGACTTCACCCCTTACGGATGAGCTTAATCAGGAGCAAAATCAACCCAGTTCCAAGCAAGAACATCAGATTCCCAGTCCCTGCCAGGTTTCCTCCATGAGAGCAGCCAGACACAGCGACAATGTCACCAGCAAACCAGCTGTTGGTACTGCCAGGCTTGTTCCTGCCTTCAGACAGCAAGAGAGACACCACCAGCCACCTCCCCACACCCCCGCAGCTCACAGCTAGCTGTGTCACTACCCCCCTAATGAATCTTCTGCTGACATTTAGTCCAAAGCATCTTTTGTTTTGTTCTGTTTTGTTTAAAGGGAAAAAAAAAAAAACCAACCAACCCCAACCCACAAACAAACAGGAAAGTACATTAAACCGAACACTTTCAATTTACATTATTTTTGGATCACTTCCCCAGCGGCCTGCCCATGGAAAGCTAGCATTTTGCAAACTTTCAACTAAAACAGGAACAATATTCAATACCAACAGGATGAATTGAATCAATCTGTCCATGGCTTAATTCACAAAGGCAAATTTCTCTTTCACAGTCTCATCCCAGAAATGGGAAATAAACTTTTGTACTTCAGTATCCATTTCTGCTGGAGGAGAGGGCAGAATTGGGTCAGTGTGGTGGGGTTTTTTGGCATTATACATTTTTCATAGGATAAAGCCTGACAAAGGGACAGACTATCAAAACTGAGCCAGAAATGAATCGATTTACAGCAGTGTAGTAAAATCAAAATGTGACTCAATCTGGTTACTACTCAATATAACTTACAGAAGAAATGGGTCTTTGTAAAGTCTTAAACAAATTAAATTGCTTGCTTAGCAGACTTAGGCTTGTTAAAGGCCCACTAAGGTGCCTCATTGCTTTCAATGCTCTCTGGCTCATTGCTCTTTCCACACTGTTCAGTAGTTGGCTGTAATTCTGTATTTCAGAAATTTTCTTCTAACTTCAGGTAATTTCAGAATGATTGTGGAATGGACTGACTATAGGATTTGAGGGGGGAGAGGAAATCTGAGTTAATCTATCTGGACAAATTAGTCCTATGAGACACCCCATTAAAATCAGTCCAAACTAAAAGTAGCCTTTTAATCATCTGAGCTACATGACTGAGCCATCATATGTCACAGCCAGCATACAAATAACCAGAAGCTAATGAAATACGGTGCTGTATTTCAAACAAAATCAATCACCTATTTATTAAAATTTCATCCAGAAACCTAGTGAATTTATTTCTCTCTCTCTTTTTTCTTTTTTTTTTTTTTTTTAAATCCCGTCTCATGGGAGTTAATATCAAGCAAAGGCATACAGAGAAATCTCTAGCTGATGAGTTGCTAAGTAAATCTGTTACTACAGGTAGCATGTTCACATCTTTAACAGGTACAAACAAACACAACGGATGGGAAGAACATAATCAATAAAATAGTTTCCAAAAATCCTAGGACTGTTTATCTTAAGATCAGACCTGAGTGATTTCAGTTAGATGCAGATCTATTCTGGTATTTCTCATCTTTGCCAGCTTGTCAGATAATTGCCTCCCAAGCAACTCCGGTGATCAGGCTTTCTCAGTTCAACCATTAACTCATTCTTTGACCAAAAAAAAAAAAAAAAAAAAGCACCATGGCACTTTGAGTTCTTTTTCAAAAGGACAGGTATGGATTGCAGCCTGAAAGGTGCTAACTATACTACAATCATCATTCAAACATATTTTTAAAACCAATACTGCGGCATAATAGAGAGTTTTCTAGTCTTCTGTTACCTGCTGCTGTGTTCTGTACACAATGGGGAAAAACATGGTTGTGCGAAGTTCGTTGCTGGATACAGCTGAAAATTTTGATTAATAATGACTACTCATCCTGCATCTGCACTTTATTACCATAAGCCATTATGCTCATCTCTCATAAGGTAAGCACACGTGAGCCAGAATTACAGCTAATTTACAAGAAAAAAACCCAAATCAAACTACTTTTCACATCCCATGCGTGGTACATGCTTATGTGCTTCCTCAAATCAGAACCACAGGCTGCTGAGAAACACCACTGTGCCTTAAAAAGAGCCATGGTGTGTCAATCCAGAGTTACAACAGATGTTTGACACTGGCTTTTACACAAGAGGACTGCGGATGCGTTCTGTTCGTAAAAGTCTGTGGAAGGTTTGGGGATCTATCTGGACAAAATGCACTGTATAAATATGCAGTTATCATCAGTATGCTTCTGTCTTAGATAAACTTCTGGCAAAGTGGAACCTATGAAAACTGTTTAACTTTCTGTAATTAAAACAATATTAGAATAATCACGTTTCACTATGACAAAATATTACTGGAGACAAAGGAAGACCTTAACCATTGCTTGTAATAGGCCTTTCAAAATAAAAACCATACCCATGAAAGTGATATTTTTTTTTTTTACTTCTGTGATATATTTCCTTTCATGAAGGTATGTTGCAAAATAAACACTATTCTTCATTGTGTTCTAAAAAGGTCTGCTTTGAACTATTTAAACTATTTTAATTACTCACTGTTTTATCAGCATAAATAAAATTTGCTCACTGACCCATATATTTCTCATCTAAGTGAACCGAGCTACTTCTCCCAGATCATTTAGTGCAGGTTAGCCAGGCTTTGTGAGCAGCATATAATGATATGCAAACTAAAACCATAACTATGTCAATTTAAGGTCAAAAAGGCCTATTTGTGGTTATTATGGAAATCAGTTTAAATGCGAGATGGCTAAACAATGCTTCTTTGCGTACTGGCTCAGCAAAAAACCACAACCAACCTGCCAACATCTGCTTTTTGAAGTGTCAGATAACATTATTTCCAGGATGACATCAAGGGCCTTCATTGGCTATGCATAAGGTCAGTGAATATTAACTTCATTTACACTTGGCTGAGAATTGGCTGGTGCCAACAATAGAGGTTTAGATCCTCTGCTGAGCAGGGTTAAAAACTGACAGAAAGCTGCCATTGAGGAAGATGGATGATCGTACTAGCTGACCCTATTCCTCCCCAAGTGTCACAGCTTCGGCCTCTTTTCTATCTCCGCAACAAAAGACCCTCTCTGAGCTTCCCAGTGGCCTTCAGCTTTATTGGTGCTAACAGGCCCAGACATTTTCATCGATTGGATTCTCTACCTCTTAAACACAAGAGCTTGCCCTCCCTGGCTAGCCAAACCTTGGCACAGATGTCTTTTTTTGTAATTGCTTCTCTGCTGTCTGTTGGGAAGGATGCAATCGGACAGGCGAACATCATGTCAACACAGAAAATGCTTCACCATTTATCTCAGTTTCCCAATGGCATTTTAAGGAAAGTGATACGCTGTTTGCCTGGAGGGAGTTAACCCTTCAATGGCTCAAAGTGTCTACAAATGCAGAATAAGAAGTTGCTGTAACGTTACTGTAATAAAATTCTAGTGCATTTGTCCTACACATAGTTCACAAATGATGAATTAGTTTTTCCAATCAAACTATTTGAAATACACATCTCTAAATGCACAGAAATCAGTTTAGTGTTGTTACTGTGTATGCTTCTGTCAGATCCCCAAGGGGCTTTTCACTCAAGTTCAAAGTACACATTTTATAAATAATAAGGCTTGAATAGCCAGTAATGTAAACATCTGTAGAATTTACAGTCTATTTAAATCCGAGGCCACAAACTTAATAAAAATCACAAAAATACATTAGGAGCTTAAATGGATTAGAACATACCTATTACGTGGAATGAAAACAATCAGACATCTTTTAACATTTGAATGACAGAATGACTGGAGAAAGGATATAAAGGAAATGTAACAGAGCTGTATAGAATGCTTTGGGGTTGAAGAAAAACAAAACTGATGTTCTTTTATCTTTTTTTTTTTAAACATCTGCTACTAGACATTGCTGGCAAAAGAGTAATGGATTTGACAAGCCACTTGTTTGATCCAATGCAGTAATTCCTGTCTTTCTGCATACACCATGGAAACACCCAGCCTCCTATCATAATTTATATATTTTCCCAGATTCTGGGCTGCGCTGCATGTGCTCTGTGCCAGACTGATTGTGCAAAGCCACCCTTAAAGGCATTATAGCTAGCCAGAGGACTGGTCTCCCACTGAGGTGCAATCAACAGGATTATAACAACCCTTGCTCTGCCTAACATAGGGCTACGGCCAGAAGCGAACGAGCACAGATTAAATGCCCCTATTAAAACCCATGGCTCAAGTCATCTAGCAGGGACTGGCACAACTCTCAGAACTAAGGATGAACGAAAAAACATGCATATAAAAACTGATGGAAAGAAAAAAAAAAGGGGGGGGGGGGCAGGCACCAAAACTGATTTTTTACAGAGCTATGGGTTTATGTAGTAAATATTATGGAGTAATTCTCTCAAATATTAAGGTAGAAATGCCAAATATAGAGGAGGTCACAAAGGTGGGAAAAAAACCATAATCCAACCTGGCAGTCCACCCTATAAAGCTGAATGGAAGTATCAGCCACTAAAACTACCTCTCTGCCATGACATAGTGTGGCAGGATGGATCAAATTATTTCAGTTTTCCAATAATGCTTGTAGTTATAATTGAGGGAGGGCGTTGGAGGGAATGGGGGGTCATCAAGTAAAAAGGCAAACATTTTCTTCTAAGGGAGAGGGAAAAATGGCACCATTTTCAAACTAGCCGTGATCAAAAAGGAAGTTTACCTCAGTCATAAAAACAGTAGAAAAGAAAACCCAGTCATAATTCAGCCATAAAATGAAAAGATGTACTATGAAAAAATATGTGTGAAAGTAGCTGAAATGATTTTTGAAAATACAGCAATACATATATTTCTTGGAATGAGATGTTTATTGCATACAGCCTACCACAATATAAAATAACTCAATTGTGTGATTGTACACCAAGACTCATGATGACTTTTTTTTTTCTTTTTTTACACTAGTGGTAGGGAATATTGCCACAGTAATGAGGAAAACACACATTTTTCATATTTGTAGTAACTCCTATTAAACAAACTGCTTTTAGCAAGGACTGCAAGACTGGGCCATTGCTCTTTGTGTTAATAACAGATGGTTATGACATGGGGCCAATTCCTGTTTTTCTTACTCTCACAAGTAGTCCCAAGGGACTAATTATTTTTTTTTATGAATAAAGCAAGCAAGATTTTACCCAAGGGAAAATAAGCAGTTTTGGAACAAAAACATTTGTGGTCCCCTTTTCCACTGGGTAAAAGTAGGGAGCTCTACCTCTTTGGCACATCCTGCCAGCCCCGAAGGAAGCATTAAGGAACCCCAGTTGCAGGTACTTGGAAGGAACACGGAGAGAGAGAACTGGCACGTAAGTAAGAAATGATGATAGCTCTCAACAGATTTCCCCAATATGCTTCAGAAACTGCTATCAGGGATGCGGATTGGCAAGGGATCCCCAGCAGCATGCTACTTCCATCTGGACTGGGTGGAACTATAGTGTCTCCCAAAGCAGATAGCTATGGGGATTTTAAGGAAGACAAGACAGATCCATTTTTTAACCTACAGAGATGTGTAATACAGCACAGGAGTTTTTCCCCCATGGATAATCACAGGAAAAGGGCTCCAGTCAGAAGATATTCTCCTTTTCCATCACCTTAAAGAACAGCCCTCCATCTCTTTTAGTTAACAAATCCAAGTCAACCATGATATATTTGTAAGCATATTCTGAAAATTAAAATGAAGAAAAATTATGAGAAATAAGTACCTGTGAAGCAGGTGCTTATCATACGCTGAAGGTGACCAGGCTGTTCACCTATACAGGAAAGTATCATCTCTCTATATGGACTATACTGTCCATAAACCACCATACTGTGTTTCTTTAGCTAGCTACTACCACTGTTGGACGGTCAGGTGCCCACCACAAGAAGCAGGAGCTGAGCCACTGTTCGCATGGGGCATAGGCTACCCAGCCTAGGGCAAGTGTAATTTGCATGTGACACACAAAGGGCTTGTTATATCCTCCTTTAAAAGGAGGTGTGAGGGTGCCACAAGCTGGGTCTTCATTTCACTGAATATAAATACACTACTGACTCAGGGAAATGGAGACAACTGGTATGACTGCAGATATTTAAAACTCACTTCTGAAGAGATTGTAGAGATTGCAAGATTGAAAAGCCTCTTCCATCTCTGCATTTCAATGTAATATAAATTAAGGTTTGGGGATTTTCTTCTACCTGAAGAAGAAATTACATTAGTATATATCCATTAGTTAAGTACGTATAGCACTTTGTAAAGCAACATCAAAAATATTGTTTCAACCTGAACGCTTAAGCACCTCAGCCACTCACAGCTAGAAACAGCATGATAACACATTACCCATATTCACCAGACCAAGCTTAACTCTTCTTAACTGGTGACCATGGTGCTAGAAAGCTAAGGTATAACTTACAAATCAAGTAAATCTAGGATACATGGAAGGATATCCTTCCTTTAGAAAGAAGGACAGCCCAAGCAAAAGATCTTTCTGTGTATGTGGAGCTGATCTGTAATGTTTTTATATGTTCAGATGACCTGAGCAGCCTGTTTGTGCATAGTCCCAGAACACGTCCATCAATCACTGTCAACATTCTTCCAAGCTCCACTTTGACTGGCAACTGACAGCCAGTTATCTCCTGAATGTTAATTAATAATGAATACCCTTGTCACTGCTTAAATACACAAAATGTCTTTAAATGGTGGAATTTAAAAAATGGGGTTTGTTCTGTGAGAACAGGGATTGTATTTTCATTTAGTCCTTGTATTAAGGAGAGAAATAAAATTCCTCATTTAAAGATTGCACGTCATTTCTACTATCAACATGTGCTTTATTTTCTAAAAAACACTCATCTCTACTTGTGTCATGCAATTTTGAATCTTATGTTCCTGGATACATGATTTTTACAACAGTAATACACAACACAGTGACTGTGTAGCTCTACATATGACAGAAAATCTTTAAGATAAAAGATCAAAAGTAGGCATGTCATTGTATCCTCCTCTGTCGCACTCACCGAGGAAAAAGAAAAAGCATGTTTTAAAAAGATGTTATTTCTCTCCCTTGTTTACTGGCATTATTCACTAGCAATTCCACTGACAAGACTTTTTTAGTAATAGGCCAAATAGAGACTTATTTCAACTGACAAACTAAAGCAGACAGACAAGCATACACATCGTAAAGCCAAAGAATTGCCCCTTTTAATCAGAAAATTAAGTGATATGCAACTAATGATAAGTGAAAGTGAACAGAAGAGACAGTCACAGATCACAGATTGAATATTCTATTCAATCGGCACTGGGGGACATGATTTTCAACCCTGCTTATGATTTTAAGCACATGATACTTTCACACTTCCCAGCAGCAGGCTGCAGATTAAATCTGGCTGAGACTTCCATAGGTGAGATAATTAGGTGACAATATGGAGCCTTGGGATTTGCTAACAGTTAAAACAATGTCCATTTCCTTTAGGTATCATTTGGGGGGACTTTAGCAGTACTTTTTGTTCTAGTTAGTGTAAATAAAACTGCCCACATTTTGAAAGTTGTCCATTTGTCTGTACAAACATATTACCCTTACACAATCAGCACAAAACAATGTCACAATTATATTCAAGAAAGAAAATAATGTTAATTTTTACTGAAGAGCTACTGGTATGGAACAAAACTTTTCAATAAGTTGGACAAAAATGAAAATGGAGAATTATCTAATTTACTGTGCAAATAAATTGATCAAGAAAAAATATGTTGACATCTTGAAACATGAGAAATCAAACATGCAAAATTCAATGTTTGATTTCAGCTAAGAGACTGTATCATGGGCCTGATCCAACACAACAAAATCAAGAATACCCTCTCTTCAACAGGATTCCAATCACATTCCAAAAGTATTTCTATGCAGCAATTAAAAAAGAAACACCAAAGATGATCTTTAAAAAAAAAAAAAAAATCTGTTTCATGCAATCTTTTTTTTCCAATTACATTTTCTTATTTGATATTTTAAGACTTCAAACAAAACTATAGTCTAACAGAAACAAGAAAAAAGATCAATACGTCTCCATTTGCTTTGACATACAAACACATCACCCTTATAAACAAATGAAAAATCAGTAGACTGTTTTCTCCAGTTCTATCATTCACCTCAGAAACATATACGTATATACATACTGTGCAAATAAATTGATCAAGAGAAAAATGTGTTAACATTTTGAAACATGAGAGCTCAAACATCCAAGATGAAATGTTGTATATTTTATATACATATGTGTGTGTGTGTGTTTTATATATTTAATAAATATATATAAAAGAAAGCTCAGAATCTAAGAGACTGGAACCCATCGCTCCATATGAGTGGTTCTAACTGCTAGACTATAGGAAGAGCAAGTTTCAGCAGGGGCTAATAAAACCTTCTAACAGTGACTGCATGTTGGTTAATTGGCATGTCCTATTTGAAGCAAGAGATCCGAGTTCAAATTCTCCTCAGTAAGAAAAATAATTGACCTAAGTCTGGAAAACTTGAGTTGAATGAGATCACGTAAATATGATCAGTGATCATGGTCACATGTTGCCCACTCAGACCATGTTCCACAGACAAATTTTTGAACATGTAATTTCTTCCAGCATCAACAGAGCTGAGCTGTTTGGCACACAACTGCCAAACTTTTAGGAATACAATAAACTTTACTTATAGAATCTCAATTGCCAACATTCTTCAAGCATTTGCATGGCAGGTAAGCAAGGCTTCCAAGATTTTAAATTAGAGATTTAATGAGATTCTCAACACCAACTATGTCCCTCTGTGGACACAAATGGATTGATTCAAACAGACATTAATGAAATGTATCATTTACTCTCTAATCTACCCATACAATAGTTTAGTGTAAAAAAGATGGTACATTCAGGAAGTTCAAAGAATACTATGTTTACTACTCATAAATGAAGACTAGCTAGTAAGCTGAGAAACTGAGAGATTTGGAGGGTTGGAGGCCACAGGCAGTACTAACTTTTCAGGTGGAGTGGCTCAGGTCATTAATCCAAGCTCCACACAACTCCTGAGGTTTTCCTTGATGGTCCATCAGAAGTGGATGGAGAACCCTGACATCCTGCACCTCTCCTACACAGGGGGTTAGACTTCTATAGCGAAATATGCACATGTACACTATATCATAAGACTAGAACAAAAGCATATACATGGCCATTTGAGAAAAATAAGATCTATCAAGCATCAGGGGACACTTGCAATTTAGTCACATCATGAGGACATATCCAGTAAGGTGAAAGGAACATACAGCAGGTCACATGCATATGGCTACATGAGGCCACCATATTAGTCACCTGCCAGAAGATCTCCAAGTATCACTTTCAAGGGCCACCCTAGTTCAACCCACTATGTTCAATCTACTGGAAAAATGAACACCAGTCATCTAGGCTGGGTGATATTTCACATTCACTAAATGTAAGGAAAGAATAATAACAAGTTATAGCCACTAATTATGCTAGAGATTATACATCTCATGTACCATCAGTGGAATTTGAGTCCCATTTATATTCATTTCTCTGTACACATTTATACCAGCACAATACGTACAATTCAGAAAAGCATATCTAATCAAACATGTATTTAAATATGTTTCATCAATGTAAAAGTTTTAGGTTTACGTATATGCTTACATTTACTTAAAACTTTAGCACTTTCCTCAGTAGGAAAATATTAACACATGATGTTATTCTCATCAAGTTAACGGGATTCTTGTCATTAAGTTCTAGGGATGATGCCTCAGCCCACAGTCCTACAGATAGTTTTCTGCGTTAGGCATTACTTCCTTAAAATAGTTATAACTTGTTTACTGAAAAGTAGGAGCCCCATTTTTACACTTTCTATAGCCTGTTTATTTATGGCAAAATATGCTATCAGAAATTTTTTTGTTCAAAACGAAAAAATCAGTAGCCAACCAGCAAGCCAGGGCTCTAGACTTGCACCAGCTTCTCAAAATTGAACCCTTAGCTTATTTCACAATTACAGCAAGAAATTAGCTTTGCATTTATGTATATTAAATACATTGCAAAATAATAACAGTAATTATATTTCTTAATCATGTAATACCTTTTTATCCATCAATCACACACATTTGAGGTATGTCAAGTGTCAGAAAATACTAATAATTACAGTTAATTAGACTTCTATTAAAAAAATGCTTGATATTATTATTGCAGGAGAGCCATGTCTTGCCAAGAGTCACATGTAACTAGTCCAAACCATAAAAATTAAGAAGTTAAAGTATCAATTTACCTTGGGTAAAAAACCCTGATGTTTCTTACAGATGTGAGCAACTTTATCCTCCTTAGGATAGGCAGCGGGGCCACCCAGCTAAATAAAGCTATACAGGTACATGCATTGACAGGATCAGGACTCTGGAAGTATAATAATTGAGCCCAATTCTTATCTCACACAAGTTTATACTTGGTTGCCTTTGCTACTCTGAATTATACTTATAAATTAGCTTAATACTAAGCAAAAATTCCTAAAATGCACATAGCTTCTAAAAGATAATTTTTCCTAAAAGGAAAATCTCTTCTTAATGGAGAAAAACAGAAGTAAGGAAAAAAGCGTTAAATACTGAACAGTCATTCTCCAATATGTTGGCATGTTGTGTTTATTAGGGAGACTTGATGAAGTCAGAAACAGTCATTAATGGAAAAGTATACAACAGTATCCCTTCACCAGAGACACCAGACATACTGCTGATATGTCCAAGAACAAGAAATGAAATACAAGATTCCCACAGAAAAGAAAGTTTCTGCTGTGAACTGTTAACTAGGATACTATTCACTTTCACATATAACATATTTTTCATTACTATTAGGGACAAGAGAACTCACTGTGCCAGATACAGGCAACACAAAGATCAGGAAGTGCGCAGGGATAAAGGCTTCTCTAAGTAAGGAGAAGACTGCTCATAAAAATGTCTTAAATATATTTGCTATTGCTGCTGTTTTCTCAATATTGCAAGGTTACAGAAGAAATTAAATACATCATCCTGTAAATAGAGGTTACTTTTTATGAAATTAAAGATGGATAATGTTGAATTAAACAGTGAACCTGCCTTTTTTTTCTTTTTGCTGCTTGATGCCACAACATTCTGTGAAGGCTTACAGTAGAAAATATCTACATATTTTTCCTGTCATGTGAACTATGTTTGGCTTTTAATAAGCTCCCTGAACAGACTTTTCTAATTCTTTTAAGGAAACCCCTTACAAATTGTTTTATTCTTAACTTGGTTCCAGCCTTAAGTTTTTATTAACAAAGTAGTATTTCCAGTATTTCGGGGGGGGGGGACGGACACGGGACAACACAATCATGATGTAAACAAAGTATATGTATTGAGTACACTTTGAAAGATCCATTTTGTCTTTGCAGATATTAATTTGAAAATGTTTTACTTGTTTTCAATTTTGAAAGTGTTAATCCACAAGCTGTGTACAGCTTATTGTTTTTAATAACTGAATTAGCATTGCGGACAGAGTTTGCACAGTACAGGGAAAACACGGAGATTTAACGGTGAGAAGTCAAGAAGCAACAATTAATTTTTACGCTGTAGTTCAAGTGGTAATAAGCATGATACTAACTGAAAACTCACACAAAGAGAAAACTGTCTCCACAGTTTCCCAAGTAAAACCAGAAAGATATTCTTAAAGATTTAATACTGCTTAATATGTATGAACTGTTGGGGGGGGGAAGGGGGCAAATATTTTCATGATAACAGAGGAAGTTTGGGATGCAGCAAAATTCAAAAGCTAATCTAGCTAAGCAAACATTTTGTTCACATAATTTTTATTTTCTTTCAACTTCAGTACCAAACATGGATCTCTCTGTACGGTTGTCCCACTTCTCAAATAAGAACCTCCACTTCACTCCTTTGCTTAAGACTCCTTGTTTTCAGAGAAAAAATTATAATTTGAACTGCAGTTTGCTTGAACAACTTTGAACAGCATTTCACCATCCATATAACAGACGTCTTACAGATACATAAAGTAGATTAGTTAAACACTTATTAACATTTCCTCTCTTTTCTCTGATCAATTCTTCCATTAAATGATCTCTACTTTCAGTTTCTCTGTAACCTACTAACTCTCCTTTTTTCAGTTCCTAGAACCTTGTTTTCTGGCTGGGGGTGTTGTTTTTTGGGTTGTGTTTGTTTTTTTTTTCTTAAAAAGCTAACAGTCATATTTAATGGAATGCACGTACACTTCAGATGCCCCTAACAAGGATTATATGTATCACTTCTCCCATTTGTACTCACAAATGAAAGAATATTTAAATTTATTTTTAGCAGCGTAATTCTCAGAGGTTAACAGAAACCCCAAACAAACAAAAAAAAAAAACAAAAACAAAAACAGAATTTCCAAGCAAGTCAGTTGCTTTTTCATCTAAGAAAATCTTTTACACTTAGAAAATTATAACAAAGCTATTACATGCCTATTGCACCTTTCACAAAAGATTTCTGGGCAGAAAAGTTTTTTGAGAAGCAAGATGTATGGTTTTGGGCAACAGACTTGACACGATGAGATTCCATTTCTAAATACCAACTAAAGCTTCATTTAGAACAAACAGAAGATAGACTTTATGGCTAAGGAGTTAATGGCCCAGCTGTTGAGCAACCATAGCTAATTCAGCAGTGGCATCCCAGACCCGTAAAAAGACAGCTTTAGTGCTTCCTCTGTAACTAAAGGAGAAATTACTAAGATTCTGTTAGATTTCATTGCTGGCTTTGTTTTGATTTCAAAATCTGTGCACAGCAGTGAATCTGACAAAAAAAAAAGTACAACAAATTTAGTGTAAGAAATTGATAGCAAACCTCTAGCAAAATGCAAAAATAAAATTAATTCCTGGAGACAACAGAATCTGGGAAGAGGAACAGAGGGGCAGGGGGGCGGGGGGCGGGGAGAGAAGAGAGGCTGGAGAAGGGAAAGAGCTCTATATTCAACTACATTATCCAACAATTTCACTTCTAGGATCTGGGCTCCTGATTGCCCACCTGCATGCGCTATTTCACTCCTGTCAGCTCTTCTGGAGCAAAACAACTAGTTCATTGGAAACTAAACCTGCCCATAGTTCTGCAGTTACTTCATTTTAGAGATCACTCTGATGGCGTTATGGATGAGAACTAGCCGGTTTCAACCGCCTCCACCACTTACCACTTCAACTTAATATCACCTTACTTCTCACATATCTTCATGTCACACTTGAGAGAGGATGCTGTATCACCAAAACCATGATGGCCTATAATCATACTAATCAAACTAACTCGGACACTTCAGGCAAAGGAACACTACAAAATAAATAATTGTATCTTAGGGCCAAAAGGCAACCCAGAGGAGACCTGGAACAAATGTTATGAAGCATGAAGGCACCAGTTTCTTCAGGTGATGGCTAGCCGTGACCACTGAGATCACAAGCCATTTTGTATGATTTAATTTAGAAACCACTTTTCAAACGTGGTTTGACGTGTTTAACAGTAGACATAGCTCCTCTCCCCTTCTGTTCTCTGTGTTGACACATCCAAAAGGCTGAAGGACATGAACAAAGGAGGTCAAAGAAACCCGAATGACTTAGGGAAACTGACAAATTTGTGAAAATCATCCTCTTTATGAACACTAGACTGTTCTGAAAGAAAGATATAGCAAGAAAATACATCTTTTTACCGCATCTCTCTGACAAGGAGGGCAGTCAGAAGACTCCAGGGTGAAAGAAAGCCAAGACATTCAACTTTCTAGAAACCCCAAAGGGGGCTGGAAGCAGAAATCACAGCTCTGCATTTCATAGTAGAAACACCTTCAGTATTCTTGACCGTCTAGCTAGAAGGTCTTACTTTTACCTTAAAAGTATCTGGTATACTTTTCTGAACCCTGCTAGGATCCTTTGGAAAGATATATACATGATTTTTTTTTTTTTTTAATCCAATAGTTCCTATGCAGCTGTATCTGGGACCTGATATCAGATCACATTGACCTATCTTTAAGAAGGGACAGAAATTAGACACTCTCCTGTTGAACTTCCACTGGCTTCAGAGAAAATGACAAGACTCAGAGATATTCTCGTTCTCTGCTCTGGTTCAATTTGCTGAGAATAATTACATTCTCTTCCCCAGAGTAGCTTTGGAGGCAAACGGAAGAAAGGTAATTCTTCTTCACAAAAGGAAACATTTAGAGTCTTGATGATATAAATGCCATTGAAAAAGTTTTCTACCATTTTTCCCCTTCTCCATAAAGCAAAACATTTTCAAGTTGAAAATGCAGAAATGTGAACATAGGTTACTCAAGCTGCAGGTCACCCACAGCTTTTGGGACACACTACCTGGGCTAAACTCCACACCCAATTCACAATATGCGCAACTTCGGCCTTTTAGAAGCATGGTAACATTTTTTTAATGACAACTTATTCACATTCTCCCCTTAATTCATTGCCCTCTACTAATAAACTTGTGGCTTATCAGCTCCTAAGTGGAGTAATATTAAAAAACAAAAACAAAAAAACAACCAAACAAAAAACCACAACCACACATACTTTACCACAAATATGCCAAGCACAAGGCAAATTCGGTTTCTGGATCTGTTATCAAGTAATATTTCACAAAGTCAACAGATAAGAGTTTGTCCCAAGAAGAAAAAAAAGAAGGAACAGATACAGCTTGCAGTCTGGCACAATATACAGCACATGACAAAGTTTGGAAAGAAAAGCCTGTAGCTCCCTTTTTACCTCACCAAGACAAAATGTACAAATAGCTATAATCCCCTCCTCATTTTGGGGCCAATAAAACAACTGTTAATGCATATGGTATTTTAAAATGTTTAACAGTAAAATGCACCTATTTGGCTTTCCCTAGAAATCTGAATTTTTGGACTTGGTGCCCAATCATCTATGTAATTTCTCAGTTCAGTCATATCAAGAAATGCTTCCTACCTTCTGAAATATCACTCTATTGCTCCAACTGAATAAATTTGATTCTCTCCCTCCCCACCCCCAACTAACATGAAACAGATGGAAAATACATTACACTAGAAGTTCTCAAAGAATTATTTTCTCCTTCAAATACCAATCACTGATCGCAGTGTGCTCCTTACATGCACTACTTATCGACTGGACTCCACTGTGAGAAAA
The DNA here is from genome assembly GCF_018139145.2 of Gymnogyps californianus. Classification (NCBI taxonomy): domain Eukaryota; kingdom Metazoa; phylum Chordata; class Aves; order Accipitriformes; family Cathartidae; genus Gymnogyps; species Gymnogyps californianus. The sequence goes on along the minus strand of NC_059473.1, from coordinate 84,961,185 downwards.
AAATCGAAGCTAGATCTATTGGGAGTCCACTACACTTAGTGAAAGTTTTATTGTGTTTTTGTGGTTGGGTTTTTTTTTGCCAGAACAGATAAAATATATGATGTTGGAAGAACTGAATATTTCTAAGTACCTTTCTGGTATGTTTGCTAGGTACCTTTCAAGACAATCCTTTAAAATGTACAACTTTCACAACTAAGCCTAATGCCACACACCAGCAGACATAAGATCAACACTGAGGAGATAGTGTCCTTGCACACAAGCAAAAGAATCTGCAATTGAAAGTTCAGAGGCTCATCTAGTTTTCTCATGTTTGTTTCACCCAGCTTTAAGATTTTGTTTCCAATGACAATTGTGAGCTCTCTGGAATTTGGCTCTCTTATGTGTGTGTGTTACCACGATAGATCACTGAGGTGGCACGGACTTTTTGGCATACCTATAGTGAAAGTAATCAGTGTACATCCAAAAAAAATATTAATTCAGTTTGAAAGATCGAGCACTGAAGAAGGAAGACATGGGAGCTCATTTTCCAGGTTATGTGTTTCACTGCTCACAATTGTTTTCTTCCTTATTCTTCCCAGCATTACCAGTTACTTACATTCATGCAACAAAAAAAATCTTCTGGCAATGCATCCAGTGCAGAGTTGTGTATAACTCAAAAATCCAGTTGTTTTAGTATCTGAACTCAATAAATTTCACACACAGGAGAGAAGCTGTATGCAAAAGGAACGCATTCTTCAATCACAGCCAGCCAATCAAGCTAGCATAACACAAATGAAAATCCCCACTGAGCTTCAGGCTGAAGAGCTATTTGGAACTACAATGTGGCCATCTACTCCTACCTTTGCTACAACGCAGCCAGATAATGTATTATTCCGTATCTTTAAAAGACCTTCCTATTGTGTTAAGTTAATTCAGCTGAGCTTTAGCAAGTGTGAGAGAGGAATCACAGACTTCTGCCCATCCTGACAGAGCACAATGCTTTCTGCCATGAGTAGTCCCAAAGAAGTCACGCAGCATGCCAGGTACAAAGTATTTGCAGAAGTGAGCCCTCAGACAGGGCTGTAAAAGCTCTGGGTTAAGGAAGCACACGCCAGCTTGCTTCTGCTTGATCTGTTACACAGCTTGACAGTAACAGATAGCCAGTTGCATTAGTGTCAATGTTCAGATAAGTTTCTCTCAATATCTGTCACAAAAAACAGACATGGTATCAGTGTGCCAGCTGTATTATCGGTCACTACATAGTTGATCATACTTAATAACGTCCTCGAGCACAGACACGGCTAACAAGTAGCACAGACGGCAATTACTATTGTGCGCCACAGTCACTCAGATCATTCTGACTCGAAGCTGCCAACGGCGCGCATTCGGCGAGTGCCTGCCTCCCACCTTTTCCCTCTCAAATACATTAACTTGCCTCAATATGGAGCCAGAGTTTGTTTTGAAACTCTGAACAGGATCACTGAAAGAAAAGAGGAAAAATACCATAAATGATCCTCTGGACTGTTTCCAGAGTAGCGTATTCTCTTAGCGATTGCTTTGGAAGCAAGCCAAAAATGGGAAGTGTTCTTGCAAATGAGCATGCTACTACACTCAAGTACAAGATATCATTTAATTTTTTTGTCAACATCAGCACGGTTAGAAATTAAGAAGCCTGTTTAATAAACAGGTTACTTGAATTCCAGTTACCAAACACCAATTTCTTCTCTATCCATCCCCCTCATGCTCACTCAGCTCCTGTCCCCCACCCACTTCCCAACATACACTGCTTTCTTTTTTGGATACTTTCTCTCCTTTATTGAAAGTCAAATAAAATTAGTATATTAATTACATCAACCATGACTAGGTCTGTAATCAAGAGCAAGTTAACTAAGAAAAGGAAAAAAAGTCAGTTGCTCCAAAAAAACATTTGAAAACCTCAAAACAGGCTTCTATGGCACACAGCGCTTAATATTTTTAACAGAGCTTTAATACAGTCTACTGAATGGTTTTGTGGTGGCAGTTTTTCACATTACAATTACTCCTAATGAGATCACCCTCCACAGTGTATAAGCCCTCATCCCTTCCCAACAGAACAATGAAAGATTTGTGCAAGGCTACAAAGGCCTCAGATCAGCTCCACTCACTTCACCTTGTACCAAATTTCCTCATAAGAACTCGTCAAGAACACAATTGTGTTTTTTTCCTGAGGACAAATTATTAATAAGGAGACTCATTTACTTTGTTTTAGGGTGCCCCTAATCTGCAGATTTTGAAGTCCTCACACAGACATCTCAGACTCAGTGACTGCCGCCAGCTTTGTTTTTGAGATTCTGTAGGTCTCTCCTCTTCACAGATTTGTGGGGATTTTTTCTGGTTTTTGTCTTACAACATTTCTCACCAACAAATATCTGCCTATCTTACAATAAAAATATGGTGATACATAATTCCTTGTGTTATCTTATGATAGGAATGATAGATCTTGTGTTAAATGTACTTGAAAATACCTGTCTTCAAACAAACTGCCTGTTCTCTTGATTTTACTGTAAGCAAAGACAATGAAATATCCTTTCTCACACTAAGCAGAAATGTCTTACGCATGTAGCCCCAGTGACAGCAATGCTAAGGGTAAGTATCATTCTAAGAATATGGATAACTGAATCAGTTTGAATTAGAAAGTACAACTCAGTAGTCTCTGATTTGCTAGTATTTTAAACTAATCACCATGATCCCACAGCAAGCCAAAAGTTTAGAGTTAGTTTTATGCAAAAAGATATCGTAGAAAGGAAAATATACTTTATTCTGAAAACTCGATATTCTGTTTGAAAGATCTATCTTGTGCTTGAATTTTTACACACTCGACACAAACCTCTAACTCAGTTTTTATTCTGTGTGTGTTCTTCCCATTACTAACCACACCTCATTCTAAGTTTACTTCCTCAGTTCTAGTTTCCTTGTAATTCTGTCACGTGATCACGTGAAAGAACAAATTGTTTAACTACTCATATCCGAGATTATTTCTTCACCAAAAGGATTGTCAAGCATTGGGACAGGCTGCCCAGGGAAGTGGTTGAGTCACCATCGCTGGAGGTATTTAAAAGACGTGTAGATGTGGCGCTTAGGGACATGGTTTAGTGGTGGACTTGGCAGTGTTAGGTTAACGGTTGGACTCAATGATCTTAAAGGTCTTTTCCAACCTAAATGATTCTATGATTACTGATATAATGTTCTGTGATAGGTATGACTTGCTCAGCATTACCAAGAGGTCCAAGGAACATCACCTTAACCGGTTTAAAATATTAGTCCTGAATCTATATTTATACTTCATACAACTTTAACTTTTCTTGTTTAAAATTAAAAATGCAGTATGCAACTGCTGATTTCCATATCCAGAAGGGCTGACTGCTTTAGATTAGCCAGTGTGAAGTTTACAGATTGAAGATCCGAAAACTTTAAAAGCAGACTGATGACGTATTTCTCTTGCAAAAAAAATAATAAAAATAAGCTGGTAGAACATGAACTATAATGTACATATTACAGCAAGTTGTATGTTTACTTACGTTCACACGTGTCTCCTTTTTGCTGGTATCCTGCTTTGCAGATACATTTTCCAATAGGCACTAACCATTCTCCCTCCGCGCTACAGTGCATCTTCGGCGAGTTCTCTGCCTCCTCCTCCGCACTGCTGACGCAAGTTCCTCGTACTTCAACTAAAGAGGAAAACTCTGAGCCAGTCACTGTGTCAGGAAAAATAGCTAAATTCTCAATGATGGACCAGCACTTCTTGTAGTAGACTTTGACAGAGACCAAAGCTATGCAGGCCCCTACATCCTGAAACGCAAGATAGAATCCTTTTTTGGACAAAGGTCCAATTTCTCTCACCTCTGTGTTAAGTTTCATTTTTCTCTCCCCAAGATCACCCTGGGTAAAACTTTCATCTGCTGCAATAGTGTCTATTTTTACATATTGGTTTTCTCGGATATTCCTGCCAGTGTCGTAGTCTGTTTCATAATAATACAAGTTAAAAGTTTCTTTACAAGTCCCCAGAACTCCAGGAAGACTGTTACAATCCCTCAGAGTGAATTTCAGTTCTACAAAAATCCTTTGTGCATTGCTTTTTGCAATCCAGTTAGTCCGAAGCCAGTTGTTTTGGTTTGATTCCATCACCTGGCATACCTGGTATGTTCGTATAGGAGTGTAGTTTTCATCCAGTCCACTAATTTCTTCCCACTAAAACAACAACAAACAGTTAGTAATACAAAACAAGTATGCCACCAGATGTAACTACTGTGTATTTTAAAAGGCTTCACACAACTCGAGTCTCCTTCCTTTTTAACAGTATGGCTTCATAAAAAGTAGGTTATTGTTAAAATACTCTTAAGAACCCAAATGAAGAAAATACATATTAACGCAGCTGCAGGCTCTCTCTCCCTCCATGTCTTTCACACATATAAATAACTTCTAAAAATCACTGTCACGTCATGGGCACGGTTGTAAAGGGGAAGCTTCAGAGAAGGCTGTTCAGCGTACCAAGTTCTGATTACTCACTGGGCTCTCCCACATTTCATTAAGGTCATGACGGTTTTGGGTAAGCAAAGACCAAAAGGAGGGAGGCAGCTTCGCTTCCAGAGAAACCTAAAATCAGTGAAGTCTTAGAAACTGAAATTGCCTAGTGTTACAGTACATAAAACTTGTGTACATAAAACTTCCAGTGGAACTTTCAGTTGTACAGAAACCATGGGACCAGGCCCTGAAACTTGTGAGTCAGACCATTTTCACTCCTATATGATGAGAGTGGCATAGAGACAGAAGGCAAGAGAAAATGGACAGAATTAAAAATCTGAAAGCAAGAAAACATTTTGGTTGTCCCCTTTTTGTTCAGTCCACCTTCTGTTCTACTTACAAACCAAAGAAGGTAAGCGGGAGCTCCTCACCTCACATGTTGTTCAGTGGCCGCATCCATGTTAAAAGGAGCAAACTTCATTTAGTCGGGAGTTCAAATGAACCATGAGATTACATACATAATTAAGAACAACACATATGACTGAAAGTTCACTGGTTCAAAGCCTGATTTTTGTTGTTGTTCCCTCTTTAGGATACCAACTATGTAACAAACTGGTAAGCCTGTAACAGCCCGTAGTCTTTAACAGCCTTTGGTGGCGTGGGAATTTGCACCTCCGGCAACGGCAAACTTTCCACTGAAATCAACCAAGCGGATCTGCTGAGGTGTAACCAAAACAATATCTGTCTCTTACCTTTTTTCACATTTCTTGTAACATTTAATTCACTGCAGAAACCACAGCTGTAATAAATTGGGGGGCGGGGGGTGTCGAGCTATCCTCACTCGATGATACAGGCAACCATAACTCCTCCGCATGGCACTTAGCCCTCTGGCCCTGTGTCAATAATGCACTTAAGCTCACGCTTAAGATCAATAACAGTACTTACGAGCTTAATGGTAAGCATGTGCTTAAATGCTTTGTGGGACTAGCATACTCGGCACCTCTGCAAGATGGAGCACCCACTGACATTCCTTACACTGGTAACCAAGCATGGAAGGCATTGGTTTTCCAGACTAGGAGCCATGCAGTATATAGTACTTTGCAAGCCTATTTGACAGCAAATGAGATCATTTTAATGTTGGTGTACTGCTCCAAGAAAAAGTGGATGTGGCTGAATTGATGCTGGAAGTTATCACCACAAAATATATCACGGCTGCAGATGCTGAAATGCACAGAAGCTGTAAATATCAAAGTGCATTTCAAAGACCTACAGTTAATATAGACACGGTATGTATGGTATTATATATGCATATGGTATTAAATGATTGAAATATATTATTAAATGCTCATGGAGTTAATTGAACTGATTGCATATGGAACTGTATTCATGTCAGAACAGCAGAAAGTCTATCTTCATAATAGATTTATTAGATCTGAATGAGTAAGATTTTTTTCCCCCTCTATAAGAACTAGTACAAACAAGGAAAAGAAAAAAAGGGGCCCTGGACTGAGGCTTTTGGCTCTGCCACATGGAAAAAAAACCCAAACAAACAAACAAAAAAGAAAACACAACAAAAAAAACCCAAAACACAAAGATGACAAAAAAGGCATGAAGCCTAAAATTTTACTGATTTTTATATTCTCCATCTCACATCAGGTAGTGTTGGGGTGGTTTTTAGTTGGTTCGGGGTTTTTTTGTTTATTTTTTATCTTGTGTAAGCAATCCTCCCTCAAAACACCAAGCCAGATTCTGCAATGAGATATTCCAGTTAGACGACGTATCGTATCTTTGAAGTGAAAGTAACCCTAAAGCAGCACACAACAGAATCTGACTCCTTGGGTTTTGATGTGGACTGCTCCATTAAAACAAATCCCCACCCTCCCACCCCCACCCCCCCAAAAAAAACCCCAAAACAGAAAGCAAAACAAAAAAACAACAAACAAACAAAATACATTTAACAAAATAAAACCATTTTTCGTAATACAAAACAAATGAGCCTTTTTGGAGTCAAAAGCCCACTACATGAGGCTAGCTAGTATCAGAAAGATTCTTATGCTACAGTCAAGGAAAACAATACAAAACACTAAATTCAGTTAAGAAGTCCCACTTTACATTATCCCTAGCATTAAACACTGAAGTTTATCTTTCCATATTTTCCCCAAAGCCATGAAGTATGGTTTTCCTAAAAAATTAAGGAAATACAACTTATGATTCAATTATGTAATTACAGAGCTATTATTTCAAGTAGTCCATTGGAGGTGTACCTGCTTCTCTGCAGGGAAAAAAAAAATACATCAGTACTTCGGGATATGTTTTCACCTATGCCACCTGAGGTCACATTTCATTAAAGTCTTTTTAAAGTGATCAATTCCGTGATAGCTTTTACAGCAAGAAAATTCAACTTTTCTTTGTCCTGCTGCAACATATGGTGATATACATGCAATTCCATTTGAATGCGTCCTGTTCTATTGGTTTCAATATATGGTATTTTAACTTCTTAGTTATCTTAACAATGTTTGAGATCATTGTTAGACGTAGCATTTGCAGTTGAATGAGGCATTTAACGAGTGTCTGGCTGATATATTCCGTACCGTGATGATGCAGTAGTTTCCCTCAAGAAGAAGATTTTCTGTGTTTATTCCCATGAAGTCTTTATTGCATAGTAGAAAATTCAGTAATTAAAACTAGAAAAACATTTATTTTCAAAATTACATTATTAAAATGGTACTTTTATGTTAATTCACAAGCAACTATTTCTGAACATTTTCATGCATACAAATCCAGCCATTAGTTTTGATTCACTTTTAATTCCTGATTGAAATTGGCTTCTACCTCTGAAAGTCGCCTTTTACTATTTGCTGAATTTGACTCTACTTTCATCTTTCAGTATGCTGACATGTGTAACATGTGTTGACATGTCTTTCATTATCTACAGGTTAGCCTAGTATAATTGCCACCAAGCTAATCTTTCAAACACCTCTGGTAAAGGCTTCAATCAGTGCAAAATGCTAATGCCGAGGTTATTAGCCATCATACGCGTTGAGCTCGCATTACGTTCTTTCTGAAGTCCTTAGATTCGTTTCCAGTTTATGCTTGTATTGATTTTACGATCTTGCTTTTAAAGAAAGACACTTTCGGATTTTCATTCTTCTTATTTAAAGGATTTGTTACACTTTTATATCCCCACTCACACTTCACGCTCTTCTGGCTCCAGATTTCTTAATGCGCTGAAGATTAAGGGCCTGATCCCCCAAGTCCTTGTTCATGCAAGGAGTCGCAATGGATTCAGCAAGACTGCTTCCATGAGTAAGAACTGTCCATATAATTTATGATTTGTCAGACTAAGTTAAGGTAGGACTGAGCTAAGGTAGAACAATATACCCATGATATCTTTCTGAAAATGTTCTTCCTCAAGGCTTGAGGATGAAGGGTTTTTATACCACTTTCAATTCAGACTGAAAGCAGCATTTCTCAACTTTACATATAGAATAAATAAGACAATAACATCAATGTTTCTAAACTTCTCATTTTTTATAATGATGTACTTTACAATGGTACATTTCATGGAGTACCGTGAGATTAATTTGTAAGCAAGCTGGAGGTGGCCTTAACCACATAATTCGTGCCTAGTTCCAGATATCAAGCTCCTCAAGACTTGGGGATGTTTCAAGTTTGGAATGTCATTTCAAACACATCTGCAGTATAAATGTTTTTATTTTAGAGCACTTCAATCTGTGCTATTCAATTACAAAGAAAACATCGTAAACAAATTTATGATCACCCATTATACAGAAAATGAAAAACATATTTTTAGAAAGTTTCCACACAGAATTAAATCTGCTGTTTCTAAAGGAAGAAGGAAAAAGTGATTTAAAATATCGTGTTATAAATATACAGAGCTTTCTGGTACAGCACAAAGGATTACACTACAAAACATAAAGCTACCGAGAACATTTAGGTGAGTTTCTAAAGAGACTCTTCCTTTTAATCAGCTTGCACATTTGTACAGTGTAACCTGAGGTACCCTTCTTTCCATTCTAAAAACAAAAGTCGTAAACACTTGGTACAATTACTGAGAGAAATATGAGGGGGAGCTAGTTTAAAGCAAGTCTTTCAATTGCTTTGGTAAAATAACTGCTCATCTTTAGGAACTTAGTTTTTGCCCGGAGTACTTACCCCATTGGGAGGAGAGGAAATCCATTCCAACTCTGTCTGTTGTGCTTTAGAGTCCAGCAATATTACTAAAAAAGAAAAAAAAAAGAATTTCCACTGTTTGTTAAATGTGAGTGGGAATATAAAACCAAAGAACAAAGTCTGAATAAAAAAACAGTGATTAAAAGAATACAATTTTTGTACAAATTAATATTTTTTCTTCGTATTATTAAAAAAAAAATCTGCAACCACAACTATGCATTTACTTGTAAATAGATGATTAAATGATTATGTACCATCCACATATAAGCAGATATACATTAATCTTAACAATTTCATTGCTTAAACCAAAGTGTATTGTTTTTCTTAGTGCTCTAAAGTGTTACTAATCAGTCATTAAGGTGCATGCTCCCTTCATCTCTTTTGTCATAAGAAGGACATTTCCCATATGCTGGTTATTACAGTGAGCTTAAAACAAACACACACACCCCAACATTTCAACAGTTTTCCAAACTGATTTAGACAGGACTACTCTATACCTTACTGGGAGTTGCACTGCAAAAGTAATGGTCTTTTTGAGTTTGAAAGAAAAAAATATGTCCCTTAGGTGATAAAGCAGTAATTCTATAAACAAATGACAACCAGGAATACAGAAAATAAAAGACTCTGCAATTACCTCACACTTTGCATACACAAAATACTACATACACAAAATCAGACTAATTCACTTTATGGTAATGGCTTACTAAAATCTTCATGTCATTATACCCCAGTGACACTTCTATACAAAAAGACATCAGTTCTAGTAGCATCGCAATTATTTTCAGCTAAATGTAACCCCGTCTCCAAAACTGGTTAATCACAGCCTAATAAACCAACTCTTACGTATTTTACAGTACATATTGGAGGTTATATTACTGATGTTCTGTTATGTCCAAACATACATTTCTATATATGGCTTATATTTCAATTATAGCTATAAGCTTCTTTCTTAGCATATTATTATAAGTTTCTGTAAGACTTTCAAATGGTGCATATGTTAATCTGTGATGTCCAAAAAAAAAAAAAAAGTTAAATAATGTGCTGTAATACCTTCTTTCAAGGTAAAGTGGTCAACATATATCTAGGTTTGGTACACTTTAAAGATTCCTTCTTCAAAGCTGCACACTTAACTTCATACTTCTATTTGATTAAATAAAAAGTAACATTTCTAATTTAAATCTATTCAGTGTATTTTTAGCTATAAAGCTATTTATAACTTTATACATAGCATTTAAGTACTGATATTTCAATGCATGATTTAAAGCTGTAACTTGAAGCAACTTTTGTCGGGTCTTCTGAAATAGTTATAATTCTGGCTTCGGCCCTTTCTGCTAGTAGAATATAACGCAAAATTTCAGTGAATTACTAGAAAGATGAGATGACTAAAAAAGTGATTTAAAGGTTCATACAGGAATATCTGGAATGTTAGCCGAACACAAAACGGTAGCTTCCAGGCCTATATTTCAGTAATAAAGTGGAACTACTCATTAGGGAAGTTTGATAGTCTCTCTCTAGAAAGATTATCTACTTATTTCATTAAGCTTGGATTCAAGGGGCTTTACTTTGTAACACTTTCTATAGAAAAGCAGGTGGTGCATGTAGTGGTTTGTTAAACAAGAACATTTATAATGGTCCTGGAAAAAAAGGTACCACGAAAAATTTAACCATTTCAGCACCAGCACAAGGTCCCATGGCTGCAATTCATTATACTCTTCATTTGGCAGCAATTCTCCATCACATAGCAACGGGTGGCACATCCCAGAAAGAAAAGACAACAAGCAAGCAAACAAACATAAAACCCTGCTCTGCAAACACCCCTTGCAAAGAAAACGTGGCGTTTCTGTGTGGCACCGAAAGTTACTGGGGAAGAGCTTTCCAGGCCAGCGGCCGGTGCGCTGCTCCCAGCCCGGGTTGTCCAGCGCTGGGAAGCGATGCGGGAACACGGCGCCGTGCTCCGCGCACCTTGCCGGCAGCCGCGCGGGGATGCGCGGCCTCCCGCCCGCGGAGCACACCGAGACCCCCGGCGCGGTCCCTCCGCGGGGGCGCAGCGGGCCGCGCTTGGCGGCGGGGAAGGGAGACGCCGCTCGGGGCCGCTCTCTGCGGCGCGGCGGGACAGGGAGCGAAAGGAGGCGTAAAACCGGCGGGAGGAGCGCGGGGGCGCGGGGAAGGGGCTCCGCGGGGCGCCGCGCAGGCGGGGAGCAGCGGCCTCTCGCCTCCGCGGGGAGCCGCAGCCGCGCACCCAGCCCGGGCGCTGCGTGAGGCTGCGCGCAGGCGGCCGCGCCTCCGCGCTGAGGAGCGGGGCTTGGCTCCGCCGAGCAGCAGCGGAGCGCCGGTACCGCGGTCGCCCTCGCCACTCTCCCCCCAGCCCGGCAGCCGCCGGTTTGGGGAGGGAGCGCCCGCGACGGCAGCCCCGGAACGGAGCCTCGAGGTCTCGTAGCCACGGGGCGGAGGGACGGGACCTCCCCCCCCCCGGGGGGGAGCGGTCCGCAGCGCCCCCGCGTCTGCGCTCGCCCCGAGGGTCCCGGCCGCGGCGCTGGCAGAGGGCTCCGCAGATAAACGCGGTCACCCCCTCGCTTGGAGAGCTAGGGGGACCCTGCCCCGCTCCCCTCCAGCATCTCACCGCGGCTTTTATTTAGCTACAGAAAGGAAACTCGGAAAACTTTTCAGCCTCTCACCCCCCCATCCCTCTTCGGTACCCAGCGGGGAGCGCTGGGAAACCACGCGGGGCTGCTGCCGCCACGGGCCCTTCGGCGAGGCCGGGAGTGAAGCTGGAAAGTTACTTTTTTGTTTTGTTTTTTTTTTTTTTTTCCCCTTGCTCTTCCGCGGGAGTTTTCTGCGCTTGCAGCAGGTAGCCGCTATCAATCCCTGTCTGCCGCTCGCCCCCTCCTGACCCTCCTTTGGCTAGGCTGATTTTCACCAAACATACACACATTATCCACACACACTTATACGTACAGATGCATATATATACACATCCATACACGTATTACACAAACACGAGGCAGACCGCCGCCGGGAGGCACCGGCGCAGCCCCGATCGCGGCGCAATCTGCAGGGCAGAGCGGGGCAGGCAGCCCGCACCCTCCCTGCCTGACTCCCTGCCTGCCTGCCCGGCCCTTCTCCGCTCCCCATCCCACGGCCACGCGTTACTACTCCCCGTGTGGGGGTCTCTGTGCTTTACAGCCCCTCCAAATAAACTTTCGAAATGCTGCTAAGGAAAGGCTCTCTCCTCTTTCCCTCTCTAACCCCCCCATCGCCGCCTTCTCTTAAGGGCAGAGGACATTTTAATTGAGTGGGTTTTTTTAAGGTCCAGTTACTAGGTCGAAATGGTATTTTACTGCATGCCAACTGTTTGATGAAAAATACTGACGTATCCAGCTGAGGGGGGAAAAGCCCCAAACGCATACCTATGCGGAGACACCGAAAAAGCCTCTAACTCCCCCTTCCTTGTCGTCGTGTCCCCCCCCCCGCCCCGAAGATGGAGACGGACCTTCGCCTTTGGCTGTCAAACGCGAGCTGGGCGCTCCTTTAAATAATTTCGGATTTTCTCAGCGTGAGAAAAGAGATTCCCAGATGGACTTTGTGAATTGATTTTATACACCTCCATCAGCCTCTGATAGAAAACTGCCTGTTTTCTTTCTGTGCGCGAGGGAAACAAATGTCCGGGGTTCGCCTTACACAGATACCAGTGTTGGATCGATGGGCAATCGGGAAGCCCCGTCGTAATACGGAGATGGTGTAAAACATCCATCCCTAAACCTCTCTCTCTCTCCAGTGATGCCGGGGGAGAGCACACACGTTGCAGGCACACGACGCCAGGCTGTATGTACCCTCTAAATGCATGCCCAGCCTGCATGGCCGGGAGGTGTAAAACTGCACCCCGATGCTCCTTCCCGCGGTCTGTGCACGGCCCCGCGGGACCGGAGCGCTGCAGGCCCCCGGTGGGTAGTGGTGCGGAGCTGCCCCGCAGCCTCAGCCCCGCGCCGTGCCGTGCCTCCCACGAAACGTCCCGAGCCCTGAAACTCGGCCCTCAGCCCCTGCAGCCCCCGCCCGGGGAGCAGCGAGGTAACCCGCCCTCCCTGCACCTCGCCGGGAGGATTAAGGCTGCCACAGGAGAGTGAGGCTCTCCCGCACGGATCCCCGGGCCGGGGGCTGTCTCCCCAGCCCCATGCCTTTTCATCACGTGCAAATGCCTCGCAAACCTCATTCCTGAGAGCAAAGGCAGTTGTCCCGGTCTCTCACACATACACACGCACACCCCCAGTGAATGCCTTGCTCTTTCCTCCCTCTCACCACCACTAAAAAAAAAGTCTTTTTTTTTTTTTTTTTTTAAGGGGGGGGGGCTGACAAGCAGCTCGCAGTGGCAGGCAGGTCCTCCGCTAAGCCACCACACAGACTTCGCATGCAAAAGCGATAAATAAGCCCAAACTTTTGTTTTCTGCATCACCTTACCTTCTTTTGCAGCCTGTGCCTCCCCCGTGTGTGCAAAGCGGAACAGCCAGACGGAGCACAAAATAATCCAAGAAGGGAGCCTACTTTGGAAAACCATGGTGCAGGAGCGGGGTGATTTTATATTTCTAGCTATGTATTTCTAGACACTGCCGCTGCCGCCGCTTGGCGGGTGCTAGAGGACGGTGGAGAATTTGCTCTGCTAGTCTCTGGCTCGGCGCTCCCTCCCTCCCGGCTGCCTTTCCTCCTCCTCCTCCTCCTTTTTCTCCTCCTCCTCCTTCTTCTTCTTCGCCTCCTCCTCCGCGCCGCTGCCCGTCTCCCGCACCGGGCCGGCCGCCCGCCAGCCCCGACTGCAGCCCGGCCGCCCGCGCCGCGCTCCGATAATATCAATTAGGGCGAGGGGCGGGACAGCAGCGGCAGGGTGGCCCGTCCCTCAACCTGACTGACAGCCACGATCGGCCAAACAGCAGCGATCCTCGGCGCCCGGCGGGCCGAGCCGGTGCCTGAGTCGTCGCTACCGGGGGGGCGGGGTCGGCGTCGCCGCCCAATGAGCGTGCGGCGGTGTCGGGTTGCCGCCGGTGCCGGGGAGCCGCGGGCTGTGCGCGGGGGGACGGCGGCGGGACGGAGGGGCTGAGCGGGGACGGGGCGCCGCGCCCGGACGGCACCCGGGGCTGCTCCGCACGCCTGGAGGCGGCCGGCCGGCCGGCCGGCTTGTCCTCCGAGCGAGCGGGGCGGCCGGCCGGCCGGCCGGCCCCCAGGGCTCCGTGTGCTCGCCCCGTGCCGCAGCGGCCGGGTTAGGGAGTGAGGGGCGTCCCGGCCAGGGCCCGGTCCCAGCCCGAGCCGCGGCCGGCGGGTCCCGGCGCTGCCCTCGGCGCGGTGCCCGCCCGTGGCCGGGCCGAGCGCGCACCTGGGCTGCTGCCACCGAAAGGGAAACTTCGGGAGGAGCGGCGGGATGGTGCCCCGAGACAGTCCTCCGCCAAAAGTCAAGTTCCTCAGGGCTGACATCACTGGGGCTCCCTTCGCTTTGTTTTATTTGGGTTTTCCGTCCCGCGTCTCCGATTTTCCCCAAGTACGAAGAACAGGTTAATGACAATATAGATCTTATTTTGGGGGGAAGGGGCGGTTGCTTCCCCCCCCTCCCCGTCGGGTGTAACCTGAAGCGAGGGTAGTCCGCTAACAATGAGACAATTTAAATAGGAGGAGGAGGGGGAAAAAAAAAAAAAAAGAAGAAGAAAAGCAAAACGCGAGGGAGAGGAACTTGCCAAATCTCTTTTGTCAGCGCTCACCCTACGGGCCGGGAGTGCTTTTCCCGGGGATCCATTATGCCGCCAGCCCTCCGTTTTCCCTTCCCAAAACCCACCCTTGCTCCTCCAATGAGTGAACCAACAGAGCGACGCAAAAACTTACCGTTCCCTGAGCGAGGCTGCTGAGCGCAGGGTGGTGCGACGGGCACGGTGTCTCCAGCGGCCTCGGTGGGAGCGCTCCTCTTCCCGGCCGCGGCGGGGCAGGGGCCGGGGCCGGGACCGGGGCCGGGACCGGGACCGTGCAGCCCCTGTGGCGGGAGGCGGCGGCCCCGGCTGCGCTCCCCGCTCCGCGCCCCCCGCGGAGCCCCTGCCCGGCCCCTGCCTCTCACTCTGCCCCGCGCACCTTGCCGGGGCCGATGCTGTGCGGCGCGGAGCTGGGTTTGAACAGCTCTGATAAAAGTGCATGGCCGTGGCCTTTCGGAGGGTAGGGATGCGATGTAAACGGAAAAAGTGATTATTGTCTTGGGAGCAGGCGAAGACAGCGAAGCGCAGGGGGTGTCATTGCAGTTCGGTGGCAAGATTATGCGAGAATCTGAAACAATCCTTGCGCAAAGGGGGACGCTGATACAGAAAACGTTATGCCATAAACGGAAGTTTAAATGGAGAGGGGGGTTGTTTATGGGACCTTTAGGTAGATAAAGCCGAATTAGAATTAATAACAATAATATGCTCAGCATTGTCGGATGAACAGCCACCATACTCCGGGCTTTGAGCACTTTCCCTGTGGTCTCCTCGTTACTTCTGAGAACAGTGTGGAGGTAGCCTCAAAAATGCGCTGTATTCCTTTC
This sequence comes from Gymnogyps californianus, assembly GCF_018139145.2. NCBI lineage: Eukaryota > Metazoa > Chordata > Aves > Accipitriformes > Cathartidae > Gymnogyps > Gymnogyps californianus. The sequence goes on along the minus strand of NC_059473.1, from coordinate 84,945,971 downwards.
ACTTGCTGAATAATTAATACTTACAGCTTAGAATATGACAGGTTTTGCATTTCATTCAGAATGCTCTTTTGATACTCTGGATACCATGATGAGCGTAGGCAAAGTACGTGCTCTTGATTCTCTCACTCTCTCTCATCTGTCATTCCCATCCTCATACGTGCGTACTCAGAAAGGGGAGCTGTATAGAACAGTGAGTTTGCTTACCTTTTTTTAAAAAGTCTGTTTTGTTTTAAATACTTACAAGCAGGTATTTTGTAACTTCCTTGCAAATTTTCATAAGTAAAGTTAGTTTTCATGTGGCATATGTTGTAACAGTGATTAAAGCAGATGTAGGAAGTCCTTAACTTAGTCCTCTAAGATTTCCTAGCATAAAGTGCAGGCATTTCACTACAACATCATTAACCCAAAAAGACAATTTTTAACTTACAGAATGTATTTTAAAAAAAGAAGTTATTTGTATTGAGTCTTTCAATGACTATGTTCATAAAAACGCAGGAACTTACTAAATGAACAAATTGACAGGAGAAAGGCTCAAACGGTAATGAGATATATCGATGTCCTGCATATAGTATTAGGCCAGTCACTTATTTTCATCATGACCTGCATTTATACAGGCTATATTGTACAATCTAATATTATATGTGTATAATATGTGTATAGGGTCTGTACACATACAAGGATACTTAAAATTATGTAAATATATTAACCACACAAAGGATATATGTGCATATGACTGAGTGTATAAAGAAATTAAATAAGAGATTAAAAAAAAAAGTGTATATTTCTGTTCCTGATTAACTAATTTTAAATGCCCTGTCTTCCTGATAATTGTAAATTGAGCTAAAGATGACATATTATATGTACTGCTTCCTTAAAACAGTGTTGGATGTATTCAGTTACACCAAAACTATCTATATACATTGAGAGGGTATATTACAGTGTGTTTTTTTAAATTGTGCTTCTTACACGTCAAACCTTTGTGAAATTGATTCAGAATTTGAAATCCTATTTAGTGAATTTGATTTTTTGCTCTTCCTCTGCCTCTTTGTAGTGTTTTCTAATACTTCATTGTATTCTGTAGGGTGCACAGCCTGCATTGCATCTCATCCAGCTGAGCATTGGATCTTCTGCAAACAAAAACAGAAAAGAGAAATATTACAACTGAACCAAAATACTCAAGCTAAATGGACTACAGCCCTCAGATTTGGTATCAAAATCTCTGAGAGAAGAAGAAAAAACAAAGAAAGGGGGAAAAAAAGCAACTGGGAACTTCATTCAATTCAATGTGTTACAATTCAGACACCATCAAAACAAACGGTTAATTGGAACAGAACAATGTAATCAAAGATACTAATGTTGCTTTTTGTTTTATTTTGTTTTGTCCTTTTTTCTTACTCAAAATCTGTAGGCCAGATTCTGCCTTTTATTTAAACTTGTGCATAGTTAGAATGGCTTTCTTGATATTACCTGGCTTCCCTATACTGATACTAGCTTGATACTAACTGAGCTTCCCTATACTGAATTGCAATGGTCTAAGCAGACCTTGGAGAAACATTTAAAGAATTTTCTCCTTAAAATTGGCCAACTATATCTTCACCACATAACTCAATCAGAACTTGTGATACAAGAAATATGGGATGAATTCTAAGGCTATACAAGCATATGTAAGAAAATAAGCATGGTTTGAAAGTAGTTATAAAATTCTGTTTTCACAAATTCCCTTTTTGCAGGATTCAAACATTCTTTATTGGCTGCTCTGTGCAGGGCTGAAGCAAAATTTCAATAGCTTCAAAAAGGTGTTGAAGCTTAGCCTCAGACATAGTTTATAAAAATGATATTGAGTCTTAGTTCTGTCCACACAAGAATGATCCTTCAAGCTGATTTTGACCAAAAACATTTGAACTGTGTTTTACAGTAGTAAAAGTAGAAATTAGGCTTAAGTAATAGAAGAAGATTTTTTAAATCCTGAATTTGGTCATTTGTGGTCATAATCTAAGCAATCCCTAGGCAATCCTTTACCTGTGCACAAGATTTTCTATGAAATAGGCAGTACACATTTTTGTACAATTTTTGTCAAATTTTTGTCACATTTTTAATATAAAAATGCAGTGGGTTCATGACATTTGACTTTTAAGTAATATGTGTATAATAAATCATTATATGAGACTTTGCATTTAGTCTTCCAGATGTAATGGCACTTACATTCCAAATCTGGACCAGAAATTAATTTTCCGTATGGTGTCAATTTCAGATCTTCTGGTGGATTTATAAGTCAAAGTAGCTCTATTATCATAAAGATGGCAATGCATTAAATAAATATTACTAGTTCATAAAGAAATTGTAGAGAATTGGAACTGGCTTGTTTGAAAAGCATGCTCTTATAAAAAGTCCTTTCTATAAGTGAAATTTCAGTTTGTTGGGGTTTTTTTTAACTATTTTAGTTAGCACAAATCAATAATAGTGCTATAAAACTTCACACTTTAAAGTCTTCATATACATCAGAATGGTAATAACAATTCACTGTCAAATTTTCTCTCAGGGGATTTAAAGTTATAAACGATGCTAAACAGATATTTAGATTCTGTTTTCCAAATCTATGAATTTTGAATACACTTCAAAAACACCGTTCAGAAGTAGAGGTAAAATGGTGCGTCATCTTGCCATTTAGTGGAAATGAAATACATTCTATAGAACAATACAAATTAAATTCACATTAAATATATATGTGAACATGAAATGCCTCTGCCTTTACCAAGGAACAGTAGCAAAGAGTTGTACGGGGTCCAAAAATATGCTGCATCTGGGTCCTGTAAGACTGCTTCCCCTGACAAATCTGAATTCGAAAACTGTTTGACTGAGGAACAAGAGTCTTTGGAGAATATACTGTCTCCATGTTGATCACTTGTCAGAGTCTGTTAGCATATGTCATTGTGCTGTGGACCTTCCCCTGGGAAGCCCGAGCAGGGCAAGCCAGTGCCATCATCCTGCAATAGCATTTGGAGATGTTCTGAAAGGAGATAACTTCCATTGCTCACCTATGAATTAAAGGAATGCCTTTGTGCCCAGGTGCAACAAGAAGTAACCGCACATTTAAGCACATTGTTGACTTCAATAGTCTATAAGATTCAAATTTTCAGTTTTCCTAGGATGTTTGTCATACTAAAAATTGCACACAGAAGAGCCTGATCATAAGGGTAGCTAATTCTTATTTTAGTTAATTAGTTGTAAGTAGTAGATAAACTCTAGCAATATGCTCCAGTGAGGTTAGTGTCTTCCTGTTCTTCCTCAGCACAAGTGACATCTGATCACTTCCATCTGTGACAGTCCTAGATGATTCTTTCAGCCCAGCTGAGGTGAAAAATCAGACCCAGTAGATTTCCTGTTTCCATATATTACCTCCTCTTACAGTCAGCCTCAATCTCTCAATTTCCTTATGGTTCTGTGAAAAAGCATGGAAGCATCTCTCCTCTCAGTCTCCCTTCTGTGTTAGGAGGTAGGAGGGGGAAGGATAAAAGAACAGATGCAATAACCCTTACTTAGTTCTGAAAGATAAACTACAGATTGCAATGGCAGGAGTTCCAGTGCTTTCACCTCTAGATCCAGGAAGTGTAGTGATGTGGAGCATCACTACTGACAGGAAAGCTGCCAAAGTGTATGGGAGAAGGTGTTCCTTGAAGCAGAATAATTTAAGAATTGCATCCCTCAGGAGCACAACCCTCTGCAGATTTCCCTCTTTGCCATCTTTCACATATTCTCATACTCTGTCAAGTTTCCATGCACATATACTGCCACTTCTATCCTGGTCTGTAGATTTAGTTCCCCCCAAAACTGATCTCTCATTATCCACTGCAAGTAAACCAGATTTCTGACAAGTAATACACATACTAATTTGTGGAAGTTTGTTTTGTCCTAAGATAGTTGATGCTTAGCAGATATGCTAAATCACAAGACCTTACATACTTTATCTTATCTCCTTCAAATGTGGAAGTTCATGTGATAGTGAGTTTCACAGATAAGCAGTGCTTTATTCAGAACGCATTTACTTTTGGCTTGAATTTGCCAACTGTAGTTTCAGGATGTGATTTCTTTAGTATTTACTGTAGTGTGACAAAGGTTAATAGAAGTACCTAACAAACTGTCTTTATACAGTCAACTCTGGTTTATCTAGAGTAATAATCTTGTAATACAAATGCAGGGATGATGCAAATCCTCTGTAAAATTAAGCTACATGACTGTATAATGAAGAAAAAAGGTTTTGCCATATTCAACCCTAAAGGGCAAGCTAACACCTGCCTGGATCAGTAAATGCAGACTGAGAAATAAACCACAGCATTGCAACACTGGCCCTGGACCCCTTCTGTCCTTCATGCAACCAGATTATCTATCTCTGTCCCCGTGATAATGTGCACCACAAAATGGATAATTTCACCCCAGTCATCATTGAGTAGGTTCTTTACTTTTAATTATTATTATTTCATGTACATTTACCAAGTAATTTCTTAGTTGTCTCCTGTCTAAAGCCTCTGTTCAGATAATGTTTTCCTCTTGTAAGCGGTTCCATTGATCTAGGTGAGAGTTAGGTGCTACTCAAGCTGAATGAGAGTGACACTCTTAGGTAAACACTAAGTATCTTTAAAGCTCCTTCAGATGGAAAACACTTCATTTCAAGAAATCCTTTATTTGTCCTTTTGTACATGTTTTTCTTGAGGAGGTGATTTGAACTGTAAGCAGTAAGCAGAGTTAACTGATGCAGTGGGGGGTGCTTTTTTGTACATCAATTTTTTTCAAGACCATAACTTTGATTTTTTTCAATTTTTTTGTTGATGTAGGTTTGGGGTTTTTTTTTTTTTTTTTCTGTTTGGGGTTGTTTTGTTTGGTTTGGGATTTTTGGTTTGTTTTTTTTTTCCCCTCAATGATGGTACAATAAGCAGTTGTCACTGAGCTGTAGTGTTGCCAGTGATGTCTAGGTCTTTTTCTTAAGTGGTTGCAATAAATTGCCCATCAATGTGATTGAACAGTTCTTTTTTTTTCTTCTCTCCTTCTTCTTTCTAGTGTATAACATGGCAGCTGTCTACAGTAATTCATCTGTCATTACGTTGCCCAGTTGCTTAGAGGTAGGGTTTCTAATCCACTGCATAACCTTTCTTAATCCTGGCTAACCTGAATAATCTTTTGCCACATTGCTGTCTATGACTCCTACAATAGGTAATAAATATATTAAACTGTGCTACTCAGTACATATCTTGGAGCATCCTATAATCTGCTTGTTTTAATGATGAAATCAACCTTTTATTTGTTAATGCACTTTGTTTTCCATCTCATAGCCAGACTGTAATTCTTGACAGATGTCTACCTCGCACTCTGTAATTATTTAGGTCTTAACTGTCATCTTTGGGGAGAGTCAACAGACTATCTTGTATCATTTTATTTGAAATTTTATTTTCTACCTTTTTAATAGTACAATCCAAAACATAAAATAAAAGGCAACTGTAATATGTGAATTAACAACATCTTCTATTTCCCTTTGCTTTTTAATTTTGTTCTTTATACCATTTTCAAATATAACCAAATATTCAAATAACATTACATGAAAGGAAATGAATTAGTGTAGCTGGCAGACTGAACCTTAAAAACAAAGAATTCAGATTTATGCTGTCTGTAAGGTAATATGATTTTGTATTTTTTTCACATATTTATTAGTACATAAACTACCAGGTAAATTTCTGTAACTGCTGTATTACAGTAGTAAGCCCCACAGTAAGAAATCAACTTACCTAATTGAACTTCCAGTGTTAAGAAAAAAAAGAAAAGGTAATCTTCCAGACCAGGGCATCTGCCAAGGACATTTCAGCAGAAATCCGCTTCCTGAATTCTAGGAGAAAAACTCTATGCTGCTTTTTCCTTCTTCAGTGTTAACATGTATCTTCCTAATCATCCCATATGGGTAGTGGGAGTTTGTTTTTCCCCAAAATGGGCACAGAGTTCTTAATGAATGTTGCTACACAAAAAAAAACCCACAACAAAACCATAGTGTGCCTCTTACAATTTACAGTCAAGGGGCATGGCAGGCTGAGAGAGCATTAAGTCACCTTCGTGTCCTTCTGATTTGGTAAGCTGAAAATGTCCTCAGTGTATCCAAAAGTGCTCTAGGGGCCAGTAAAATTATGGCACGCTCCTAAGGCTGCTTGGTGCACTGCAGGACCAGTTTCAGTCTCTGCCTTCTGCAGCCCTGTCCCAACCCACTCTTCCTTCCCCCGGCTTGCCCCTAGCTTTGCCTCTTGCTAGGATTTGCAAGACAGTTCTTTGAAGGCTGTCTTCTAGCACGCCTATGCAAAGGCTTTCCTCTCTCAGACAGAAACAGTGATCGTAGGGCTTTAATACTATTCCAGCCTCTTTGTCCTGCCATATAATGTGCCTTGCATATAACCAGCTGTACCATAATTAGGCTAGATTTTAGGTGCTTAATCAGGCTTAGCAAAATAACATAGTTTGTCACATTCCTTCCAGCTGAAATCAGTACATAGCTTTAAGTCTTCACTGCCTCTACTGTACCTGTGAGTAACTGCTGTCAGCTGGCAAGAGCTTCATCTGAATTCGGATTCACTAGGAGATTAATTTAAGATATAGTTTTCTTTCAAAACAAGTACTGTACTGTATCTGTTCAGACTGAGACTTTTCAGTGCATTTATTTGTCAAATATGCATATGTATGTGTCTACATACATAATTTCCTCATAATTTCAATAGTGGTAGATAAATGGAATGTAGAGATAATATAGTTTCATGCACGCAATACTGTGTACAGAGGGCTAGTCCCTTATCTCCTGTGAATTGACATAATTGAACAACATTATGCTAGTTGGGGCTTTTTGGCAAGAATTCATGCCAGTTACATAATTCATTACAGCATATTCTAACCTATTGAAATCTATGCATACATTTAGGCATAGCTTGTACAGTCCCAGTGATTTCTGCTTGCAAATTCCCTTTAGACATGCCCTCAGGTTCCCCCTGGATATACTTCTGTCACTGTGTCACTTTGAGAGTCACTGCTGCAATTCTTCCATCTATGCAGTTCTCATAGAAGTCAGTGCACGATTTAGATGCACATAGATAATAGGGCTGGATGTTGGTCAAAGTACGGTAGGTTCTGAGCTCTTCTAATAGTCCTCTGCACATGCTTCCTATTACTAAGTGCTGTGAGCCTGAGCCTTACCTGATGTGAGCCCCTGGAGCTAGTGTCTTTATGCACCTGCTAAGATTTCCACCTTATGATGAGTTATACCATTTAAATATTTCAAACTGTGTTTGTATAGATATTAAAAAAAATCCACAATATCAAGTATCTGGATAATATCAGATTTTTGGGGGAACAAAAATTCTACAGGTTTTTGGGGGAATGGAGAACTCTCCTCCTCTTCTCCCATTAGCTTCCCACCAGTCTGATTTTGCTAGGAGGCTGGGACTTGTTCCTGAGGAAATTTGCCCTGCAGTTGAGACAGTAACCCACAGTGGGACTGGAGATGTTAGAACTGCCTTCTTCTGCACGTCCTCATTGAGATATAGTACTGCCTGTCCCCGGGAAGCACCCTCTCTCACCTAAGGGCACGGCAGATCTACGTGACTTCACTTGCTCACTGTTCTGGCTCTGTTTCAAGACTGTGCTGGAGAAACGAGAGGAGTGAGGGAAGATGAAGAGTCTAGCTTGCCTCCACCTCCTCCCTGCTGAACTGAGGAGACGGACAGCTCAAGAAAGGGGAGTAGCAGGAGTAAAGCCACAAAAAGGGGAGGCTGCTGTGCTGTGCAGAGGGATGTACTGGATTATCACTGTAGATACTGTGATAGTCACCTAAACAGTTTGGTTAGTTTGATGTAATTTCTGATGATGCCATCGGGTATGGTGTATTATCGATGCCTTACCTTCTTTTCTCAACTTCAGTTTTGCTATTCGTAGGGAATGATCCAATTCTCAGAAAGGTGTAACTTTGATTTCAAAAGGTGTCTGTCTGTATCCAAATGATGGAAAGCCGGAAGGGTTCATAAGGACGCTAAAATAACAAAGATTATTTTAAAACGACATTTGCTTATGGTTTTAACTGTTACATCTCTCTAGCACGCAGATATGTGTGATAACCCCACTTAACTGACAGTTAGGTCACATTAATCAGGCTGCTTCTATAACTACTTCTTTCTACCTGCAGCTGCATATCCTTCTCCAAAGGAATTCCACACAGTTACGGCCAGTGTAGAGACAGGGCTAATTCGGCAGTGCTTTGCTCAGTTGCATTAAGTTGTTTTGCTATATGGGAAGAATTTAATTAGTTCACATCAAAGTTACACCACCTTCAGTGACAGGTAAAATTGGTGTGTAGCAGTATGAGCTGAATCAATGTGAACTGAAATAAAACTCTGGAAAGCTAGCTTTCAATGGACTGCTTAATGCAGCTTAGAAAAGCAAATCCCAGCACAGTATAGCACGCAAAGTGAAATAAATGAATGAAAACTGCATGATTAAATGCTTTCATCTGGAAATTTCGTTGCAATATTCAGAAACTCTACAAATTCTTCTAATTCATCATACTCTTTGTTTATTACTAATAAATTAATGTGCTGATGGAAGGAATTCATTACCCTTTCTACACACTTCACTAGTTGCAGGTCATTTATTAATCTGTGTTATCTGGTAAGACTAAAACCAGCTGTAATTACATTGTTAAACGTTGATTAATAAGCAGCCCACATCACTAATATACGCAAGAAGCAAGATAAAAAATCTTTTTAAAGATTTAAAGTAAAATTTTAACATTCCTTTGGGAATAAGGAAATCTGGATCTTCATCAATATTCATTTTTGTAAGATTCCATTTGCTTGTACAGCTGTATCTCTAAACACCTTTTGGAAACAGATTAACAAGCAAATTCAATTACACTAGAGTAAACGAACTGCATTCACAAAGTGGTATTAATGCACTCAGCGAAACATTTAGAATGAAACATTTTTTTTAAATAGTCTTCAGCTAACCATTCTTTTTTGTTTTGTATTCTTAGTTCAATCATGTAATTAGGCACACATCTATTTTAAATCCATTTGTATTTCACAGATTTAAAAACAATATAGCAATTTGAAATACATTATTAAAAACACTGCAGATTCCTAGACCCTGCTTTTGTAGGTTTTCAATAAAATCAGTTTGATTGAAGTGACACACAGGAAATTATTACATGTCAGAAGCTTGGGTTATCATTAAGGGTAAATAAGCAGAATGTCTCTGGCACTTGACAAAATTGGGGAACTTATTTTTATGATATAGCTCTATGGGAAATAAAGCAGATGGAAAGAAGATGCTTTTAGAAAAGATGTTTTAAGACTGTCCTCAATTAATCATAAATGACAAATCTTATTAAAGCAGCTCTATTGCTAAGGGTCTGTCAGTATTTCCATTACAAACCTATATTTCAAAGATTTATAAATGGGCTATAAAAATTAAGTCTGGGATGAAATTTGGCGTTCACACTGTTCACTACGGGTTCATATTTTCCTCACAAAACTTTAAGAAAATCCATTTTACCTTTTTGAGTTGGATGGCTGCAAAGGGACCAGAAGTGAGAAGTTCGGGATGACTTGGTTTTTTGCTTGTATAACTTTAAAAAAGGACACAATTTAATAGATCAGGAGAACTATGGTTCAATGGCATAAAGTGTCTAACCCGTGTTTGTTTTTTTTTTTTCTTCCTTCTGTCCCTGAAACGGTCACCCATTTTAGTGTAAGTTCAGCTTGTAATAGGGCTGCTGAAGTTCTCTACTCAGCCTTCTAACTCCTTTGGGTTATTTCTTCCAATTTCATTACTAATTAGGGGTTTAACACCTGTTTTCCAGCTCACCCAAATTTATGCTAGCCCAGACCATGTTCTGCTGGTGGGATTGCATAGGACTTTGAAGCAGAGTCTACTATTTCTGCAGAACTGATGATCTGAACTAGGGTTAGCAGTTCTTGATGGTCTGATTAAATGAACTTTTTTCATCTACGTCCCCTTTGAAAGTTGAAGCTATTCTTTAGGGTGCAAAGTATGTATTGCTAGAAAGTCCAACCAGTGTAAAGCTCAGAAGTGCTGTGGTTCTTCAGTATTATGGCTCAGGAAGGTAGATGTCCTGTTGGGCTTTTGAAGTCTCTGACAGAGATGATGAGAATTCCTTAAGGGCATTTTGAGGAGGATCAGAACCATGTTTTGAGACCCATGAGTACATACTCACTACTCAAGGATATTAGAGGTGATGCAGTAGTTCTTTGCTACTGTTCCCTACTTGTGAGATATATGTCCTTTGATAGGACAAGGAGTAATGGTTTTAAACTAAAAGAGAGTAGATTCAGACTAGATATAAGGAAGAAATTTTTTATGATGAGGGCAGTGAAACACTGGAACAGGCTGCCCAGAGAGGTGGTAGATGCCCCATCCCTGGAAACTTTCAAGGTCAGGTTGGACGGGCCTCTGAGCAACCTGATCTAGTTGAAGATGTTCCTGCTTATTGCAGGTGGGGGTTGGACTAGGTGATCTTTAAAGGTCCCTTCCAACCCAAACTATTCTATGATTCTATGATATGGAGAACACAATAAGGAGATCCCAGTTTTCTGGGATCTGGCAGTGTTTTTTAGCCACTTTGGCCAGTCTGTCTTGGTAAGGCATGTCTGTGACTGTTGTCTGGCACTGCTTGCCTGGTAGAGGAGTTTCTGTATCCCACTCCTCAGCTGACTGAACCACCAAATCAGGCAGCCACATCCAGGCTGCCCATGGAGAATTGCACCTGCCTATGCCCATGAATCATTTAGGAAAGTGCTAGCTGGTCTGGCCAGATTCTGCTCTAACAGCGCAAACAATCAGCGTTTGGCAACATTCCCCAATGCTGTTTTATTTACTAATACAGACATAGACTTTGAGGCCATTCAAACTGACAAGATAGCTCAAGGTTATTTTGGACTGAACTGAAATCTGCAGTCAAGGTGAAGTTTGCCAGTACCAAATGGGGGAATCCAGCTTCAGAGGGCCAGACCCTCAAGTTGACAAAGGTCGTGTTACCTCTAGACCTGGTAGCCTTGAATGAGCAGTGCATAGACATATGCTGAGATCTGCACATCATATATCTAACAAATTCCTGGTATATTAGCCAGCAAAGACACTGTTCCACGAGAAATAGAGTATCTGTCTGGCTGTCCTGGGTGTGCTTTCCTAAGAGAAGAATAAGACACTCTTTCATCCACTACTGCTGAAAAATTGTGTTCTTTTAGTAGTAGTAGCCTTGGAATAGACACATGCTGAAGATCACTGCCTGCTACCTAGCAAATCAACCCGCAAATGAACCTACCAACTACCACAAGTGAACCTGACAGTCCTTTCAGTTACTGAATAAGAGGCTGGCCCATGTGACCGTGTACAACGATATGGCACGTGCTTCCACTAAACACATCCCTCACTTCTTGTATGGCAAGCTTGGCTGGCTGATGAGAAATAGGAACCCTAGAGCCAAAATTCAAGCTGAATTACCAAGAAACTAGATTTGAATAGGTAGTAAAAAAGAAAAGAATGCTCACAGAAGGAAGATATTAAAAATACAATGGCATTATTATTGATAGCATTATTATTGTTGTGCTGAAAATTACAAACCTGTTGTTTTTGTAGAAGACAGAAGATGTGAAGAACAAAATGTACGATCTTGTGGTTTACTTTATTTAGGAAACAGCATTTGTGAAAGTTAAAGTCTAGGCTGATAGCTTGATTCATCTGGACAGCTGATGCTTAAGGTATTGTGGAGAAATAGAAAAAAAACTGTCTTTTTTATTCAGGAAGAAGTTACTTAATATTTCAGTTTCTCTGTAGGTGGAGAGTAATTACATTGTGTTATTTTTTTCTCATTTGCTGTTTGTCTTTGTACAACATTGGCCATGCTGAGGACAGTAGAAACTATCTAAAATATGATGTTATCATCTGAGAATATAAAGACTAAATAAAAAAGAGGTGAAAGCAGATAAAATGGTACGAAGGGGAAGTGGGTCAAGTGAACAGACCAATAAGTATTTAATAGAATTTTCTTTAGCAAGTATTCTCTTCTTTTCCAAGCATTCAAACAGTGGTATTTTATTAAGAAAATAAACTTACTGAACATCTGTAAAAGTTAAAATTGGAGTACAGGCCTGTCTGCAGTATGGAGTGGGTCTCTTCTGTGTTTTGGGGGGTAACCAGAAATAGAGTGATCAAACAGTAAATTTTCATAAACATTCACAGGTAAATGTATGCTAACTTGTGATTGTTGATTTCTGAGACTGGAAGGTGTGATATGTGAAAAATGTAAAGGTTAATTTTGCAGATCCATACTGATTTCAAAAGTTACATATATTTTAACACATGTAAGTATTCCTAAAAAGAGGATTATTTCCCTTTATTCTGTTATTTCAGCTGTGCCTGTCATGGACTAGAATCAATACTGTGGGACTTAGGTGACCAGCTACTTACTGACAATATTGACTAAAAGAAGTAACTTCATAACATGGGTGAGGTTCATACACATAACTTCTGGCCTGAAAATTATTGATCCATCCAAACTTTAACAAATGCAGTCAGTAATTCATTGGTCAAAACATAGCTAAATGTTTGCAGACTACGGTTAACCAATAGTCTAATCAGTGGAAACGAAGAGGAATTACTGAGCAATGTTCCTCCTAAGCATTGCAGCCGCTTAATGGCTCACACGCAAATGTTATCAAAAAGGTCATTTAGCTCATTCTTTCACTGCAGAGTTCATTTGAATATGCTGCATCTGAATTACTCTTTTTTGATTAGCCTAGCTTGACAGAAGGTGTATATTACATAGCAGTAGCATGTGAGTTGTCAGGGCTGGCCCAGTACTTGGTGTCTGTGATAGTAAGTCTTTGGGGATGGAAACATAAGCGCACCCAAAATATTGATGGAGAAATTACTCCTTTCTTATAGACATACAGAGCAAATTACAAGACCCTGGAGATTCAGCAGAATTGACCACATTTGACTGTGTTGTCCCCAGCCTGGTTGTATGAGTAGCTGCTGAGTTGTGTTTGTTTGAATCTTTACATGTATTATTTCTCAGGCTCACTGCCTCAAACTGAAAACATCAATGAACATATGTTAAAGGATTTCTTGCCTATGAATAGGACTAAAGTTAGGAGCAAAACTGGAATGAAAACAGCCCTATAGGGTAGCTTGGGATGATAGGAAAGCATGATATCAACTTGTGAGAATGTCTGGTTTCAGCTGATTTTGATGCATAACTAGCAAGCTGTGGTTGATTTGCCACTCTTCTCCTTTATGCACACTTGTGCATATCTGTGGATACAGTGCAGGCTGAAGGCAGTTTAGAGAAGAGAGAAGCTCTGATGTGCCTCTGAAGAAAATACAGACTATTCTCCGATTGTGCCTTCTGTTGCACATTTTGAACAACAAAAAATGTTTAAGTTGCCACAGGTTTTACATAAGTCTCACCAGCCACGTGGTGTAACTGAAAATGTTATGGTATAAACTCTGCTGGTTTGATTATCTCACATATTGTCTGATTTTCTGCTAGTATCATAGCAGAAATGTCCTCTGTAACAGACCATGGGACCTAAGCACAAACATAGCTGTTGTATCTTATGGTGGTATATTTATAGGGAACCTGGTACTCTGCAGGATTTTCTGTCTCCTAAGGCACCTGGCTGATGGTTGTGCCTTCAGTAATGAAGTTTTAGTTTGTGCTGAAAATTCCACATTTTTGGTTTTCTCATATTTTCTGTAGGAAAACCCACAAGAAAAAATGAAAATATTTTTATATTTGAAGTGTTTTGATGGTGGTGGGATTTTATTTTCTTTCAAAGAGAAATGAGAAAAATAAAATCAGATTTTTTTTTTTTCAGAGAAATACCTTAGGTAGAAACTGCTTATCTGCTTATTTACTAATGTTAATAAAGAAAGTTTGTTTCAAAAAAAAAAAACCCAAACCCTAACCAACTCTAATTATATATTGAGCATTATTATGGGGAAAATACTGCAAAAAGAATGGCTAAATAGTTATAAAGGTGATTTAAAAAGTGAGGCAACATCACCAAATATATATGTAGCTTTTAGGTAAGGCAGAAAACAAACAAAAGCTACATCCACACTAATAAATAAAATGGACCATGGCCTGTTCTTTACTCCTGAAATCAAGTGGCACAACGTGGTTTGCATCTCCTCCCTCCTAAAAGACTCCTGCATCCAGTCCCGGCCACCTTGTCACCCACCTGAGCTAGTGCTGGCCGCCCTGGGCAGCCCCATCTCTGAGCCGCTCTGGCAATTATGAGTGTGGATGGGAGAGAGTATAGAAGATCACAGCTCCCTGCTTAAAGCCATGCCCTGGCCCTGCTTAGTTTCTCAGTAAAGATGTAGCAAAGGGACTAGCTTTCTGCTAAAATTTATTTCTGCTAAAATAAGTAGGAGCTTAATTTACCTGCTGGTCTTGATCCTCAGTGATTAGAGAGCTTTTCTCATGTTGAGGAGCCTCACTGCTGATGAGCAGCACACAGGAAAGAGCTTTTGGCCTGAAACAGGAGTGGTCTGTTTTGAATGATCATTTTTAATAGAGTGTGAATCACCACCATGTCATCAAGTATATAGCAAAAACGCATGAGAAAATTCTGTCAATAGAATGCTATTTCCATGGACTATTTTATATCATTACAAATTGCATTTGCTGTAATGTTACAAATGTAATTTATTACAAGTTAACATCAGGACTGAGACAAGTCATTAAAAATGTATAATACACACAATTTTGTTTCCCCTGATAAATGTGAAGTTTGCTAGGCTCAACGCCCCTCATTAGTATGGGACAGTGCCAGGAGACACTTTGATCCAAAAGGCTAGATATACATGCTGGATGCCATAAATGCATTTTAGTTTTAATAACAATACAAGAGGTTCAGCATATTGCTTAATAAAAGATCAATGCAGTAATATGATTAACCACCCTGTGTTGCTTGCTTTCTGTTTGCGAGAAAAGATAGTTCAGGAGCTGCACGGCAGTGAATAGCAAAATGACTAATTGACAGACAAATGAAGGTTTCCCTAAGGGTTTTTTCCCCCTCCCCGCCCTCAGGGCTTTCTTTGTTGGTAGAATGCTGTTAACTCTTTTGTTTAGGGTCTCTTACCTTTAAGCAGGCTTGTGGAAGAGCTTTTCATATTTTTTAGCAGTAGATTTACTTGCTGAGTAAATATAGCTGATGAAAGAAAAGCTGGTGATCCATAAAAGACCAGGCTGCAGGGATCCTCATTAATCTTCCAATAGTTTTTGCTGTCATTCCACTTTAAAGTTCCTTGCCTTGTAAAGTGTTTGTGGAAAAAGTAGGAACACTTTTGCCTTCCACTAAGCAACGATTTCCAGCCAGATCCCAACAAAAGCTCGCACTCCCTTTCAACTAGTTTTAACTTCAGCCATGTCATTGGGCAGGATTCTCAGCTGTGAAAGGGAAAACACTGTTTAATTGAGTTTTACAAAAGGAGGACAAAGAAAAACCCAGAGAAAAGTAGTTTTCTTGTTATCTGCTGATGGTAATGTGACTATATCATTAAAAGGATAAGCTAAGTGGGATACAATGATAAAATAAAATAAAAAAATAATTTGAGTACATTCAACCTTAAATAAGAGACTGTCCTTTGGAAATCTTGACTTCTCTTACAGAAATAGTGAAGCATATGGCATGAAATTGAGAAAGTTAATATAATTAACTGTGATGGATTGTGGCAGGATCATGAGAACATTAGGATGGAGGCCTACAGTTTAGAAGGTATTCCAAATTTGGGATTGCTGAGCTAATGGCCACTGAGCAGGGCCACTGAGCGTGTTCTGCTTCCCCTGAGGATGATTAAACTGACTTCTGTTCAGATTCTGCTTTCTGTTAGCGCTGTCCAGCATTTTAGTCCATCTATCAGACATGCCACCAGTAAGTCTTTTGCCCAAGGAAGAAGTCATAGGGAATAATTCAAGCTCTTTCACGAACAAGAGACAAGGGAATCAAAAGGTTTTAAAAGCTCCTATGGTTCAAAATGTAAGAAAGAATACAAACCACCAAAATGCTACCAGTTTGCATCAAACTAAGGGGAAATAATTTTTGCTAAAGGGAGTGGAAGAAAGATACAATCTTAGATATTATCTCTACATTTTCACTTGGACAGTGGAAAGTCTCCAAGACAGAACATATTTTTGGTCCTCTTTCAGCTATATTTGGCACACTTATTTTCAGAGCTAGGTGAAAGTATTTTAGTGGATCAATTTTCTAATAAAAAGTAAAACCTTAGGGCACTGGAAAACATTTGAACTTGGATTAAGTTTAACAAATATTTTTTGCTGAAGCAAAAAAAAAGAAAAAAAGAAAAAAAGGAGAAAAAGAGACACTGTAATAATCCAGTTCATCACTCCTGACACAAAATTATTTTGGTGGGAGCACCATTCAGAAAATCAAGACAGTCTCCTCATGGCAGAAGTGGTGATACTTGCTTCTGGTAACCTTACTGCTGAAGCCCTCTCTGGGACCTGGGAGGCCAAGGTTTTGATGCATTATCTCTTTGAATTGAAGCAGAAACACAAACTCTGTGGATATTAGCAATCCATTGCTCTTCCTCAGTCTCCCAAATTACAGCTTTTCTGTTTTGTGTATAGCACTGAAATTATCATCAAGGCACAAGCTAAAATTTAAAAGCAAGTTTTATGCAGCTTAGTTTTAGACAGCTAGACAGTAGTCATTTTGTTTAAACCATCTTCTAGGTTCCTTCTATAGTCAATGTCAGGTCAGAAAAGCAGTGTTAAGATCTATCTAAAGATTAGTTTGAGCTGTGAATCTTTCTCTGCTGATGGTAAAGGAAGTTTAGATTATTACCTAAAACTAGTCTTTATGGAAGTAGGCCAAGGTTGGGTGATATGAATTCCTGCTGGGGTGTCTCCTCTTCTAGCAAGTCCTAGACTTACTTTCATTTTTTACCTGTGGCCTAGTGAATAGCTAATTATTTGTACAATAGGCAACAATTAAAAAAAAGCCATAGAAGAACACAGCTGTAAGTAACTGGGGAACTTACATTCTTCTAGGATGATGAAGACAGTAAGAGGAAAAGACTACCAAGTGCCCTAAAGGAAATATTTGTGCTTCTAGAACAAACTAAGTGTTAATTTGTCTCTGAAATTTGATTGTACTATCATTGAATTATCTATACAAACTATCTAACATTATCCCCAATGCTATAAAATAAGATTATACAATAAACATAGCAACATAATCACATGTTCAAGAGTTGCTTAATAGATTTATCTGCCTTTGGCAACATATAAAATAATGATGGTCTTTTCTATTATTAGTCCTCAAAGTGATCTGGAAACTAAAATTTCACTTTTCCTATGGAAAAGGAATCAGATGAGTCAGATGCAGCAATATATTTTGGGTTGTACAAGCAAGCCCTCAACGGCTACAGACATGGCTCTGTGGCAGACTGACTTATTCAGTGCATAGGTCAGCCTTAGACAGATGGCTAGTCCCTGAGAAAGTCTTCAACAATGAGTTACAGGACTGCCTGGGGCAAGCTCTCTTCATGGAAATGAGCTCACCTCTTCCTCCATTCCCAAATTCCTAATTCCTGGAAACACCTGTTCCTTAACCTGGGGCTGCTTAGCTCAAGAGAGTTATTTCAGCTAGTTCCTTTGTAGCCTTGGCTTTGTATATATGTCTCTGCCTGTTGGGGAGAGATGGAGGGACCTTTCCATCAGCGAAGAAGGCATTAGCTCTCTGTGGTGAGGTTTGGGGCTGTTTGTAAAGAACAAAACACACAGGGTCTGATTGTAATTGAAAGTTGTTCCCAGAATGCCAATAACATTAATCCTGTAGCAGAATAAACAAGGCCAGATACTAGCATTAACTGCTATTTATAACAATTATTATTGTTGTGGAGCAGGACCTCCCGTGGTAAGGCACTGCACGATCATAAGTGAAAGCCTGTGCTTCAAAGACCTATAGTCTATTCTCTAGAACCAAGGAACAGCAAATAATACCCACTGGTTTCATTTTAAAGGAATGAATGGGCTCAGAAAATCACGTATGTTAACATAATCCGGTCACTAACAAGCAGTTAATGTTTAGGAAAGACCTAACACAGTCTTGATTTATATTATAAAAATCACCAGTGCAATAAGGCCTTTACATTATTTAAAGCTCTTTGGGTGAGAAAAAAAACAAAAACAAAACCAAAAACTCCAAACAACAAAAAATAACCCAACCCGACACCAAAAAAACCAAAGAAAATAATGGCCTTTTTCGCTGTTCCTTCTGAGATATACCAAATAGGACTCACAGTAAATTCAGGCTAAGTGTTACATTGTGTGAACAGGACTTGTCTACTCTAGAACAAGCTAGCTTTGAGCTGGGTGGACGTGAAGCACTCTGCACGACTTGGCTTGCAGATCATAGAATCATAGAATTGTTTAGGTTGGAAAAGACTTTTAAGATCATTGAGTCCAACAGTTAACCTAGCACTGCTAAGTCCACCACTAAACCATGTCCCTAAGTGACACATGTACAGGTCTTTTAAATACCTCCAGGGATGGTGACTCAACCACTTCCCTGGGCAACCTGTTCCAATGCTTGACAACCCTTTTGGTGAAGAAATTTTTCCTAATATCCAATCTAAACCTCCCCTGGTGCAACTTGAGGCAGTTTCATTTTGTCCTATTGCTTGTTACTTGGGAGAAGAGACGGACACCCACATCGCTACAACCTCCAGATCACTAGTTCCTCTCTGGGGTGAATACCTTCAGCAAGTTAGATGTAGCCTCATTCTCTCATGGTGGAAAACATAGTACTACCTCTGCTGGTGAATTTTGACTTAATCAGTGTGATAATTCCTATTTTCCTGTTTTAAAAAGACACAAATGAAAATAGAGATGGGACAGTAAAAGTTGAGTGTAATAGATCTTTTAGAGGTCTGTCGTCACAAGATGTTTTCAAGAGGATCAGTCAGTTCTAATATCACAGTTTCTGCTCCAGACTCTCATTAGCTGCTCCGGGATGTTGTGTGACTGATCTGGCCAGCTCCATCTCCTTCATTGCTCTTGCTGAGGCTAGGCTGAAACCTTTGGGCTGTTCCACTTCTGCTGCCATTGTGATTGCTCTCAGGATTGAAAAGCAGAAAGGAAGAAAGTGAGAAAAGGAAAGACAGCAATAAGAAGAATCTGAGGAAAACACAGAAATATGCTGAAGGAATGAAAGGGGATGAATATCTCTTTTTTTCTGTGTTTGTACCTGTGTGGACCACTGGTCAGGTGTCTTTAGTGTAGACATCCTGCTGATCACGAGTGCTTAATGGAAGAGTCTTCATGACAATGATGATAACAATAACAACAATAATAATAGTATATTTTTTTTTCCAGACTCACTACTGAGTCCATTCAACAAGAAAATATTTTCTTTTCAAAGCTTTGAGAAGTGAGGTTACAGATGAAATATACTATCCCAGACTATTTCATTCAATATTTAGACCTTTTTTTTGTAATATTACTTTTGGTTCATTGATTTTTCAGTCTTATAATTTTTATATTTAATAAGCCCAATCTTCCCATAGGTGCTGAGCTTTATTAAAATTCCTTGTCATGTGAATAAATTATTTTTTCCCCACTTTCATACCACTTCCCTTAAACAGTGAGTATACTGTTTTATGAATTTTTGACCACTTTGGACAACTGAACTCATTATTAGGGAAAATGTTCAAGCTTGGATTTTTACAATAGGAAAATAAGGAAACAAGAAGGCATATTGGTCAGCATTGCAGGCAGTTGGCTCAGCACTAGCAGCCAGACAGTTGGGAAGTGTTTTGAAGGCATCAGGGAAAAGGGGAGTTTTAAGATTTAAAGGAAGATAGTGAATTAGGATTGCAGATGTTCACAAGGATACCTTTCCAAATGTGAGTAAAAAAAAAAAAAGAGAAAAAAACATAAAGGATCTGACAGAAAAATTAAACAACTGCATTTAACAGAATGAAAATGGCTAAGATAAGTCACGAAAGGCCCTTCCTTGAACGTGAAAGCAGGTAGCCAGAGTTCAGTGGAAGAAAGAAGGGAAACCCAAGAGAAAGACACAAAAGGATGGACTGAGTTGGTCAAAGTGCCAACCTATCAAAAAGATCTTTACAGAACCATTTTGAATGTATTTAAAGAGAAAGATTACCTGTCTTAGGGCCTAGGAGAAGGGTGTTATGCTAACTGAAATGCCAGATGACAGGAACCAGCTGAAATAGATAGAAAGGATAGAAAAGGCTGCAGCCAAGAGATATTTCAAAACATTTAGACACAGTCTGGAAACAAAGATCTAGAGAAAAGTCTAAATTGGCCTAGAATTATCTATTAATCTTCATTAACTATTAAGGAAGTCTAAATGACTGCTCAGCGTTAATTGTTTATACTGGTGTCTGTGATGGCTAGGTGATAGATCTGATTGACAGATAGGTCTTTGGTTGATTTTTTCAGCAGAAAGGAAAAAATGGAGAAATTCTTTAAGAAGAAGAACAAGATCTATTTTAGCCGTATGGAGTCTGAGCTGATGACTAGATATCTTCAAGACCGTATGAGAGTTGAAACAGTATTTTGATTTGTACAGGAGAAGACAGGTTTGGCCAAGGTAGAACTGTGATTTGTCATAGCAGAGAAAGAATAAAATCAGTTTGCATCTGAAGATAAAATTAGCTGTAGAGAGAATGAAAGAGAAAAAGAAGGTAATCTAGAACACAGTGTGTACATCCACCACACTGAGGTTTCTCCTTTGACGAATGTACTGAAAGGACAGTTGTTAGAAGTAGGAGAGGATCCAGGAAAGCATCACAGAAGCTAAGTGAGACAAGATTTAAGGAAAGGTCAGTAATGTCAAACACAGCTGACAGATTAAGATAGAACAGGGTCTGGCAAAAAAGAGTAATTAGAAACTGTAGTAAGAATCATTTCACTGTACAGAAGAGGAAAAGCTGGAAAATAGAGAGTTTAAGTTAGAGAAAAAAAAATTATCAACAGTGACCAATTAACTCAAAAGCAGAAGAAAGTGAGACTGATTTTTTTTTTTTTTTTTTAGTGGAAAGATTAATGTTTGTGCCATTAGGAGAAAAACAAAATGGAATTGAGAGCTTGTGGATAACAGGAAGGAATAAAAATGAACAATAGGCTTATGGGAGTGGAGGGTACCTGTCATTCAAAAGGTGAACAGAAGAAAGGGGCTGCTTCTGAGACAGGACAGTGGAAAGAAGGGTAGGTAGGAAGTCATGTTGTATTTTATCAGATGATATTCTGTATGGGTACTCGTTCAAAATTATGTATATACGTTTATTCTTTTCTTCAAACACAGATTACCTTAAAATATTCTCTTAGGTTGTAACAATTTTCTTGTATGGTACCATGAAGAATTTTGGAGAAACTCTACAAAAAGAGAAAAAAAAAATACTAACTTTTACTTTCCACTTGTTTATATATAACACATAGCCAGGTAATTCTTAAGAAAAAGATTTATTCATAGCAATATGCTAAAACATTTCTCGGAGTGCTGTGGCTGCACTGAGAATGTATGTTACTGACACAGAAGTAGCTAGAAATATTGGAGTATATAACATTCCTTGAAATCATCTCTTTAATTTTCATCCATAACTTTACTGATCTTAGATTTACATATTAGAAAACAGTGAGGCACAGTGATGATTAAGGGGATTCTGCACAAATCAGGCTTTCCCCATGAGAAGCAATCTGCACACCTACATTTTTGGGCTGCATTCTCAACCACTTTTGGAGCAAAGAAAGTATAGCAAAGTGCTCCTCAGGACTGGGAATGAATCCTGCCTCACCATCTGTTACTAATTTTGGAGCTGAAGACCCCATGCATTATTAAATCACTAAGTTAAAAAAGTTGTGTTAAGCTGGTGTTAACTTAACCCACTACAGTCAGTGGTGAATAGATTCCTAACTTTATATATAACCTGACTTAGATTTCTTTGGGGCAGAAGATGCTATACTTTATAAAGAATTGTCTCACACTGTTGTGACTGAGTACTGAAGTGGTCTTGAATAGTAATATATTGTATTCAGTCTTTGCTGTAATGCCTTAGTACAGTGAAGCAGCTAAATAGTGAATTACTGGTTAAGGGTATGCTCTCAGCTGTGTCTGATATACGGTGCTATCTGAGCTGTGTCCTCGTGATGTGATGGTTTTAAAAGGCCATCCATTGCTTTACACAGGTCAACTTTTTTGGTCCTCCACTACACTCTTCATCTTTTTGTAAGCACCTCAACAGGGCTGCAGAGACAACACTGCAGGATACCACAATTTCAACTTTATTTGGTGAAGAGCTCCATAGTATGGCAATAGTCCAGAGCATTGCTTGGGACTGAGCCCTTCATTCTGAAGTTCTCTAACTTAGTATAAATGGAGGTATGCTTTCAGCCTGATTAATTTGTAAGTTTACCTTCTTTTTCTGCAGGATTTCCCAGAAGAAATACATCCAGAAAGCACTGGGCTTGCTGCACCTGAGCTATACAGATGGTCTGCATGTGTGCATAAAATCAGATGCATTGACCTGCCTATATGTAGCCGATATGTCTGTGCTGCTCCTCCAACTGAGCTGCCAGGCATCTGGAATTCTCAAAAAAATGTCCAAAATACTTGAATTCCACCTGGACACCATTTCTGGGAGGAAAAAGAGAACATGTTGGGAAAAACCTGGACATACGGCAGCCCTAGTACAATCAGAATAGTTAACTATGAAAGCAGCCCATTAAAATAAATTGTGTATTTTGTATTCTCTGTCTTGTGCTGGAAATGTAGCATAGCTGTCAATGTGATTTTAGGGTAATTCTTTATTGTTTATTTTATCTCTTTTATCATGAAAATTAAAAAAAGATACAGGGATGTTCTGTTACAATGTATTGGGTTTGCAGGCTTCTTCAATGTCGATATTTTCTATAACATGAAGTTATGTTTTTCATGCTCTTCCCAAGGGTCGTTATCACAGGTATTACGAATGTGTATGCACAATAATTTAAAATAGCTATAGGGGATCTGCAGCTCCTACTGCAGTTACAAAGTAAGCTCACTGAACACTTTTCCAACATCAGTATCTTTTATGTTTTATGTATACGAAGGGTGGTCACTACTTTTGTCACTTTGCAGCATTAAGGTAATGGCTCCTTTGAATATGGACACACTGTGTTGTAATAATAGTACAGATTGCATATTATGAACCTGCAGTACTCAATGCAAAGTAAATATCCCAATGGCAAGTAGCTTCTGAGAATGCGCAGTCGTTGCTTTAAAACCACAACATCTTGCCCAATTTAACTTACTTAAACTGATTATTCTACATTCCAGGCTAATTGCCTGCAAAATTTCATTATAAAAATCACAGCTGTTTTCTGGTGCATGTGTGCATGGGATTTTGTTTGTTTGTTTGGTTTTTATTCATTTGAGAAAAGAGAAATATGTTTCTGAAACAAAATTTTTGTTCAGTTTTCAGAGACAGATTTATTCTAAAATGTTTAACACAGAATCAGTTTAAGCCTATTAAGCCTTATAGCCTAACCTTCCATCCACACCACCTCTCTGTATAGACCCTTACCAACATATTGCTATGGAATATGTGCCTGTACATCAATGCCTGAAGACACATATGGCTTCAAAGCATACCGACTCAATCTGGGCATAATTTATATAAAAAATGGACAATGTCTATTCTTATTTGCATATAAAGAGCCACAGACATTTTCAGATATGAATCAGAAAATCCATTTGACATTAGTGGAAGTACCTGCACTAAAACTAGCATATGGTCCACAGTTTGTGGAAAACAAGTGTGCTGCCCACACTTTTCTTAAGACACACTCACACAAAGCCTATGCTTTGTACTTCCGCCAGCTGCAAAATGTAATAAATTTAATTAGCAAGTATCTTTTTTATATTCTTTATTTCAATCTGGATCTCTACTCAGAAAGATTTAGTTGTGTTTTAACTGAGCATTCAGAAAGACTAATAACTAACATTTTGCATAGAATAAACTGCTGACAAAGAACTAAATTTACCAGAGCAAAATATGACTGATGCCTTAAAAGTCCAGTTCTGTTTTCTGTATAGACAAGGGTAAAAGTTGCTGCTTACATGAATGCCATTAGCTGCAATAGCAATAATGGTGATCATGGTATGTGAGCAAGATAAGTCTAGGAGTCGTGCCTTATATAGTAATTGCATCCAATCAATGAATCACTTATTTCTGTGCCATCTCTCCAACTGCAGGCAGTGTCAGCTCCCTCCATAAAAGGCTAAGAGTATTCACACTGTAACTGCAGTTACCACTCACCCAGTGACTGGAGAGGGTGTTCTGGTAGACACTATTTAGTGACTTTTCAAAAACACCTGCGTGACTCAGAAGTTTGAAAGTGGCTTAGACACTTAGGAAAGTCAATAGAAATTATGCACCTCAGGGCCAGATTTTTAAAGGCTACTATCTTCCATTGATTACAGGAATTAGGAACCTAAATACCTTTACAAATCTGGCACAAGAGGCTAAATCACATTTGAAAGTCAATAGGAATTAGACTCCTAAGTGCCTAAATCAAATGAAAAAAAGATGTGTTTTAGGAGTGAGAATCTTTATAATTGTATTCCCGCTAGTGTAACTGCAAATTATGGGTTCAATTATTCCACTTAGGCACAGCTCAGAGGAAGAAAGTGGTATGAAGTTGCAATGCCTCAGAGGAAAGCAACCGTTCCTAAACTCTTTCAGGAGATGCAGCATACTGCTTCATGAATTTTAGGCTTGTGAGAGAAAGAAATCATGGTTTTGTTTTAAGCTGTTTTCTTTAGACCATCAGGATAAGGACTAATGATTCTATTGGTCTTTATTTCTATTTATAAAATGATGCAATTTTTAAAAAATGTACTGTTTATTGTTTCTTACGGTTCTGAAAACTGATATAATACTTAACAAAAATAGAGCGAGATATTTTCTTTGAGTCCAAGAACTTACAATGTAGGGACCAAATAATATCATTATTTGAATGCTCATGTGTGTGCTCCAATTAGGTAAATTAGGAGGATTGAGAAGTAACATTTTACTCAGTACGAGTACTCACTATAAACAAATGTGGCAAAATATGGCCACAAGTAAATAGAGACAAATAAGATAATATATGAAACAAGAACATAAAGAAGTGAATGGAAGAAGAGAAAATACCAACGTGAAGGTAAAAAAGATTTTTGGTAATGCTTTGAAAGGCAAATAAGTATATATCACTGGCACAGAATTATTTTGTTTATAATTTTACCATAATTGCATAGGAAAGTTAGCCTACCACTACCAATAGGACGGTGATTATATACAAAGGTCATCTCTCTTCACATTAATCAAGGAGTTAACAGTGATTGAGATGATTCAGGAAAATCCTAGAATAAGAAGGGGGTAATTATTCAGAGAAGGGAAGAAAATAAACAGGAAACATCATGTATTGCAAAAATGAATAATGAGACTCCAAAATGAATACCACATTACTTTCTAGCATTATCCCATCTGGGGAAAAAAAAAAAAAAAAGAAGTGTTCTATCTGAGCTATCAGTACCACAAGTAATAAACTAAATACTTTTTAACTCTTCATTTGGAAGACGAATTATGGGAACTGACGATGGTATATAAAAGATATGTAAAGGAGGCCTATAAAATCATACATCGTATAGCAAAAGTAAATCAGGAATGGTTATTCACCAAGTCTCACAATGCAGCAGTTAGGGACAATCCAATTAAATTATCAAATAGCAAGTTTAAAGCAAAGAAAAGGAAGACATTGTTTTCCACACAAAATATTGTTACGTTGCATTACTTTTTGCTATATATACAGTTGTAGAGCTGAAGTGTGGGGTTGGTCAAAGTGAAGAGGTCAAATGACAGTTTAAATTCTGTTAGCATAGATGTTAAATCTGAAAATCTCTAACTTTTGATGACTTCCAGAATCCAGGTAACAGGTAGAAGAGGCAACTTGTGGAGAAAAGAGGAAAATAAAAGCACCAGAAGAAAGATTATGTATATCTTATTCTTATGTTCTTCCCTTAACATAAATCAGCAGCTGGTGCTCCTCTTGGTTCTTTTTCTTATGGGCAGATTCATGCCCAGCCAAAAGGTCTTCCCCTGAAACCTACATCGTGTTCCCAAAGGGAAGACAAATAGAGGAAAAAAACTCTCTGGAGTGAGCAAAATGAGTGTGAGGGAAATAATAACTAGAAAAGGGAGGAGGGTAACAATTAAAAGGTCACAAACATAAGAGCAGGGAAACAGCAGGAGACACCAAGTAGAGTCCTCCAAAAGCACTCATCATTCTTTGAAAGTATCATCCAAGGACAGGTGGGCACTGCCTGCTGATGCGATGCGTGGAGATGTGACAAGACAAGGCAACAGAAATAGTCTACAGTTGTCCCCTTTCCCTGTGCAGCTTCGTTTTCCCAGTGCCAGGAATGGCCAGGGCCAACAGGAAGGTGATGAGGAGATGCCAGCGCATGGCGGAGCCTCAAGCCTCACAGATACAAAGAAAAGGAAAAGTAGAAAAAGAAAACATCAACAAGGGGTTCTTGAGGAGGTGGAAGAGGGACTGCAGCTGGTGTACATGGTGTACATTTGCATCAGGGTCTCCCTCTTACTGCAGGAAACACAGACACCAAGAACTGCTCCATGTCCATGAACATGTCCACGTGTGGACAATTCTCCATTCATTCACAGTGAAATGTGGAGCATGCTGCCCCACAGGGATATTTTACCAACTTGATAGTTAAAGAGGCTATCAATTAGTGTCTAGATGGGGCACAAAAGTGAGGAAACAGAGTGAAAGAATTATGTGTGTAAGGAAGTGTTTTCACAGTACAGTTTAGAGGCTGAGCAGCTACACTTCATGAAGCCTGTTCATGTGGGGTTGTGGTGTGCTCATGCTGTCTGGAAAGGTGTATAAGTGCAGAAACCCAATAAGGAGACCTGTGTAGCCAAGAGTCACATGTGCCTGGAGGCCACCCTCCTACAAGGCTTGCCTGAGGGAGGAGGGGATCAAGGGATTCAAGGTGGCCTTCATCTTCTGGAGCAGAGGATGGGAAATGCTGTGTGTAAGGCATCAGGCAGTATGGGCCCACACATACCCACTGACTGTAGTCCAGGAGGTCTCCAATCTTGCTGACACCATTCTTCCATGTGCCAAGAGGATCTCTACCACCTACACATGTAGGTAAGGGTAGTGCAGCAGCAGTTTAGCAAGATTCCCCTTTTTGGTGGCAGTAGGGAACATAGTTATTCCAACGAGCTTATAGGTCCTACTGGCATATGCTGTTGAGAACAACGATGTCATTAGATAAAGCTTCAGTCTAAGCCTGGCAGTCCTTATATTTTTGCTTGTAGTCCTCTCACCCTGCTTTACCCTTTTATAAAATAAGTCCAGGTTCCCTTTATAGCCAGTGTAGGGAGAGGCACCTTCAAAGAGTGATTTATTTAATTCTGGAAATGGCTGCTTTCTCGCTGATGCTAAGGTGGATGAACCTAAGCCCCTGTGAGAAGACTGTGTAGGAGGAAGCAGTTCCTGGCATATCAAACATTGAAGGAAAAAAGTTCTTATTGCCTGACTTGGTGCTGATCTGCTATAAGGGTAGCTTTCATAATGCAGGATCTAGCTGTCAGATTGTAGTCATAAAAATAAGCTTTCTTCCGCATTTGGTATAAAGAAACATTTAGTACCCTTTCAGGCTCCTCTTTTGCAGGTTATGGAACAACAGACAATTTAAACTCTATTTGTATTGCTCTATTAATACAATAAAGCCACCCTCTGAGAATTTCCAGTATTGCAATACTTCCACAGCGAGTACTGCATTTCCCATATAAAATAAATCAGAAGTCATGTTATGCTGCAACAGAGTCCTGTCAATACCAGTTAAGAATACAAGGGGATTTATGAGGTGCCGGCCTTCTGATTCCTTAACACAAGGTAACTCAAATAACCCTGAGGTTTGATTTAAAAGCAGTGACCCTCAAAGTTTGCTGCTTAAATATTATAAAAACTTGCTGATAATTATCAGGGCCATTACTGTCAACAAATCATGGCTTAGAAAACTGAACCCGAGACTGTCTACTATCCTATTCATATATAGAAGATTTATAGTTGCAATTCACATCCTGGCAAATCCTTTCATCTGTAAAATGACAGGTGTGATTTAACCATGTCACTTATGTATTAAGCTCAGTGAAATTCCAGGGCTGAATTCCTTCATTTTTCTTTTAACAAGAGAAAGACATTTCAAATAAATTTCTTTTTTTTTTCCCAGTGTAATGAGCTATCCACATTAATTGAGAAAATATTGCATGTGGATTCCACAGTTGTAAACGGAAAAGTAATTAGTGTTTGAAAATCATATGGCTTCAGTCCTTGTAGTTTTAAATACTTAATTGAGTGTTGATCTTGCAAACATTTGTGTATGTGAGTACTGTGATTAAAGTTAACAATGCATCTACAGCTTGGTAGATTGGATCTTTTTGTGATATATCCAAGCATTTCCTTTTGGAGATTATGGGATACATACAAAAAGGTTAGTTTGTAAAATCAATTGCTTTCAGTAGCTGCTCCTTAAGAGATCTCAAGGTATAATCAGTCATGAAAGGACTTGTTTTCTTTCAGAAACTTGTAAGAGGAGATTTGTAAGTTTTATTCCTAAATCATATAAGTATTTTCCTCTATTCAGATTGCTCATGAAAGTTCTGTTAAGCATCTGAATTTACCAGTTATTAAACATACTTGTGTTTCTGATTAATATTCAATTTTGAACTTTAAAAAAACAACCATAAAAGATATGAGAATTCTTTTTGCTTTGAGAATTTTAACATTTCCCTCCAAATGAGTGATCACATACCACTGAAGAACTAAATTCCTCCCTATCATTCGTCACGTATGTTGTTTACAATTATTTTTTTTTTCTATTATTATTTTGCTTTTCTATGTAGAGCAAACAAGATTTCAAATAGTATGGTATAACTAGTCAATCCTTTCTGTTAGTCTGTGGTACACAAGACTGCCATTGTATTTGGAATACATTGATGTTTCTGTCCACTTGCTTTTGGCTCCTTCTCCCATATCATGACCTCTAAATACTATAAGCAATAAATTATGTTTCTGATTGCAATAAATAAGAATCATAAAAATTCTAAGGGAGCACAAGGATTTTTCAAGTACATGTTTATTCACCTAGTAAATCAGACTTTTCGATGGCTTTTTTTTAAATGGATATAAAGAAATCATTTGTCATTTGATAAGAAATGCAAAAAATATAACCTGTTCTTGAGAGAAGCTGAGTCCCTTTCTTCCTCATAGAATCATTACTTTAGTATAGATTATTGGATTAAGGACTGTAACCAAGAGGTAAAAATTGTTAACATTAAAGGAAAACATCTCTTCCTTTTGTTCTTGAAATAGTTAATTTGTTTTAATACAGGAGAAGTTCAGTAACCTTCCAGCTTTGCATTAAACAGAGTTCCAAAAGTATGTGGTATTTATACATGTAATTCCCTTTAGTACTAATTAAAACATATAATTATGTGTGCAAGACTTTCCCATGTGCCACCTAGTGAACTGTCTATGATAGCAAGTTTCCAGTCTAGGGAGAATGTTATATGCAAAGGACAGCATGGAAAAAAAAGAGAAAACATAATGAAGCTATTAGAAGAAAAAAATGAATGGGCTTTTCTGGTCAATAAGGAGAGAGCATGGTGGGGTATGTTGTGTTTTTGGGAAGTATTCAGTAAGTATTAAAAGAAAAAACCTAGCTTTTACTTGGCGGTATCGTTAGCTTCTGTTAAGTAGCTATCAGTGGACTCTTGACAGGTCCACACTGCTGACAGATACATATCCGTTTTTCTTCACTTCTCACTCAGCAACTGCACCCAGCTACGGCGTTCATCAGATCCCTCTGGAGACAGTTCAATACGCAAAGTTTGCAGAAAACTATCTGAAATAAGACAGACAGAAAGGTAGAAAGGAAGAAAGAAAAGAAAGGGAGAAAAGTAGTAAAGAAGGGAGGAGGGAAAGAGAGAGAAAAAGAGAATGAGAAAGGGAAAGTCCTCTGAGAGTAATTTTCCTTTGCTGACTAGAGAGGGATCCAAACAATTGACCAACAATAGGTAACTAATTGGTAGACAGCTAAAAAAATATGAGATAAATTTCAGGCTTAGTGGAATAGGGTTCAAAACATATGCAAGATAAAAGAAGTGAGCTTACATCCATTATTTGGCATTGCAATAGACCACATGATCATTTGTTCTAGAGCTCCTTGTTCTATATAGTGAGGTAAAAAGATTTGTAATTGCAATGGGCCACGTAGCCCTGTAGAAAGATAATACACAGGCATACTATTTGAATCCTTCCCCACATCCTGACTTGAAGTATCTTTGCCAAATGACAGCATTACACTCAGCTTCCTTATGTAAAAATCTCTTTTTCCTGTATTAGGGATCATTTCCACTCCTGCACTGCTACACTGTCTCTTCCCTTCCCCATAGCCCCCGCTCCCAAAACTCTCCTCTGTGGGACTTCTCATAGGACTTGCTGTACTCAGCCACCTCTCGCAAACTGCCTCTTATCCCTGTTTATCATCTACACTTTCTTCTGATCCTACATGAAGTACTAATCTGCTTCTATACTGTGGATTAAATTTCCTGAAACTATTTTTTTTTTTTAATTTGCAATCCTCTGGATTGCTCTGCCTCTGTTCCACCTTCTTTGCTGGTGAGTTAAAGCTTTTCTCTATGCATTTTGGCTGGAAATCTCTTTCACTATACCAGTTAAAGCACTTTCTCCAGGGACACTTCCAATAGCAATGAGATTCATGGGTAATACTGTTTCTAGCCCTTCTGCCAGGAACGGCTGTGGCTTCTTCACAAAAGACATATATCTGGCTTATGGTCCCAGGATTCCCAAAATCTGTAGCAAAGGAATGATTTTCCCATTAACCCCACATAATGGGCCTATTTTCTCACACTGATTGGTATTTTCATTGACTTAAATGGCAGTTGTTTGCATTGCCAACTTGAAGTCAAAACTTCACAAAGTATTTATGCTTAGATTTCTATCTTAATCCTCTATTTTAATCCTATAACATTATGTTTAGTTCTGGTTAATGCAAAGATAGTTGAGCCATGTAGTATTTACAGAATCAATTTATTTAACTTAACATTTATTAAATCTGCATATTTTACTGTTTTTCAAATTCCTCCACTTGAGACTTTCTTCCAAATTTGATTAAATTGTTGCTTAGGAAAATTGCTCCAATTTTTCTTCTTTTTTTTCTGCACTTTTTTGAGGAGAAACTGGAACTGAAAATAGCACTCTAAAGTGCACTGATGTACTGCTAAGCAATGCAGCATAATTGCCTAGCTTGTTTAACATGACACTCCTAATAATACAACCCAGATAGCATTTACAGTATTTGAAATATGTCATGTTGTTGACTCATTTAATTCATCATCTGCTAAAGTACCTAGATCCTTCTTTCTAACTGCAAAGTTACTGATTCCAATATTTTATATGTATGCATCTGGTTGTTTCTTCTTATCAGGAATACTTCATGTAATCTCATTGGATTCTGTATTCTTTTTCAGGAATTATATCCTATTTATCATTAGCGTAGTTATTTTTTATTATTGGTAGGACAGTCATATCCAGAATCCCTGGTCATGGTTATCAGGCTTCTGCCATACTCTATACTGATGAGGCAGACAGAGGCTCTGCCATTTGCATCTGTCTTGTACCACCACGATATTTTGACTACTTTCAGCACTGTATTTATCTACAAATGCAATTAACGTATTCCCGACTTTAGCCTCCAAGTCATTAATGAAAATATTGAATGATATTGAAGCCAGAATAGATCCCTGAGAGACCCAGCTTAATATCTTCTGCCAAGCTGATGTTGAGTCATTAATACCAGAGTGGAAGAATAATTTGTACTGACTAATTTATCGGATGAGCCTTATTTTTTCATGTTTACTGATTGCTAGTGAGAAGATCATTTTTAAATGAACATTCCAGTTTTCATTAAAAAGCTACTGTAGAAATCCTTCATTACCACTTTTCTCTTGAAATACGAGAAATTGCATGGCAATGTATGCTTTAAATTATGTACACTGACATCACTATTTAGGACCTGTATACACAGAGGAGTCACAGAGCAAGAATCAAGCATGGGAATAATATCTGCTCTTCATTAATTCCTACTATGGATGTACACAATTATTTCTCTGCCTGGGACCAGCTACTCACTATGCAAGATGGTGTAGCTACAGCATTATTCGTAGTTCTCACTAATGGTGTGTCTATACTAGTGAATTATATGTGTATAAGAACACTTTTGGGTGCTGAGGCCAACTGGCACGATGCTGCCCGCATGTCTGGTAGCAAACTCTCTTAGCCCCAGAACAGGGTGTTGCATATAAACTGTTTATTGGAAATGAGCTCATGTACAAGCTCATGAACTATCTCTGAGCATGTTCTGGAGCGTGCTAGTTGGCATGAGCCAAATTAGTGCCAAGGAAATTTTAAGCACTTACTCATATAGACAATTGTGTTCCAGCATCTGGAAACACTTCCAGACATGACTGAATTTAATATGATAGATATAGTTTAAAGGTCTGCACTGAATGTTTTTGTGGCATGCTGATGTGTTTTAAATTCACATCCTACTATGCTGTTAATTATTTCCCTTAACTTCCCTAACTGTCTATGTGTAGGTACCTGTAGTACCTACTTGGTTCTGTGCTCCGGCACAGTTTCCAGCATTAGTTTTACCTTGGAGCATAGTCCTTGAGGAAAATCAGGTCATTTGGTGGCCAATGACTCATTTTCTGCTTTTCAGCCCATTTTGCTGCCTTTTCTGTTGAGGTCTTTTACTACGACTGAAGAGGGAGGAGATCAGCTATTGCTAGAAGCATAAGAAACCCAGTAAGTACCCGATATTTTCTGGTTAATCTAGAAAGCAATTAGGTACCTGTGCCACTGAAGAGATGGAGATTGCTGTTACCACTTCAAAGAGTGATTCATGGAAGTATCCCAAACCTGGAACAAACACCTTCAGTGTTTGTCCTCAAAACACTGAAAAGGCTGGTCCATTCTTAATCTTCATGAGAAAAATATTCTGTATTTTAACTTGGTCAACCTGACATTTTGATCCAATAAACCATGATACATTCAACCAAGTTAAAATCCTGTTTCAGTATATCCATGAATGACATCATAACCTCATTGTAGTTTGCATCTCCAATACTGTGTAATTTAATGTGTTAAGATCTTCCCATAACTCATAGCAAGATATATACACATACAAAAAAAGCGCCCCTAATCTTGTACATCTTATTTGATGATTGCTGTTTACTGGCTTGTAAATGCAAACTCCTTCTCCTTACAAAAAATGTGAGAGATGCTGATAGGGTTTAACAAAAGAAAAAAAAAAAAGAAAAAAAAGTTTTGAAGGAAGAGGTTATTCAACAGATAGTGGAAATAGCAAAGTCTTCTTTCTTTTGAATTTTGTCCTGTGAATTTTATCCTTTCTTCTTGCCACAGACAGTATTTCCCTCCCCCTCAACTTCATTTAGGTGGTTTTTTATTACTTGCTATAGGTGGTTTGATGTTATGTTTGTGATGATTGCTTGCCAATATACAGATGCTGAATGGCCAGATGTCTGATTCCTCTCACAGGAGGTAAAGGGATAAGTTGTATTTGCTTTTCCCTCAGGGGAGACAATAATTTGGGGCTCTTTCCTCTATCCAGATTCCAATTATCATATGAACTTTGAAAAGTTAAATTCTTTATTAAATTGGTTAAAATTGGTGAGTGACTTCAGAAGTTATTTGTAGGACAGACAGCATGGTAGCATAAGCCTTACTGCAGCAAGAAACCAGACTAAAATGATACATCTGGAATAGATATCAGAACTTCTGCTTATATATTCATGTTATATTTTTTATAGATTTCAGCAACATTCAGTTCATACGGTACAATAATTTCCAACTAATCAACCTTAAATTTCTCAGTTTTATGTGATCTGACATACAAATCTTGTTATACGATTCTTTTAATGTTTTTCAGGATGTTTTACATTATTAGATCTTGACCAAGAAATATTTATGTGAAATGGCTCTAAGCCAATAATATGCCTTTTGTTTAATAAAAATGCACTGTGAACAGTTTAAGAGGTGTCTGTGTTTAATGGTGAATAAAACACTGACTGTTCCTTTCTACAGCCAAGTTGCTGTCTAGCTTGAGGTGCTAAATAACAGAGAGTAAATTTTGTGGTCTCTGCTAAGCCTGAAAGTGGAAACACCGGAGAAATGGCATG
This sequence comes from Gymnogyps californianus, assembly GCF_018139145.2. Taxonomy (NCBI): domain Eukaryota; kingdom Metazoa; phylum Chordata; class Aves; order Accipitriformes; family Cathartidae; genus Gymnogyps; species Gymnogyps californianus. Next base: position 84,911,537 of record NC_059473.1, on the reverse strand, counting down.
TACAAGGGGTTTCAGAGCAGGACATAGAAAATGGCTTAGTGTGTAAACAAAGTAATAAGAGCAACAAGTCCAAAGGATATTCAGGGTGATCGAGGGTGTTGACTCACAGGATGATTAAACTCAGGTGGCTGAAGTGTTTTGGAGCACTCTGCCTTACCCTTTTCCCTGCGGGTGCTGTCCCCATGGCAAGGACAGTTGGCTCCATGAGAGGCTGCTCCTGAATGGCATCATTTTACAGCTGGCCTTTTGCCTTACTATGCCACTGGTAAACTGTTGAAGAAATAGCATTAGAGTTGGACCAGCCTTCCCAGCTTTCAAGAAATAGCACTAGAGTTGGACCAGCCTTCCCAGCTGCAAGAGGCAAGGTGAATAACAGCAAGAAATAGCTGCTTCAGCCAGACAAATTTAAGCTACTTGCACTCATATGTCAACCCCAAGATGGAGTGAGGTGAGATTCAAGGTAAAATTTAAGGTGAGATGCTGAGCAGCCTTCACTCTAACTTTTACTTTGCTTGAATTTTGGGAGTGCAAATCACTTATTAGTCACAGAAAAGTAATTTTTTTAATCTTCCCTACTTACCTTTTCCAGTTAAAAAATGGCAAAGTGCTAAGTCCTGCTAGCCTTAGGGAGTAGTCCCTTCACATCTCAGGGCTCTGCTATTACAGAAGTAATTTTTGAGGCAGTGGGACTTCTTCAGCAACTAATGACTGTTCATTTGCACAATCCTTTCTGAGATAAGATGTTTATATATATATATTTGTCTAGGAGCATTAGTACAATCCAAGGAGTGATCTACTACATCCTGAAGTGAACTAAGTATATATAGCATTTCTGCTTTTGTAGCATGATCTAAATACCACTAAAACTGCTGACAGGCTCTGAAATGATAATAGCAGGCCTTGAATCAGATTCTTACTAAAGAGCTTCATAAGTTTTTGTGTGCCTAGTGTCCCCCTCTCCAACCAGAAAACCCAGTTATATATTTCAGGCTAGTATTATGTTTTTAAAGCAGTAAGATTCCAAACAGAAGGGGAAGAAGGTTCTAGCTTGATTTATGCATGTTTTCTATGCATGCATTGTATATACTTTCTATATTGTGCAGATATTTTTCTCAACATTCAGCCTTTGAAACAGGTTGGGGTTTTTTTCAATGACTATGAGAAATGTTAGTATAGGACCACTTTTCTGATTGATTTTTTTTTCATAATTCACTGAAAAAAGTAATATTTTTTTTTTTTTGGTCTTATTATGGACAAACTGAGACCCTAAGCAACTGGGATTTTTCCATTTGCATATATAGAACATGATAGATTTTGAACACAAGATCCAATCAGATCCACAGTTTAAGGTTAGAAAAATTGGAACTCTACAGGTTTTGGTTAAATACAGAAAAAACACCGCTTAAACAACTGACCAGTGTTTTCTCAGCTGGGAACTGTCTAGGGGGTGTGGGACAGACGTTCAGCCAGCAGGAGAAGGCAGGGGGTAAGAAGAATGAAACACACTTCATTCCTTCTTCTCTTCAAGCATGCTTCCTCCCCAAAGCCTGCTTCGGCTGGGGGCCAGGGAAAAAAGCTGGGTGGTAATGGGGAGCGTAGCTGGGAAAACCATCTCTCCGTACCTTCCCCTAGGTGAGAGGGAAAAGAAAGATATTTTGGAGTGGGACAAAAGCAATGAGAGACATGCAGTGTCTCAGACATGGGATGGATGGGTGACTATTTTCAGAACAGGAAGTACACAGATATTTGAAGGGAGAAAGTTGATAGGAGAGAAAGAGGAAACTAAGGAGCACCTGTGCTTTAACCAAGCCTGCTACTGACAGCAGCCCTTCCAGCATAGCATCATGGTCCTCACTGCCTACCTCATTTTTCTGTTGGATGTTTTCACAGCCGCGTACAAATCTCCTTGGAGTTTTTTTTTCTCACCAGATTTCTTTGTAACTAATTGTAACTAAGGTGTCCTGACAAGAGCCTGTTGTTTCTGTGGGGCTTGTGGCTTGGCCAACTGTCCCCTATTTTGTGCCAGAGGAGAACTGATCTCCTCACATCCTTCCAGACCTCATTTCCAAAGCTGTAGTTGCAGTGTCTCAAGAGGAACTAGAATGAGATTTGGTGCCCCTGGATATCTTTTCAGATGATACGTGAACCTGAAAAAACATTTTCTATCAAAAACTGGGATAAAGCAGATCCCACGATCTGCATGCCTACTAAACCGTCCAGTGTTATCTTTCTAAACATTTATCGCAGGAACAGTAGGGAGCTCTAGCTCAATGCAAGATTTTATAGCACTTGAAAGGACACTTAATCAGTGACTCATTTGTAATTTAATTTTATTATACTTAAGGATACTATAAATACAAATTTAGAGACTGAGGCTGCAAGTCTTTATTCATGCAAATAGCCCCATTGCACTCAGAAAGACTATTTCTGTGATTACAGAATGAGCTCTTAGGTTATTGGGAAGCTACACAGCTGTTAATCAGACAATATAATTTTCATAATAGTTATTCAGAAAAGGGACCTATAGCTGTGTCAAGAGGAAAAGAAAAAAGATTCAAACGGTAGGTGTGTATGAGAAAAATTACAATCATACAATAAAAACATTTATTATATTACAATATATAAATAAACTTTGGTGTATCTCAATTGCCCTTCACATGCAAATCTATCTTAGAATTTATTTTTATTTTTCAAATAAGAATCTCTATGCAGATTCAAACAGCCTACTTCTGTTTAATCATCTATAAGAGGAACTTTCTTAATTTTGTCCGGGATATAAAAATTTATTTTTAGTGCTTGCCTGTCAGTAAAGCCAGGTCTACGTTAAAGCGTAACTGTGGCACCAGTGCCAATCTTGGTATCTGGCATGATTACAACGCCAGCCTTGGTAACTGGCATGATTACAGTGGCAGAGGCTCTTTTGGTGTAGACGGTACTCAGATGTGTAGCTTTTGGCTAAATGCTCTGTCAATGATGTCTTTAGCACAGTGGGTGAATTGGTTAGTGAGGTTTCAATAATTCTTTTTCCTACCTGTCAAAAAAATTGTTTCCTTTAATATAATTCACCCTTGTAATACAGAATATATTCAAGATCAAAATGTGTATTCATTTGATTCATTTTTAGCTGTGTAGAAGTTAGATACTTACATGTGCTTAGGTTACACCTATACTGGTAAACCACAGGAGAGCAGGATGTGGGCCTTACCACTGGCATGCAATCATCCATAGCGTCCAGCTGTAAGCACAGATCCTGGCAGTTTTTTCCCATGCCAACTGTTTCTTTCTCAGACAATATCCAGGCGCTGCTGGGGGACAGCCTAGGCCAGGTACCATTCCAGTAGCAGTTTGAGTGCAGCCCCCCTATTTTGGCAGGCAGGAGGTTGTGCGTAATTGAATGGAGGACTCAAAACTGTGCCATACCGGTTAGGCTCAGGCCAGAAAACAGTCCATGTCCTTTTTTTTATACTGACATAGATGTAGTAGTCTTAGCCTCCTCATCCGGTCTCTCTCTCGTCTCAATAGAGAGAGATAGGCATTGACAGTAGGTGGTTCAAGCTGACTTAATATCACTGTCTTAATTAGAAATTACAAGACCCATTGACTTTAGAAGGATCCTTATTGATAAGTTAGAGCAGATGTTACTTTAGTCAAAGTTTGGTGAACTAAATCTTAGGCTGGGTCCCTGGTGGAGGCAGACCATGAAGGAAGAGTGTTTTCCAGCTGAAATCTCAGTAGTGGCAGGCTAGGAGCTGCAGAATGAAGATGATGAAAGTGCCAAAGGAGACATTCATGCTGCAATGTGCTATAGAGACACTGCAAGGTTTTGTGGGAAGCTGTGAGGCATTTGACATCTGAGAGGTAATTAATAGGCTTGGAGGAAATCAAAATAAGTAACTATATATGTTTAGATAATTGTATATTATTAGGGCTCCCATTTATACAGTAAGCGGGCATATTTAAAATACTGTTTGGACATATTTTCATGAGATTTTAACTGCAGCTCGGACTGTCCTTAGACATGAATAAGATTATGTGCTAGGTGAGGTACGACTTTTGAAAAAGTAAAATGTAACATGTCATTTCAGTCTCTTGTCATTTTGCAGTGTTAGAAGTGGATTGTTGTGTGGTTGTAAAAGGTGGAAATGTTCACTTTTCCAATGGAATATTGAACTTGCTTCTTACTTTTAAAAGCCAAAACCATCAGACTACTGAGGCACTGAATCCAACACATCACATTTCATCTGCACTACATTATCTCTAACATAAGCTTGCATGGATCCACACCACAAGCCCTCATACAGAGGACTCACAGCATGTGAGATTCATGTTGTTTGTACACTCTCTCTAGGGCTACTCCCTTCTGCATTCATATTTCAAATGTCAGACTTAAAGGACAGACTTCTCAAATCACCTGACAACAGTGAATGACTTGTAAGTAAGCATATAGCTTGTAATTCATGCAAAAGTGTTTTTATGGTGACAGCAAATCTTTACGTGTCCTTTCTGAAGGAGCGTTGTTGACATGGAACCATCAAGATTTGTGGATGACTCTGTGTGCAGTGATTGACAAAGTGCTTGTGCTGCTATTAGTAAATGTAGCTCCTCAATGGCTGCACAGGTATTATCAGAAATACATTAATATTATGACATATTGCTGTCCACTCTTAAAGCTATGATGTGCCTGGCAGTTGCAGGATAGCAACTGAATTTTTTCCTCCCTAAGTAATATAGTTAAGAGTTGTTTCTCATAGATGTCACTCAACCCCAGGCTAAGGGTGGTAACTGGACACCTTGTACAATGTGGAAAATGGTCATAATGGCTTGGATTCACCTTAGGACTAGCACACATTGGATAGGAGGGCAAAGATATGCCATGCTTGCTATGCATGTATTTAATTGAGCAATGGAGCCTCTAACCTACTGTGAAGGCTGTCAACTGACAGTGCACACTATTAATCCAGACGGCAACTTCTGTTGCTTTTCTGAAGCAGTTTGTAGCAGTGACAATTCTGTATCTTCATAGTAGCTGTAAAGAATCTGGAGTCTCTTAAAAGTGTTTTATAGTAAGAGAAATTAATGAGATAAATGTAAGAGTTCTACACAAGCTAGCCATGTACTCAGCAAAAACGAAGATGGCACATACTCAGTTGGAACACCTGAATGAAGTCCTTTGAGATATAAGAACATTCTCATAGCTGATTGCTACATTTAACATAATTAGAAATCACTAGGGCTTTTTGCCTGTGGTTGGAAGTTTAAACTACGTGCATTTACACTAGGAACAAGGCAAAGTTTTTTAACAGTGACAGCGGCAGAATAATCAATGGAGTAACTGACTAGTGCACTAACTTGCTCAATTTTATTGTAGCTGCTGCATGACTGAATTTTCAAAGCAAGGCTTTTTTTAAAACTGCAGTTTAGAAGTTACTGAGCTTTTATAGACCAGTAACAGGTTTCTTGTCTATTGCAGTATGTTACTATATATAAATTTATTTTTCTGTAAATACTATATGTGGTCTGAGAATCATCTTTAAATGGCCTGATTTAGCCTTGTTGACCATTAGCACTTTTCAGACTACAGTTACTACCTGCTGTCCTAGTTTAAAAATTAATTCATGGAAGACTCCTACCTTAAAGCCAGACCGGATAATCTCAATGGTTCTTTATGATATCATAATCTGTGAATATCAGTGTTGAGGACAGAAAGGCTAGGATAAAGTTCAAAAGCATAATTAGGGGGCAGTTGTCAAGTAACCTTCTTTCCAAGGAAACTCTGTCCTAATTAATGATTCCTTTGTGTAAATGTTAACAAAATTTCCTACCCCTGAGCTAATGGATTCAATCCACTTGAAAGATAGATGAACAGCTATGAAAAGTATGTCTGAACATACGGAATATAAAAGGTTCTCTAGAGACTTGGAAAATGGATCGATTGGAAAGCAAATTAATTTGGACAAGTGAAGAAAGGATCCTGATAGTTACCATGTACTGAAAAGTAGGTGGACACTCTTTAGGGTGAAGCAGCTATTTTCATTCTTGAAGAGTCCCCATGCAGAAACAGTGCAAAGTAGGAACCATGCTGTAAACAGGAATAAAAATTATCTGCTTTCTTTCAGTCTGCAACTCAAAAGAAAGTTTACTCAGTTTACTTCCTAAAGAATATTTTAAACATAATTACTTTTTCTTTTTCTCAGAAATCTTGGTTTTCTTAAGAATGCTGTTGCAGGAATAATTTCACATAAACATTCTTGAAAAAATACAGAGGCAAATAAATCCTAAGCAGAAATAATGAAATAAAAAAATGTTGTTACTTTCATATTATTCTTGGCTTTAGGTCAGGGCTATAAGTGAAGGTGTGAATTAAATCATTGACAGGTGAGAACCTAAAAGACAAATGTGGGTGGTTAGAAGACCAGGCTCATGATGGTAAAAATAGTTTCATGACTAGTATCTTGAGTGCCTGTACAATAGTGGGTGGACAGACACATACCATTTCAGATCTACCATTGCAGCATGCGGATCAGTTAACTGTCTTTTCCGTTTGTTTGGGTTTGATATCTAAGCATTTCTTTCTGAAATATGAAGCCTCCTTCCAAAAACCTGTACATATGTTTACCAGCTTCAAGCTGAAGAGTCTAAATTCTGCCATCATTTGATGTTCTGAACACCCATTATAGTTCGTATTTTTAAAAGTTATTATAGTTGATCTGGGTTTTTCTATATATTTTGTGCCAGGACTGTAAGAACATATTCCCATACATAAAATTCAAGAAAATTCACTGAGATGATAACACGTAGTGAAATGTATATGAACCTTTGTTTAAATCATAGTATCTCAAAGCACTTTGCAAGCACCAGTTGAGCCTTGTAGAACATATCAGAAACTTAAAATTTTTATCATCTCTTTTTACAGAGGTGGAAATGGAAAGTTTTGACTCATGAGTTCTAGTGCATTTAGGTGCAGCAGTTCAGGATATTCACCGGTGATTTGTGCTAATACACAAGTGAATGCACACAGCGAATGCCAGTGGCCATTGGATGTGTCTGCTTCTGCCTGGTGCCTGGGTGAAATGGCAGCAACAGAAGCCATGGTACATGGGCAGGGGAAGCTAGAGTAAGCTCCAATAGGTCCCCTTGTGTGGATAATTGAAAGACTGGGACTGTTCTGTACACCATGAAGGATACCCACCCCACTAAATTGTGCCCCAAGCTGACAATATGAAGAATTCTATCCCTTTCTCCTAACTGAGGATGAAATCCAGGAGATTATATGAAGACCATTTTCCTCTTCCTTAATCTCACCATTTTCCTGAAGACAATACAAATTTCAGTGGGTTTGATCTGGATTTGGAGTGAGCTGAGTCATCATTCATAATGCCTCAAACCTCTCTTTTTCTAAGACATCCTACAGCCAGAGTTGTACTCTCAACAACATCAGATGCTTACCCTACCTTGCCACCAACTGTCCTTGGACTCAGGTAGCTGGAGGAGAAGGGATCTGAACATGTCTTGAGTACATAGCCAGAGGCCTCTTCTGTGAAATATTTTAAATAGGTTATAGAATTTTGTATAGGTTATAGAATATATATGTACATGTCCTTCTATTGTAAATAGCCAGTTCCTAAGCATGAACCCTTCAAAAGCATTATTAATCAGCAGAACAGACAGAAGTAGCATATTTAAATAAAACCTTAGCTTAGATAAGACAGCTATGTCAACAACAACTAGGTCCTCATATCAGGAGTTTCATCATAACGCTCAGCAGCAAATACATTGTCCTACACTTGGGAACCATTGAGTTTGTACTCTGACACACTTTGTAATTTACCTGTTTAGGGAATTATGTGTCATGTTTCTTTACTAGTGAGCATTCAGAAATGGTGGGAACAGACATATAGTCTTTTGCTTTTCTGGCTCTTTGTTTATGAAAAGCAAAATGTGATGTCTGAAGCGTGAGGTTCTGTAAAGATCATCCAGGCATGACAAAAATTTATACTGGTGGTATAGTATGCATATCTTCCCATATCTGCGTGAACCAAGAAGACAGGTTCACCAAAGCAGTTTATTTCTAACAACAACTTTGTTAGTGACATGGAGTGAGTAACTATGAAAATACAGGCATTAAAAAAACCCTGCTTTTTAAAAATGATACCAAGCTCTTGTACAGTGCTAGAACTGCCTAGCTGAAGAAGCAGCAGAAGAACAAAATCCCAAAAGTAGTTTTGCATTAGAAATCATAGATTACATTATTCAGAACAAAGGAGTTAAGGTTTAAATCATAATATGTTTTATTTTGGGCCTTTCTCATTTTATTTCAGGTCTTTTTCTGACCATGTCTCCTAATTCTGTATTCTGTTTACATATTGAGTTAGTTGCAAAATATTTCTTGTCCTAAAGTGCTGAGTAGCATTGTTTTATGATGGAGAACAGATGGGTTCTTCAGACTTTACTTCCTTCTTTCACAGCGATATTGTGACCTAAGTTAACTAATATTTGTAAGGCAGTTTAAGATAATTTCATGAGAGTTACACAGCTAGCGCAGAAATAAAACCCTCGATCTGGATCCCTCACATTTGCTGAAGTTCAGAACCATGTCGTGGGTGTGATGAGCACAGTTTGTAACTAGCAACAGCAATGAGCATTTCCAAAGGACAATTTATCCTCCCTATCTCAGAGACCAAATTTAGGACAGGATGTGTCATAAGATTATCTCCTCATCTCAATCTACTTCTCATCATTTATTGTAGGAAGAACATATGGAACTATTCTAGAGTAGCCTGACTTTCTCAATAGCTAATGTTAGGTGAGATGAATATGAAGTTATGGACTAAATCTGCATCTTTTCACTGATTTTAATGGAGCAACACAGAACTGTGGAATCCAAAGTTTTTATCCAGAAGGAGGAAAAGCTCAAATCAAAAATGGAAATGCACTTGGAAATTGCAGGTTACAGCTTACCAGAATTTTAAAGGAAGATAAAAATGCTTTGAGTCAGTACATTAGCAGTAAAAGCAATTGGTCAATTAGTTAGAAAGTTGGAAAGCTAATAAGAAAAAACACTGAGAACACTGGAAGTGCCATTGTCTTTTGCACTTTTTTCTCTCTTATAAAGTTTAACTGTGGCATATGACTAACAATTGGCACCAATAATATAAGGGTGAAAATTCAAGTTATAATAGGAAAAATTTTACGTTAAAGTCTTCTTAGATAAACTAGAGTGTGAATCGACTTTGCCTTTAGGGAATTGGCTGAAATAATTTCAGACTAGTTAATAGTCATCTTCGGGAAATGAAGAAGGACAACTGAAACATCAGAGAACTGGAAAAAGATTTCATGCCTAACCTCAGGTGGTAAGATGAAATATGTATACTTAATTTCAGACTTTTGAATAAAAATCAAACAATCTATTTGTAAGCATTTAGAAGATAATAAGGCAGTAAGTAATAGCCAACATAGATTTGTCAAGAACAATCATGTTAAATCAATACGATTTCCAACTGTTCCTTGTGGAAGAGAGAAAAGTGAAATATGTAGTTTTTCTTGGTTCTTCTAAGGTTTCTGATACAGTTTTAGCTGACATGATAATCAAAGTAGGTTAAATATGGTATAGATGAAACTATTGTAAAGTGGGTGGACAGAGCACCAGAAAAGAAAGTATCATTCTGTGCTGTTTTCTATCGAAGACTTTATGAAGCTGGGTTGTGCAGATGTCTCTTCTGGGTCTGATACCATTTCTTTTTTTAACCGTAATTGGGAGTACATTTATTTAATGATAACACGTTGGAAAAGTTACAAGTACTTTGGAGGGCAGGAATATAATTCAAAATGACCATGACAAGCTGCATAAATGCTTGAAAAATAGGAAAAAAATTAGTAAGAAAGAGATCAAGGTACTACATTTAGTAAGAATAATCTGCACCTGCAACCTATGGAATGATTGTCTAGATAGTTCTGCAGAATGTAATCTGGGAGATACTTTAATTCTTAAACTGATCATCAGTCAACAATGTCACACAGTTGTGAAAAACATTTTTCTGTGATACATAAATAGGAAAGTTATATGTAAGAAATAAAATAATCCTTCCACTGCCCACAAATGGTCTTAATTAGACACAATCCAGAGGATTGTGAGAATGATCAGAAGTTTAGAAAAGATAAGATACAGAAAAAAAGTCTGAAAGGAGTGAATCATTAAGTCTTGATATGAGAGGAGGAATGACAACAGACAAATATGTAATAAAATTGCTTAGGGAAATAGCCTGTTGCCTGTGCCCACGGGGATTAAAAGGTGAAGAATTGATTTGAATAGCAAGGGGAATTTAGCTTATATATCTCCAAGGATAGAGTCCACAACCTCATCTCTGGGCAGCCTGTTCCAGTGTTTGACCACCCTCACAATAAAAACGTTTTTTGTTTTTTGGTTTTTTTCTAAGTGGAATTTCCTGTATTTCAGTTTGTGCACTTTGACTTTCCCCTAGATGTTTAAGTCCTTTCACTGGATATTTAAGTCTATATTTTGCTCCATAAATTATAAGTTGTTTGGAGGAAATGCAAAATCTCTAGCTTCCGGGACATTGCAGGAAAGCAACCAAGGACAGAAGACCGACAGAACTTTATGACTTCGTAATAAAATATCTATCAGAAATCCTATTCCACAAAGTAAATTGAAAAGTATTATGTGATATTTTAGTCCCATCTTTCCATTTAAAGTCATTGAGAGCCCAATACTTAATACAGTTTTCACTGGCTAGCAAATTTATATTTTAATATTCCTTTGATTTGTGTGCGTGAAATCTTTATAGTACCTCAAATTTAAAGTATAATAAGGGAGGGTATTCTTTTGTACATGATGATATAACCTTTATCTTATTGTCAAATAAGATATTGAGCTATAAAGACTCTTGAAATGTACATTATTTTCCCATTGATAAAAGTTTGTATTTTCTTCTTCTTAAACAAAGTTTAACCAAAAAGTCCAATAAGAAGAGCAGTTTTTTAGACGGGAGTAAAAAGTGAGCATATGCACAAATGCTCATTCCTATTTACATTTTCATTCTTCCTTAAAAATGAAGCAAAACTTAAAAAGTGTAAAGCTTAAAATGTACAATATTTTTATCTGATTAAAAATCACATAAATATTGAAACTTGCTTGTAATGAATTAACGGTCTTTAAAATTTATAAATTTTAGAATATATTGCTTACCTTAATTTTTTTAAATACTGAAATCTTTGTGATGTAGTTTTTCTATGGGGGCAGTAGAATAAAAAAGTATTCAATTTATGCATTTTTCTTGCCAAAGAGTATCTGATTTGAATCAATATCTGAAACAGAAATATTAAATATTTGCATTCATAAGACGTTCCCAAGCTAAGAGGCAAATTAATGTAACTGAAATTTTAGGCCAAGACCACTTGATTGAGTTATCTTCCTTGTAAACTGAAAACAATTCAGAGGTCCTTTTTACATCTCTTTTATTAGTTGTTCCTCAACATGCAACACTTCAGATGTCCCTTTTTTCATTAAAGTCTAGATTTCTCCCTTTTTCTTTTTAAAAACCTGTTCATAAACAAAAGGTTTTGATTCTTAGAGGGAACATGGCAATAAATTCCTTGTTAAGTTGCTTACAGTTTGCTTTTCTCATTAAACCTCCTTGAATAAACTGCAAGCATACTCTTGACATGGGTTGTTAATTCAGAATGCAAATCATTTCCACACTCATTATCTTTGCCTCATACTTCTACCTCCTTCAGAAAAACTTTCATTCATTTCTGTATGTTTGTCTTTTTACAATGATTAGGCTGAATGATGGTCTCTGTCCTGGTCGCAACCAGTTCTAACACCTTGCCTATTTGAACTTAATTTACTTCATCTGATGAAGAGGGGGCAATTAGGCAACATTTGGTGCCTCAGTCCTTTGCTGGATCTAATCCCATATTCATGCTAATGATTAATAAAATGATATACTGTCTTGCATACAGAAGGCCTGCAGAATGCTTAAGCAGTCAAATATTTAGACAAGTTTAAGTGTTTTATCTACTGCTTTTTTTATAGGAGTCCTTTGCCTCACTTGGGTATATACCCATGTACTTTAAATTGTGATTTTAAGGTGTGAGTCATAGATTTATCTTTCAAGTATGGAGTTATTAGACTGTGAGCTTCTCAAAAGTGGAAAAAGAATAAAATTTATAGAACACTTGTACCTGAAATTAGATCTGTTGATCTAATGCATCCTTGAATAATTTATTTTGCAAAAAAATGGTGAAATTCATCAGATAATCTGATCTGCAATGAATAACTCAATTACCTTGACATGACATAGTATTACCTGTGGTTTCGGTTGCTATAGTAAGGCTACAGAGAGAAAAAATGCATAACTACCCACCTGCTAGTTCTGCAGGAAAGGAATGAATTTTGAAGTTTGCCTTCAGGAAAGATGGTTACATGTCTGGAACAATTGCTCTGTGCATCAGAGTAAAAAAGTTTTCAGATGATTTCATCCTATTTGACTTCTGCGTACTACTGTGGTAAGGACAACTTCTCTGATGAGAAACCTGACACCTCTTATCACTAGTGGGCGTCTAACTCAGCAGCAGAAACAGATGGAATCAGGGAAATCGCAGCATCTGTCACACAGACAGCTATGAAATGCATAAACATTTTTTGTGAAGGTGAAAATTGGCAGATTAGTCTTCTGATTGTAACACAAAACCATGAGGTCTGGGCTACAAAACTAGCTCCTGGATGAATCATTCTCACAGGTAAAAGTCACCAGTTTCCTCACCTACATGTACATTCATCCTGTTCTAGATTGTGGCCAAGTACAAGACAGCCAATTAGCTGCGGATAGAGTAGACAGCTGTTGGGGAGGTGAGTGGCTAACACCGATAAGTCCAAAGAACAGCAGAGTGAGATGGTCTGCTGGGCTGGAAGATGGAGACTGTCCAGAAGGTGCTTTTTTGGATATTACTGACATTGAGGGCTTCTGATTGTGCCACTATTAATGTAATTTCTAGGCTTTTCCAGAAGCAAGAGACGTTGGGTAGGGAACAGAGACTGTAGACTTCGTATCACAGTGGACCACATGGCTGGGAAAAACGATGCCTACATCTGGCTTGAAGTGCATAAACATTCTGCCAAGATCTGTGAATGTCAAACAAGATATGGGAGTTTATTTGTAAAGTTCTGCTCCTGATATCTACTATTTCAGGAGCTGACTCAACTCATGATTTTCAGTGCTTTGATACACTGGGATATAATGCTTTCTAATGGACATGGGCAGGTAACAGTGGAAAAAAGTAATTCAAAGAGGACAGAGTCAATGTAAATATCCAAATTAAGTAAGATAAATTCTGAGATGGGAAAGAAAAAAACAAACAAACAAAAGAAATATATTAGAAGGATGTTTGAAATCAGAACCACTTGGGGGCCTTGTCTGCAAATAAGCCAAGCAACGTAGGAGAAAGTCACTTAATTTGGCTGAGGTGAGTGGATTAACTGCCAGGAGTCCACACTAGAAAGTCAGATATAAAAATTGGAGAATGACTAGGGATTCAGCTGATAAATCATTTTACTTAGGTAATGGGTAACCCATTTGCTTTAGAAGTCAAATAAAACTGGGAACTTGATGATTAACAAAATGATAATTGTCAAATGCTGTATGTAATTGAAAATGTAAAAATTGCTTTATCATTTTAGACATTTGCACATCATTCACTGTCACTGAAAAACAGTGTCCTTCTCATTGAGAGCTAGCATACCAAAACCAGTATGTTTTTTCTCATAACAGAATGCACAATGTCCATTTCTACAGCCAACTGTCATGTTGTAAGGTGATCAGTGTGGTGTCATAAAAAACATAATTATTTAATTGTCCTTCATGACCCCATCTCACAATTCAAAAATGGCTTTCAGCTGTGTGTACAGCAGCATAAAGCTGGGGCTCAGTCAGTTTTCTAGCTATTTGGTACACTGCAAAAAAATATGAAAATAAGGTACTTCAAAAGAAAAAATCATGAGGAGCTTGGTGAGTTTTCTGTCCTCTCCTTTAAACCTTTGGAATGATTGGAACTGTAATGTTTAACTAAAATTCAGGGTAATAAAGTAAAGAAATCAGATGTCTGGCAGTTGCTTATTACCAAACACTCCAGTTACTCATCATGGAATTATCTGAGGCATTAGCTCCATGTAAAAAGGGAAATTTGAAGTACTGGACTTCTCCTAAGATTTACATCATGTCTAATAATTTGGAATAACTGAGATTACACTTTACAGCTTATTGGCATCCAATCTTAGACTCTATCAACCACTGTCGAGTCTCTTACTTTAAGTAATATTTCTTATATTTTTATTTCTGTAAATTGAGACTGAGGGCAGGAATACACCAGTGTAGTAACCCAAAATAGGGAATCTCAAGACAAAAGACTGCAGATAAATGCCTCAGGGCAACAGTGTGCAAATGAAGGACTATTCTGGGAAGAGATTACCTTGCCTTAGGATTAAATTCCCTTGGAGTGGAAATGAAGTAAAGTTTCTTGGTTTAAGGCAGATTTACCTCAGCTCAGTAGTCTTCATTATGTATCCGGAACTGTTTCTTTAAATTAGCTGGGATTTCTCCATACTATGCTATTTATATGCTTATGCCCTTACTTTGCAAATTATATTTCTTGCTTTCCAAATATATCCTGTTATTTAATTAGTAATTTTGTATCCACTTCTAAAATGTCAGTCTGAAGTTACATAAAAGGTAATTCTCTCTACTTAGTACTTAACTTTTTCTTAAACAAAATATGTTATCAATAGTCATTGTGAATGTTATTTCTGCATTAATGACAGGGTGAATATCATGTCTTTTTGCTTTTAGCAAATTAGTCTTTTATTCAAAATATATATTTTCTGCTCAGTCATTCTTCAATCTCAAATGTAATGGGATACAAAGGTGAAGTCTACGTTACATGAAATCAGGATTATGTTTTGTTTAGATGACCTTCTAAAATGAAAAATCATTAAATTTAAGTACTGCTTGTTGTCCTTTACTGTATTTTGATAATTAACAGTTCACTGAAAAATTGTGCAAAACCTGAACCCTCTGAAAATATTGACTGCTGAAAGAGCTGATGATACAGTTTTCTTGGAACAAGTATCCTCTGCTTGTAAGTCTGCCAGAATCTGAAATAATTAAGTAGGAATGTAGTGCATTCACTCAAAGATGAGCTATAATTGAATAAAGATCAGTTAGTAGATGCTGAAAATATTGATATAGCTTTACATTTAAACTTGACAATTCTTTCCCTGATATCTGAAAATTATGAAATCTGTGTAAGACTGCTAAGAGCACTTTCCACATTTAAGAACAGTTTCTGAGCACTGTGGTTGTCTTTCAGTAATCCTTACCCAATGGAGTTTGCCTTTTACTCATGAGAATCAGTTAGTGTACCTTGCAATACACTAGGTGGGAATATGGCAGGTTAAATCCAGCAGAAGGGTAGTTAAGCATGGGCTTTTTCTGTTACTGGACTGTATGACCTTTTTTCTGATCCAGCATGACTTTTCTTATCTTCTGATTTGACACTTGAATGCTGGAGTTCACTTAAAGCACTGTCATTATCTAAAGACTCTGGTGCTTTCACATTCATCTTTAGAACTTCTGTATTGGTTGTTAGGTCTATTTCTGTTTTTTGTAACATTATAGCGTATTCAACAGTGTGGCAGAACATGGAAAAGATCTCCAAGTTAGGAAAGCAAGGATATATAGCCAGATGTCTGAAATAGAATTTGACTCCATGATTTATTTAACACATTGAAAACAACTTAAACTTCTAAAAAAACCCAAAGTCCATAATTGTTACCCACAGTCCCTTCATCAGAATCACAGAATGGCTGAGGTTGGAGGGGACATCTGGAGGTCCCTGGAGATCATCTCCTTTCCTGGGCCAAGGAATCCTTTTCTAGCCCATTCAATTAGCTGCCTAAACTCATGGTGCCTCCCCATTTGATCTGAAATTTCTGTAACATCTGTTTTTTTTAACAGACTGGATGCTTCATTCCTATAGATGTGTACTTATCATGGCCTACGCCTCACTGGGACCAGAAACTAAAAAGAGTGGTGAAGATGTCCTATCAGAGCATATTTGACAAGACCAGGTCCTTTGGAACAATATTTGTTTTTATGGAAGTGATTGACATCTTTTGTATAGTATGCTGGAATAGATTTGGAACATTTAAGATATATGCTCTTTTTTTTCACTACCAAATTTACAGTAGTTAAACTATTTAAATTAACAGAAACAAAATAAAAATTATTGGCAATCTTCTCATGTTTTCATCTGCTTGGTAAGACTTCATGTTAGAAATATCACTTCTCCCTATTTCCCTGCTCTATCCCAATTTGAGATTTTCTCCAAGTTGAAGACCCTAGCTGGGCTGCATACATTTCCCAGTTGAATGACAGGAAGCGCAGCACAGTGAATAACACTCTTCCATTTCATTGTCAATATGTCTGTTTGTGTCAGAATGATTTGAAAATGAAACAGAATTTCAAAAGATGAAAATTTCCACCTTTATTGGGGGAAAGCAAATGTAAAACTTCTCTAATTAGTTAATTCTATGTTCTGAAAACATGCTCCATTAAAAAAAAAGGGAAGTCTTTTCTTCTTATTTTTTTTAATTAAGACTTCTAGTTTTGTAATTGAACAAACAAAAGAGACTATAATTGTGTCTAGATGGAAGCTAAAATGCTATACCAGGAAATGGCCACTCTCAGGCTGGCTAATTCTCATGCTTTTTCCCAGAACACCGATTACTGGACATTACTTGAGAGAGCTTTTTGAGTTATATACCCTTTTCATCTGACCAGCTTAGCAATTATTGCATTCCTATTTATTTTCTCCGAAGAATATGACATTTTGCACATACCTAGAATGCAATGCAGCCTTCAGACTATTTGTTAAAGGAAATTATACTTATTGCAAATGTATTTAAGCTGACGATAAAAATATTTTAAGCTGGTGATACTTTCCCACATATAGCTCTTGCTAACAGATCAGAAATTAACGGAGAGAAGAGGAGACAGTTTGTAAACCTCATCTTCATGCAAGTGAGCCATTACTCACATGAATGATCACCGAGTTTTCACTCTCACTGCATCAGAGAATTGCTTGTGAAAACTTATTATTTTGTAATCAGAAGACAGGGACACAGGGTAAACTTATGCTATAAGCATACCCTCAATGTGAGATTTGTCATATGCCAATATATGGAAATACTCTACTCATGCAGTCTTACCTCAGTTCAGATTTATTTTCATATGGCATTTAGCCACAATGAACATCATTTGTTTGACGTACTTGAGGTATTAAAGATCACATTCTAATTCCAGCTGAGTATTTCTGTGAATCTCTAAACATATGGCTTTGTGGTTGTGTTGGAAATTTTCAAGAAACGTGGAGGTGTATGTTTGGAGTTGGAAGCCGATCCATAACACTGTGTAGTACAGTAAAAGGGTTCTATTTTTTTTCTGTAGTGGTGCATGCAGATGAACAGTTTTATCTTTTTGCACTGGTTAACTGATTAGAAAATGTATTTCAGACTAATGATCTCAGCCAGATATCTGTTAACCCCTTCTTCCTTTAGATACTCTCTTAATGCCATCCACAAGGATATTTGTGGAACACGAAGTGGCACACATATTTTAGTTTTCTGGGGGGAAATACAGTCTACTGCAACAAAAAGTATTTTTTCTCCTCTAAATAATCCTCAGGCAATGTGATCTTACATGGCTCTGAAAGAGACATTTTGCAATGGGGTGAAGGTCAAGAAAAAAATGCAAGTGAGCAGGGGGAAATAAAAAGGCAGAGGATATTTATGGATAAGCCGAGGGAGCAGTGCCTGCTAAGCATAAAAGATCTATGGGAAATCAAGTTCTGATTGTAGGGTATCTGTGCAAGGATTAGTTCCCATCCTTCCTTTACTCCTGGCAGCACAAACTCAAGAGCTTTGCTGCTAATGGCTTCTCCGGCATTTAACTTAAGTGAGTGTCCCTAGGCTCACTCCTTCTTCAAGCTGACAGCCTCTCAACCTGCTTAATACCAGCCATGCTGCGTTCATGAGGAGGCACTCCTGGGGCCTTGTAACCTGCTATGTAAGCTCTGTTCCTATTCCTGCTGTTCTCAGGGCCTCAGTGCTTCCCTCTGTGTTCCTACATTTCCCTCCAAGCGATGCAGCAGAAAGAGCTTTTGACTAATTCCATTAAAGCTATTGAAATAACATACAGAAATGCAAATAAATGTAGATGAATCACAGTAAAAGTGGTTCTTTTCCCTTAAAGAGAGTATGGTATTTTTATTAGTAGAGTTACCATATTTTTTCTGGAAAAAATGTTGATACTGAATTAGAAAAAGAATAGGTTTACCTAGATGCACAGAAAAGAACATACATTTAATAATCAGCAACCACCTGTTGGGTGCTTTAAATTAGCAGTTAGTCCAGTCTCAGAGGAGGTTGTCTTACAGTCACACAACACCTATGTTAGTCTCTGCTTTGTCCTGAAAACAGCTTAGTACCCCTCATGTTGCTTCATTATGCCAGCTCTTCTTTTTTCCCTGTATGCTAAAAAAGGACTTTTTTACTTCATGAATCATTCACATTACAGAGTAATAATTCATGTAAGTCAGTTCATAATCTTCTGTGCTTACGCTAATTCAGAAAGGTATTTTTGATTTTTCCTGAGATCTCTTCAGTTCTGCTCTTGCAGAGTTCAGTCTTACAGCACTTCCTGCTCATTTGGACCTTCTTGCTGTTTCTTGGCCTTTGACATTCAAATAGTTTTCCCCTAAGCCTTCCCCTTTTACCTTAGGAATGCCCTGTCTTTTAGTTCTAAGCTCACTTAACATGCTGATTATAGCTGTTGTCTCAAATTTCTTTTTGCCAAGTTGATCTGGACTCCTTCCAAAGCAGTTCCTGTCATTTTCATGCACTGAGGCTGCTGTCTGAAATGCCTCTAACAGCATCTTGCAACCCGTACTCCTTTCTCCTTGTCCTCCCTGCTGGTTTTCAACATTCTTGCTCAATCTTTCCTTACACTGGATGTCCTTTTGATATTTTTAACTCATTTGTCTTTTGGCTGACTGTCTCTAAGCATTTCTTTATTATTTGTTTCTGTGGACTACTTTCTTCATTATGCATTGCATTCTCCAATCATTTTACACATTGCCAGCTTGTTTCCTTATCTCTTTTTTTTTTTGGGCAGAGGGCAGGGTGATCTCAGGTAATGATAATGCTAAGACAAGACCTCCCACTTTCATCCCAAAGATTTGCAGTTCATATTTTAGGCTTCTTGTGTCTCATCCGTTGTTCCAAGACTGCATGGATTTAATCGTATGGATTTAATTTCTAAATCTGTGTTCTTCTGCTTTAGCAGTTTCCTGTTCTTATTGACGTCAACACTATCACTATGCAGCTGGTACCTACAACAGAAGGACTGTTTGATCTCCCGTCTCTCTCTTAACCATGATCCATGCTTGTAAGTTTTGCAAGCTGAACTATCTTAATTAAAAAATGTGGAAAAAATTGCACGCCTCACAAAACTATACAGTCTAGACCTTCTTAAAATCAGGCAAATATAATAGCCCAAAATAATTTTGTTCAAGTAATGCATTTTATTCAGGAAGCAACTATGACTTTGTTGGAAGAAAAGTTCTGTTGTGTGTTGGCTGTGAGTGCTTGCCAGAATAGCTCTAGTGTTATATGTTTACTAGCAAATTCAGTACTGTCATGCATTTTGTGTTAATATTTCTAAATCTGATATTTTTCTTTATGTTCACCCAGTCCAAAAATTCTTGTTCAGGCTATCATCTCCCCTGTAGATCTCTCCTATTAGTCCCTGCAAAATTATAAATGTCCATGCTGGCTCTTTTTTTCAATTTCATCATTCGAATTTTGCTTCTGTTGAACCAAATTTAGTAATGTCATAGAAAGCATTTATTTAGTGGACCAGTGTCACTGAAAGCTGTGATTGATAACATAGTTGATTCAACTCAAACCAGCAACCCAATGCAGCATTCCTGTTCCTCCATCCCCCCATGCTTTGTGTGATCTCTGTATCTCTCAAGACTTGTTTTCCTTGCCAACTGCCATGTATAAAATTAGTCTGAGACAAAATACAAACTCAACATCACACCAAGACAAAACGAAAGTACATGCCAAGACAGAAGAATTACAAACAAAAGATTAATGGGACAAACGCTGTGGAGGAGATCAAGCTGGCTTTACAGGTTCATCAACCAGCCTCAGGTTCAAAGGTCACTGCTCCTGTGACCATCATCACAGGGGCATTGGTCATCAAAGAAACACTATAGTAAGATCACCTTAGTGTAAATATCAGTGGGCAATGTGAGGAAGAACGGTCAATCTGTTCAGTAAGTGGCACGTTCTTCTTTCAAAGAGAAATTTACTTAAAGACTTAAGTTGTCTTAAAAGATGCTAGAAGATGTGCTTCACAATCTGACCTTTGGGATTTTTTTTCACAATTTCTTCTACAATTGAACTAACACTAAACTGAAAGAAAAATCAAGCTTGATATAGTAATTATTGTGCACCAGATTTACTACATGTTCAAAACAAAAGCTGGCATAAAGCTGCACTGTGTTGTGTTTTTATT
Source organism: Gymnogyps californianus (assembly GCF_018139145.2). NCBI lineage: Eukaryota > Metazoa > Chordata > Aves > Accipitriformes > Cathartidae > Gymnogyps > Gymnogyps californianus. The sequence goes on along the minus strand of NC_059473.1, from coordinate 84,890,883 downwards.
TGTTAGTGTCTTTTACCAGGAGTAATACAAAACGTTCCCTCCACCACAAAACAAAACAAACCAAACAAACAAAACCCACCCCACCAAAAAAACCCCTTGTTACTTGTTTTGATTTGTGAGAACAGAATGCATATGTCACATAAGAAACTCCCAGTGAAAAACTTCCAGTGAAAAGAAAATTTCCATCTATTACATTATGTCCAACATAAAAGCCAGGTTCAGAGAAATTTCTCAAGCTGGGGAAACATCTAAATTCAGGTAATACTTCTATACCTGCAAATTCTAGTTACAGACCAGAACTCTGATCTATGAACTAGGTATTTATATTGCTTTATAGGATTACTTTTGAGGTAAGGTAACCTAATACCTAATGCTTTGCATTGGGATGCAAGGGCTATGACTATACCAATAAATTAACAGACCCAGGCACTTCAGCATTATCCTGTGATCATCAGTTCTGCTTAAAAGCATGCCATGCTCCTCAGCTCAGTTTCTGCTACACACCAACAAGCACTGGTAATGCTTGAGCACTGTCCGGGAAATAGCATGGTCCATGGATCTTTCCCAAGAGGTCATATAGACTGGCTGATAAGACAGCTTAGCTGTGAAGATGTGCTCTGTTCCATGCCACTTGCACTTAGGGACAGGTAATGGACGTTAGACATTTTATTAACTAATATAGTTGCAACTAAATTTCTGACTTTGATATTCTAGTTTGGCCTCTTAGGTGACTTTGCATGGAACAGTTCACTTGTTTAACCCTCTTTTTGATTCCCTAAGACTGGTAAGTAATACTGGCACATTGAGATCTCCTGATTTTAATCACAGAGAAAATAAGTAAAGGGTGGATTCATTTTAACTCATAACTTACGAGACGAGGAAAATTTTTACTTTATAGCACCAAAGGAAATTTTGTCTTCTCTACTTACTTTCACTTTAAAATTGTATTTAATATTGTATTTCAAAATTGTATTTAAAATTGTATCCTCTCCAATTACTATTTTGTTTATTTTAGTGGGTGAGAGATGACAACTGTGGGTTTTGATTTGAAATGGGGAAGAGGAGTATTTGATAAATAACAGTGAAGGCAGGAGATCAGCTTCTGGTTTCCATTATCCTTTTTTGTATTTTTGAAGTTTTTGTTGTCAATATTTCCATGACTAAAGAAAAGCATTTCATAATAGTGAAAAAAATTGTGAAAATGCTTCCACTGTGATTTACATGTTAAAAGTTTTACAGATTCATCTACTAGTGGTATTTGTGAGAAGAACCCTTCTCCCAAATAAGTGGCAAAACGCTTTGCTTCTGGAGTGAGATCATCTCCTTAAGATCTACGCAGCCACTGGGAATTCAAAGGAGTCACAGATGTAGCATTTAGGTGACGCAGAAGTTCCTTAATTAGAGAAACAAAAGTTAGATGCACGCACCCAACAGCCTTCCCTTTGCTCTCTTCTGGAGAAGACATATAAAAGAAAATGCCTAATCTCTACTAACTCATGTGAATCCGTCTATGGAAAAAATGCAAACCCATGCTAAGCCTCATTGGATGACTGAGACACCAGACTACAGAGGGAAGAATATCCTCTTAATCAGTGCAAAGAATTGCATGAAAAACAATGTGGTATGTACAAATATCCTTCACTGAAAAGGTCCATTAAACTTGATATACACAAAAGCTGATGTATTCTATATTCATCCTTTAAATAAGCAATTGCAATCTAATTTTCTGACTGCCTGAATTTCATGCTATTAACTATTTATGTCACAAGAATAATGTAGGTGGGACATAAGAATTTCTTAAACTGAAAACTTGAGAGCCCAGTTATGTTTTTAACTGACTTTTCCAATGGAAGGACACTTCACGAACATGCTCCATTGTGCATACATTTGTGTCTCTTTCCAGCAACTTTTTACTGAGAAGTCTAGCTGTCAGTTGACTATTGTAATACCAACTGCAATGTCAACTGAATTTGACAGAGGACTCGAGATCTCAGAAACATTAAATCTACAATCAAAAGTAAGAAGCAGAAAGGAGAAAAACTATGTTGGGGATGGAGCAAAAGAGGGAAGAATTCAGATTTTGAGGAAAAAGAGAAAAAAATTGTCTGATTTTATTGGGACTGCTGGAGTAGCAGATGACAACCAGAATTCTGCAACTTTCCAACTTTTGGTATCTGAGCTTTAAACCTACATAATCATACTTGTAGAAATGTAATATCCTTGTATCTTGTTTTCACTCCCTCTTTTGTAGCGCAAATAGTCTATTTATAAATTGATAACTTATTTAACTTTAGAATTTGTATCGAGGCATATTTTAAGGGTCAAACCTTAGCTTTAGATTCTATAAACCTACTTCTATTTTTTACAGAGTTGTTCTTTTATTTCTAAACTTTATTAATTTTTCTATTCCAAGTAAATTTTGTAATATTTTTAATGGAAAGACATACAGGACACTCTAACAATATGTATTTTGTTGGTTTTGTTTTGTTAATTCTCAGAAAACAGCAAACCATTCATTTTTCATGCCTGAAAATGTTTAATCCTAATAAGTGATTAATATCGCTACAGACAAAAGTTCCCTAGGAACAACCATACATCTGGTAGCAATAGAAAAATAGAAGGCACATCTAACTCCAGTTGTAAGGAGATTTCTGTGCTCAACAGAAGTGGGGGCCTCAAGAAACTCTATTCCATTTCCTCCCCAAGACTTAAATGATTAAGCCTATGTCAATTCTGGCACACGTTTGCCCTACTTTTTTTTTGAAGACTTAATAATATCACCAGACAGTCTATTTTGTTATTAATGACATGAGAATTTTTTTGCTAATGTATCACTTGATTTTTTCCTGCTGCATGACTTTTGGTCCTTTTGACTGTGGAGGCAGAAAACTGATTTTTCCTTTCTCTTTGCAGTAGCCTGTATCTGCACACATACACACACAAGTATGCTCATAGATAAATATATATAACTGTATATAAATACACATATATGCTTCCTTTCTCCCTTATTCCTTCACTTCCTAAGCTTTATTCTTGGCTTAAGGTAAGCCAGGTCATTCAATATTTCTTTTCAAAGTAGTCGTGATTTTTAGATTTATGATTGTTTTTGTTTGTCTCCTCTGGCCAACATTTTGCTTGAAATGAATACCCAATACTCAGCTCAGTATTCCAGCTGGAGTCTTGCCAACTCTGAACAGGACTGTTTTGTTCTTCTACTTGCTCGTCATCTTCACATACGATGTCTGCATTTTTTGCAACAGACTGATAATTTTGGCACATGTTCAGGTTAGGATCCCCTATAGCCTCCCATTTTTTTTTTTCTGACTAACTGTTATCTAATGTTATCTCCTCAAGTTTGTTTTATTCTGTATTTGTGCAGCTGATTACCGCTGCCCTATTTGCTCTCTGTTGCACCTGTCCATACAGTTCCTGACTGATTACTCCTTATTTTTTCCTCTGTTTATCATGAACATTTTGAATGCTAATCTTGCCCTCCAAAGCACTCTCATGTTTGTGTCACCTGAAAATATAATCAAATATTAAGGAAACCATCGATCGGCATTAGGCTGAAGACAAAACCGGCGCAACCTCACTCAATATATTCTTCTGTTTCAGAGTGAATTGATAGCTGCTCTTTGAGCGGGGTAACCCAGAAATTTTAGTACAAATTTTAATTTAATTCCATACAGTGCATGTGCCCCTAGTTTGCTAATGAAACTACAACATGGAGAGTGTAAAATCAAAATGTCTACTGCTTCTCTTTTGCTATGGAGGAACACCTGGCAGCTCTTCAGTTTCTTCCAGTGCCCTGTGCCAGTGGTCTCCCACACTTGCAGATGTCTCACTTGTCTCAGCAGTCTCTAATCTCCCCTTCCTCTATCCTAGGACGTGATCCTACCCCCCAGCTACACAAATTAACCGTCCCAGCTGCCAGCTCACTGTTGACCTTGTCTCATTAAGCACCTCAGCCTGTTGAGAGTCGTGTCTTGACTACCACCAGGATATGGGTGGGCTGGGGGCAGCAATCGCCCAAAGTCATGCAACAGTGAATTGTACATGGCAAGGCTGAAAATGCTTAATTGCTCCTTCTTCACTTTAGGAAAAGACTGAAAGATCTTAAAAATGTGTGTTTCACAGACTAGATAACACGTTCATGTGGCCCAAAAGGCGTAAGCAAATTCTCAAGAATATGAGGATCCATTTAGAAAGCATTTTTAAATAGTGGTGGATGCCGTAATATTTGCCTGAGTGCGCATGCATCCTGAAACAATTTATCAGAGAAGTGAACTCCCCTGTTTCTGTTTAGCTGATTGGAATACCAACTTTGAAGCCCAGTGATGGCATGTTGCTGTTGACATTTACTATTTAGTCACTGTTCATGGAATAAGGGCAAAAGATGGGATTTAAACCACTTTGGCTTGGAAACTAAGGATTCAAAGTGTGGAAAAGAGCAGAGGAAATTATAAGAGGAGGGTAGAGAAAAAAAGAAGCAAAGAATAAATACAGCAGTGGGCAGAGGAGGTGCAAATTTTTCCAGAGAGTAACAAATGTGACAAGAAAACATTTGGACAATTAAATAAAAGCCTGTCTGGGATTTCTATGCCAACTTTCTACTGACATCAGTGGGTGTTGTGGCCCCTGGACTGCAGACAGTATATAGTCCTGAATTTGTACCTCTTGTTACAAATAATCATATTTTGATAGTGCCAAAGCCAATAAGCATGTGAAACCTGTGAGCCAGTTAGGTAACAGAACAAGTGAAACTGACTTTTAAGTTAAGGTGTTTAAAAACAAATGGCCATTCTCCTTACTTGCTGCTTTTAGAGCCTGTGGGGTCAACCTGGGTCGTGTTCTCAGGCTGTGCTCTGAGTGTTTTTTGGCTGAAGCTGAAATTCCTGCATGGACACTTGACTCCAGAAGGGGGAGCTTCAGCAGGCACAATTACAGTAAAATCAATTTGCAATGAAATATTTAAATAGTTGCTCTTTTACAAATAGATTTGATGCTTTTGGTCAAAGTGGAGGCAGAATTTGATCTGATCAGAACATGGGTAATTCTCTAACTCTTTTCTGTCACTATGCATTATCACTAATAATTATTATTTTTTTAAAATAAAAACCAATCACAACTAAATCATAGAAGCATAGAATGGTTTGAGTTGGAAAGGACCTTAAAGATCATCTAGTTCCAACCCCCCTGCCATGGGCAGGGATACCTTCCATTAGATCAGGTTGCTCAAAACCCTATCCAGCCCCATCCAAATATAATCTTAAATCTTCTTGAACACAAATACATTTAAGCTTAGGCACGTGTTTAAGTAAATTAGGCCTAAAAGTGTAACTTCTTGCATTGTTCTAATAGCTTTCAGTGTGGGTGTCTGAAAACAAAGAACAAACTGGCTGCTTTCCATTCAGGCTAGGTAAGGAAAAAATATGTGTCATTTTGTTTATTAATAGCTTAAATAATGAATAGGGACTACAAGTTAGATAGCTGCTAGGGCATTTTATTAATTTGAGTTTCTCAGGAGGGCAGTATAAATGCACAGTTGTTAGGAACAAACTAACCTGCAGGTGTATTTATGTGTTTTTATGTGCACAAATGCGTTAAATCTGAAAGAAAACAGAAGAGAGCTTGAAGACAGAAAAGGGCAAAGATACACTTATAATTAAGCCCTTGGTGAAGTCCAGTAATAGGTTTTTGGGGGAAAAGTGCTGATTAAGAATACAGGAGTCAAGAAAAGAAATAGTGAATCATTTGTGCCAAGACCAAAACATTTTGAGTTCCTACATCTCTGCTTTAGGGTAGAGATTGTCCTATAGCTTTCAGAGTAACAAGACAACTGAAATATATGGAGCTTTCCCCTTAGATGCTTTTCACAAATCCTCTAACTTCCTTGGAGAGCTTGAAAAGCTGGCAATCGGTACCTGCAGAACTATCTCACTCTCAAGCGACGACAGCAATGCAAGTATGTTCTGGATGTGTCCCTCTCAGTTTGGATGTTGGAATCATTTAAATATTTACAACCTAAGTCAAGAGAATTTTGAAAACTATATCCTAGAGACATTTAGAAGACAAAAAGTCCAGACATTGATTTATCCCAAATTTTATCCTTCCTGGCTGCCAGTTTGTTACAGTTTAATAGCTAGTATTTTAGTTATCAAACATAGTTGAGCATTTTGAAGGGTTGACCAGCAAGGCTTCCAGCTCTGTTTTTTCCCCGGCTAAATAGAGGCAAAAGAATATAAAAATTGTCTACAAAGTATATTTAGAAGAAGGTCATAGTATCAGACATACTGTGACCTTGTCCAAGGATTTCAGTCTTTTAAAATTGTGATGGACTGTAATACCCTGAAAGTATTCACTTACAAACTCGGGCACTGATACAATTTACGATATATGCAAAGGTTTAATTTACAACTCCTTCAAGCAATTCCATTTTTATAGGTATTGAAAATTGGCAATAAGTTAAAGAGTAGCACTTTCCAAGGTATTACTTCAAATCACATCAGATCAGTTTTGGATATATTATGAAAAATCAGAAAATTAATAACTAAGTAAAGTAGAATTAAACAAAGAAATCATGGCTTAAGGGACTGAAAAAGTCTTTTATAAACTACATAGGGTACAGTCACTTCCCCTGGAAAAGATAATTCTAGTCAAAGGCAAACATAAAATTGTTCTCTTTTTAGATCTCTTTCTGTCTTCATATCTACTCATTATGTGTCCAACGTAAAGCCCATTAAAGTTGGTGTTATTCTTTCTGTTGGTTTGAATGGACTTTAGAGCACAGTCTCCCTTCCACTTCCAATGTATAACTACAGCTGTATTTTATTTGCTGTTATGATATAAAACATATCCTTAGCTTTCTGCTTCAGTATCCAGATTCTTGATACTTTTTGCATAATAAATTTAAGCCTCTGGGCAATAAACTTCTTTTTCTTAGTTATTTTTTCATGGACTGCTTAGATATATTCATTGTCCCTTAGGGTTCACAGTTTGCACGTTTTATATTCACCTGCATATTAAAAGGCCATTAATATTATCTATTTGCTCCAAGTGAAACCAGTAGCTTATGTTTGGATTTCAGAAAGGCATCCATTCAAAGACATCAGAGAATGCAGAAGCTGTGACTTCCCCTGCTAGTTTGTTCTCTTAGTGCAACATAGGCACTGTTAAAACATGCCTACCTTCCATGTCTCTTACTATAAGTCCATAAAGTCACTAAACAGATACTCTACAGCTTTTAGAAAAAAAAAAAAAAAATTTAAGAATAAAGGATCAAGAATTGAATGAGTAATCCAAAGATTAACCTAAGAAGCATGGCTCAGGTGTGTGTCACAATTTCAAAGTTCTTCAGATTCTATTTAGTATATCCCCAGGTTTCATTCACTAACTCTCCCAGTGCTTAAAGCAATGTACCCATACAAGAACTTTCTCAATGATCCCCTATAAAATACACAAATTATGATAGAGTAGTGCCACTTTTTAAATGCGTGATAATTCTGAAAATCCAAATTAAGCGTTTTGTTTGTCTGAGCAAGTTCATGGAAATATAGATTCAAAGGAGAAAAAAGGATCACACTGATTTAAGCAGTTGAAATCCACCAAGTTCAGTGTGATTCGGAACCCAAACTTGAACACGAGTGTGTGTTGTTTTCCTAGTATTAATATTATCATGAAATGTATTTACATATATTGACAATGTGAAGCAAATCTGCATATTTTTAGGATTTTTAATTGATTAATTTTGAGGATCATCTATGAAAACAGCGAAAAGTATAAATGGCCACTTCCAATGCCATTGTATTTTCCAGTCACTGATGTATTCCATTAACCATTAGAAGTCGTCAAACTGAAAATAAAGTCGAAAAGAAAGGATGGCATTTGGAAGGAGGAAGGCAGAAGTGTTTATTAGGCTTAGAATCTAAATTTGACTGTCTATTATGTCAAACAGTACAAAATTATTCTACAATACACATATCAGAAACATGTGACCAAGATACATATATCTCTTAAAATCATACCAAAAATGAGTAAGCATCAAATGTTCTTCCAAATTAATTTTTCAAAATCAAAATGCTGATATTTTGAACACGTTTCATGCATGCGTGCATGTGCACATGCTCATTCACTCTCCCTCCCCTCCCCCCAAGATTTTGCTGTCATTTTTATTCCATTAAAGGTTTTAGGTAACTTTTGTAGTAACTACTGAAGAAAAACAAGGAAATAAAGAAAAGATCTGTGTTGACTCCAAGAATTTTTTTTCCAAATTACTTTTTGCCTACTTTATTTTTTGCACAATAGTGAAGTTACATTAGGTATTTCAGAAACATGCATGGAATACACCTTTTCCCAGAATCCATATTCCTGGAAACTTAATGTAAATGACAAACTTCTTGCCCCTTTCTCACTTTGTCCGCACTCTGGCCTGTCAAACACTCACAGCTTATGGTGGTAAGACCCTGTTCAGAACCTGAGCAACTTAAACTGTAGGATCTTTGTACTCCCTCAGCCCATGTGAAGTTGGAGATCTAGGAACGATCCTGTGCCCAGTTTGTTTGCCTGACTTTGGTCATAAGACCAGAGGGAAACAAGATTTTTAACGTAGACAGTTGTCCCATCTGTACTACTAGGAATAATAAGCTTTGGCCTGCACTAAGGGATAGCCTGTACTCAAAGGCTGCGTAGATTGAGCATACATCCAAAAAACATGGACATGATGCCAGTTTTGTCCAAGGAAAAGGCCTGATCCCTCCCTCAAATACAGGGGGACCTGATGAAACAGTAAAAAAGGGAGGTCTGGATGATTTAAGGTTTTTGATGGTGACCGACAGGCAAGGAATGAATGTCTGCATGTGAGATCCTACTCCCCATAATTCATCTGAAATAACTATCTAAAAATCACCTTAATATCCTGAAAAGCATAGTAGTCCTGTATCATAAGTGTTTAGACAAGGACCCTATAAAAGGCCTTAAAAAATCTACTGAATGCGTGCAGAGCAACTCACTATTGCAAGTTTGTTAATGAACAGCTCCCAATATTTCATATCTAGTCCTTTGTATTAAGTTTACTCAAGATAATTTAGGTAACCCTCATTCAAAGCTTCTTGGACAACCTGTTTTACAGAAAACATGTTGAAATAAAAGCAACAGAAAATTTTCAAAATATGACATAATTTTCCCTTCCACCATATCTTGTATCTCAAAACTTTGCATCAATTGTCTTAAATTGAACAAAAATATCTCTGCTGCCTGAAAAGTGCTCATAAAGTCTTTGAAATGGAAATTATGTTTTCTGGAAGGACAGTTTAGGTTAAAAGGCACAAAACTGGGTAATAAATAACAGAAAGCAGAAAGCTGGATAAAGGTGGAACACCAAGGGTCTTAGACTTATGTGAAGACAGTGGAAAGTGGACATAAAAGCCTATCACATGAAAATGTCAGCCTTTTTTCTCTGCACTGTTGCAAATAACTGATTTAGTACAGGACAACAATGAGTTGAACCTGTATTATATAACCATTTGGAAAATAGCCCTGAACATTGGTTGGTCCTGATTCACCATTCCTAATTCTAATTTTTTTTATATTTGCCTAAACACTTAAAAGTCCTTTAGAGAAGGACTTCATTTTCAGTAGTTTAGAAACATTTCAGTACAGACAATATACACTTTAATATTTCTGGAGCAGAACATTTTTGATCTTTGTTTTGAGAAACCTTTTTTTAAGCTTATGTGATGTAAAAAAACCCACATTGCAACTAAAGGCTGATTTTATGAAAATGAAACTTTCAATGAATATGAAACTAATTCAAATAATATTATACAAGTGTGTTAAATATTAATTGGTAATGCAGATTTACTAGCTGAACAAAATGCAGGAATTTTCTTAAAATGTTATTTTGCACTATAAAATTTGGCCCAATCAGACACTTTACACGTAAACAAACATGCACATGTGCACACACAGTTGGATGTACTATTTCTTTGATTCATGCTTCTTAAATTTCATAATGACAGTGTACAGTGCATGATTGATAAGTGTGCAATTGCACTCTCAAAAAAGTTATATTGATGATGATGAATGCAGAGGGTGCTGAAGAAAGAAAGCAAGAAAGCGAGAAAGCGAGAAAGCGAAAAAGAAAGAAAGAAAAAGAAAGAGAAAAAGAAGGAAGGGAAGGAAGGGAGGAAGGAAGGAAGGAAGGAGAAGGGAGGGGAGGCAGGGAGGGGAGGAGAGGGAAAAACATCTTAGTTCTGCTGGATGACAGGAAATTCTCTTGAACACCCTTGCCTTGTTATTGCTGAGCTCCACTGGAGGTACAACAGTTACAGCAATGTTACTCAATCCCACTAGAGCCAAGTAGATCAATTTACTGTTTCCACAGCTGCAGGGTCTTAAATGCTGACTGCACCCAATTCTGTGATCATTGCACTGTGTTTAGCCATACACCAAGTCAAGTGTTAGATCTCCTACTGGCAAAGGACCTCTCTTTCCTCTAGGCTGTTGGACGCTGATGCGTACACATACTCTTGCTTTCCTATCTGCCCATCAACTGTAAGTGCCTCTTATTGACCATTACTAACCTCTTTTAGACTTCTTTCTCTCATATACGCGTAAACACAGTCACACACATGTGAAAGGTAATTTCCTGTTTGGAAGCCTTGCTAAGCTCTCCTTCTGTTTTTTTTTCCTAAAGGTTCTTTCCTCTCAAAGCTTCCAAATTTGATCAGCAGTGAGGTTAAAGGAAAATGCTTAGGCAGAAATGCTGTGCTCTAAATAGGCATTAATGAATAACAGAGCAAGGGATTGATGCACTTTCTTAACCATTCTGTCTGACTGAGAAATTGCTGAAGAGTTTTGCTGAGTTTTAGGTGTCTTTTTCCTTTATTATAAACTGCTAGAAGGGCCAAAAGCCATCCTTTCAGTTATTAGCAACAATTCAGGTTGTTAATTTTATATGCAATTACTTTGGCTCTCAGGAAACCCTATTCATTCTGGGCAGTTCAGTGTGAAAAGCTGACAAGGAATGTAAAGAAAAGTTGGGATAGTCATTATCCAGCTGTGTTCCAGGCTTTATAACACCATGTGAAAATACCATTGTGAAAATTCAGCACTGGGATCAGGGCTGAATATCCCCATGTTACTCTCTTTCTGTGTTCCTGAATAGATTAATAACGGAGCATACAGTCATTTGCACATAGCTCACTTTTTTCAGTTAAATGTTTGCCTTACATGATTTCACCATTTCCCATGATCCTTCCCTTAAAGAATTTCTGGGAAACAGCATGGAGTATAGTGGGGCACTTTCGTGGCTTGCTGCTAGTGTGCCACCAGACTAGTGGAACTACGGAGTAAATTGCCCATATTGAAATCATTACACAAAACTCACTTGGTACATGATTTCATTTACTCTTTAAAAACTTGAGCCTGTGGTCAGATCACATTTGTTTTCCACTTAATTTTCTATTTCATTATCAACCATGTGTTCTAATCTGTAAAAATAAAAAAGCAATCTTTAGAACAGAAACAGAGCAAGAGTTACCAACAAAGGGAACTCCTGTGACTCCTTCTATTCAAGTGTTCTCATTCATGTTTTACGGTCCTCACAGAAGTTATTTGTCTAAATGAAGAAATATGTTCTAGTACAAGGAAGCAATCGAAATGAGGGACATCTGTATTTGCCAGTTTGGGGAATCTATGTAAAGTTCATAAGTTCTTGGGGGAGTATTCATATCACAAAATCATCAGTGCATATAGAAGCTGCTGCGACTGTCAGTATTGTGGCACCTGTATCACAGATCAAGGATGATAAAGAGCAGTTCATCATAGCCATCATCCGATTGCATGAACAATATTTGCACTAGGAAAGATGACCATTTTGAACAAATTTTTTAGCAGAAAAGAAATTTTCTTGGGGAAAGATGAGCATAGGAGAATGCAGCTAAGTGAAACGATGGCAAGTTTTTGCCAGAAGCAAAGATGATAGGGCCATACTGTGCTATGGAAAGAACAGTCTGACTGCAAGATAAGCCAAGATAAAACACATCTGTCCTGTAAAGCTGCATAACAGCTTTAATGACACATAATGTTGTGAAGAGACGTCAACATATGGAGAAGTAGAAATAATAAGTTATGACTACCTGACTCTTTACACTAAACTGAGTAGCTCAGAACTTTGAGGAAAGAGTCAGGGAAATTTATGTGGAAATTAGTATTTTACCTATGTATTATTTTTTGTTTTAGGTAAAAATACATTGGTTTAGACTCTTATGAGGAATTTTGGCTGTCATATGCCCTTGGGTATTCAGATGGAATAGTCATAAAGGTGCAGTTCTGGGAAAGGTTTGTTTAGCTTATTTGGAGGTCTCAGGAAAGGAGAATATGCTGTGCTAGGCAGTGGTGTCTCAGGCAGTAAGATCACACCTCCATTTCTACAGAAGGCTCAGAGACTTCTACAGAAGGTTCACAGAATGGATGTCATAGGGAACAGGAGGAGAACCTGCACAGACTAAGGGAAACACAGGAGCACCTGAGACACAGTAAAGGGGGAGCCATACATACAACCTTGAAGAACTACAGATTTTGTCCTGGCTATGTGTGGAAGAGTGTATCTTACTACTAGTTCTCTAGAAAAAAAAGGCATAGAAATTGGATTGGGAGAAATAGACAAGCAAAGATTTTGATGGTACTTGAGGGGGCTGGTGTGATAAGATATGGAGTCAGACAAAGATATTCCAGTAGCATGGAAGCTTTAGAAAAATGGCCTTTTTAATGCACAGAATGCCTGCTGGGGGCTTTTTGGGGGTGCTTTCCTCTGGATACTGCATAACGGACTTGATGGACTGGTGTCCTACATAACAAATTTTATGTTCCATTATTCCCAGTTTTGTTAATCAGGACTTCATAAATTGGTTGACAAGTCAGGGCAACAAGATTTCCTCAGGCAGTATTTAAGAAATAATGTCTCATAGTGCCCTTTGAATAACTGGAAATTATGTCCTCCATTCCTGAACGAGGAAGATCTCATGGGGAGGCCTTTGCAACTTTGTAGGAGTCTCTATTAAGTGAATTGGATTCAGCTGCCTGTGGGAGTGGACTTCCACTCATTCAAAACCTATTGCGGGGCCAGGGTCAATTCTCAACAGTGTTAGCTCAGATTTCCCTAGGAAAAGAAGGGACCACTTGAATCAATGGTTACATCTGCATGCTTGCTAATGGAACAGCCATTTATCACTTAGTGCCAGGAAGCCATCCCTGCCACTCAATTTTGATCGCTTACAGAGCTGGATAGCCACAATTGCCCTTTGGCTCATGTCAGGTATCATTCTTCTAGGCGATGCTTGGGCACAGTATGGGAGTTAGGGCAGCCCACTAACTACTCCCAGTAGGGACTTTGGAAGCAGCTGCAGTATTGTGGAGGGCAGGAGAATTTAATGGTATGGACACAGGGCATTTCATGTCAGCTAACATCAGTGCTAAAGAGTGTTCCTGGCCACGTCTAACTTACACTCTTAAACACAGCAACCAAGGACCTTTCTTCTGTTATAAAGAGACTCCATGTCAGGTAATTTCTTCTATAAATGAACATTAAATTTCCACCATCTAAAAATTAACTGATTGTTTGACTCCTCCATTGCCTCGAAAAGCTGTTCTAGGATCTAGATGGGGTCCAGCAAGCAGGGCTCATCTCTCACTTCCAGCTTACTTCATGTTGTTGGTTACTTTATACTAGCATTTTTTTGCCAAAAGTTATTTTCCATGTAATTGGCACTTTTCCCTCCATTGTCTTTATCTCTTTAGACATCTGGCAAATGTATGCAGCAATAATACCTGCACTGTGACTGTGGATGCGGATAAATACTTAAGATGTTAGCACATAGCTGCCTCTGGAAATTTGGCCTCTGTAACTGCCAGTTATCAATGATACAAAAAATATAATATTGTCATGGTTTGTAAAAATAAACTCACTTGTTCTCTTATAGAATTGAATCATATTCTTACTCTGTGCTTATATATGCACTTTTTAAAAGTAGAATCCTGATTTTTGTATTTTGTGAAACTTCTGAAAGTTCATGACTGATATTCGTCTGCTGTATATAGGAAAATAAAAATCACTGAACATTATTATCAATGTCTATTTTATTTATATATTTTCAGAGAAAAATAAATAGAGCGTGGACAATAGCTTTGCCTTTGTGGAAATAAATTTATAAATGAAATCACACTTTTAGCTCACTGATAAATTCTGAAAAAGTCTAATTCTACAACTTTTTTTTTTTTTAAAATGCCATTTAAAAAGTATTAGAGATCAACGTACTGGAGTTCAATAGACATTATTTTGGAAATCATGCACAATTTTTTAATGAATTAAATACTTTATTTGGATTACTATAACATTGCATAGAATTTTTGTGCAATATGTATACACATTGCCTACATACACAGCTCTTGAGAATTTAATAGAAATGTATTTCTGATATGGAATTCTATTAAACAGCTGCAGTATAGAAAGTTTCATAGTGCCTTTTCAATTCTCTAGGAATATTTCATAGGGATTGATTGTGTGAATACTGTATGTGTATAAATGAATTAAAACTACTTATGAGTAGAAGTTTTAGCTGGAATGTGTTTCTTCATTTGATATCAGTGTAACTGAGAGCAGAATTTATCCCATTAATAAACAGAAACTGATAAAAGTGTGACAGCATTTAATTTTAAAATCTGAGTTCAGTATACTTCTCTTATCTTGTAATTATCACAGAAGATTAGGAATACTATGTTCTCTGCACGAGCTACATTTGCATATTGTATTGTACATAATTTTTACCCTGTTACATACTCTCTCTGAATTAACTTTTTTTTTGTTTTTTAAATAGTAAAAGCCCCCAACAAAACACCATCAAACAATGAAACAAAGCCTGATTGACTGCTGCAGGATTTTTCAAATTAGCATTGTCTAGTGACTTTTGCTTCAGCTGTCTTTTCACAGCTCTCCCAAGAGGGAAAGAAAATAAGACTGGCCTTTGCCACACTTTTAAAATTGTTATTCTCTAGAGAGGGATGATCAGAACAGAGCTGATCAAACCAGCCCTTCTGGTTTCTCTCAGAATGTAACTGCAGTGATGCTTATTTTAAAAATGGGCTTCTCATCCATTCCCTCTTACAAAGTTTAGAGTATCTGAGCCCTGTAATGAAATGCGTTTTACATTAGATACACCATCTAAACAATTCCTGGAGCGGAGAGAGATCTCAGCACTTCCAGTCCTAATTAACCTATGGGTTTCCTCTTGTGGTATGACTCCAGCCTATTAAATCTTCTATTTTTTGCTGCAAAGTGGCACAAGTTCAATGGGAGACATGGAAGGTGTCTTTCTCTTCCAGAAAATTGTATCCAGCAGCTAGGGAAAGCTTCTGGGAGGCAGATGCAGTAGATTTGAATTCCCTCCAGCTGAAGCAAGAACTGAATCCAGTTCATTCTCCAAGCCCTTAAAGAAAAAGGGGTTGTAGCACAACCACCTCCTTTGATGATCTTTTAGAAAAATATGGATTTTTAAAAGCCTCCATCTTGCTAAAGTCTGTGAAGGTGACTTTCATAGAGAAACCCCTCATTTCTGGATTCCAGTAGGATGAAGGCAGAAGAGATGGGCAGTATTTTACATGCCTACAGTGTGGAATTTCAGAGATTTAACAACTTTAATGTCAAACATGGACATATGACAAATTTAAATGCTACCAGTTACAGGGATGTTTAGGAAGAAGGGGATGGGGGGAAAAGGAAAACATTTGTGAAATGACCTTGAAGTTAGATAACCTAAAATCCACTTGTGCTCTGTTATTAAATGTCTATGAGCCTTTTATTTATGCTGGTAGATTCATGTCAGAGCACAGGCACAGACACTGAAAAAATGATCATCCATATTGTTAAAATGCTAGTACACTCTCTGGCACAATATCACTCTGTTCCAACTAGCGTGCTTGAAAATAATTCTCAGGCATGCATGGGAAATTAGCACAGAGTGGGAATCATTCCCAATAGGCAGTTTGAATGTTGTTAGCTTGTTTTTGATGGCAAAAGAGCTTAATAGTAAGGATGTGCCAGTTGGCTTCAGTGTCAAAGAAAGCCCTAGGCTCTGTTCAGTTTGCTAGTGTAGATATAGTCCTATTGGTTCTAACATCTAAATCTAACCTAAATCTTATTGTATTTTGCAGAGAAGGTGGAGGCTGTTTTGGGATGCTGCCCTTTGTGATTTGGAATTGATCTTGCAAACTCCTGTTCATATAAATTATTTTAACTCAAACAGTTCCACTAACGATAACAAGCTGCCTATAAAGTCAGGACAAACATTTGTGAGTGAGGTTTTGCAGAATCAGCACATGGTGGGACAGGTGCAAAATAGAAACTTAGAATCTGATTCCTGCGCGGTAGTGCATTACGCTTCCAGGGAAACTGAAATCCTAAACACCAAAGCAATCTATCTCACCTTTGGCTTGTTTGTCCATGCATCACTTGATTCCGTGGCCTCTCCCCAAATAAGTAGTCATATGGACTTCATTTTATTCATAACCCCTTATGTAAGCAGATGGTGAAAAACTGGTCCCCTAAAAATGCTGCCTTTGTAAGAATAAGTACATTATTCCTCACTGTGCAGTAGTTACATGATCGATATGGTTTCTTCTTTTCACCCTTTCATCCTCAGTGACTTTCTCACATGGTTGTCTATTTCCCTATCAAGGAGTTTCTTCCTTGAAGAAAAAGGAACATTATGTGCTATCTGTACTTGTCTTAAATATTAAAAGCTAAGAAACAAGGTGTTATTAATTATTTAGAAAAGGAAATTACTGGCTATTATTATTATGCTAAATGCCAGTTATGGTTATTATGTTAACGTCAAGAAGTCCCAGTGAGGAAATGGAAGATCAAGTTCCCCATGTAGTTTGAGCTGCACAAATATAAAGGAAAAAGATAGACTCTTGAACCTCAGTTTGGAAAGAAACAAGCAATAATGGCCAAGTTTAAGAATCAAAGGGCCAAGAAATAAAAACAATTGGACAGTTTCCTCTCTTCTGTCGCCCATACCCAGTGACATCTACCACAACTCTTCATGCATCCCATGCTTTCCACACACTCCACCACCGCTACCCCTTACATAGCAGTATGACCTGTTTTACACCTCTCTCCTTTTCACCTTCTTCTGTTATTTCTGGAACAATCCTAAGAGAGATTGCAGCCATCTTCACACTTCATTTTCTACAACTAGCTCTCACAGAGTCCTGATGATACCTCTGCCATCCATCTCTTGTGTTCAATTCTCAGCAGACTAAAGTACAGGGGACTTAATTTCTTCCATTTGTGGAAATATTGAATCATAGAAGTCTTGACTGGAAGGAGTCTCTGGAGGTTGTCCAGCCCAGACTTCCCACTTGAAGTGGGACTATACCACCACTGGGTCAGGTGGCTTTTTTTTGCCAAGTCCTGGAAAAATCCAAGGACAGAAAGTTCACCCTTATGCCTTGCTGGGTAGCATGTCCCAGTGCTGCATTACCTTTCTGGAGAAGTTTTCCTCCTCTCTAATCTGAATGTCCCTAGCCACAATTTGTGGCCTTGTTATTTCTTCTGCCACTACCACAAAGACTTTGGCTCTGTCATCTTTGTAACTGACTTTCAAGCTGTTGTAGGCTGCTATTAGATTGCCCCCAGTCTGTCTTTTCACCAGACTAATGAAGCATAGGTCCCTCAGCCCACCCTTAAACGTGATGTGTGAACAGCCTGGCAGCCTCTGCTTGGCAGCCCCCATCTCTCTCATGAACTGGGAGGCCCCAAAATGATGTTTTCAACTGCTCCATGCTCTCCCTTTGCTTTCCTAATCCTCCTTTACGTCTGCCTATTTTTTATCCTTTGTTACTCATTTTTACAGTGGGCCCCATGAGATTTTCTCACTTCTTTGTCTCCTTTTCTTTACACATAATTCCTAATGCTGTTCCCTTCACTCTAATTAGTAACAACAATTCAGATTTCTTGTTAGTGATATTTGTAATTCCACAGTTCTCTTCTCTGACGTCTACTCTGCTTGCAAATTTGGTTTTGCACTTCATATGCAGAAAAGAACATCAGCTTGGTGTTCATTTGGGACATCTGTAATTCTTTTGTTGCTGATATCCTCTTGTATGACCATCATCGGGTTTTCACTGCCAGGATCTATTGCGGTGCTCTGTAGCTGGACTTTTTAGTGACTTTCAGTTGATGAGTGATTTCTTCTTGTTTGTTGTAAGGGTTGATGAATTCTTCTCCTCCCAGGCTCTCTTGCCTCAGCGAAGTTGTTCCATCTGTCACTTCCATCCATACCAGCTCTTTGCCCTTCTTTCTCACTCTTCAGTGTAATGCATGGCATAACTGTCTGATTTGTTTGCTCACAGAATCTGTATAGCATATTGATTTTTGTTAAAAGCTTGTGACTGGGCAAAAAGGTCTACTGTTTTCCTTGCCCTGGCTACTACACTCTGGTTCAGGTGAAACTAAATCCAGCGGGGAGGGAGGTGATTCCCTCCTGGAGAAGAGGCCTGTGCTCAGCTCAGGGAGGTTCTAGACTGTAAAGTGAAAGGAAAAATAAAAAAGTTATTAAAAACTTAGCAAATAGACAAAAAGCTGCATGAGAAAGGACCAACTGACTTCTAAGATAACCAAAGAAACAAACAAAGAAACAAACAAAAAACCCAAACATACAACCTTCGTTTGGATATTCACAGTCCATTAGATGTTTTTGGCGTATTCACTTGTGAAGAGTATGCAGCCAGATGGACTCAAAATCCTGGATGACCCAGTGTCCTGCCCAAATGCATTACTGCACTACTCACCCTGCAAAACCATCAGCATCCAGTTCCTCCACTGATACTTTCAGAATGAAAGTTGGAAGGAAATTCTTGGAGGAGGCTTACTTCCTTACAAATTTGTTACATTCTTCAGTCAGTACTAACATTTTTCTTGCTAAAATAAATCAACTTCTTCAAATTAATTGATTTCCATATCTAAAATCACAGCTTCTATTTTCTTCAAGTCATTTGTCACAACCTCCTTCTGCCCCCATTTTGCTCTCCTCAGAGGACCTTGCCAATTTCTTTTGAGAGAAAGGAGATAAAATGTGTATCTGTTCTCTGTCTTTGATCTTTTTTTTTTTCCTTCTCACCCTCTCATATTTCTCCAGTGTTGAGGATGAGGAAGCTTTTCATTCTGTTCTCTTCTAACTCCACAAAGTGGCCTAGAGAGTCTCATCCCATCTCCTTACCTCACATTGTGACACTTATGACCTCTTTGACCTCTGTTTTTTGTCTCACATTACAAACATGCTCTACATTTTTCCAATCTTAGGAAAAAAAACCCAAACAAAACAGAAACAAAAAATGCTCAGACACACCCTTGCATTTGCTTCAGTCTTCTTTTCCATTTCCCTCATTTTTTTTAGTGCAAAGCCAATTTAATTCCTCATTCCATCAAAAATCTGTTCAGATGTGGCTGCTGTGCGCTGCAGTCTACAAAAGCCCTATTACCTTTTTCATTTCCGATGGCAAATACCAGAACCAATGTTCCAATCTCCTTTCCTGCTCTGGCTGCTGTCAGCAGTCATCCATCTTCAACATTGCCATACGTTTTTTCTTGAAACAATGTCCTCTTTTGCTGTGGTGACTTTATCCTCTTCTAAGTCTCTGTTGCCATGTCCTGTAGAGACTCCTCTTCATCCCTTCTTCTCCTCTCTGTGGATGTTCCATGTAACTGTGCTCATGGTCCTTTCTTCTTCCTCTTCTAAACATGGCTAATCTTATCCATACTAATTCAACCACAATTCACCAATCTGCAACTTCACAGTAGAGCAATCTCTCAACAAATATTTTAAGGAAAATTGAAAGAGCTTTTGCTCTTCCTTCCTAAATCTCCATGCAGGGGGAAGTACCTATGTCTGTCCTTCCACACACCTGACTCAGATATCCTCTCTAGGTCCTCAGGTATAGGTTACATTTAAATAGCATGTCTTCCTTTTGTACAATATCTTTAAGACACAGCTTTTCCATTCATCTCTACTCCCCATAATATAATCCTTTTGGATGGTATATGTCTGATTTCAGGCATCTATATGCGGTATAGACATCTGCATCTGTGTTCTTTTTTTGGATTCCTTCTTAGTCAGTGTAGAAAAATAGGTACTTATAGAGTGGAATTTTTACTAAAATAGACATCCAATCAAACAAATTTTTTAACTTTTTTCCCCCCAAAGTTCCTAAATCTCTTGAAGGACTAGCTCATATGTAAATATTCATGCTGCAGATGTCTAAAATTAGTTGAAATCAATCTTGTCTCCTTTTCCCTTTCTCTCTTTAGCATTGTAATTTCTTTCCTTTTGATCCTACCGAAGGCAAACTATCCCCACTTAGAGTCCACTTCAAAATAGTGATCCAGGTTCATTTTCCCAGGCTGTAACATTGACTGTATCATTCATACTTATACATCTCTTCACTAGCTTTCATCTGAAATCAAGTTTATGATGCTTGTCTTGATCACAGCCTTTCATCTCTTATTTACTGTTCAGACTGACAGCCACATATGGTTACCTTTGGCTGTAACTCCATATTGTTCACTTAAGACATTTTTGATCATATGTATAGGTCCTCCCAGGCAGTCCTGCATATTTAAGGGAATATTCCCATGAACATCTGCAATGCTGTAGAAATTAGCTTTTTACAAACCCCCACCAAATATCTTCTTTCCTGTGATGCTTACAAGAAGCTTGTCAAGTGCTTGGCTTCTGGCACACTGAGGCCCCTGATCTGGATGTTCAACCACAATTCTCTTTCTTTTCTTTTCTTCCTCAGTTTGTCTCACTCTGCCATAAAAATTAATATTTTTGAGCAAGGACTGTTTTCAATCTGTGTTTGCACAGTACTTAGCACAAAGACACCTTAGACTATGACTAGATCTTCTAAATGCTAGGAAAATTTAAAGAAATAATAATAACAATATGAGATATTTTTGTAACTAAAACATTTTGTGCTTTAATTATCTCTGAATCTCAAATGAACAAAATCTACCCTTTCTTTTGTATTTTGAAAATTCACTATGAATATCCTTTTTATGGTGCTTCAGTGGGAGAAAAGACTGTTATTGTTCAGTAAGTATAGCCATATATGTTACTCAATTCTTGTAGAGTAAGAAGGACAAGCCTGTATTTTAGGCTGAATTTTGCACCTGTCTCTATTGGGAATGGCAAGCTATTTACAGTAATTCAGGAACATTCCTACCAGATAACTCAGGAGTGACAGGACTGGATTACGTGTTAAATTTTAGGTCACAAGGACACAAAAATACCACACAAAAAAATTATTTTCCCCAGTCAGCTCTAGTGTTCCCTGTTCGTATACTTTGACTATAATATATTTGCTTTGTTTATGTAAGCTTTTAACTTTTATAAAGGTAGATAGCAGTATTGCTTTGGATTTGTTTCATATTTGCATAGGCTCTGCATTGAATTAATTAAGTATAGTTAAAGCTGAAATTTAAAAAAAAATCAGATGAGTGGTACTGTGTAATATCAGATTAACTAAGGAAGATATTACACGGCTGCTGATATTGTTAGTGCATTTAATATTTTTAAGGATCTATTTTGTTTTGTTCTTTAATCTGTATCATGAATAATTACATTCCTGATAGATACTACTGAATAAAAAGGTATGCATGTAGTGTTATTGCCTTTATCATCAATAGTCAGGAGGATATTTATCTTAACTTAGTATTTTCCTTTTCACTTTATCTATATAATCTCCAAACATACACATAAACAAAGAAACTTTCCTGTCAAGTTTATATAACCTAGGATGCAGAAAACTGTCACTTTATTTCATTAAGTTCAGATCCACCTCATAGAGCTGAGACATGAACTTGCAGTGGCTGAGTGCAGAAGAAAGAACATCACACACTAGCCTAGAGAGCCAGTGCACATTTTTAATATGTATTTATTTCCATAAATGTAAGTGCTGAGCAGCTGATTTCATTAAAATTGTGGCATATTACATTTAGGATCTCTATTTGCATATTTTCTGAAAGCTGAAGTATTAGTTTTTGAAGTGCCATTTTAGGCAATTTTTGCAGAGTGACAGATACAGATTTTCATTAGGATCACAGCAAGCTGTTGCCTAAGATTTGAACTCTAGAGAACAAGCCCCCTAGAACTACTTAAAAATATGTTAAATTACTATCAATCAGGATTGTGGAGACATAAACTCCACAAGAAAAAAAAAAAAAAGATATTCAAGGTTATGACCCCCTGAGGTATAGGTCTTTGAGAAAATAAAAAAAAAGGATAAAGCTTCCAAAAAAATTCTGAAATTGACAAATAATTAGATTACATAGGAAAAAATATCAGGAAATATTTTGTCTTACTTTGATCTGATTGCATGTTTATAGAAAAAAAAATCCTCTTAGTAGGATGAAAAAAATAAAAAAAATCACCTGAAATACTAGTGAGATTATGCTATGCTCTAATTTCTAAACTTGTAAAACCCTGTTTTTCTCTCAATGATATGACTTTTTATTCCTGGCCACATTCATACATTCTCATTAGTCTCATGATCCAGGTTCATAGTTCTGTCTCAAGGGAGACCTCCACTCGTGTTTTCTCTGCCCTCTGTTTTCAAATGGGGAAATGAGCATAATTGATAGCTGTGCTTAGTTCCCTTTGAAGCTCTTGAGTACAGAACCTAGGGGAAAAAAAGACCAAAAAAAAAGTGGTTTGTACGTTTATGGGGGAAAGGAGACTGTAGAAGGACAAAGGAGGAAGGAAAGCTGGAAGATGAAGGAAAAATGGAAGAAAATCATGAGGGAACTGCAGCTGAAGATAAAATGCAATATAGTATCAGATTGCAAGAACAGACGGACAGAAGCATGAGTGAATTCCAAAAGTCGCTTCCTCCAGAGAGCTTGTGTCACAGCTGCTGCTGCTGCTGAAGAATAGGATTTAAACATCCATCAAAAGCCTGCGTTGTCCTGGTGGGAAAATAAATAGTTCAACATATTGCTCATCTAAACCAAAGTTACCCTGTAAAGGCTTAGAAGGTTGGGAAACTTGGGACCCATGAAGGCTTCTCTCCATTTTCTTGCTCACCCAGTGCTCTGCCTCTCTCCTTCTTTTCTTCTCTCTCTCTTTATATCTATAAATGTAGAAAATAAGTATAATTATAAACAATATATATACACTACATATAGTGTGTATATATGTATGTATGAATAGATATAGGTAGGTATAAGAGTGTGTGTGTGTGTTTATACATATATATACACATATGTATCTATGTATGTATGTATAAAATGTATGTGTATTCTTCTTAAGCCTGACTGAAGTCAAGAAAAATCTTATTTAGGAGCTGGCTGAATTCCAAAGTGAGATTGCATGCAGTAACTTCATGCCTGTGTGCACACATAAACACATTGTACATTCACAGTTTTAATGTTCAAATGCAAAGTATAGATCAATGTTATAATTTATTGAAGATGCCTATCAGAATTGGAAATGTTTCCAGAAGGAAAAAAATAAATCAAGGAGGAGTTGAAAGGTTTGGAATTCAAGTTGGATCCATACCCAGTGTAATTAACCAGTATAGCTATTCAGCATCATTTTTTAAATGGGTTTGGATGTGAAATCAGGTTTTTTCCTCTTTTCTTTTTCTAGTGGGAAACAAAAGGATTAGACAGGCTTTGGACAGAATTGCTTGAAAACACAACAGATCTAAAGTTCTTTCATCTTCATCCCAGGAAATCTCTAGCCTGGACACAGCTTAGAAGTGTAAGGTTCTTCCTGCTTATAAAATAGTCCTTGTAAATTAATCTGCTGAGCATGGCATGAAAAAACAAGAGTCAAAGCCCAGTTCTCACTTTAACGTTACTGCTGTTGGATTCTGTTGAAATAAATTAAGATCATTAGATTTAAGGCCAAGCCTTTATGTCTGTGTTGACTGACACTTGGAAGAGATGATTCTAAACTGGATGCAGCTCATACAGAAAATTCTTTCTTATAATGTTTAGTTGTGCAATCAAAGTAATGAATTTTCTTAATTTAGTTTCTGGATTTGTATAGCTGCTAAAACAGTAGGTATTCACCTCATTCTTCTTCTCTTCTTTTTTATAACACCATAAAATTGTTATATGAGTTATTAATGAGGATCTAGACTTTTGACCTTTGATGCTTGGCTGAGGACAAATGTATCGAAGTGGAGCTGTGGTAGAGCCAGTTGGAGTCTGTTGAGGTGTAAGAATCTGTATTCAGTGTCATTAAGTAAAAGTAATAAAAAGTACTGCTGTTTGTGACTCTGTTCTTAAAATGTATTAAAAAATTGTCTGTGCTGGCCTGACAAAAGCTAATCATTGGTGGAGCTGCTGTCATTGCTCCAGTCTAGTTCAAAGAAGGTTCTGTAACATAACACCGAAATGCACAGAGGAGAGACTACTTCACTCTTTATAATATTCTTTCAGTTTTCCCACAAAAACTGCAAGTGGTACTTAGCCTAGACACATATTCTTCCACAGACCCATAAATTAAGTTCTATTTTATGAGAAGTGCTGCCAAGAACCTCGTGAAGTTCAACAAGGGGAAGTGCAAAGTCCTGCCACTGGGGAGGAATAACCCCATGCAGCACTACATGCCGGGGGCTGACTGGCTGCAAAACAACTTTGCAGAAAAAGACCTGGGGTCCAGGTGATCAGCAAATTGAACATGAGCTGTAACAATGTGTCCTTGCAGCCAAGCAGGCCAACAGCATCCTGGGATGCATGAGAATGGCATCCTGGGATGCATGAGAAGGAGCAGGTCAAGAGAGGTGATCCTTCCCTGCTAACTTGGCGCTGGTGAGACACAGCCGGAGTACTGGGTCCAGCTCTGGGCTCCACAGTACAAGAGGCACAGGCATATCGGAGCAAGTCCAGCGAAGGACCACAAGGGTGGTTATGAGGAGACATAAAAGGAGAGGCTGAGCGATCTGGGACTGTTTGGCCTGGAGAAGAGGAGGCTCAGGGGGATCTTAGCAATGTCTATAAATACCTGACTGCAGGGAATTAAAGAAAATGGACACAACCTTGGGTAACCTGCTCTGTCTGGTCCTGCTCTGAGAAGGCAATCTCCATAGGTCTCTTCCCGTCTCAACCATTCTGTGATCCTGTGATACTACAAAATAGGTGATCATCAGTCCAGGAAATCTTACTGGAAGCCCTCCCTGCACCCTTCCAGTGGCATGACAATGCCATTACTGTAGGTACTGAACCCTTCCCTCCCTTCCTTTCCCCTCCTAGCTGCAGACAGGCCACTGCAGTGAATAGTGTGTTTACCAGTGATTTTCAGAGGCTAATGAAAAGCTTAGCAGCGTAGCAAGAGGGTCATATCTTATCACAGCCTTTTATTTATGCCTCGGTACTATCAGAGGCCAGCTGCCTGGAGGGGGAAACCAGCCATGCTCAGAATACAATCACTCCCACAAAGTTAGGGGTGACCCTCCCACCAGGCAGGTGTAGTGAGCCACGTCGGTCCTGAGACAATGAAACTCTCATAATTTTCTATATTGGTAGGTGAATAGATGTATAGACACAGCAGGATAGAGGTACAGGTGTATTCCTCTACAGATATGCAAAAGTGAATATTACATTGTACAGAAATTTATGTTTATAATTTTAAACCCTTTTCCATCTTTGATTAAGGCAGAGTAATTTTAACACACTGTCACAACAGTTTGAGATGAGGTGCCTTCTAACACTCCACTAGTATAGTTTTGTGAAGAAACTATCCAAGGCTTTGGAACTGGGATACCTAGAAGTGACTTTTCTCTTGTCCTTATTAGGTAGCTGGAAGGAGATTACAGTATATAGTGTAAATTTAATGTCACCCTGGCAGGAGGTGGCAGGTTAGGAATCCTGTCAGTCACTGATTTACTGCTTAACAGTAGGGAAAGGCTTTAGAACAAACCCCGCAGGAGCATTATAAGCACTTTTTTATTGTCAAGATGTCAGAACACAACACAGGGTAGCCACTAAGCTTAAAAGTGATTTATGAAAAAAAGACCACCTGGAGATTATCTTATTTTTATCATTTTAAAAGGACATAAAAAGATCATTTTTGTCATATCTTTTTCCTGGTCAGTACACAAATCCACAGAGGAGCAATTTACTCATAAAAAGGCCATCAATGTTATGAAATTGTTCTAATTTCTAATGTTGCATGTCATTTATTTCTGTTACTTAGAATGACCTGTGGTACATTTTGATAAGTTACTGTATCTCCTCTCTCACCAAATTTTTAATTTCCACATTCAAAAAGCTGAATTTTTCCCAAGCTGCAGGAAGTATTCAGAATCTGCTAAATATTTTAATGTCGAGAGATGGAGACCTGTAAGGGAGAGTGTTGTTAAAGACTGTGGCATTTTATACTAATTTTCCGTCAGCGGTTATGGTTCCAGAAAACTATAATTTAAGACATTCTAAAATCCTAATACCAATCATATGAAATAATAGCACTTGCTATATAGAACCAACAATAAAAATAACCTTTGTAAAGAATAAAAGCTAGTAGTAGAAGTTATAAATTGAAAACTTCGGTGTGACTGGATTAATAAAAAAAAATTTCTCAGGATCCCAACAAGCTATGTTTAATGTCAAGGTCAGGACTCAAGCATAAAAGCAACATAAAATAAAGCGGGGTATTATTTTTAGCAATAATAGTACCTTGTTCAGAGTTGCACTTAGAGCTGGTGTAAATACAATACAGACTGCTTACCTGTTTTCCTTCTTATAGTTGGTTTGGGTTTTTTTTCATGTATTATTAACTGAAAAGTGCAGCTTGGTTTTGCAGCTACATTGTGTAGCACTTCTCCTATTAGATGGAACTGGCTTAGACTAACTGAGAAAACATTCTGCAAATCTGTACCATGGACAGTCCAACAGAAACTATTTTCAGAATCTAAAATATTCAGGCTGAACCAAACACCATTTAAGTTTATGATTTCCATGGAAAAATGTCCTTGGGTTGCGTGTCGTATAAAACAAGGCCTGGCTCAAGCTTCTCAGCAATACAGACAAAACAGAGTTTTCCAAAGCCAGGGAGAAGGAGGGAGGGGAGAAAGCCTGCTCAGAGCCTGTTCACAGTTGGGGAACCAGAGTGTCAGGATGTGAGTTGGGTCCCCAAGTTCTGGGTGGGAAGGACTCTGCAGAACAAGGCTTGTTTTCATTCTGTGCCTGAGAAGCTGGAAGAGACGGGGATCCAGCTGCTGCTTCTTAAACGGAGCACCATTCCTCCTACTCCCCAGGCAGTACCTGAGGCTACCTTGGCAGTCACAGAAACTGAGTTTTCTAGGGCTGAGGCACAGATAAAGAAAGTAACACTCCTGACAGTCAGCTGCTGCCTTCAGGATCGTGGGGGGAAAAAAAAAAATTCTGTTAATTGAGGAAATATACCCACCTTTTCTTTAAGAGTTGGACAGAATGACTGCTATCTTGGCTTTTGTACTTCCAGAAGAAATGTTTTTTTCTTCTGAATGTAGATGGAGGGATTAGACCATTCATCTCTAATGCATGTGAATAAAACCCCTTCAAAATACCAGAAATCAGGGGATGGTTTGTTCTCAGGGCACTTCTCAGAAATGTAGACGCAGAAGACCTGGATATTACAGGAGTCTGAACGGATTTTTATATCCATACCTGAATTGAAGTCTAGATACAGAATTTTTCAGGTTTGTCTACTCCAAGGCCACATTATGCGTTAGGAAATCTGCACTACTCTGTGGGGAAGTCATGGGGAGCATGTGCAGGGAAGGACTGCGGTGGCTGCTGCCTGCCCAGCTCCACCCGGGGGGATACTGCAATGGGAAACCAGCCGGGCAAGGAGAGGTGAGAGGGACGGCTCCTATGGTCTCTGCCAAAGAACCTTGTAAGGATCTGTTATATTCTAGTCTTAGCTATTACTTTTGATGCCAAGTGACAGGAATTAAAAACTTTCCTTTGGGTTTTATTACTTCTTGTCATTCTGTCTTGTATAAGAAATCTTTCTCTTTTTTTCCTTCCTTGTTATAACCAATATGCAGGCTTTTAAAAGTTTATGGAAGTAAGAGATTGTGAGTATTTTCTAGTGCAAGAAGTGATAAGCATAAGCCAGTCTGCCTGATCTGCAGCTCTGTTGCTATTGCAGGCTCAGGAAACACTGGGCAGAGAATATCACTTTTGTAGCAAGGACATCCCATTTTGTCAACAGTCTATAGAAGCAGATGATCTTTTTGGACTCATTCTGAGGAACAGAGTTTGAGACAGAATGGGGAAACGTCCTGTCCACCTAATTTGCCTTTCCAGTTGAAACTATGAATTTGCTGAGGGAATGTATCTTGTGTCAGTTTCTCAGTTGAGTGATAGTATAACCCCTTTTTAGTTTATTCTTTCTATTCAGAGAGGGTCTAATAGCCTTCTTAAAGGCAGAGTTCTTCCCCCCCCCCCCATGTTTCCAGTCAAATATGGTTATACAGCCAGTACAGGAGCAGAAAAATATTTTGAGATGAGAAGTTACTAACGTGCAAGTATTTCTCAGTGCTATACCTGTCCTCATTTGATTCAGATTCTACAAAAGCTGTTAGTTTGTTTGCATTAGTCAAATTTCTAAGGAATTTTTTGACATCCAACTGTGTATTGAAGCAAAGCCTAGAAGAAAATTAGCCATGAATCTTTAGAAGTGTTGGGAAAAAGATTGTCTAGTGGTTACGGATATACGTCTGAAGTGGCATACAGCGTATTTTTCCTTGTCATTTGTACCCCCAATGACAGTGACATTCCATTTCTGTTGCAACCCAGGACCATGGTTAGGGAGTATAGGAGTATTTCTCTCTGAAAGACAGTGTGCCACATTCATTGGTGTCACTGTCAAGCAAAATTATCACAATGCAGGCACACATCAAGATGTTCAGTATTGTTTTCTAAAGGCTGAGGCAGTGAGAATTTCTGACACCTCAGTTCCAGGCTTTAGCCCATCTTGCTGCTTGCTTTGATTGTGGTTTTTGGTGAAATCCTTAAAGTTCTGAAATGCCTGGACCTGGCAAGACATTTATCCTGTTTCAGAGAGTAATATAAGCTGATTTCTCACATGACCATTTTATTTATGGCTTGCAATATCTTATTTTCAGGTTGTTTTTTTTTAAGTTTTCCCTTGGTGTTATGTAACCTCCTCATTGGTTACCTGATAATCAACATACAGCTTTTGTTATTTTTAACTAACCAGTAATAACTTTTAATGTGTTACCCGATTTGTTCATTGATTTGTTTTGGTTAACTATTCTATGAAGAGGCACGTTAGAAACAAGTACACAAATAAATCCTGACAATCGTAATCAAATTATTCTGTAGTTTCATACCATGGGAAAACAGTAAATAGAAAAAACATTATTTCCTTTAATTTTAAAGCATTTCTGCAAACAGTAAATAGAACTGATGTGGCATCTTGCACGATTTCTCCTTGGAATTGAGTGAAGACCAACTACATTCTTAAATCTCCTGAAAAAGAAGGCCTATTTACATACTTTGACACATTATGAAAACAAACTTGAATAGTTATCATTTTGTGGCATGCTAGATCACTTAACATTCACCTGTTGTATGACTCTATGCACAGAATTTTGTCTAGCTATCTGATGTTCTCTAGTGAGTTCAACAACATGAGCTTGTATAAAGATGGTTTTTCATTACAGTATGCAGATTTGATCTCTATAACTTTTGATATCTGGTCTTTTCTTACCATCCAGCTACTTATTCATTACGATCAAATTATCTCCTTATCATTTTTTACTTATTTGTTTGTGAGCAAAAGAGATGGGACTCTTTGAGTGTTTCACAGTAGACCATTTTACAGTCCTCAATTTTTATAGATTTTATACATAACATGTGTGGGTTTTTTAGTAAGAATGCTTTGTAGAACTAAAGTAAATATCTTGTGGAAGGATATATGCAATTATTCCATAAATCATGACTTTTTTCTTAGCGATACCAGTCATTATATACTGTCTGACTAAACCTAACACATGAAAATATACATTTGACTTGACACCATGATGACATTTTTATCCTTCTAGTGAAGACTGAATTTTTTTCATTACTTTTATTTTCTGTCTCATTTCAGCCCAAGAAGTAAGAAAGTATTTTTAAGAATATGTAATTAAGAAAGTATAAAGAGCTTATGTGTAAACAATTTGTTGCACATCAGTTCTCTAAATATACTTTCTTAATATTTTGTAAGCTATTAATAAAGCATTGATAACACATTACTTACTTTGCTGAGCATAAATATATCCTCTTCTATGTCATATAATTCTCTTTGTAATATAGTTCTGTTGTAGGAGCAATTTACTGGCTCTTAAGATAACTATAAAACATCATAACAAGTATGAAATTAAAATAGAACATTAAAGACATCAGCTGTCTTATTTTTCTCTGAAAAAAGTCAGAAAGTCACCAGCATAGCTAAAAACCAATCTGTTCAACCACTCATATTTATCATTAGGTTTATTACTCAAATGATGGACATATTTATGAACACTGCTTTCAAATTTTTAATAAAGGAAATGAGTGAGGTTGAAGAAGTAGGACAAAAACAGAGGAAAATGGGACATAAAGCACTTAAAGTAGTAAAAGTAGGAAATAGCTGTCACAACTGATACAGAGGTTCCAAAGTGGTACTGGAGGCTGCAGAGGGCTTGTTCAGGTTTATAGTATCCTCAGGACTTACCTTGTCAGATAGCTATGTGCAAGCTGAAGCAGCTCTATTATATATATATTTCCCTATGCTATTCATATCAGAATATGTTTTATTCCGTGGGATCAAATAGCATTTCCTTAGATTTCTTTCAATTTTGGATCAGACCCCATACATATAAAAGAAGAGGAATCAATGGATATGAGTAAAACTCTATGTAGAAAGAGGATCGAATCAGACATACAGAGAGATCAGGGATTAGAAAAACTCAAATTCAAAACTACCCACCTCACCATGCCTCTTTCTGTCAGTTCTCTCAAATCAAGGTGTTCTGTGGTTGTCCTGTCTGCTCTGTCTACTGGCAGCTGACCCAGCATAGCTTCAAGAACCTTATCATTAAAGGTTTTTGTAGCAGTGAGTTTTCTCTCTCCATTTTTTGTTCTTTAACATGCAACGAGTGTTCATGATAAAACATGCAATAAGCATGTGCCTGCATTGAGCAGGCATAATACACACTTGCATATGGAATTTGTCAAATCTATTTCAATTGGTTGAGAAAGGATTGTGTGTTTTTTGTGCCGTAGCTCTACAGCTAGCTAACTGGCAATCCAGAAAACCGTGGGGTTTTTTTCAGAGCCAGAAGCATTTATCCAGGAGAGGCAAGAATAAAGAGTCAGCAATAGTTCAAATGCTGTTTCTGTTCCTTGAAGTGTGCTTCAGTTCTTCACATCTGCTGTTGATGCTTGCTGAGAGTTTTCATGTTCAGGTGAAAGACCAAAGAGAAGGGACATAAGGCAGCTCTAGGGAAGGCAGAGAAGGCTTTGGAACAGGGAAGGACAGTGAGAACAAGACTGAAGATTTCGTTTGACTTACCATAACAAACAACTTGTGATGGTTAGCTATGAGATGAGGCAGTTCCTTCCTCTTCCTTTCTCTCGGCTACAGAAAGTCAGCCTAGCCTGTGCAGACCACTATGTACATGAGCTTAACAGGGAAAAGTTTCTTATTCCAGATGATAGGTTTATCATTATTCCTCATTAAGACTATGGCACCCACTAAGCTTCAGGATCATCTTGTAGATATTTAGACAAAGAAAAGAGGAAAAGTAGATTTCTTGCAGAGACACTTAAGTATATAGCTGATTGCAGACATTCACATGCCTCCAGCTGCATTTACCAGAGTTATCTATTTATTTAAATAAAGGCATAATAGTAGAATAGTGTCCTGGCCAGTCCAGACATATTTCACTTTGGCCGCTAAATAATTCCAGGTGTGTCTCATTTTTTAGATGGAAGCCATTTGAAATCACAGGTTAGGAAATGCCAAGAAGTCTTTATTTATCTATGGGGAAGCAGGACACTGAGGAAAACGGTTCTGCCTAAAATACACAGTACATCTTCAGTACAGCTAAGCTTTAAGCCATTCCCAGAGTAGTGCTTTATTAACACAGGGGCAACTTCTCTATTTTACCTGTTCTGAAAATCTGATTTATAAGTTTCTTGTTGTATTGCAGTTATGTTCCCAAGTTAGGATCCCTAGGAAGGATCAAAGCCTATTGTGGCAGATTCTGGTTAAAAAAAAAAATTAAAAATGAAGGCGGTGTTCTAGATTTGTGGCAACAGATAAATGCCAGGAGAGAAGGACAGCTGTGTTCATTGGGGGCATGAGGAGCATAAGGAAATTGTAAAATAAAAAAGTGTTGCGTGGTAATCGGTAATCTCATCTAACTACTTTTGTCGCTATGCTGGGGGTTGTAATCCTTTAGGCAATTACTGTATTACATATTTCAACATGTACTACTGAATTTTAGGGAAAACAGCACATAATATTTTGCCTTACCAACATCTTTTCTTGAAGATGTTTAGCTGGGAGAGAAAGATCATTTAAAAACATGGTGTTCTGGGATCATTAAATCTTTTAAAGCCAGACAGGGAGAAAACAAAACCTCAGAGACTATTAATGCTTTGGGGCCTACTTAACAGAATGTTCCATAATGAAATGCTAAATCAGTATCATTTTGTTTAATCTGCCTTGCTTTGTGGGCCTTTTTCCCCCTCTTGATTTTTCTCTATCATGCCAATAAACTGGTTGTTTTTAAGGAAAACTAACACAGAGGAACAGACTGGTTAAGTGTGGAGCTCAACTAAGAGTGCTGAATGACTTGGGAGGCAAATCTTATTTATAGATATGCTTTATCCAAGTGCTTCAAATCCAGAATAAAGTAGCACTTTAAATATTTGAGCTGGGGTTTGAGAGTTACGTAGGAAATATGAACACCCACTTGTACAAAAAGGGATTGCTGATGATTACACTCTTAGCACGTAAATCTCTTATGCAGATCTGAAAATACCATTTTGACACTCTGCGACGTTGTAATCACATCTTTTCATTCTTCTGATCTTTTTAAAACTGTAAAACAACATATAATTTTTGGAAAAAAGGTCGAAACAATATGATGGCTATTACATGCAGCAGTCCAATGGTTCTTCAGAGCACCTGAAGGTCCCTTTTAGGTGTTATTTTTCTGCTTTCACTTTGTTGTTTCTAATGAAGATTGTCTGGTTATGAACAGGTAGAGTGAATGAAATGTTGGTGAGGGACTATGACAGCCATTAAAGGGGAGACAAATGAAATGTTTCAGAAAATGTTAGTGATCTGTGATCTCCTGTATCAGCAATGCTCTTTAAGAATAATGTGGTTGACAAACTTTCTAGAAAGCTTTTCTGTTACAGGAAGCTGGTGTGATCCAGATATTTTCCAAATTTGTTATTCCTCTCTGTCACAGTGATTCTTAGAAATATTCTCTCCCACCTAATCTTTCCTTCACCTGCTTCCTGATTTTGGTGGTGCCTGTGGCCATGCATTCTGTGCCTCTGTTTTTGCTCCTGACCATGCCCTTCAGGCTGCTGCGGGCTCTGTCACCATGCCTGCCCACTCCTACCCCTGTTCCCCCACCCCACAGATACGTGATGTGGTGTTGTGGCTCCCACTTGGCAGACTCCCAAGTTTAGTGTGAGGCAGAGGCTAACAGGTCTTGCCGAGTTCAGGATTCACAGAAACAGCTCCTTATTGCAAGAGGCAGTTGCTGCCAGTTGCTGCTGAGCTCAGGGGAGAGGAGGCTATGCCATTCAGCCTTTCAGGGAGGAGAACTGTTGCTTCCCTCAATATCAATTTCTGGTAGTATTGACTAATTTCAGATCTCAGGGGGAGTTGTAAGGCAGGAGTGCCTGCCTTTTAGTGTGCTGAGGTAACTTCTCTGGCTGGCCTCTCATAAAGCCTTCTAGGTGGATTTTTTCCCCCCTTGCCTGCATTTGCTGCACACAAGTAAAGATATGGCCATCTTTCGGGAGAAAAAAAAATTGGGGCATAGGTAGCATGCTGGTATCTACTGCTGAGAACTCAGCAGTGGTCAGACCCCAAGACATGGCATATAGGCAGCAACCTGCAAGATAAGGTAAGAATTATACATGAATACAGATAATGTCAGGGAAGAAACCTGCAACACCCACGCTACCACCCCTACTGCTAGATAAAAGGGGTAGCGGTGCTAATAAGAATCATCGGTTAAACACAGTGACTATAAGATGACCGCCAAGATTAAGCCAAGGTGTATGTTGAATTTCATCAGCTATGTCTCAAATGAATTTTGTTTTATAGATAAGATATATTTAGAATGAAAAAAATTTCAGTGTCCTATGATGGGCTAGAGATGAAGTTCTCTTTACAAAAAAAAAAGTTCCTGTCTACAAAAAATGTGTGTGGCTGATGAACAAACATCAGTACATGTTGATTCAGCAATTACAATAAGAGGGGTTTCCTCCAGAAAGCATAAATTGTAGTGTGTCAGTCTGTCCTCTGCGAATCTTCTGTGACTGTGGCTCTGCTGTGAACAATTACCCACGGACATTGCTGTCAGCCTTGAGCCTCAAAGAAATAAATAAATGAGTAAGACATATGCAGAACCCTAGTTAGCAAGGTAAATTCAAAGTAGCAGAATACTTTAAGTGTAATAAATGGAATCTTTCGGTGGAGTTATAAAAACACAAAATGTCGCAAATGCCAGGAGTTTAAAACCAGCTTTGGCAAGTGCAAATGGAAGAGATGCACAGCACCTTGTAGGTAAGAACACACCTGGAAAGACTACTTAGTCTAGCTATTAGATTTATCAAGCTTTCTGGGTAATCAAGGTTCAAGAGAGGAAGCCTGAATGTGAAGAAGCTGTTAACAGCATTCAGTTAGTTGAAGGTGGCTGGATAAACATTCCTGTTCATTCTCAAAAGTGCATTTTCCACCTATTGTTTCAGGGTGAAGTGAGCCAGAGAACGTTTGTGACTACACTCTATAAAGTGGCATTGGAAAAGACATAAGTCCCAAAATACCATCCTATTCTTCTGTACAATGAATCTTCATAGTGTGAGGAATACTATTTTGTCTCAAGATTTGCAATATGAAATGTATTATGTCAGTATATGTCTCAATTATCCCATTAAGGGCACTACATAAAAGAGAAATTGCTACTGTAGCATTTGAATGGCTAAATTTCTTTTTCTCATCCCTCTTAATTTTCACCTGTAGTTTTCATCACCAATCATTTTCGAGCACAGTAACTAGGAATCTGTTTCACTCATACGTACACCTCAAGAGGATAACAATGAGGCTGAACCCAGCATTTCTCTAAGCCTTGTAATGCTCAGACTCTCTAACTTCTAATATTCAAGTATCCCTGGACAACTGCTTGCAGGGGGGCAATTTTTGTTCCTTTGATGAGGCACATCATCTCATAATGGAAGCAGTAACCAAAATATTTGGTTATGCACAGCAAATGCACAGTGAAATGGAAACAGAGGTCAGGGAAAGAAGAAATCTGCCTCGAGGAGTGTTTTCACCGCTTACGACCAATGATTGAGACTTCCCACTTGCTTTGTCGCTGAACATGCTTCTGGATTGCAGGAAGACAGACCCTGTGCTGGATACCTGCTCTGGAATACAGGAAGAAGCTGGCTGTGCCTCCTGCCATGCATGCAGCAGCTGAGCAGCGTAGTGTGATCCTTCAGATTGCCCATCCGCAGTGATTTCTTGCCACTGCAGTCACCTTGTCTGAGATGAGATTTCACAGAAACATTGAACTTATTTTGTGTGAACTGCAGAAGTACGTGCAAAATGAACAATGTGGTTGTTGGGCATGAGTAAATACTGGACAAACATACAAAAAAATTTCCAAAATTTCCAGGCAGAAAATGTTGGGGTATACTGGAGATAGCAGTACTTTTCCTAGTCTCAGCTGGTACACACCATCTGCCAGGCCTTACATGCACTCTTACTTGATGCGGTGGCTTCACAAGACGGAGGCTTTGGTAACTGTACCACTTTCACGTGTTCTCATTGCCCACTGATGCTTAGCTGATGCTATGACATCATCTCCACTTGTGCAGCTGGGCTACGAACTGGGTCAGGGAAAGAATCCAGGTCAGACAATTTATTCATTTATTTTATAGCATTTTTCAAACTAGAGTGATGCCCTGATCCAGTTCATAATATCACCACACAAACAGTTATGCTGGCACGAATCATGATGATGGCATGCTGCAGCAAAAAGAGGCATAAAGCATGGAGAAGATGAGTGGAAGGAAAAATCTCATGCCAATATTGCTGTTGAAGGCTTGTTCTCATGAAGCCATAGAATCATAGAATCATAGAAGTACAGTTTGGGTTGGAAGGCACCTTTAAAGGTCATCTGGTCCAACCCCCCTGCAATGAGCTGGGACATCTTCAACTAGATCAGGTTGCTCAGAGCCCCATCCAACCAGACCTTGAATGTTTCCAGGGATGGGGCATCTACCACCTCTCTGGGCAGCCTGTTCCAGTGTTTCACCACCCTCATGGTAAAAAATTTCTTCCTTCTATCTAGTCTGAATCTACCCTCTTTTAGTTTAAAACCATTAGCCCTTGTCCTATCGCTACAGGCCCTACTAAAAGATCTGTTCCCATCTTTCTTATAAGCCCCCTTTAAGTACTGAAAGGCCACAATAAGGTCTCCCTGGACCCTTCTCTTCTCCAGGCTAGACAAACCCAACTCTCTCAGCCTTTCCTCATCGGAGAGGTGCTCCATCCCTCTGATCATCTTCATGGCCCTCCTCTGGACCTGCTCCAACAGGCCCATGTCTTTCCTGAACTGAGGACTCCAGAGCTGGCAATCAAGGGCATTTGATAGGACCACCAGCTAAGCAGAGACCAAAGGAAACACTTTGGCTAATATAAATACTTTCTGTTATAGAGACTGAAGTGCGGTGCCTAATCTTTTGTGCTCTTGAGCCCCTTCATTGTAGATGCTGAGTGCCCTCAGGGTAACTTCAAGTAGAGATCAGAAAGGGCAATGTTTTAGATTGCCCCATTTAGGTGTGGGATGAAGGAAATTTTCTTTCACATACTTATTTCCTTTCTCGAAGGTAATTGCTCTAGCTAGCTGTAGCATTTATTTTGTTACTGATCACTAATAATTATTTTCCAAGCCAGAAATTTATATTTTTATGTCTAATCCTTGCCAGTCAAGCCTCTGTTGAATCTGAAACTTCTTTGTGTCTGTCAGTGTGTTTGTTATTTGCGCTTATTTGCTGGAAGTAGAGCACTGAAAGCTTGGGAGAACCCACCTGACAAACATAATTTGCTAAGCTTCTATGCCTAAAGATAGCTTAATTGGGCAGAATACTGCATTTGAAAGAAGGGAAAATTAGGGGAGCAAAATGAACAATAATTAAAAAAAAAGTCTTTGAAAAGATTGCTTTGGCAATTTGAAACTAACTCTGTTCATTAAAGAAAGAAAAAGAAACTTCTCAGAGAAAAGAAAAATAGAGGTTTTTTCCTATATTTGAAAAAAATCATTAGGCTCATCAAGTTCTTTTTTTCATCTCTGCCTGGTTTGGGTCTTAATTAATAAAATTAATAAGCATAATTCTGAAGCAAGCCTTTGTAAAATATAATTGTGTGATTTAGATCATGAAATAAACTTCATTTGTGTCAAACTGGAAAGCATTATCAGATAATGCTGTTACAACATCTGGCTGTTTACAGTGCGTGTATGTGCATAGTGTATATAAAACAACTTACCATTATGAGTTGTTACTCGTTACTGAAATTGGATTTCTCCATTACAAAGTACAGGATATGAGATCTTTGCTCTTTCCCTGGTCCCTTTATTCTGTATAAATGGGCCAGCACTACCTAAAAGCGCGTTGTCTGCGTGAGGGAGAGTTAACCTAATGAAAGCTTGGTGGGGACCAGTTTAGGGCTTTATTCAGTGGACCTTTTAGTGAAGGGAGAGAGAAGAACTTATTAAAACAACAAGATGAGAGATGTAAGGATGGATGTATATCTAAATCAGCCAGGCTTTCAGAGGTGACTAAAGTGGAGGTCTACTAATCTCCTGGAGCAGCCTGGAAAACGGAAGTACGAAAATGATAGCCTTGACTCTCCTCCAAGGAGGTGCACGTGCTCTTTCAGGATCTTTATTCTGAACATTTAAGAGAATTATACCTTTTTTGTCGTAGGTAGCAGCTATCTTGTAGGTAGTGATAATCTCTCTCCCCCAATCTTTTGTTTTGTTTTGTTTTGTTTTTAATTTGGACAAGCTGGAAAAGGCAGGCCTGTGTATCTAGTGGAACTAAATAAAAAAAATCTTCTTTTGTCAACCTATCTCATGTTTAAACCTCAGATCATATTTATCAAAATGATCCTAAAATAATTGTATTCAAAATGAGATCAAAATGAACAGATTATTCTGAAAATTACCTTGCACTTTCAGCTGTTCTGATTTCCCCTGCATTTCAAAAATTGTAAAAGTTTTTTTGCAGGTCAGATGATGCAACTGAGAGTTCATACTTTCAATCCATTTTTACTTTATATAAGTCAATTAAATACTTCATAGTGAAATATATTATTCTGTATATTTTTTTTTCATAAAATTGCTGCAAATGTGTGCAGTCAAATGGTTCCAAACATCAGTAGATTGCCAAAGTAGAACGGGCTTCAGTTTTGATTAGGGTAGATTTTCAGAGCTTGTTTTTCCTAAAGCTTTTCATATTGTATTCTCTGTATTCATTCACATGTTTCAGTGATCCTTGATATAATATAAGCCATATAAGTTTGTGGTTGTTTGTTGATCTTCTGTGGGAAGCTATTTAAGGTTTGAAGCATTTCTAGTTAATTTCTTTCTATCCATTGAGTTTAGCAAGAAAGTGAGTTTGTGACAGTTTTTACAATAGCGCCTTATCTAGCAGACTATGTGCAATGTAAAATAAAACTCTGTTGCAAAACTTTTGGATAAAGATATTTTGAGATTCATAGGTATCAGACGAAAATCATGTTCTTCATTTATGTCTTTTCTATAAATAGTAGTTCCTGCAGTTACATTTAGTTGTCTGCTCATAAAGATATTTTTATGTTGTTTTGTTTTAATTGTGATCTGTTTTTCAGTAGCTAATAAGGGTGCTGGAGATCCCATATCAACCAACAATTTATTTTAAATTGTGTTCCTGTCTTGTAACAACTTAGGGCCAAAGATTCAAAATTGTGCCACCTGGACTATATTCCTGCTTCTCAGGGATCTTGCTCTGAGATAACATAAGTTTGTACAATAATATTTGCATTGCGTTGTTCCCAGCTCTTCCACAAGAGAAGATGTTAAAACTCACTGAAACATTTTGCCACTTACACAGAAAACACAAACTGAGCTCGGTATATGTGAGGGACAAAGGCAATTGCTATGCATACAACTGTGCAGGTGGGGCTTTGCCTATTCCTTACGTGTCCACACCACACTTCAAGATGCCACCCCTAAGCTGAGCAAACCTAAGATGCTGCAAATGTAGATGTCACTTTTTGAGAAGTGGCAGTAAAATAATTTGGTTTATTGTTAGTATTTTTTCATCTTCAGAATTTGCTCTCCTGAAAGAAAACATAATTACAGATATATGCAATGTGCAATCCTTACTGAGTACTTCCTCGTGAAAGTAGTCGTACTGAAGCCAATGGGAATATTTGCATGAGATAAGTTAATCATATACATGAGTCTTTCGAAGGCTGCAGTGTCAGAGTGACTTGCACTAGCTTTGCCTTTTGCTTTTGTCAGATAATAGGAAAAAAAAGGCATGGGAAACTACTTTAGCATATTAACATTCAAAAGAGTTTCAGCAAGACCAAATAAAGACTAGTTTATGGAACAACAAATCTAAAAATAAAATATAAATCAATTAAAAAAAAATCATGGGAATTTCAAAGCTTGCAAGGTGTTGACTAATGCGTTCTCTTCTTGGTTTAGACCTCTGAGAGGTAGAGTCTGAAGACTATAGGGTTTTTTAAATTTTTTAATCTTTCAGACAGATCTTCAGATTTTGGTACAATGTCTATTGGGAATAGCCTGTGATCAACAAGGAAGTAGCCTGTAGCACTGAATTATCCAGCCTAATATTGTCTTAACTTTCCAGCTATTTCTGAATTAATGCAGGCTGTTAAGAATAAATGGTCACAGGCCCTGGTCCTCATGGGGAACTTTTGCCACTCCAATATCGGCTGCAGGGCAGAAGCAATCCAGGAGTTTTCTGGAGTGTATTGATGACAACTTCCTGACACAGGTGATTGAGGAGCTGACAAAGGGAAAATGTTTTACCGCACCTCATACTTGCAGACAGGGAAGGGCTGGGGGCAGCCTTGGCTGCAGTAACCATGAGATAGTGGAGTTCAGAATCCTGAGAAGAACAAGACAAATATCAGAATCGCAACCCTGCATTTCAGGAGAGCAGTCTTCAGCCTCTTCAGGGATCTGCTTAGAAGAATCCCATGGGACATGGTCCTCAAGAGAAGAGGTGTCCAGGAGATCTGGTTGATTTTCAAGGATTGCCTCTTCCAAGCCAATGAACAAGCCTTCCCAATGTGCAGGAGTCAAGAAAAGGTGGCAGGAGGCCTGCACAAATGAACAAGGAGCTCCTGACAAGACTCGAACATGAAAAAAGGAAGCAAACAAGAGGTGGAAGCAGGGGCATGTGATCCAGGAAGGGTCTAGAGAAGCAGTCTGAGCACACAGGGATGGGGTTAGGAAAGCCAAAACCTATCTGGAGTTGAATCTGGCAGGGGACTTGAAGGGCAACAAGAAGGGCTTCTACAAGTATATCAGTAGCAAAAGGAAGACCAGGGTAAACGTGGACCCACTGCTAAATGGGACAGGGGACCTGGTGACAAAGAACATGGAAAAGCCAAGGTACTCAATGCCTTCTTTGGCTTGGTCTTTATTGGTAAGCCTTCCTCCCTCAGTCCCAAATTCTGGAGAGCAGTGCAAAAACCTGGAGCAAAGAAGACTTACCATTGATGGAAGATAATCAGGTTAGGGAGTACTTAAACAAACTGGAATTTCACAGGCACATTGGACCTGATGGGATGTACCCAGCAATGCTGAAGGAGCTGGCTGATGTTATTGTGAGGCCACTCTTGATTATCTTTTAAGGGCCATGGAGGTTGGGAGAGGTTCCTGAAGACTGGAAGAAAGAAAACACCATTCCTGTCTTCAAGAAAGGCAAGGAAGACCTGGGGAACTACATACTGACCAGCCTCACCTTTATCCCTGGGAAGAAGATGCAGCAAATTATCCTGGAAACCATTTCCAAATATATGAATGACAAGAAGGTAACGGGGAGAAGTCAGCATGGATTTATGAAGGACAAATCGTGCTTGACCAACCTGATAGTCTCCTACAGCGATGTGACTGGCCTGGTGGATGATAGGAGAGCAATGGAAGTTGTTTATCTTGACTTTCAACTAAGGCTTTCTACACAGTCTCCCATAACATCCTCATAGACAAAGTGACAAAGCACTGATTTAGATAGATAAAAGAACAATGAGGTGGACTGGAAACTGGCTGAACTGCTGGGCTTAAAGAGTTGTGATCAAAAGCATGAAGTCCAGCTGAGGGCCAGGGTCGATACTGTTCAACATCTTCATTAATGATCAGGATGATGGGACAGAGTGCACCCTCAACCTGTTTGCAGATAATACAAAACTGGAAGGAGTGGCTGATATGCCAGATGGTTGTGCTGCCATTCAGAGGCACCTTGACAGGCCAGAGAAATGGGCTGACAGGAACCTCATGAAGTTCAACAAAGGGAAACGGAAAGTCCTGCACCAGGGGAGGAATAACCCTGTGCACCAGTACAATGGTGAAGGCTGAACAGCTGGAACACAGCTTTGCAGAAAAAGACCCCAGGGTCCTGGTGGACAACAAGCTGAGTGTGAGACATGACAATGTGCCATTATGGCAAAGAAGACTAACTGTGTCCTGGGCTGCATTAGGAAGAGCAATGCCAGCAGGTCAAGAGAGCTGATCCTTCCCTGCTAACTCAATGCTGGTGTGGCACCATCTGGAGTGTTAGGTCCAGTTCTGGGCTCTCCATTACCAGAAAGGTATGGACTGACTAGAGAGAATCCAGTCAATGTCCAGATAGATAATTAAGGAACTTAAGCATCATTTACATGAGGAGAGGGTGAGAGAGCTGGGACTGCTCATCCTGGTGAAGAGAAGGCTCAGAAGGATTTTATCAATGTGTATAAATACCCGACTGGGGGAAAGTAAAGAAAATGGAGACAGACTCTTCTCAGTTGTGCCCAGGGACAGGTCAAAAATGCAGTGGACCCAAATTAAAATAAATAAATAAATAAATAAAAATCTATCTGAACACAAGAAAACATTTTTTCCATGTGAAGGTGGTCAGACACTGGAACAGGTTGCCTGGAGTGGTTGTGGAGTCTCCATCTGTGGAGGTATTCAAAACATTACTGAAAAAGGTCCGGGGCAGCCTGCCCTAGGTGATCCTGCTTGAGCAGGAGGGTTGGACTAGATGATTACCAGAGGTCTTTTCACACCTCAACCATTCTGTGATTCTGTAATGATGCATGTAACTCAGGGTGGGGATCCAAAAATAAGATTGCTTATACACAGAGTGTTTCTCAAGTAAAATAAAATTATTCTGGGAAGGAATTAGGGATTGAAATATACCTTAAATTCTAATTGAAAGGAAAGAAGAAATGATTGTCCAATTGAAAATATTTGTCACCAACTTGAAAAGGAGGCTTTCAGGAATTTTTCAAGCAAGTTCTGTAACATATACAGAAATAGATTATTTCCAAAGTATCTTGCAATGGTTAAATTTCTTGCTGATATTTTAAGCCAAACTGAATTACTGAATGAAAACAAATGTCAAAATATGACTGGTCTGAAAGACGCATTTTTAATTTTTCTTAGTGTGATGGAGAAGAAAAGAATAAATCACACATAAAATTCTCAAAAGGTGTTATTTCACACTGCTGGTGTAATCAGCAGAACCTTAAAAACATGACTCAGATTTGGGGCAAAAGTTTGCTTGTTTGAGTAGCAAAGTGTCTTCTTAAGACCTGGTATATAAAGGTTTTCATATTTTTTTTTATTGAGATGGGAACGTACAGGTCTGCAAGTGATTTAGGACATAATGGGTTTTTTTTACATAAATTTGCTCACTCTAAGTTCACAAGGAATTCACAGAGGAATAATTTGCTATATGTCAAAGTTACAGAAAATCTTTGGCATTTCTTGGATCGCTGACCATGCAAAGAACTGTGGCAGTTCATTTTTCATGATTCCCTTATCCTCTGGTTGAAGACAATGGATTGCTACTGACGATGGTCCCAACTATGCCTTTTCAATCCAAGAAAGGGATCCAGCAAAGCCTGGCCTTAGAAAAAAAGATCATAGGAGTAACAATGTGTAATGTGAGGACCTGTGTCAGCCTGAAGGGCTAATAATCACAATTAATGGTCTACAATGGGGGAATAAATTTATTTGGCAGGCTGTCACAGTCACTGACAGCTTCATGAGATGGGGGAATCCAGCTCTGCTCTGATGGGCTTTCTATATATTCCAATCTTCTATGACATTTGAGGAGTCCTTGTGGCCTTAAGGCTTCTGTGATACCCGTGTTGTGGCTTCAGGATGGCTGGAAGGTTGAGGAAGGATAATGGAAGAATCCATATTCAGATGCATCATGAACTACCGTTATCACTAAGTCCTACTAGGGAGCTGAGCTCTCTTTCTGAGCAGTGATAACCCAGAAGTATCTTTGGTGTAAACTCCTTGTTCCCCTCTTGTTCCCTTGTTTAAGCTGAGATATGTTCAACACCTGTGCTTCTTCCTCAAATCTGCTGTTGCTTTCCAGAGCTCTGTTGTCACAGATTGCATGCTTGGGAAATGTTAATAAGTGTTTTCTGTGCAAAAGTACAGTCCATGC
Organism: Gymnogyps californianus; assembly: GCF_018139145.2. Classification (NCBI taxonomy): domain Eukaryota; kingdom Metazoa; phylum Chordata; class Aves; order Accipitriformes; family Cathartidae; genus Gymnogyps; species Gymnogyps californianus. The sequence continues at coordinate 84,846,842 of NC_059473.1, read as the reverse complement.
TATTGGTGTGTACTTAAAGTGACACAGTCCTGAACGATTTGATCACAAACCATTTTTTCCAGATGACCTCTTCTGATTCAGTGGGCAGAATGGGCAACAGTTGCTTATTGATGAGCTTATCAAAATTTGGTTTTCTTTTCAGTACTTAGTATATACTTCCTACACATTATACATACACTGCTGTGGAAACAGCCTTACTAACATTTATGTTGGCTTTTTCTATGCCATTGATCACAAGTGCTTGATTTTTTCATAAACATTAAATAACTTTTTATCCAGCAGGCTCATTTTAAAGATATTTATCCTATTTTCAAGACAAAAAAAAGACATTAAGGAGATTTAAAAAAAAAAAACCAACAAAACACCCCTGTTTGAAAATCAGAGACAATTCAGACTTGATTTTTCAAAGCACTTAGATATATGCAATATTTGTATGTTAAAAAAAGCCCTCTAAATGGCTTCTGTATTAGCAGCATTTACTAGTTCTGAAAATCAGAATCCTCACATTGTTAAACAACCTAGAAAAAGAGGAAAACAGTATCAGTAAGTAACTGTGAAAGGTACCATTTAAGTGACTTGTATGGAAATGAGTCACTATGGAAAAATCAAGGACAGAGTCAAATTCAGGGATAGAAATCAAATTCATTCTGTTCTTCTCCTCTTGAGACCACCTGTTCTTTGCCTGCAATTCCCTATAATGTTCTATAAAATATTTTTTGCAGTAAGAAAAACTCCTACAAACAAATAAAGTTCAATTAAAAAATGGATCACTAAATTTTCTAATTCATATGTCACAGGTCCCTAAAGTTCATCCACCTGCAACTGAATTGAATCCTAGAAATTCTATCTGGCTGCAGCATAACCTATCATTTTAAGTCATGAATTCCTGAAGGGCATTTTCTATTGGGCTGTTTTGCTTACTCTGTATGAACACTGGCATCAGTTTCTCTAATATTAAAACATTTATTAAAATATCATTTGTTATTCATCTCAATTTTTTTTTTTTTTAAGGCACTTGGATATTTTCTCTAATGCATCTGATTTAAAGATGTTTATTCTGAAGAGCCATTAGCATAAGTCTTGGTTACTAATGGGGCGGAAACTCTACTTCATCATCTCATGTTTTACAAGAATATCAGCCAGCTTCTCTTTAAGTACATGTTAGAAACATTTATTAGAATCTTCCTGTCTCTGCATGCTTTTGAATTTGTTTTTTTTTAATTATTATTTAATTTTATAGCTCTCTTTTTATTGATAAGTTGTGAGGGCTTTTATTCTTAGTAGTCTTTAAAAATCTGTGTTTTTACTGACAGCTGTAACAATTATGATGAGTTTTTTAGTTTTAACTTCATATATCCATTTCCTATATTTCATAATATTTAAATACTTTCGAAGTAAAATAAATTGACTAATAACTATTTTAGTGGAAAAAATCTGCTTTCTACATGAATCATAATAGTTTTAACCAACGTTGTGTAGGAACTGTATGTTTTTAACTTTCTACCTAGACCTTTGTAAAGATTTCCTTGTTTTCAGACAACTTTTTTAGTCTCTTGTTTAGTTTTGTTTTTCCAACCCTAACAATTTCTTCCCAATAACTCTCTTCAGCACTGGGAAATTATTCTCTTTGAAACATCACAAATATTATTGGTTGGGGCTTTCCTCTGCTTGCCTGTATATACTTCACAAAATATCAATTTTGAATACAATGATTAAATTAATTTTTATCAATCAAAATGAAATCCAAAGTACACTAACTCTTGGGTACAAAGTGTACAACAACTTTTATTTCAAAAAATCATTATTTATAATTTTTAGCTACTCCAATCATGTTTTACTAGCCTGTGTTGCACTTTCAGACTATCTGTTAGATAATTCTCCCATAACACCTTATTTTGTTTCCTGCATCCAAGACTGCTGCTCCAGATATAACCCTTGCTATTCTCTCATTTGGTCTGTTGATTTATAGCAAGCATTGACCAAAGACTCTCCTGAATCTTGTGGTCCTTTTGCCCCTTTCATCATTATGTTATTCTTAAAAACGCTATAGAAGATTTCAATCTTCTAACCATATAAAATGTTCCACCAGTTTTCAGTTATGGCAGTTACAGCAATTTTCTTATTAATTGGAGTTTTTGCTGCTTACACCTTTCTTTAGCTCTAAGCACAAATGAAAATTTCAATTAGGGTTAATTTTGTAACCTTCTTCCTGTTTGTGTCTCATTTATTATTGCAGCTAACCTCCAACTATGAATATTGGACCTTGTAACTGAAGCTATTTCTTTAATGTGGTCCTCTCCTGTTCTGGAATGTAGACCCATTTGCAACAAAACTTAAATCTTCAACTTCCCAGCATTAACACAATAGGGTGAAAGGACAGACAGGCCCTTTAGAGTGCAATTTGTCCCATCCTAAATGTGATATATAAGACAAGGAGATAAATCACATTTTAGAAATGCCCATATATCTATTAACTGCTAAGATATTGCAAGCCAAGAAGCATACATTTCATATCTTCCTTGTAAATGACTAAATTCAGACATCTTGAATCTCATCTTTGAAGATGAACTTTGCTTCTTTCTTTTATTTTACTCCTGTGCATTTTGCCCGAACAGCAGAGGTATCAAAAGTTATGAACTTCTGGGACTTTGCAGGTCGGGATTTAGGTCTTTAGTGTCTAACCATTTTTCAATTTGTGTTTTCAAGGATGATTTTTATTTGTTTGACACGGACATAAATTTCCAGGAAAACAGACTATCTTTCCTCAGGAGAGCTTAATTTTAATTGAGTAAAATAATTAGATGATCTGATCTTTATCATATTTAATAATAGTATTCTTTAATAGCCAACAATATTAATAATAAAACAACAGTTATGATGAAAATCTAGTTCTTTCTTCTGTAATTCTTTGAAGAAGTATTTGCGTAAGTTATATGTTGCAAACACAGTTCTAATTTAGGTAAGAGAGGGAATACAGAAAACCTTGGAATTATGCTATTTAAACCTGTTTAACAGCTTTCTGAAGAATAGGAATGAAAAGTTAAGTTTAGAGGTAGAAGACATACCTCCTGGAAATTGCATCCCAGCAGGGGCTTATTTTTAACAGCCTATCCCTACAATTTTCAGTTTTCAACAGGGGATATGAGTATGTTCCTACACTCAGAGCATCATGCTCTCATAAGAATTGGTATGTTCAGTTTTAGATTATTGGTTGTATAATTAAATATATATTTTTTTAATTATATAATTTATAATATTACATTTTAACCCATTGATTACTGACAGCTTTGCTCAAGTTATTATGCCCAGTATGAGCTTGTATGATTGAAAACTGTATCAAGCACAAAATATATATTGAGATTAATTTGTCTTTTATTTTTGGATAGGAAAAGGTTAAAAGTGTAGTGTCAAATCCAAGGTAGTTATTAGGAAATTCTTCTGGGAATTTGACACAAAGTGTTAACGAATCTAGCAGCAAGTGTCGCAGTATCTTATACTTAAGGGTTGGGATATTATATTTCTATGCCACCCATATACTCTTTCAAGTATCAACTACCCTGGCTTCACAATGGCACTTTTATATATATGACACGATTTGATATGCATATTTTCAGTCAGCAGTGCTAGGTTAAGCAGTCTGCAAAACTCCAGCCTCCGTTCCTGTTCATTGTTCATGCCTTCAGCCACTTCTTACATTCACCTGCACAGCAATTTGTGTGGGTGTGCACTAGGATGGGGAACTGATCCTGATGGAAAAAGTTGTTTTTTCTTTTGCTGGGTTCCTTTTTAAATGCATCAGTTACCCATTTTGGTTCACCGTGTGACCCCATAAATACTTAAGGCTAGTACGGAGACAGAAATGAGTGCTAGTGTGGGATAGAAAATGGGTCATGAATTGCCAAAATTGGCTTTAGCAGTGTTATTGTGGAACACTTAATACAGCCAGAGTGGATTATCAGGCCTATCCAAAAGCAAACAGGATGTTGTGACAGACAGTTTATGGAGCAAAAGGGAGTGTGAGAGAGACGCTGGAAGAATGAATGGGGGGGGAAAGGAAAAGAAAATAAATGCACGCAAATGGTTCAATTTTAAACAAAATTTAAACACTAATCACAAGCTTGCATCTAACTTCTTGTGTCTCACTTTTTGATTTTAAAAGTCTCTTTGTGTAGGGTGCCAGAGATGTAGACCTGGGGGACAGCAATGTCCTGACAGCTGCCCTCAGGAGCAGACAATGGTTATAGAACATGCCCCAAGACACATTTCTGAATTTTGTTCATGCTGTTCAATGTAAACCACAAAAATGCACCTCTGGAGCAGACTCTAGCAATCTTTTTCACCCACTGTGCCCCTTTCCCTCCACCTTGCCTCCCCAGCCATAGGCTACAGGGGAAGGGTGATACAGACATTCTTTCTGACTCAGCAATGCTTAAATGATGTTTTGCACAGCTGAAATATTTCTGTGGGATGTTCTGCCTTTCTTCCTCTTTCAAACATTAGTGGATAGAGAAATCACGAAGATATGTGTCTGAAGCCCCCTGGACAAAAGTGGTCTGGTTCGCTACGTTCCTGTGTGCAAACTCAATCTATTAGGCAGTGTACAGGTGAGTAGTGGTAGCACTGTCCCCTGCTTCCCTGACCAGACTTCAAAATAAAATAAAAATAAATTCCTTTTTCTTTTGCTTCATTACAAGATGCATGATCTGTGAAGTCAGAAAGAACTCTGAAACCTGCTGCATTGCTAGACCGTTTATTTTGAACAATACTGTATGCATGTGTATGTATGCATGTGTGTGTAGGAGATGAATATTTGCCTGTGTGTTAGCAGGTAAAGTATTGCTAAGGCTTTGTATGCTTCATAATTCAGTGGTCAGAATATACAATTTATACATGAGACACTCATTTCATCCTTGCTCCTTGCATTTCATTTCCTGAGGCTTCAATGAATGTAACAACAAGAAAACTCCTGAACTGCCAGGGGCTGTAATCATGTCAGTTTTTATAAGCAAAGTAAGGCTGGGGATGTTCAGTGCTGGCTGGAAGAACTTCAAGGAGAAAAAGGGGAGGTAGAGCATGTTCATATATTGTACATAAAGCTGCCAGTACTATTTCATTTTGTAGATATTTCTGCCGTATCTCACATTTGTAACTTTAGAATTATATTTTTTATAAAATTAAATGCAAGCGATAGTCAGGCAAGATTAATTCATGCAATTTATTCATGTAAAATCCATGGTAAGATAAACATTGCTTTCTGTCTTTCATATGAGTCATGTAATACTTTCCTTAATGATGAAATAACATATGAAGCAGTATTAAACGTATGTGTGTTTGGAATTCAACTTAAATTCTTAGTGCAAGTTTCAGCTTTATATTGATTTGCTTACAGCTACAATTTGTAACCTTTCTATTTACTTTCTTTGCTAGGATTTATTATCCCTTTTACATAAAGGGAAATCAAATTTGAGAGAAGTGACTTAAACTGGTCATTTTGCTAGTGGTAGTCAGGGGTAGAGGGTAGGAGTGAAATGCCTTGGAAACCCTTTTTCTGGATAAAAAGAAGTGTAGTCCTCCAGCCCCATGCCCTTTCAGATGCATGTATGGCAGAGGCTTCTGTAGGCAAGTGCCTGGGACACTGCTTGCAAAGCTGTATGTGCATTTGCACGCTCAGGGACAGAGACTCATTCGTATGTCCTGGATATCCAGGCTGCTCAAGATATCCAAGGCAGTGCAAAATCCCACAGAAGGCTGCTTTCTTTTTTCAGACTGGGCACCACAGTATTTTAAATAATAACAGGATTACAGCACTAATTAGGACTGGGAAGCCATGAATGAGGCTTAATGCCTGTCTGTCTGGTTACCAGCTCTCTTTGGTACCTATCAGGGACAGACTTTTTAGTAGGGCCTGTAGCGATAGGACAAGGGCTAATGGTTTTAAACTAAAAGAGGGCAGATTCAGACTAGATAGAAGGAAGAAATTTTTTATGATGAGGGTGGTGAAACACTGGAACAGGTTGCCCAGAGAGGTGGTAGATGCCCCATCCCTGGAAACATTCAAGGTCTGGTTGGATGGGGCTCTGAGCAACCTGATCTAGTTAAAAATGTCCCAGCTCGTTGCAGGGGTGTTGGACTAGATGACCTTTAAAGGTCCCTTCCAACCCAAACTATTCTATGATTCTATGATTCTATCAGGAAGCTAAATGTTCTCTCACCTCGAGCGTGCCAGGAGTGGTTTCTCTGCTCAGACAACTGGACCCACTGGACAGCACATGCCTCCAGCCTTTCTGAGGTAAGCATGGTGGAATTCATTGGAAGGGGTATGTAGTACACAACACAGTGTACAGAATACACGATGATGCTGTATTCATAAAGCAATGTCATTCTTTGGCATTGTGTGCCCTTGTTTTACTTGCTAAATAGAGCTGCATGTTAGACAGCTTTGTATGACATTGTAATGACAGACCCTTTGATTGTGAACTCATGCAAAACAGGAAGCTATGGCTTAGCTACACATAGTTTAAATTTCACAATTCAAATGTATGTTACTTTCATACACTTTGTACATTCAGTTGGTAAAGGAGTGCATTGTGATAATAGGACACCTTTACACTGCCACATTGGCAGTTATCATTCAGTCTCATATTAATGATTAATTTCTCTTAAAGAAGATGAATTGAGTCCTGCTGTTTTAAAATGTTTCCTACTGGTGTCTGCTGGAGTTACATGATGTGTTGATTAACGTAGAAGCTTTGACGAAAACAGGATAATTTGGGGGAAAAATAACCAAAAAATTTAGCTGAAATAATAAAATAGCAAAGCAACTGCCCAGCTGGACTAATCTGAAACTGTGCCAAAACATTAAAGAGGAAATAGTAAATTTCATTTAAACTACAGTTCACCGAAGTGATACTAATGCTAATATTTAATGCTAATGTAAATCAGTCACAGGGTGCATTTGAAGCCAGTGGCACAGCAGGCCATAGGTACCTCAGTCCCCCTTTGGAGCCCATCTTTGCTGAATGGTTGGGTGAACTGGGTGGGTATCTGTCTGTCTGATGTGAAACATTTGCAAGAAACACTTGTGGGTCAGTACTCTGGGCAGACTTGGCAGAACCTCAACCTAACAAGCTAGGTGACCTTTCTGAGCCTGAACATACCGAAATACATACTCAAATGCCTCCAGAAGGTCATACCTGCCAGGGTGTGAGTCAAGCCTCCTGTCAAAAATGTCCCATTATACATGGGTACTAAGAGAACAAGCAGGAGCCTGAGTCTGTAGCCTAGAGGATAGATCATTCAACTGAAAATGTCCTGGTTCCTTTCTAGATCTTGCTCCAGAGTCCTACTAGTTCTGGGTTTGGCATCTGACGTGGAACTACTTACATCACGTTTTGGATTTGATCTTTTTAGCTAGTAAACTGGTTGAATATCTTTTAACATAAAAGACAAAATTGAATTCTTCAACATTTTGAAAGATATTTGGCAGATATCATTTTACAGCATGCACAGGAAAACCTCTTGGTTTGTTTGGGGTTTTTTGGGGCTTGGGGCTTGGGTTTTTTTGGTTTTTGGGTGTTGGGTAGGTTTTTTTGTTTGTGTGTTTGGGATTTTTTTTGTCCTTCAGAATTGTGAGAGCATTTTTACATTTTGTGTTAGGTTTTGTTTGCCAGTCTTGTGCTACTCATCTGCTCAGAATAAATAGTACAATGGTTTATTGAAAAATAAAATCTGCAGACAGTGAGTGCCACATTCCATTGCCCTAGTCCTTTAATATGCTATCCAGTTAAACTTTCTCTATGGAGATTGACCAAAGAAGCAACAATCAACAACTGGTATAACTACAGCATCTCTCAGATTGCATGGGATCTCCTCTTAATTTTTGCGGGGCAAGATACATTTGGCTAAAAGTGGAGAGGATGTGTGAAATGCAATCCTGTTAGCATCAGAAATGTCTCAGCCTGCCACAAATTACCAATTTAACAGACAAAGGAGCTCCTTTACACTTCAATATGAGACAGAAATATTTTTTTCAACTTGCAGAAGTTATTGATCTTTGTTTGAATACATAAAAAAAAAATCACAGCCTGAAAGATGGCCCCAAGGAAAAAGCAACAAGGAAGTCTTTTAATAGGAAGAGTCTTCATTGATTGTTAAATACAGTTGTATAATAAATTTTAGATCTTATATACAGTTAAATAATAAATTTTAGTTTTGATATAATTCCGTTGACTTCAGTGGAGCTGAATATACCAGGGCCTGAGTCCCCAATTATCATGATTACTGTTGAAGTTTTAATTCACTTAGTTTTTACATATATCCTTTTTTATTGAAAAGAAATCAAAATGTTATACTGGCATCAAGAAATCATTGTTTCAACTGGAAACACAGCATAGAAATTAAATAATTAACTTTCGCAATATCTTTATCAGGTAGGCAGATAAGCACCACTACTCCTATTTGGTAGATGGAAAAATATGGGCTGAGGTACTAACACCAGATCACACAACAGTTTGGTGCAATCTGGGTATAAACTCTGAATCTCAAACCCAAACTTGTGCTCATAAGACCCAGATCACACTAGTGGTTTGGTTTTTTGTTGTGGGTTTTTTTTTTTCTTTTTTTAAATGTTCCCATATTTCAAGGGTCTGTAGACTGCATGGTTTGAACATATGTAAAATATAGTTTTGAATGTGTAATGTGAACCTACACATTTATTAGCACATGTTGGTGACTGAAAACTGAGTGATTTATGCTGCTACTGCTTCCAGAATACTGTGATAACACGCTGGCATGTAACGTTGGACTTAGGTGAAATTAAAGCCCACATCTATACTAATAAATCAAATAGTGTCCAGAAATTTTCACAGGCATCAGGACAAGATTGTCTATATTAAAAAACTGTTACTAATCCTTTGCACATGCCATTTAGAGATCTCTTGGACAATTCCCAGACACAGTTCAAGATGTAAAATATTCTAGGGACTGTTCCTGCTACGCAGTTTGCAAGCAACCATCCTGCTTTGGACATCTGGGTAACGTGCTACCTTGGTCTAGACCAGACTGTCCCTGTTAGCCAAAGAGCTTAGTAATGTTCATGGGCACCATTTAGTCTCTTCTATAGACACAGCTACTTGTCTAGATCCAAAACTGTGATCCAGAATATGCACACCACTTATACTCTACAGGTTCCTTCCTTTCCAACATGAAATTTTTTTCTGTCACTGAGGATATCTTGGGTTTCAGAACATCTACTTCTAGTTAGAAATTGTTTTATTTGTGGTGTGAAGATGACTCATACAGTTCTGAGGAGAGAAACACTTTTCAATTCTTCTTTTTTCTTTTTTTTCTTTTGTCTCAAGTAACTTCAGAAGTTGATGTAATGGATAATGAGTTTGTTTTCCCTTTTCATCTTCTGTAAACACAACCATTTTTTTTGTTTTATTTTACTTTTAAGTGAAAGGAGTGTCTTGAATGCTGCCTAGAAGCCAGATTTGGAAACCAAATTATTGAGTACTTACTTGCATAAGCACTCTCATGACAGGTCAAAGAAATCAGCCTAAGTTAGTTAGTTAAGTGCTGCATGTTAAGTGACTACAAGGAGAGTTAGATATATTAAATGGTTTCTTAAGAAGCCTAATTTTTTTAAGGGAATGAGAGCAAAATCTTCATGTTTTAAGGAGTGAGATCTAGTAGCTAATCTACCAGACAAAATAAAAAATGATTTAGCATTTACCTTTCCTCTGTAAAGAAAGTATACCAGAAATCATCTTTTCTGTAACAGCTCTTAAAATCATGTATATTGGGGAAGAGAGTAGGGGCTGGCTTTAAGTACAATTCTAATCAAAATGTCACCATGTTTATTGTTTTCAGGTATTTTTAAAAGGCAAATGAGGTTTTGTTTGTGCTAACCTTCTTGGTAATCACCAGGAATAAACGTGTTATGTGCCAGTTAAAATGCTCATGTACTTCTTCAATCCTTTTGTCTTCAGAGACAGCACAAGAGAAGGCAGAATTTTTGCCTGTTGAAGAAAACTGACAATTTATGTGTAGGCGAAATGAGAACTGACTTTAATTTCTGACACCAGGAAGTTATCTGATAATGCAGAGGAATCAGATTTGTCAAGTGAAAAGAGACACCTTATTGCGTAGTAACTTGTCAGGTTATTTAGGTCTATACTGAAAACAAATTGGCTGATGCAACATTTAAAAGCGTACAGGTGATTTCCAGCAATCTTGTCTGAAGTTTGCAGAGTATTTGTTGATAGATTTTGCTCTTAAAATCTCAGTACTTATGTTGGCACACAGGTTATGGAGATTATGGAGCATCCATCACTAGAGATTTTTTTTTTTGCTGAGGTAAAGGAACATCTGTTAAGGATGTACTAAAGACATTTGATCCTGCTTCCACACAGGGAGAAGCACTACATGACTTCTTCAAGTCCCTCAAAATATTACATTTCCTTTAACTCTGTATTGCAGTGAACTGAACATTATGAGTTTATCTTGGCATTACCATGGGTTCTGTTTAGTAGACTGACAATTCTAAAAGGTACCACATAAATGTGCATCGATATCAATAAACAGTAACAAAAAGCAATCAGACAAATTGAAGGGACTAAAGGTCTTAAGACTGATTCAGCATTACAGAAACTAAATTTGAAGGTGACAGTTCGCCTTTTCCTCCTAACTATTATGCACTAATCTGTCAGTTTTGCTCAGCAGAGTCCTGACATGGCACTGTGCAAAATTACGTATTTCTTATTTTTTGTGGCACCAGCGTTGAAGTAAATTTAGCTGTTATTGTTTTGCATGTACAACTCTTCACACAGCTCCATGGGGAGCTATGTAGTCATAACCAGAAACAATTCATGATGCTGTAGGAAAATAAGAAATATTAGTAGAGTTAATAAACAAAACTGTCTAAAGATGACTGTTTCACATCCTTATCATTTCTAGTGGCTACCCAGTGATTTTTTACGATATATTCACTAGATATCCATCCTAAGCTTCGACTAGAGACAGGCAGGCTAGTTAAGAAAACAAGAGCATATCATTTTGGTACTTGCAACCACTGCTGTATAAGGGTTTACAGTATGTATTTGTCTGAAGCAAAGGAATGTTTGCAAATTCTGAAAAAAAAAATCATTGTATGCCAAAAGACAGGTTTTGTTTAGCCTAAACAAAAAAGCCTACTGATATCTTCTTCTTGTCTATATTCTTTTTGCCTTCCCTTCAAAAGAATATACCTTAGCAGATGAAACCACGTTTCATAATATTTTGGCCAGAAAAAGGAACTAAAACCAACGCCTTTAATAGACCAAGGCCAGTGCTCATTTCCCAGGTCTTGGAAAGCCAATTAGGCCTTGCACTGGGCCTGTTTTTCTCTAGCAGTGAGATTTCAACTCAGATCATCGCAAGTAACTGAAGTTTTATTTTCCAACATTACTGTTCTTTTCTTTGTTTGGTTTCATCTTGTTTTGTCTTGAGCATGCAGGCTCAGACTTCAATAGTGACTACAACATCAGCAACTGTCCATCTCAGCTTCTTTCTCCTGAAAGAACAGTGAAATCCTCAATGTTAAATACAATTTTAAAACTGTTAACAGAAAATGTCCTTAGAAACAAAAAGGACACAAGGCCAGAAACTACAGCAAAACTTCCTAATATTTTCCATTTTGAGAGCTTAAATTGCTTTATTTTTTAAGTTTCTTTCCTTTTTCCCTGTCTCTTGTAGGAGAACTAAAAGGCTTTTTGATTATAATTGTTTGCCATGGGATAAAGGATGACATCATAGGTCTAGACTTGAAATGTCACTCCCCTTCCACTGTCTGGTGTAGCACAATAACAAAATCATGTCAACAACTCTGACTGAACTCCATCAAAATGGCCACCCTTCATATATACATCTTTCAGGTTTATGCTCTTTTAAACTATTTTTAAAAATATCTCTTTTCTAAACATTGTAAAAGTATCATAAACTAAACCTGAAGGGTTTATGGCATGCCCTTGAGGTCACTCTCCTTGTCTTTGCCCACACAAACATACATTTCTATGTATACATCTATATGTATATGTATAGCCAAAAAAATGTGTAATACTTTCTACTAGGGCTTGAGATTTAAGCAGGAGTGGCAGATATGCCTTCCTCTGGAGCTTAACCTACAGCAGAAGACATAAAATCCCTAATACTGTGTAATAATAGTTATATTTCTCTAGCCTAAGCTGCTGAGGTGAGTGCTCTTGAATAACAGGGTCATACTGTCTGTTCTCAATGGTATCAGTAGCGGTTTAGAGAAATAAGTTTGTGTATGTTAGAAATGGCCATAAAGTGTTATAAACTGTTGGTGGTGTATTTTGACTCCTACACAATCCCTAGTGGCATGATGCTGGTAATATACAGCATTGTATTCTCAAGGACTGAATAGTAACTGCAGAAATAGGAGAGAAAAATTCAGTCAGGAAAGCCCTAATGAAAATTGATTGGAGAGGCTGGAGGATAGAGATATAGTATATCCGTTCAGCAGGAAACCTAGCTGCAGTCATTTTTTTTTCCCCTTTTTCATCTAACTTATAGGCTAGAAACAAAGATAAACCCAGATCTCTGGATCCAGAGGAAAACTAATACTGTATTTAGTGTGCCAAATTTTCTGCTGGTATATCTTGATACAGCTCAATTGACTTTAATGGAGCTTGGCTATTTTTCACCAGCCAGGAATTTGGTCTATTGTAGTAGGAATGTTCTCACTGAACTTGCTGGATGCTTTCAGTTATATTCTTTTCTATTATTGCAATTGACTTATACCTTTCTGAAAGTTGAGGGAAAGATTTGAGGTAAAGGGCTGAAAATTCTCTGATTTGTCTCATGAAAGAGAATAATTTCCTTTAAAATAAAATTGTTTAGATATTTTAAAATAATGTTAAATTAAAATTACATGTTGGTTAGTATTTTTTAAAGTGTTTTAAGTGACATAGCTCTGAATGCTCTTAAATTATGCTCTTTCATTTGAAATCAATAACAAAGTTTATTTACCTCTCTCAAATGGAAGTCTGACAATATCTTTAATGTCTAGATACTTTGCTTGTGATTGTCTAGGTGATGTGGAATGATACTGCACATAGTTCTTCTGTAATAAAGCCACATAATAGTAAATCCCAGACCAGATAAAAGGCAAAGAACTACAGAATACACTGTGCCACTGTAAGATTACAGAACCAGCATTTAGAAAAAGACTCCTTAATGTGTCTAAAGGTCCTGTATAAATGTGAAAAAGCCATCAAGGGAGTTGAATGGAGTAAAATTATTATAAAGTTATGCTTTTTTGGATACTTACAGGAAATAGTCTATTTTTTTTACTTTTGTAAGTTTTAAAGAGAAGAAATACTTGAATGTGTTTTTAGGTAGAACATATTCCCAAGTAGGCGGACAGTACATGTATAAGAGAGACCTCTAGCTGTGGAATGCTGATAAGGAGCTAAATATAGTCCTGTAGGTGGGGTGGGCTGAATCAATAGGTTTGAACAAGAGAAGTCAATTGGAGTGAGTGCATCCAGAGTTTTGAAAATATCAAAAAAGCAATTTTACGTTGCATTTTCAAATGGAGAAAAAATGAGGATGAATATGTACCTATCCACTAAATTTTGTGTATTTGTTTGTGGAGAATAGATTGTGTTTGGTTCTTGATTTAGCTGACAAGATACTCAATAGATGAACATCTTTTTTTTTTCTGTATGCAGTACTGAGTTTTCACATAAGGTAGGAGTAGTTACAGAGTTGCTGACTCTTGTCAAGTCTGGAGTGGATTTTGTGCTTAAGCATGATGTGAAGCATCCAAAGATTTTTAAAGTAAACAAGCAGTCAAATGAAAAAACAGCTCATTAGTGTATCTACACAGTTTAGGCAATTCTCAGATAGTCAGCAGTTGAAAGTGAGGTTTCAGGATCATTGTTTTTGACATAAATGTTCTTCAGTTATTATTTGTTTATTTTTGCTGAATGAAGATATTTTCCAGGTTTTTGGCCAGGAATAGTGGGAAACCGTTGCCTGACTAGAAATGAAGGCCTTCTTGGCTGACTAGCTTTCCTCAGATGTTAAAAGATCTGCCTCAGATGTTAAAAAAAATAATGTACTTTCATCTAATTTGTAATTGGACATCCAAAAAGCTTAATCTTAAAGTATGAACATCTTTAAAACTTAAAACAAAAAGTCAAAGCACATAAATAGCTCTCAAAGCCTGCCACTTTGAGCAAAAGGAGGTAAAAGTTACAGAAATTGGAGGGAACAGGAGTACAGATATTTCGTTATTCAGAAACTAGAAAAGGGTGATTACATTGTGCTGCTATATGGGAAAGTCAACTTCATTGTGGAGGACAATAAAGGAAATAGAAAAGGCTTTGAGGAAGTGTAAGACAGAAGACTGGAAGGAGTATTTGTGCTGACAGCTGTGATCGAGGCTAAAATAATGACACCTCTGTAGCATAAAATTTTATGGTGGAAAAGAGGAAAAGTATCAGTGATTAAGCACTAAATTTTGTCTTACCAGAAAACAATTACTAACGTGAAGGGAGAGATTAGAGATTGTTTACTGTCAGATTGTCTGGCATTTTTTCATGTAATACAGAGTCAACTTTAGCATCTGAATCAAATGACAAAAGAACTTATTTTGCAGAGTTAAATTTATTGAGGATATTCACTAAATTCAGGGATGTTTTGGAAAGGTATAGAAGCTAAGTATGGTTTCCTGTAGAGATGCTGTTATACCTAATGACAGGTAAACATCATGGTGACTGGAATATTAGAAAAGTTGGAGATAAATGGATTACTGTAGGGGTGAACAAACTATTAGTTAAGCACAAGAATACTCACAGAGTGCATCTACATTAATGTTCAAGCAGGAACGTGCTTTTTAAGAGATCTTTCTTGTATCCCCTTTTCCTCAAGGTCTAGCATCTAGTGTCCCCTCTTCCTTCTCCCTGGTTCATACTGTGGAAAGCTCTCAGAGCTCATGAACTAGACTTCTCTTTGAGGGACTTAAATCAGAAGATGTACTCCAGGACCACATGTGATATTATCCAACTGCTAATTGAGTGCCCACCCCCCGGATCAGACTAAAGCTATGCCAAAGTAACTTCCCCTCATCATCAGCTGTTTCACTCCACAGATTCAATCCTGTTGGCTGTACTACTTGTTAATGTAGACCACACTCAACCATGAGCTTCATAAAGTGCCATACGCTCCTCTTTCACCACCCAGAAATGGATGCAACATCATTTATATAGATCAGAAGGAGAAGAAGAGAGTAAATCAGGATGAATTCATTTGGTTATAAATGTTTCATGCCAACAAAAATATTTACACCAAGTGAATACTTGTAGTAATATCAAAACGAATTTAAACATGGTCTTGTATCTAGAGATCTTTTCTTCATGCAGCAGAAACAGGTATTTTATACATCCTAGCAAACATCTATAGGTATACACAGACATAAATTTATATAAACACAACAAAATATTCAAGGTTCTTTAATATGGTACAAATGCCAAATTATAACAAAATTTAAAATTAATTAGATAGTTAGCAAAGTGCACTGAAGGATTTTTTTCTTTTCAGTGCAGCAGAAATACCGGCTGCGCAGTGCTGTGTATGATTTATTTATAGGCTCCTAATGAAGACATATCTAATCATCATAATTAATTGGTATTTTTGTGCTTTGGGGCCTAATCACAGAAACTTTCATATGTTGGCTCAAACTGATCTTAGCTGTGAGGCAAAAATTCAGAAGAAAGCTTGATTTTTCTTTGTTCAAGTTTGCTTTTCCATTGAGCTTAACTACTGTGTGGTGACTATAACTTAACCCTCAAAACACAGCATATGTTGAAGTGCTGTGAAAATGAGCTAGGAGAGGATGATTTGCAGGGATAACATTACATGCCAACCTTTTCATATTTGCTGTGGGAATTTGCTTAAATGAGGCCTAATTTTAACCCTGTTTAGTCAGCATCACAGTAAAATAATCCAGTAATTTTTGTAACAATCCATACAATTTCCTGATATTTCTTATTGTTTTGTATCCTGAACTCATGTATATGAAAAAATATAAAATATCTTACAGCTCTGTATATGTGCTGTTCAGTTGTGATTATATGTTCGTGCAATTGTCTACATTCCCCATCACCCTACTAGTAGTCAATAGATAAATATTATGAGTTAAGAGTCTGGTTTCATTTTAATTGCTGAAACTAAAGTACCTTTTATTTTATATGAGATCAATTCTCCACAGGTATTATAGAATTAAATTCTGTTCTCTGTTTTAAATAAACATGTACATATAAATATATATAGTGCAATATGGAAATATATATATGCTCTTTGGCTGCACAAATATAACTCCTTTTTCAATCCTTCAAATATGGCTGATGCATATACCATTTCATACCCATGAAATGAATACCCCCACCTTCCTGTGTCATAAATGACTTGGGTATGATAGGCCTTCATTACAGCAGCAACAGCCCTTTCATTTTTCGTTAAAATACCTGTTCAAAAAAGTAGCTGCAATAATCATCTTCTATCTTGCCAGGTATTGGCTACTGGGCAAGGGGAACTGTATACTCTTTGTGAATGTACATTATAACAGAGAAAGTAATAGATTGCATTGCATTAATTTTTTTGTTGTTGTTGTTTAATCTAAACTCCTATATCTTCCAGTAAATATACTAACCTGTACTGGTGCTACGAGTGATATGCAACAAAGTAATTCTGCTAGATTTTGTCTCATGTTTACCCCTCAATCTTTGTCAGTTTTTATTTTCTCCACATTCTAGAAATAGCAATTTTATTTAACAGTTTCTCTCTGTGTATCTCACATCTCTATTACGTTTCATGGATCTGAATTTTCAAGGATTTTCATTGTCCTGGGATAGTAAATTATATTTTCCCAAGTAGTTGTGATTGGCATGAGTTGTCTGTCTCCAAATGCTTGGAAACAATCTTGACAGTTGTAAAAGACATTTTGTCCCATTTTGGATGTTCATGAATATATTATCAGAAGTGGCATGCTGTGTAAGGAATCTGCCAGAAATTCTTGTGTAAGGAATCCTGGAAATTGAACTGAAGACCCTTGCATCCCAAAGCATTAAGTATCAATTGAATGAAAGAAGAATCGCCATTAATTGTTCGTTCTAGTAGCAGCAATTCTTATGAACTATTTCTAGGCCTCCAGACAAGGCAAAGGCCATTAAATACTTCCCTTACTTCCAGTAAAGTGCTTGAACTCGAACCAGTACAAAGATGTTCCAGTGCAGTGCTTAAATGGCATGCATACCATTCCAGCCAGTGCACTTTAAGGGTATCAAATGAAGCTAACTAGGTGCCCCTATGAGTAATCTATCTTTGCTCAGACTTAAACAACTGGTTTCCTATTACAAAAGAAATAACTTTATTTCTCCTGTTCAAGGAGAAACACTTTTAGCTATTTTTAAGTGTCCCATCTGAGTTCCAAAATAAAATTACTTGAACCATTAAGTAACAGTATTACTCCATTCTTCAAGAGGGCGAATGGGAAAAGACTGCATGACTTAGCTGAGCCTACTAGCAGAAAAAACAAACCCACAAAAAAATCCCAACACAACAACAGGGACACAGTTAAAAGTAGCAACACTTATATCATCCTTTCAGTTTCCAGACACGAGCTGGTAAGGCCATTAATACTACAGTTTATAACAGATGGCCGTTCTTGCTTGGACATACACATACATCATCAAATTTCCCTTTGAGTTTCACCCTCTTTAATTCCCACTGAAGTCAATAGAGTTTCATCTGTGTAAAGGAGAGCAGAAATGGACCTGCAGGGATATTTTTCCTTTGTCTTAAGTGATGTATTGTTAAATGTAGGGATTAACACAGAAAGGAAACTGTCATGGGGACCAGCTCACAAAGAATTTAATCCTTGTGAAATAGAAGTCTAGTAATATTTAACTTTCTGAAGGCTAAAAATGAAAATTTCTTTAATGAAACCAAGAGTGAGAAAATTGTCGATAGATGTTCTATATCCACATTCTTTCATCTGATGTCATACGCCTTGAGGATCCACAAACAACCAGGGTCCATTTTCTATTTTGCTGTTCTTCAGCATACAAGGACAGTCAAATAAGGTATATCTGATCAGGAATCTGAGGAAAGTATAAATTTTGAGACTATGTTTTTAAGTTTTCTGTTCTTCATTGTTTATTGTCATATTAAAAAAACAAAAACAAACAAACAAAACCACAACAAAAACACAAACAAAAAAACCCCACGAAAACCTGTGAAAGATCCACAAGTTTTTTACAATCTGAGTAATGATCTACACTTTAAGAGGACATAACTTCAGCTTTAGATGACCCTATAGAATGATTTTGATTTTTAAGTAGCGTAGAGACACAGGAAGAAATCCATTGTTTCATGCATAGTTTACTTACTCACGTCATAAAGGCGGAAATATTCCCCTGTGGAATTTGATATACGATGATCAGGGCTATAAACCTATTCTGACTAATCATGTTTATTCTGATTGATTGAGCTAATTGAAAAACAACACAGATATTCCCTGTAGGTGCATTTTTCTCTTATTATATTTGTATGATAATAAAAAAGGGATGTTTTCAATTCTCAAAAAATAATTATCTTGGCTCTTCTTAGCCTTCCAGAACAGATTGCTTGTCTGACGGATATTAGTCTAACAGGTAAGCAATCTGTTTTCAGAACTTGACCATACTAAATTTAACCATTAAAGGTCTAAATATATTTTTGGAATGAGATGTTCAGTACATCATCCTTAATGCCAATACATGATTTTTTTCCCTGAGTGATGCTATCTATATCTGCTTTGATACTGTTGCATGACCACAAAAATGGTTCTTAGCTTTCTCATTGGGACCACTACTCACCTCATACATTTAGTGATCTTACCTACTATATTTCCTTTGCTCTCAGAGTATGCTGAAAGGCCTGATAAAACTTTACACTTATCTTTGTTATAGCGAACCTTGTGCTTAGTGGCAGCTATGTATCTATGCCATGAGAAATAACCTTTCATGAAGAATCAAAAAAGTGCAGGCTGAAATATTATGCTTAACTCCCTAACTTGTGCAATGACTTCCTCAGAAACTGCACAGCATTACCTTCTTATTTATGAGATACTACAGTTCTGAGATCTATTCTTTTACGGAAAAAAAAAAAAAAAGGGAAAAATAAAGTGGAGATTAGCTTTTCTTGGGTTACCTTTAGTGTCTAATACAGAGGTGGGTGAACTTCCAAGTTTTAAAGGCTGAGAAAATGAGCATCACAACTTTTGGATGATTAGCCAGCATATATGTGATTGCAGTTTAGATTTCATGTTGGAGATTTTATAAGTAAGTAGTTTGACTCATGGAATCTCTAGTACCGTTTCTTCTTATTTTGATAAAATGTAGGGTATAGAAAGATGTTTAAAATATATAAAAAAGATCTACTCAATGTGTTAAATCTAACATTCAGAAAATAGAATAACTTTAAAGGAAGATAACTGCCTGACTTATGTCACCTAAGCTAGTAAAGTAGTTAATGGAAAGTAAACTTTTTTCTCCAAAGAGAAATGAAGATGAGGAGTATCTATTGTAAAACTCCTATATAATAATTTGAAGGAATGAGCCCATATCTCCACATTGATAGAATTTCCATGACAATATAAATTTAAGTGCATTAAAGTTGTGTCATGCTCAGTGGCTTAGTTTATAAAGATACCAGCTGGAGCCAAAAGAACAACCAAAATATAGGAAAGGTGTTTCTGAGATCAGCAATTACATTATAGTCTTGCAGAATTCTTTATTCAGCAACACTTTTTTAATTTTAGTTCAGCTGAACCCTTGAATTTCCTTTTAAATTTTGAATTGGTCCGGTCAAGTAAATTAGAAGTGAAACCCTAGATTGGAGCTTTCATTTAGCTCTGAATTTTTTTCATATAATTGGCCACAACAAATATTCTTAAGAAATGTAAGAACAAATGTGGATGTTTGTACTAACCGAGGAGGACAAACATATATCACACAAACATTGTTCTGAATTTTAATAAAAGATAAAACAATTCTTTTCTAAATTATGTCCTAGATTAGAATGTCTCATCTGAAGTTTTGCAGGATTTTCTAGCAAAAGGTTCCCATAAATCTGTGTGTGCAAGAGCTCACATCGGGAGTATTCATGCAGCTATCTTGAAAGTTCTTGGGAAGTTTTGGAATCATTTGGACATGGACCAGGAAAAATTTTGTGTCACATAAGTGATCAGAAAAAGAGCATTAGGTATAGCAAATAGCTGAGCTTTTCTTAATAGGTCACAAGTTGTCCCATTTCACAAAAACAAAGAAATAGAATTCATAGAATTATCAGTATGAAAAGCTATTCCAGCCAAATCTTTGGTACTGTTCAGCATCAAAAAATATCATGATTGACAGAACCCTACTGTTTTGCAATCCCTAGAAATGCTTTTCTTTATCTGTATGTATCACAAGGAGATTTGAACCAAATAGTGGGATATTTTGAACACTAAAGAGAAAACAATTTCTATTGTTTGATGGAAAGTGCAATTTTACAAGGATACCCAGTGACTCGTCCTATCACTTCACTGCATGCACATATAAAACACGATTGTTTCCGACACATTCGTTACCAACTAGTTATTGGTGAAAGAATCCTATGAATAAAAATCAGAAGCTATTTGTTGGTAGGCACATCACAATACTTTTCAAAGGAGTATGGTTTTGGTCCATGAAAGAGTTTATTGACTTATTTCCTGATGATTATGAGATAATGAGAAACTGTTGCCTCATCATAAGCTATATTATTTTGTACTGCTTGTTAAACAGAAACTGTATTTGATCATGACCACCATTAGCTGGCATGTCTTATTAGTTATAATGAGGAGCTGTATTAAAGTATGTTACACAGTTCTAGAGAATTTTATTCTGACTAGAAAGATACATAGTGCAACAAAAGGTGTTTTTTTTTTTCTTTTTATCTGTTGATGTGCTGTTGGTGATTTAGGCTAAAATGTGTAGACTGCATTGTTTTTCTCATCTATAATGTAGTTATAAGGACAAAGCTAGTCACATCAGAGGCTTTATCTGTCTTCCACCACTCTTTATGTATTTCCTGCATCTTCTCTCATGTGCAGTCTTTCCAAAGATTAAAGAGCTGGCTAAGCCAGCTCCATCTATTTTCTCTACATTACCACAGTATCACTGTGTGGTTGTTTTTTTTTTTTTCTCATGAAAGAAAACATCTCTGGGGAAGATATTTTACATGATTTGACCAAACTACAGAAAGTGTATAAAAAGGTAAGAAAAATGCATGTCTGTGTAACAAAATGTTTCACTATCAACACAGACTGATGGATGTTCAGTTTTGGGCCCCTCACTACAAGAAAGACATTGAGGTGCTGGAGTGCGTCCAAAGAGCAACGAAGCTGGTGAAGGGTCTGGTGAACAAGTCTTACAAGGAGCGGCTGAGGGAACTAAGGTTGTTTAGCCTGGAGAAAAGGAAGCTCAAGGGAGACCTTATTGCTCTCTACAACTACCTGAAAGGAGGATGTAACGAGGTGGGTGTTGGTCTCTTCTCCCAAGGAACAAGTGATAGGATAAGAGGAAATGCCCTCAAGTTGCTCCAGGGGAGGTTTAGATTGGATATTAGGAAAAATTTCTTCACTGAAAGGGTTGTCAAGCATTAGAACAGGCTGTCCAGGGAAGTGGTTGAATCACCATCCCTGGAAATATATAAAAGACATGTAGATGTGGCACTTAGGGGCATGGTTTAGTGGACTTGGCAGTGTTAGGTTTACGACTGGACTTGATGATCTTAAAGGTCTTTTCCAACCTAAATGATTCTATGATTCTGTGATAATGTACAGCATTTCCAGAGAGAAATAACAATGGTAGAATCAGTTTGTTGTGCAAATTTTTAGCTTTTCTGACACTTCCATGTCTATAGTTAGCAGCTCAAATCCAACTTGGCTGGACTATAAATGTCCTTCCTTTTCTTCCTCAAAGTGTTCTTCATTACACCATTTCTTGATCATGATGGACAAAGCCGTCTTTCTGCTGCAACCTCAGTTTAAATTCAACTCAAGTGCCGCTACAGTTCTCCCTATTCAGGTTCTGTTTAATTATTATAAGAATTACAATTCTTTATCCATCTGTAAAAGAAAGTAGTTTCTCTTGTTCTATAAAGTTAAATCTCTTGTCCAGGATTCTTCTCCTCAGATCTCAGTTACTTCAACATCTGCTATATTAAAAGCAACGTTATCCAACATCTGCTACTTCAGAATACTGCTAAAAGGACTCCATCACTTTGTTACATACTTCTTTGCATCCACTTAATGGATCCATCTATTGACTTTGGTCAAGCATGATGCCTCTTTCTACTTTTCAGGACATTCTTGATCTCTTCCTAGCCTACTGAAATGTCAGTTCTGGATTCAAGTTTGATTCAAAGTTTTATCTCTGAATTTTAAATCTTTGGTTCATCTTTAAACAGTATGATCCATAATTTCTTCTGCCATATCCTCCATGCTTGAGAGAATCTTTCCATGTATAGCTGCCAAACAACAGCATTGTCTTTCTTCTGTGCCTGAATAATCTCACAATAGCTTGATTGCTTCTATCATGTTCTCTGTTTCCTTGTAAATCCCTCATTTATCTGAATGCATCTACTTCCTCTTGTCCTACACTCTGGTTGGCAGCTACTTGAAATAAGAATCTCCTTTTTGTTCTCTCAGTGTGTTCTCACAATGCCTGATACAATAGGATCCTAGTCCTTAGATTAGGCTTGAAACTCTGCTGGACAGTGAGCAAAATTAACAAGATGATGACTGGGTGGTGGAAACTGTATCACTTACACTTGCCATCAGAATACTACTGAAGGATTAGTGACCTAAATACTCCATATTTTGCATCACTGAAATCAGGCAGTAGCATACTATGAAGCTAGGGGAAGCTCACGAGAGAGCTAACATGCACTGTACATCAACAGAAGTATTTTCCTTTGGCAAAGGATATAAAGCTCTGATAATATGGACTGTCATTTTAACAGAAAAGTGGGGTTTTTTGTTTGTTTTTACTCCTCCATAGGACTTCTTAGCAAATCCATTTGATTAAGACAAAGCTAAAGATTCAGATATCCTTTCTGTGACCTTCAAAGAGGGCATCTATCTCTCCTCTTGCACATGATCCACTGAGATCAATTTTCAAAATCCTCTGAATGTTAAAAATATTTCAGGTTCTTTTTCCAGGCAAAGAGGCTGTGACAGAAGGTAAAAAGGAGCACCCTAGGAAGGTAATTCAGTTATGTGCAAAGAACCACTTTATCTTTCTGAAAAGCAGATAAGGTTCCTAGCAGGAGAGGACCACATACTCAACCAGCCTTATGGGCATATGCAAGATCTCATGCCACCAGAAAACGTCTTGATGAAGTGGAATGTGCTGTTCTGTTAATTAAACCAACATCTTAATTAAAATACATTCCTTCAAATATAAACCAGTTTATGTGAATCCCCCCTAGAATGCGTCTGTTATTTTTTTAATCTATTTAGTTTCTAGTATTTTGAATTGAAAGTATAGTTAATTATAGGTGGAATTTAAAAATGAAGGTCTAGTGAGTTGATTCTGATCACATCAGTTCTGACACAGAATCCTGTAGGATCCCCATTCAGAACTTCACGAGCTTTTCCAAAGCATGAAGTCTGAGAAATTCTCTTTTCTTTATGTGAAAATCTCTAGAGCATGGAACTCTTATGTCACCTCTTTTACTTTGGTAAGATTTTTGTCTGAATTTTTTTCTTCACAGAGCCACACTGGCTGCCAATCCAACAACAACTTCCTGAGGTACATCTTCTCTGCTTCTCTAAGTTTAGATTATACATACCTTACCTTGTACACTCAACTAAGATATCCAGGCTGTCAGAGGAGAACTTTACAAACAACACAGTAATTCTTTTATGGGAAACTTCTAAAGACAAGCAAATATATTTCCATACCTTGGAAGTTTATAGGGCTGATTCAAAGTAATGTTGTTATGTTGGCATGAATCATTTTTTTCTAAGTTTGTTAAAGCTTTAGGGAAAAGGAATGGAGGTTTTTTGAAGAGGCCAGTACACACATCCAAGGCATTGAACAAATGGCTTTTATTTAGACTGTACAAACCAAAGTAGATAAATAATGTTTAAAAGTACATATTCAAATTCTTTAGGAGGAATAATAGTATAGAAATCCCTTCTCCCTAATGCATTAATACCCTTTCATGTTTCATTGATATTGCTAGTACATATTCTGTATTCTCCGCTGCACCCCTTTCTTCCTTCCTACATACAAGAGAAAAAAAAAACAACACAAAAAAAGACAAAAAACTTGTTCCATGATCATTTCCATGACTTCTAGTGTCTTCCTTTCCCATTTAGGTTCTCCCAAGTCAAGCAAAGAGTGGTTAACAACTTTTCATAGAATCATAGAATCATAGAATGGTGTGGGTTGGAAGGGACCTTAAAGATCATCTAGTTCCAACCCCCCATGCCATGGGCACAGACACCTTCCACTAGACCGGGTTGCTTAAAGCCCCATCCAACCTGGTCTTGAACACTTCCAGGGAAGGGGCATCCGCAACCTCTCTGGGCAACCTGTTCCAGTGCCTCACCACCCTCACAGTGAAGAACTTCGTCCTTACTCCTAATCTAAATCTACCCTCTTTCAGTTTAAAGCCATTACCCCTTGTCCTATCACTGCATGCTCTTGTAAAAAGCCCCTTTCCAGCTTTCTTGTAGGCCCCCTTTAGGTACTGGAAGGCTTCTATAAGCTCTCCCCAGCGCCTTCTCTTCTCCAGGATGAACAACCCCAACTTCCTCAGCCTGTCTTCATAGGAGAGGTGCTCCAGCCCTCTGATCTTCTGGCCCCAGAGCTGAACACAGTACTCCAGATGGGGTCTCTCCAGAGCGGAGTAGAGGGGAAGAATCACCTCCCTCGACCTGCTGGTCACGCTTCTTTTGATGCAGCCCAGGAGACTGTTGGCTTTCTGGGCTGCAGGCACACATTGCTGGCTCATCTTGAGTTTCTCGTCAACCGACACCCCCAAGTCCTTCTCCACAGGGCTGTTCTCAATCCACTTATGACCCAGTCTGTATTTGTATTGATTGAATCCCAATCAATTCTACAGAAAAATCTTTTTTCTTCTAGTCAGTCGCCTATTTTCACAAAGCTTGTGGAATCTTGCTGTCTTTGAGATATCTGCCTCTCAGAATCAGTTGACACTGTCCAATAATTTCAAAAGTTATTGTTGAAAACTAGTCCTATGTATACTTGCACATGAACATGCACGTGAATACAGACTCAATATTTGGTTACAGTAAGTAGATCTATTTAGGAAAACAGACAAAAATAGTTTCCTAAATAAAAATTAATAATTAATAGTAATAATTATTACTAAGTAATTGTTATATTTTATAAGATAAATTCTTTACAGTATTTTATATCATATAAACATAGATCACATAAATAAATTATATAATTTATATTATATTAAAACATACATGTAAATATATCATATTTTATAAGATTTTTGCACGAGTTACATTTGGTCACCAGAGAATTTGTCATATAAGCAAGTAGAGAGAATAGCACAGAGGGATGAGCAAAACAGCTATCATTCCACGGATTAATAGAAAAAAGGAAACAAAAATAGATTCAGTTAAACAACACAGTGGCAACAGAATGCTTACCTCACATGCAAAAGCATAATTAAGTGTAGAGGCAAAATCTAGTTCCATAAATAACTATCTATAATCATACACAATTGGCATGTCATTATTCATATTACACAAAGAACAAACGAGAACAGAAAGCAATATTAGTCTTATAGAACTGAGTTCCTAATTAAGTCCTCATCCAAATAACTAAGCTTCTCAATCCTTTCTTCCTCTCTCATTTCTCAAGTATGGTCATTAAAACTATCTGACAACATCGTATGCAAAACATTTGTCTTCTGTCTGTTCTCCATCAGAACAATGTGAAGCTTAGGAAATAATAGAGTGGCTACAGCGCATCAGTTCCTAGTTAAGAAAATCATCTGAGTAGCATGAGAAGTATCAAGCAAAATAATGCAATCTTTTGTTCTTAAAAAGAATTGTCCGTTTTTTCTACATCAGAGGTAAATCAATCCTTGTTTTTAGTTGAACTGAAACTTGTGAATCTGAGAGTGACAACATGAGCATTTACAAACAGTGGGCTGATGTGGAATATTCTTGATGGATATAATAATAAAAGGAAACAAAAAGTGTCCCTGTCTTGTTAAAGAATGGTTGATATTTTCTCCCAAGATTACTGGAGAAATTGGGAGATTTTCTCACTGATGCTTTTTATTTGATTATTCATTTTTATTTTTTTTAACCTTCTTTTAGGTATGAAGGTACACTACACACCACACTACAATCCCAATATCATTTGAGTTCACATTTACATGCCCAAACCTGCTTAAAATAGCTAGATTAAAGACAGATAACAACCTACAACTTGCAAATGCAGAGACAGGAATGGATGTGAAATCTTTCAGGGTGAATATTAGCTTGAAAAGCACCCCAAGTCAGAACTATATGTTGTTGCAGTATATTTCATCAGTTTACTCAGATGCATATAAAATCATATACTGAGGATGCAGTATAGCCATCAGTGTTTGGTTTTGGTGACTTGATCTACTTTCAGTTTGGAAGCTGCATTATGGGGACTTTTATCTCTGTGTTTTAATATTGAGTTCAGATCAGGTTTTTTCTTGACCCACTCTGTGCAGATGATGCCACCATCTAACAATATTTTCTTTCTCTCACTTAACACAAGTACACACTACTACTCAAAATCTTGGGGCAGACATTAAGACATGGTACATGGTAACAGCATACTCTCTAAGCCCTCCAAGCCCTGATATAAGCTCTTTGGGTAAGGGTTAAAGCAAATTGACAGGGCTGGATTAGGGAAATCAAATTGTCCTCTGCGTGTTTGGACATAGGACTTCAGTTTCCAGCACTGTCAGTCCTTGCTTCTCGTGTATTGAAAACCTTGACTAGAATAAGTCTCAAGGCTGAGAGATGAGTAATGCTTTTTCTATTTTAAAACACAAGAGGGGTTTAGAACTATGGCCTCTAGCAAGTGAGGGTGTATTATGGAGAAACAGAAAAGGAGCTTGGTGCTGGGGGAGAGAGCAGTGACCAGTGAATGATGCGTCATCACCATCTACTTTAACCTGGGACATTAGATGCAGGCATCAAGGGGGCTGAACAGACAATTAGGGAACCATAATGCCCTGTGACAAGCATTTTCCTCACATTTCTGCTCTATGAAAGAGTGAATTTGACTCATTGGAATTACATTCTTAATGGACTAAAGTAACCCAGTGGTAAATTGGGCCACCTATACACAATTACATGAACACTGAGCCAAATTCATCGCTGCAGTCCACCTGCTTTTGCAAAACATCAGTAATGCAAAGCAGGCCAGTGTCTGGCCTCCCCAGCCAACTAAAGTAGTTTTACAGCCTGTTTCAACACAGGAATAGTTCACAGCAAACAGAACACATCAGTGAATCCAGTGTATTGCAGACTGAGCCAATTCAATATAGTGTGGAAATAATTTATAAAAGTTATGTGGTGGGTTGACCCTGGCTGGATGCCAGGTGCCCACCAAAGCTGCTCTATCACTCTCCCTCCTAAGCCGGACAGGGGAGAGAAATATAACGAAAGGCTCATGGGTCGAGATAAGGACAGGGAGGTCACTCAGCATTTACTGTCACAGGCAAAACAGACCTGACTTGGGGAAATTAGTTTAATTTTAATACCAATCAAAATCAGAGTAGGATAATGAGAAATAAAAACTAAATCTTAAAACACTTTCCCCCCACCCCTCCCTTCTTCCCAGGCTCAACTTTACTCCCAAATTCTCTACCTCCCCTCCGCTGAGTGGCACAGGGGTATAGGGAATGGAGGTTGTGGTCAGTTCGTCACACGCTGTCTCTGCCACTCCTTCCTCCTCAGGGGGAGGACTCCTCACACTCTTCCCCTGCTCCAGCGTGGGGTCCCTCCACAGGAGACAGTCCTCCACAAAATTCTCCAATGTGAGTCCTTCTCATGGGCTACAGTTCTTCATGAACTGCTCCAGCATGGGTCCCATCCACAGGGTGCAGTCCTTCAGGAACAGACTGCTCCAGCGTGGGTCCCCCGATGGGGTCACAAGTCCTGCCAGCAAACCTGCTCCAGCATGGGCTCTTCTCTCCACGGGTCCACAGGTCCTGCCAGGAGCCTGCTCCAACACGGACTTCCCACAGGGTCACAGCCTCCTTCGGGCACATCCATCTGCTCCAGCATGGGGTCCTCCACAGGCTGCAGGTGGATATCTGCTCCACCGTGGACCTCCATGGGCTGCAGGGGGACAGCCTGCCTCACCATGGTCTTCGCCACGGGCTGCAGGGGAATCTCTGCTCTGGTGCCTGGAGCACCTCCTCCCCTCCTTCTTCACTGACCTTGGGGTCTGCAGAGTTGTTTCTCTCACTCCTCTCTCTGGCTGCAGTTGCTGTTATGCAGGTTTTTTTCCCCCTTCTTAAATATGTTATCACAGAGGCGCTACCACCATCGCTGATGGGCTGACCTTGGCCAGCGGCAGGTCTGTCTTGGAGCCGGCTGGCATTGGCTCTGTCAGACATAGAGGAAGCTTCTAGCAGCTTCTTACAGAAGCCACCCCTGTAGCCCCCCTGCTACCAAAACCTTGCCACACAAACCCAATACAACTTGTTTCAAGGAAACTAGAAAAGAAAACAAAATAACCCCTAATGTTAATTAGTATGCATGTTTTACATAATTAAATACAATTATTTGTTATCAACAAAACAAAAATTTACTACCTGTTCAGTCTGTTAGTAATTTTTTCCAAGTCTGTTATTTCCCTAGCTATCTATAGAACATATAACAATTGCTTACAGCTTGCTTATAGGCATGTTCTTTCTATCTTTCAAATCAAAGGAATAACAAAATGAAATTATGCATTCTGGGCATGTATTAATTTGTATACTTTTTTTTTTTTTTTTAAGATGAATGAGGGAGGCACTACCCTTTCCCTTAATTTACTTAAAATATTCCAAAACTAAATAAAAGTAGTTTGTTTGATGTTTGGTTTTTTGGTGGTTTGGGTTTTTTGGGGTGTGTGTGTTCTATTTCTGGAAGTAGTTTACTGTAAACAAAACAAGAATGTATTTATTTTCACATCTCCTTATGCCAAGGGACATGGTGACGCATTGCTTTAGAGATGCATCTGTCATATTGAGCTACATAAAGTGACATGATACAATATGACATGTTGATGAACAGTGTGACACAAGGTACATATTTCAATATATCATTCAAGGCAGAATTATGACAAGGGAAGTCCCAGATTTAATAGGAATAGAGATCTCGAGATTCTAGTTTTATTTTTTCTTTCTAGAAACTCTAGAGATTGCCTGAAAAATATGTCCCTTAATAGCAGTACTCTGCTAATGTCTTGTTAATGACACAGGAAACATAATTGTTTTCTTAGTATGAATTATTGGTTTGACTACAAAAATACCCACCATACCATGTAGGTAGGAAAGGTGTTTTTAAAGGTTATTTAATTTTGTTCTGGTTCTGTGTGATATCAAGTTGTGAATAATGTAGGCAGAAAGAAAGGGTAAATTTATTTCAAGAGAAAATTACAAAGAATTTTAGCTGACAGCTGTTGCTTATGAAAATGCATTTTTGTACAGCAGTTATTGTACTGTGCTATTACTGGACTGTGTTATACTTATGATATATGTAGGAGTTTGTATGCAGAAGGAGCACAATATTGGTTACTTAAACAAAAAGGTTTATTCACTTCTAAATTACTTGAACAGTGCTCATGTGCTAAGCAAGGCCATAGGTGAACGTATACTAGGAGTGGAAAGATTTATTGTATAATACAACTTTAAGAAGCAGTTTTTCTCATGTTTATTTATTTATTTACTAGGTTTCATAGTTAAACAAAACAGTTGCAGGATAGAAATTAGAAAACATCCTAAGGGGTTGCTAAGAGGAATTCAGAGAGACTATGAAAAAAAATAGAAATAGTGGAAAAATAAAGGAATTCTGTCTTGAAAAGTTGCAGGAGTTGCAAAAAAAAAAGCTCTTGTCTTGGTGCTGATAGAATTTTAAGAGAAGAAAAAGAGCAAGGCACAAATCAGGATATCTCCATATGCTCATTTTGTATGTTTGGCCCCACATCTGAACCCATAAGTCATTTCTTCATTTGTGTGTAACTCCCCAGGGTTCGAAAAAGAGCCAGCTTTCCTGGATAATTTTCAGCCTCTCCCAAATATACTAAGTGATAATGAGGGATGAAGAAAATCAGGTCACTGACAGCTCAGAGATGCTGAAATTTACCTGTGATTACTCCTTGTATTAAGGCCAACTCCAAGTTTTGATGTAGTCCCAGAGGAACCTCACCGTTTACCTTCATTGGTTTCAAAATGAATTCCTTTCCATAACTGGTTCAGATTAGTAATGCAGACTTTCTAGAAAATAAATGAGACCACACAGAAAGCTTTAAGATCCTTTTTAATGAGCACAAGTACGTGATCATATCAAGCCTCCGTGATATACTGCTGAAGACATGGAGACATTGTAAATCACTGGTGTACAGTGATTACAAACAACAAAAGGAAAAGAAATAACTTACAGGTTTGTTTTATTTTCTCCCTTCTCCATCCTCTCTAAGTATCAGTTCTGTAGCCTCTGGTGCAGGCAGGATGCTTTGGACTGTATTCTCAAAGCCAACATCTTAAAAAAAAAACAAACCAAAACCGAACATGATTGTCCTCTTATTCAAATTCAGTTCATGGGAGTGAAATCCCAGCCCTGTGGAAGTTATTGACAAAACTTTTACCGACTATACTGAGGCCAAGATTTCATTTGTTGTTTAAAAAAATGTCAGGGGTTGCTTCAGACTGCTGCACTGATTTAATTTCTTTTCACAGCCCTGAGTATTCACTCCATTTACTAACAGTACATTCTGCTCTGTCCCTTTGCATAACCTTATGAAACAAGGTACCATTGTAAACTCTTAGGGTCAATTTAAATGCAGTTGCAGGTGATAGAAGTCAGTACAGAATTTGACTCATTCTATAAATGGGAGTGAAATTAGTGAACAGCATGTGAAATGGTGCTAGCTTTGAAGAATAGATTATTATCAATAATTATGGTGCCTGTGATGACTACTTTGACTTTTACAGTTCCCTGTAATTTACATGATTTAGATTTATAGAAGGGAGAGAAATGAAACAAGAGCTTCAGCCTATTTGGGGAAATAAAAAAAGAGTAGAACCAAACCTTCATTTCTCGAAAGAGCAACTAGATAGACTGCATTTTAGAGCCATCAACACTATCAGCATTTAAAAAATGACGAGAGGGTGAGAGTAAAAATAATACGATAAAACAATTCACAACTAATATCAGGAAAAATGAAATTTCAACATTGCTGTCACTCTGCTGACTGAGTTGACAAGCTGAGCTGATGTAGGGCTTTTTTTAAGCTGTGATTGGCCTGCCAGCATGGATTTGTGTTGTCATGCTGAGGGCCCCTCTAATAGCCCAGAGGTAGCAGGTGGCTGCTGACTTACAGAGGCTTGCATCTATTTTATTATTTGTTGGCTCTTTTATCCCTGACAGATTCAAACACAAATAAATTCAATCAAGAACCTCTACCTTTCTATGATTCCATTTGGTACTTGTAGCTAGCTGCAGCGCATTTCTGAAATAGCACGACAACAGCCCCAGTGACGTGGCTAGAAGTAAACAAGATGTTTTATATCCTGAGTGGTGATGGCTGGGCACCTGAACCAAGCAAGAAAAGGAATGCGAGTTTCTTGTGGAGCTCACTATGGGGAAAAATAGTGCACTTTAAGACAGAGACCTTAGCTAAATTTTCCTTGGAAGTCCAAAGGTGAAAAATAAAACAAAGTATTGTTTTGAATAAGAGTTGAGCCAAGATATTTTGAAAACTGTACCCAAAATCATTAAGTGCAGTGGACAAGAATATAATGACTTGGTACAAAGTGGTCACAATTTAAGCATGCTCCTGAGTTCTCATGTTCTTCCCAATGTGAAGGTTGAAAGTGGCTTTCAATCACTCTAATATTACTAAGAGATCATCAGTCCTATCAGTGGTGAAAAGCTGATATCCACAAGTATACTGTGCTATGTGATCCAAAGGAGCTGAAAAGTGTTACCATTTGCTAAGTCTGAGCCAGTCTCTGAATGTCCATGCCTCAGGTCTTTTAGTGAGTGCTGCACATCTCTAAAGCTCAGGTTACTCGGTCACAGGCTGTCCCAAAAACAGAGGACTGCTGAAAACTAATGCTCCTTTAAAAGGTGGATGTGGAGGCTGTCTGCTTTCATGCTACTTTAATTAACACCAGCAGCTCATTTTCATTAATTACCTCCAGAATCGGTTGAATGTGAAGGTTGGATTCTCACAAGATCTGTATCGCTATTGCTCTGTAGAGGTAAATGCCCCTAAATAGGAAGAAAATATCGACTAGTAAATACAGCTACTGTGCATTTGTAATTTTTCTTTTACTTGTCCTCTTCACAGAGATTTTTGAGAAGTCTGACAGTAGCTGTTGAATCAAGGTAAAGTTATCCCTCATCCCATTTATGTTTCACTTGAATTATAGGGTAGTATATACATAAAGCAAAAGCACATCTTTCAAGAAGTGTCTACTCAGTCTAAGTGAGGCAATCATTCTTCCACCATGTATCTGGGCTGAGAGGCTTTTAAGGCATTTTCATGTTCTGGGGAGAGGCATTTCTAATGAAATGGTCTTGCTAACTTTTATCAAGGAAGCGGTATTCCAAAGTCCTATTCAGTTATTTGATCATATTGCTGAATTGCTCCTCTCTTCCTTCAATTGAAAGGAATAAATAGATGGTGCAAACCTAGAAGTTGAACCTGGGCACCCCTGGCCCCACCTCACCTGCCCCTGCCCCAGTCTTTTCTCTCTTCATTCCTCTGTAAAGAGCAGGATGTTAGGACATTCAGATCATTTCCGTACACTCTCCTACTGCAGTAAATCTTCACGTTCCTCTCAAAGACAAGCTCAGCAGATCAGGAGAGATGGAAGCAGAGCAAACCAGCAGAAGTAAAAGCATGTGTCAAAAACAATGTTTTCTAGGTGAGCCAAAACACAAAACCTGGAAGTGAAAAATTTCCTGTGCAGTGATCCAGCCACTGGGATTCAATTGCAAAACTCCCAACAATTGTTTTTCTCTCTCTCTCAGGAGTCTCCTCATAAAAATGCCTATAGTATCTTAAAATTTAGCTGAAAGTTTATTCTACTTCTTAGCTATTTCAAAGCACTCATCATGGTTTATAAGACTTTGTTGTAGTCAACACATCTTTAAGACTTTGTACTTGAATCTTTTGCCATATTATTTTTCTATAAATATTTTCCTTAATTTGTGATGAAGGCTGCCAAGTTTTGTCTGCCTACAGAGATTCACACTGTGATGTCCTGCCATTCAGCTCATGAGTCAGCATTTCTCCATGCTATCAAATCTTGCTGCATCAAAAATAAAGTTTCATATAATTCTGAATTAAACAGTAGAAACTCCTGGACAAATATTTTAGGCCCTGCAAATTACAACTTTGAGTACCTTTTTTGTTTTCTGTCTTAATGGTCTGACCTATCAGGTACAGTCAGTGAAAGACTGCAGGATAAGACTCACCTGTGGTCTATATTGAGTGGTAATTTATATTCACAAGTAAATGCAAGCATATAGTGGCACAAATACTTAAGTTCAGCCAATTTAAACTCAATTTAGGATCCAGGGACAAATTATAGAGTAGAGGCTAAGTAGGTTTATGTTTTTCTTTTTCACAGATAATTTCACCACTGACAAAGGCCTAGGAATAGCAGGGGTCCACTGCCTATACTCTGTGCACTTCTTCTTTTAAATCTAAATACGTCCCTGAGCAGGGAGGAACAGCAATGGGTAGTGAAAAAGAAAATAACTGGATTTTGTGCCACTTCTTCTAGATATGGAAGTTCCTTTCCCTATTTAGCCTTTTTTGACTTGCTTCTTAAAAAAAACCACAAACCCAAAACCAAACAACAAGCAAACAAACAAACAAACAAAATCTCCCAGAACCAACCAAAATCACCAAAACTGACACATAAATTTGGTAATTCAGTGCATCTAGACAGGCATACATGAACAAAAATGACCAGCTGAGAAATATAGGGGGTATTGTGATTTCAGTGGTTAAAAAAGAGAAGACTCAGAATGGATGTGATAAAACCTGCTTTGAAGAAAAAAAAGCCTGTTCTACTTGTCCACAATGAGGAAAACAAGAATCAAAAATATATATATATATGTATATAAAAATCAGAAAGAAAGATTTAATTTGGACAACAGTAGGAAAAAAAAAAAGAAATAAAAAGAGAGATTGTTGTTACAGAATACCTTAAAAAGATTTAGAGAAGTTTAGGAACAAATCAGACCAAATGTGTCAGTTCAGAAAAGGATAAACTGATTTGTAGCAGTCCTTGTAAACACAGTTGTGCTATAATTTCCATTGTTCTATTTAGTCTTCTAACAATTTAGGTACTTCGTATCTACACATTTAGCTATAAAGTGCTGCTGAAGAGGAACGGTGAGAAGAGGTGGTTATTTCAACCATACTTGACTCAAGTGACTTGCATTCAAGTTCCCAGACTTGGGTAACTTTGGCTCATTGACTTTGGGCTTCAGACTTGCATCAGCAAAAAGGAGGTGGTAAATCTGTATCTCACAGAAGTAGAATGCACTTTAAATCTCCCCAGCATTTTGCAAGTCTGCTAGATGCTAGCACAATAAATGTCTTGGAAGGCCTAGAAATAAAGTGTTTAATGAATGAGTCATATCCTTGACTTCCGTAGTATTCTCTCTGTTTATCCCAAGTAAGGAATCTAACCCAATTAATTTGTTTAATGTTTCCAAACACATCTTGGAAAATTATATTTGCTTTCTGCTGTAAAATTAATGCAGTTTGTATATCAGTCACTTCCAATAGGATAAATTCAGACAGATGTCCTCCATATATATCCATAGAAAAGTGTACTTGATGCCTGTGTGATGAGAGAAATTCTGAACCCTCACCCTGTAACAAATTCAAATGCAGTGGTTTGTTGGCTTTTTTTAATTTTTGCAAGTGAATACTTAGGGTTCCAACCACAAATATTTACACTACAATGAGCAGGAGAGATGAAGTTTATAGGTAGACTGTATGAGAAATGCTTCTAAGTATAATCATGTCTTCACAGAAGCATTTTTTCTAGTTCCTTTGTAATGGAAAAAGTAATTACACCAATGTTGTATCAGGAACTTTGGCTGCTAAATTACATTTTATTTGACATAATAGTATAAATTACATCACTGGAGGGAATTTCCACCTTCCTGAGGAAAAGTTGCTTGGAAGGTTTGCTGGTGACATGCTGCACGTCTTCCAGGTAGACATATCCCTCAAACCGAATTCAATGCTGCAGGTCCATTTCTAATTTAAAAGATTGTGTAGTATATAGATACTCCATATGTTAACACATATATGTTACACCTTTTCCTATACTTCTATGTCTACAAAGAAGCTTTCCAAAAGATGAAGCTTTCTGTGCATGTGCAGAAGATGAAACACCACCGTTTGCACCTGCAAAGACTTCATTTAGCTTGTTTGTATGCAACCTTTAGTGCTCGCCTAACCAAACAGTATTTGTGGGAGTCCAGTGGCTCTCTGCCTTTTGAGCTTCTCAAACAAGTTTGCCACATCAGATATTATTAAATATTTAGAGCTGAAAAGGAAATGACACTTAAAAAATCACTACTTGAGTTGAAAATACAGGTTTCAAGTTGTTCAGTAGAAAAACCAGACACTATGAGTCAGGCAGTGTGTGCAATGCTTTAATTTCTCTAATAAGACAACATAATGGCCCATTATTGTTTTTACATACCACCTTACTGTGCTCTTTGAACAAATTTTCTGTCAAATTTTCTTTTAACCTCCATATATTACATTTGTATTGACCCTGGGCCCTTTCAAAACATTATGTTAGAGAAATGTTGAAGTGTTTCACTAAAAGTGTTCAAAGCCATTTACAGCCTTCCAGTAAACATGTAGTTATTCTTCTCTCCATTAGAGGAATTATATTATAGTTTATGACTATGGATATGAATATTTGTACCTATATATGTATGTATAGATAGTTATACTTTTATATGTATATATCAACATATAGACACACAGACAGAGGAACTGTAGAAATCTGAATACTTATTAGAAACTTATTATATATATACAAAAGCACATTAAGAATTCACAGAAGAGTAGACAGATCAATTAGATCAAAAGTAACCTCTGCAGCTGATAGTCCTTATGCATTCTAGAGTTTCTTCTTGTTTAGAGGAGTCTTCTGATCCATTTTCATTAGTGGGTGCAACAAAGACCACATTCAACTTGAGCATCCATGAAAATTGGGTACATGTGAATGTACTATTAGTTATGTATCCTGAGGACTTACAGAAGATCCTCAGTTAACACCAAAACAATTTCTGTCCATTTATTGTATAAGGATGTGGGATGTGGCACTTCTAACATGGGGGATGGTCTGAACTTACAGGATTTCTGGGAACCTTCAGGGTTGTGTTGTTTGAACTTCCCTGCCATGAACAAATGTGTCATAAAAGCCCTTTTATTAGCTCCATCTTAGAACTTCTGAGATCTGCTCCACTTCTCTCCGGTCAGTCTCCAAGGTCTTTATTCTTCTGAGGTTAGGAAGTGCTTCCTAATTTTCATGCAAAATTTATGCATCAACACTTTATACTTGTTTATTCTTATGCACATATTAGCTTTTAGCTCAAATAGCTCTTCACCTTTCCCTGGCTGCTTTTATCCCAATGTGTTTATTGACTGAAGTCATATTCCCTCCCAGTCTTTGTTTTGCTAGTTTAAGAAAATCATAAGTTTGCAGTCCCTTCTAAAGATGTATCTTACCTTCCTCTAGTCAAAATAAATAGCTCTTTTCCAAATTGACTTCAGTTTGGATTCAGTTTGAATGTGCTTTGCTCCAGAATGTATGACCAGAATTGTGTATAGTATTTGAAGAGTCTCATGGTATCTCCTACACTGATATAGACATTTCTCTATTTCTTTACTGGAAATTATCTCCTTGATTAGTTTCCTAGTGCAAGGGTTCCTCACTGGTCTTTTCAAACACTAATAAGGAATCATTTTTTAGTTTGTGTGTTCAACATATGTAGCTTCAGACAGAAAATGAGCTTAAATGCTTTAAATAGTTATTAGTGATCTTGGTGATGGGAAAGAAGGAGAAGCTATTGTGCGTTTCCTACTGCGTATGTTAAATGATTTTAAAATTGTTTTGGGACATTCATGACATTGTGAAACAAAGGTGCGATATGAACTGCTCGTTTTAAGTAGGAAAAATAAAGGTATAGACTGATGACTGGTGGAAATGTATAACTAATTGCAGTGTGTACACAGCTAGTAATGGAATGGAGCAGAGAGCTATGACAAGATCGTGCGGTTATATAAAATAACAGTTAAACAATTAGGAGCTTTTAAACCCTTTCAAATCATCATGAATACAAATAAAAGTACAAATACAAATACAAATACAAATACATGCGGCAGGCCAGCATTTTCTGTTTGAAATTTTTTAATCAGAAAGGGAAAAGCGTTGTTAATGATATTTTGGAGGAAACTGATTCTTAATTTTCTGTTTTGCAACAAAAAATGAAAACTAGGGGGCAGGGAAGTTCTGCTGGTATTTCAGTTTCTGTTCTTCACATTTTCCCTGTTGGTACCTTCATGTCTTTTCCCGCCTTTTTTAGAAGACATAAAGTAGAAAAAAAGGAGAAAAAATTAAAGTGGGAAATATTTTGACATTTTCCTCCAACATTTTTTTATTAGAAAATGAGTTTGTATTTTAATGAGAAATTTTAATCTCTGTTAATCTAAAAAACACCCATATAATGAAGTACTTAATTCCCTTTTATTTTCTTCAACATCCATCTGCTCAGTTTTCCACACCTATACATCTCTTAATTCCATGGAGTACAAACTCTGGTACCATTTCCCGTTTCTCTAAAAAACAAACCAACCAAGCAAACAAACAAACAGAAAACATAAAATGTTTCTGGACTTGGAATGAGATTTTTGACCTTCAGGTTAATCTTCGATTTACGTTACTGATGAGCCACTCAGTGGGCCAGGTCCCATTTCTGCGATGAGTTGTATAAACACAAACACAAACCAAGAGTTCCTGTTTGAGTAAATCAACTGCCTAACTGTAAGAAAAAAGACATAAGGTACCTGCAGGCTGGGAGAGAGGAGGAGGGGAGGTGCACTGGAAGTAAAGAAAAAGTGAGACAATTCTGGTCAGTGTGAAAGGAGGAGGGGGGTTCACTACTGAGAAGACTTTTTATAGGCAGCAAAAGGAATTAGGATGAAACTGCAGAAGCACAGTCAAGTGATTTTTTAGGAAGCTCTAAGCAGTAAAGATTATCACAGAACAGTGGACAAACATATTTTCCAGAATATGTAGGAATGCCAAGCAGAGAAGGGATCTGACATTTCAGTAGTAAGCAAGAAAGACTGAGCAGACGCACACTCCAAAGAACCTTGGGTGTAAAAATAAGTAATCTCCATTTGGTGTGATAGAAGCAGAATTAATAGAAAGATGCATATAGAGGACTGTCATTATCAAAGCAATGAACTATGAAAATGATATTTTGCTGAAGCACTTTGAATATGATGAGAACCTGAATGAAAGCTTTATTAGTGTAGCTGTACAGGAAAAGATACACCTTGTGATGGAAAGTAGATGATGTACTGAAAGTTTGCTGTAGCTTGAATCAGACAATACAAAAAGATGATGGAGTCAATTACATCATTCAGGTTTGAGTCTCACACGATTAGAGCTTTCAGTGATGACGGACAGGGAGATGATGTTCAGAGAAAATTTGAAATGAGAAAAAGGAAAGAACTGGTTGGGAAAAAAAAATAAACATAATTTTTCCCACCTTGAGCTTGTATTTTAAAAAATCAGCCTGCTAGTCAGGGCGAGAGGCCAAGATTTTATTCAAGCAGGAGGTGACAAATCTGTAGAGCAGAGCTAGATCTATAAATGGTGATCTGCCTAAAGATGAAAGACAAAATAGTGTTTGTGGACTGTTTTGTCCAATGGTTTGGTATAGATCAAAGAAGAAAATCAAGTTGTGATGTCTGGGGGACACCCTGAAGAAAGGGCAGAGGAGAAATAAAAATATATGTATATGAAAATCTGGATTAGTTTTTCTGAAAGCTAACATAAAATCCCTCTGAATGAAATCTGTAGGCGCACAGATGCCAGAATGACGGCAAAAGGATAATCCTAAGATATCTGGATCATGCAGCCAAACAAGTCCATATATCTGGGCCGGTATAAATGTTTTCATAAGACAAATGTCATTGCAGGAAAAGGAATGTACTCACACATGGAAAATGATATATTGGAAAGTAGTGTTCTGAAAATATTTTTTCATGACACAATGGAAAATTAAAAGCATGCAAGGTCTTTGAGTAGAGTTGTGGCAAAAAGGACTAATGATATTTTGTATCCTGCTAGGCACATATCACTAATAAGACCTGTACTACAGTTTTTGTGCAGTTTTGATACCTACATTTTTTTAAAATGTTGATAGAATGAAATTGATGCAACATACTCCTCTCCAAAAAGAGGACAGGAAATGATATTCCACAATGCTTTTCCTTCTTAAAAATAAATAAAATTACTATATATATGATTTGATATTGATTTTGTCTCTTCTTTGAGTTGAGAGTTGGATTAGATGATGTCCGGATTCCTTGCCAACCTAACTCACTCTAAGACCTTATGATAATGGCATTTTCATAAAATAATAGGAGCAAAGGGCATAACAGCAGCTATTTGACACATTCAAAAAAGAAATGACACATTTTTCACATGAAGAGAACGTTATCAGAAAAAAAGATTGAAATTGCTTGAAAGAGAAGTATTGGATTCTCCTTCTCTTGGGGTTTTGATTTCAAAGTTGCATGTCTTCTGGATGATGTGCTTTAGCTAAGTGCAAGTTTTGCTTCAGTCATACACAAGTGACTGGTCTCCATACAAGGTTAAGTAGATGGAATGCAATGTCCTGTGGTTTGGAGCCAGTCAAAGTAGGTGAAGCAGTTGTCCCTTCTGGCCTTTCACTCTATGAATCTATGTTAATCTTGTTCAGAGTCTCTTTTTTGGTAAGTTGTTCCTTCCTCATAACAGTTTTGTTTTCTCCATCCTGATCTAAAACAATTCTCTATGAAGTGACAGATTTCTCAAGGGAAATATCACAGTCTCATGATTTTATCTGATGGCACTAACTCTGGCCTTTAATTTTGGGATGACAAGCAAGTTTAGAAGCAAATGTGACACAGACAATGGTATGTGAAAAAACATCTTTCTGATCTCAGATACCTTTAAAATTATTTCATAATACATACTGGAGTCACATACTAGCTAATTATTTCTTTCCATAGACAATTGAACATGCAAAGAACGGACTATGGAGATGATTTTTTTTTTTTCATTTTGTTTTCCTTTGCATTTTTTAAGAACAAAAAGAAGATGAAAGGTAAAATATTGATGTCTCAGATGGTTAATGTTAAATATTCAGGTTTAGGGTTTCAAAGCTGCCTATGGGATTTGAACTCCTGTTTCCTATTAATTTTAAAGCAAACAGTCAGCTAAGATTCAATATTTAAGGAATGTTGTATTATAATCAGTGCATCCAAATATCACCTCTTCTGAACAGCTTTGTCAAATATAACCACTTTCTTGCTTATTCTTTTTTTGTCATATAATGACCTCCTAATGTGCTAAATACGTTCATCATTGCCTTAGTCTCCTTGAGTCTAGATAATAATTAACTGACTGATAATACTTTCTGATCGGCTTTTAAGTAATTTTTAAATGGTGACACTTAAAGGAATTTCTTTTTGCGCAAAATAACCAAAACCAGCTCTAGGTGTTAGCAAGCTGCTCTTTAGAACCAGAATATTAGGGAATTCTAAATGTAAAACTATTAACTGGATGATCCTTGATCCCTGACATGAGCTGCCATCCACAGCCCAGTTGTTGCCTACTCATCTCCCTGCGGGAACCACACTCTTAAGAAGATTACACTACACAAATAACAATCAGCTTGGATAGAGGACAAACCAGGAGAGAGTCCATTAAACCTTTCACATCATTACAAGCCTCATTGTTTTGCAGATGAGCAACATAAAGTAGAACATATGCATGAGGCCTCTTACTGACTCTCTGGATACCAGGGATTTCGACTATCTGAACCTAGTTGATTGCTGGTAAATGAATAAATAACCTTGAGCTAATCCTTCCCTTTTGCCAGAAAGGTGCCCTGCTTAAATACCAGATAGTGAAAAATTGTCCAGATTTCCTTCATCATATTTTTGGTTCTCTGTTTTCTGTGTACTATCCTGTAATTGCTATGGTCACTGCTTTTTGCCATCTGCTCACATAAGAAGGTGAAACTGGCATTTTGGAGGGAATCTTATTAAGCCAGGCAGGGGGAGGGAATAAAAAAAATTGTAAGTAGTCTTCACACAGTATCTGATTTAAGGCACAGGCCACCTCTGGAAAAGATATTTTTCATGGGGACCTGGAGTTCTGAAGTTATCAATTTCCATGGCTGTATGTCACAACAAGTGGATAAAAGGTGATTTATTCAAAATTTAACTGGCTGGTTTATCTTTGTAATGTGCTCCTACAAAAGCTATTTTTCATTTTCTGTGCTGGGTGACTGTTGATCATATTTCATTTATTCATATTTAATATTCATTTTCATGTGATTTTTTTTCCCAATGTTATTTTCCTCAAATGTCAAAATGCTGGCTTGTTTATTCGATTTTTGAGCTATTGCAATAATAGCAATGAGCTCTAATTTTAGATCAGAACACCAGTACACTGGCCTTTTAGTTGTCTCATTTAATGATAAGGTGCATACACGCAACTAATAGCTTGTTTAGCCAATTCTAGCTTAGTACTAGAATTCCTTCTTAAAGCAAAAGGCTGAATGACAGAATAATAAACATTAATCTATTTGGACCTCCAAGAATAACCTTTAAGCTCAGCTTCAAATCTATGCTGATATTTTAGCAAAGGATTATATAATATTTTTCCACTTTATGGTGAACTGAGCAACTAAAATCAGCCAGGAATCAACAGATTCTTCATGTGCTACAATGTGGAAGACATTGATGTCTATTACTTTTCATTTATCTGATCACATAGACTTGTTCATTTACTAGCCTTTTTTTACACTGTAAGTGTTAATTTGTTACACTAGAGATGATCCTAATTAGTAATTTTTACTCACATCTTGCATTTATATATCCCTCTTCCCTGAAGGATCCCAAAATGTTGGGTGGTTTGAATGAAGGTACTCCTGATTTGAATTTGATCCTAACCAATTTAGGTTCTCTTAATGCAGCTATCTGAGTTTAAAGGACTACAAATAGTCTCTAAGAGCTCTACTGGTGACTCCCGATTCGGGATCCTGCACTTCCTATGAACTAAATGAAATGTGAATGGGGCTCATTTTTGTGTATGTTTAACCAAAGGGGAAAGAAGTCATCTCACGTCGAGCATGCATACAAAATTCTTCACAGGTGGTGGAGTTTTACATACCCACTGATTATTGTACTTTACTTATTTAGCCAAAATGCCAAGAGGTGGTGGTGGGTGAAACTGAAAAGGTTGACTGGTTTAGTTAAGATTTGCTAAGAATGCAGTGATGCTTAACCAAAGCAAACAGTCAAACCCCAGGACCTATGGAGCTGATTTTCAAAAGAAAATAATAATAAAAATAATGATTTCTCATGTGACTTCTCTTACTTTTCAATTCTGCCTGGACATAACTGTTGAAAGAAGAGTATCTTTTTGCAATGGTAATAAAATCAGATGATTATCATATATCTTTTTTTTTTTTTTTTTTGTTCTATGTGAATCCAGACTAAGAAAAATTAAAAAGAACATAGGAAAAAAATAACAGAAGCTAAAAAATAATTTTATGTGAACTTAAGTGCCTTTCAAAATGAATTCTAGGGTTGATTATTCATCACAGGCCACATACCTACAACAGTGAGGGATCTATTTTTTCCCTGAAGAATGGGGGCCCTGTAAAGCAAAAAAATAATAACACTTACAGCATGAACTCATGTG
This sequence comes from Gymnogyps californianus, assembly GCF_018139145.2. Classification (NCBI taxonomy): domain Eukaryota; kingdom Metazoa; phylum Chordata; class Aves; order Accipitriformes; family Cathartidae; genus Gymnogyps; species Gymnogyps californianus. The sequence goes on along the minus strand of NC_059473.1, from coordinate 84,803,474 downwards.
CAGCTTGGATGTGTCTAGAGGAAAATATCTTAGGTAGGCAGATAGATAGACAGAAAGTAGTTGGCTCAATTTATTTCTCCTCCGACGTTTCTCATAAATCCATTGAGTTCCCTCCCTGTACTCTGAAAGGAAGGTAACATCCTTCCATGGTTCCAATCACAAACCCTTCCTCTCTTGTGGAGCTATTCAATTATTTTCCATCAGTCCTTGTGGATCTATTCACTTTCTCCCACTACTTTCCTCTTGCACAATTCAGTGTGAGTGGGCAAACTGCTTATAGAAAGCCTGGGATTAGAAATGAAGGGCTGTTGCAGTTTATTGGTCAAAACCAAGCAGAATTACTCTCTGAGGAGTTGAAGGAAGCTTACTCTGAATCTGTCTGTATTTTACTTGGATCCTTTGGGTCCCATTAGTCCCTCACTTTCATTATCCTAAGCACCAATTCATTTCACTTACTCTCACCTTTCCCCATGGCCATATTGCTTACAATACCATGATGCAATGATTTTATTGCTTTGTTTTTCTCTATAAAACTTTATTGATATAATAAATAAAATACAATTTTCTGATGTATTTGCAACAATAACTGTACCCTTACACATACAGATATCAAGTTCATGCCCATCATACAAATATTTTACCTGAAGACAAGTCCTAGAAATAAATAAATAACTTGAGCATATCACTAATGATTCCATAATAAATACCTCTCCCACTGTAAATCAATCATATATTGGTTTAGTTAGGAATAATCGCTTTTACTACTATAAGTATTCATATCTCATTAAAGAGTTGACACTCTTTCTATGTTAGATACAGTGGTTATCATGCTGAATACTTCAAACAGTGGTGTGCCTTTCCAATTGTGTTTTTAAGGCAGTAGTTAGGCTCAGGTAAACTGATTTTTATTATATATTATCTTGAAGTTTCTAAATATACTTGCGTAATACCTCAGCATTATGCGCTGCCTGTATAAAGGGCTTCCACCTGGCCTCTCAAGTGCTTGTTTTAGATTCCTTATTTTTCATCAGTGAGGGACTGTATTTATTATCTAAACGTCCATTGGTACTCCCATATCAGTTAAGAAAAGGTAATGCATGCACACATTACAAATGTAAGTTAACCAGAGTGTTTTGAGGGAACTGGAAGGGTTTAGAGGGGAAGGGAGGTTTGCTGGATGCTGATCAGTTAGTGAGACCAGAATGTCTCACTCTGCTTTTGGTGGGTGCATATTTGCAAGTATTTTCTTTATGCACTTAATGTCGGGTGATTTTTGGCTCATTCTGTGCATTTATTACAGGCGGACATTTTTATAAGTGGCCTTTTACCTTTGGGGTTTTTTTAGATTTCTTACATGTCTAATATAATAAAACCTGTAATCTCCATTCAGACCCAGGTTAAAAGAAGTGTTTGTTCTTACAGAAAGGAGTGTGCAGAAAGCTGGGCTTAGTTCCTCCACCAGGGAGACAGCAGCTACCCTGTTCACTAGATGGTCTCTGAATACCTTGATATGATTCAAAACCCACTCTTGCGTAAACTGGGTCTTACAGGTACAGTTTGGTCCTCTCAGAAGTGAATGATTGTATGTTTGTATGATGAATAGTTTGTGGGGAAAAAAAAAGAAATTAAAAACAAAATACCCAAACTTTGTATTTTTACATTCTCAAAAACTTGAGTCTAGATTACTGATCTTTGTTAGTAGATTTAAGATCTTTGTGTCTTGTTTCTAATCTGAAAATGGGGATAAAAATGGGGATATTTCTCTTCCCGCACAAAGTATTTCTCTTCCCACACAGGGTTAAGTTCAAAACCTATAATCAAGTTTATGCTGACAAGTACCATCCAAAGACTTCATGCAAATCAAACTCACACTGATTTTTGGAATTGAGAAACATGATGAAGGAAATGAAAAGTATGTGAAAATGGGAGAAGAAATATAGGGTTCATCACTGGTGGGAGTTCTCAGCCTACCTACGCAGTAGCCAAAAGCATCTCTTTTCCTTTTTTGTTACAATATATTCTACTGACTTCTCTCTGTTTTAGAAGTTAAAAATTCTTCAAGTGGCCTAAACTAGTACTTGTCCAGGCAGCAAACTCATCTATAGGCTATCATTGAAGTACAACTATGTATCACCAAAAATAGGTTGCCCTATGCTGAAACTGAAGAGGGAGACAGATGGCATGTAAAGCCAGAGCTGTGTGAGTTTTCTGTCCTGTGACAGATTTTGAAGGCGTTTTTTTTTTTCTATATCAGTATGGGATATAAAGTAGAAATCTAGGAATATATAAAAAAAAGGATAACATAGAGAAAAAATAAGTGAGAAAATTTTTATTTCTTAGTACTGAAACATTTGATTTCAAAGATTATCTTTTATTTTTAAAGGTTTTATTATGAATTAAACAGAAGATTTCAAAATGAGAATCCATTTTGTATCAAAATGCAAAAGTTTTTGTTTTTAAAATATTGAAACAAATTCTTTGATGTCTGAAATCCTTTTTTCAGATCAGTTTTTTATTTTGGAGAATTGTTAAAACTGAACATTTACCTGATACAGCTTTGGTTTTGTTAAACAAACACTTTGTGTGAGAAAAATATATTTTTGAAAAATTCTTTTCACAATCAACTTCGTCCACTGTGTGAATAAAAGTTTTGCAAAACCATCCATAATTTTATTCTATATCTGACCTTTTGATTTAACAACTATCTCAGCTCACTTCATGAAAGTTTAGAGCATGCAATTTTTAATGCTCTCTTCAGGCTTACATTTTCTTGCAGGCCCAGTGCATGCATTCGGCTGAACACTAAAAGTTCACAACACCCATCTCATTAATGCTTATTTGTTGCTCTCACTCTCTGTAGTTTTGCCCATGTCTTTCTATGACATAATGTAGCTTTAAAGACATAATCTTATCTGATAAAAAGAGCTTACCTCCATAAATCTTGTTAGACCTAATGGAAATTTCCTTTGCCTAGAAGAAACACTGGACAAATCAGATAAACCAAGTATTTTGACAAACCTAAATGCTTGGAAGTTTTGTTCCTATTATCTCTCAATGACTAGTTGTCAGTTTTCTTTACCACGCTCTGTTTCTGGATAATGGCAAGATGCTAATGAGTACAAATTTTAACACTGGATCTCGATATACTTGAAGTATGTTCAGACATGATTTTGAATTATATACCAGAGAAAGACATTAAATCTTATTACCTTCTGAACTTCTGACTGTTTGAACTCATATGATGCCCTAAAATTGAACTTTATTTCATTAGTACATCCTATGTTTTTGTGAGCATTATAAAAATGTTAGAACAAGGAATTACGATATTCAAAGTTGTCCTCCTCCTTCAAAGAAGTGGATGAATTCATTTGTTAAAAACTTGCCTTGAAATGCCATGCTGCCTTGCCTCTGTAGAGTAAGAAAGAATCAAACCTGAGTCCGCATTTCCATAATTCACATTCTTCCTTTAACCTGAAGTTTTGAAATATCCATTACAGTATCAGTATTATGATTTAGTACTTGCAGTATTATTGACTTTTCCAATAGCAACAACAAACCACAGCAAATCATCCTAATGACATTCTGGAGAAACCAATTAGGAAATTAGGACAGAACGTTAATCTACTCTAACACTCAAGCAGGACACATTTATCAATCCTTATCAGCTTGGGCTCTGTCTAACAACAAAAGCAAATATTTATCTAGATCACACTGGGTAGTAATTCCAAATAGGGCATCAACATATCTAACTCGCTATTTTCACAATTGATTTAGAGTAAGCTGAGGTATAGTATTTGGGTTTGGGTTTTTTTTTTGACAATTTCAGTGTCTTGTTCTCTTTCTGATGGCTATGAAGGAAGAGTATATTAGAACTGACTGTATTAAACTACTTGAAAAAAACTGTCCTGGAAGTAAAAAACCCACTTCTTCTGATAAAAATCCCAATGGGTAATGTATGTGAAGTGCCGTGTACTGTGTTGATAACCAACACAGAAAAAACCTACAAACAAATATACTACTTCTGAGCTTGGGTTGTGAACTAAGAAAATGAAGTCAACGGGTGGTCAAAAAGGGCACAAGGAGGCGTTACAAATAAGCATATCAATAACAGGATCCAATGATCTTAGTATTAGATTTATGAAATAAGGATCAGGTCCACTTATACTAAAGATCAATTAATGAAGGTGTATTCCTTCACCTTGTAAGTATTAGCTTAAGGGCTAATGCTACTGGTTTTTCTTTTCCTCTTCTTTTTTTTTTTTTTTAAAGTACAATAAATCCATTAGGATTTACTTAGTTTACGTAGCATACAAAATGCTGGAGAACTTTGTTTAAAAATAGAGGGAACTGGTATAAAAAGAAGCAAAATGAACCCTGCAAACAAGCAGGTTTTCACTAAAATATCTCAGATTAAATAGATTATGCTTTTATATCCGTTAATTTTCTACAGATTAAAATAAAAATGTATATATTTCAAGGATTTCCAACTGTATGTACAAAAAGTCTCCAAAAAGTTAGACCAGGAAGAAAATGTGCTAGAATTCCTCTTATACATTGCATGAACAACTTAATAGAGATTTATCGCTGCTTAACAGATGAGCATGGGAGGAATGGATGAAGCCTTGACCCAACCAGCTTCCCATATGCTCATATGGTGTAGGAGGGATGTAGGCTCCTAATGATCCAGGCTAGTAACAAATTTGTAGGTTTTTTTAGGATGCAGGAATAGTGGCACTAATGACTTTGCACTGCAGTCATTATTTTCACCTAACTTTATTAATCTAAAATAAATATGTAGTCTAAACTGGTCATCTGGTTTCCCTCTATTGCTAGGGATGAGCGATGGACATCCCTTACTTAGATCAAAAGCAGTTAATGAATATCCAAACTGGTTTAAACATTAACAGATGAGTTACTACTGGCAATATAGGTGTGGTATCAGTTTGTGTGTTGCCAGTTACATATGAAAAATTATTCTGAAAGCCCAAGCACATGCTCAGGAGGTCAGAAATCCTTGCAGACATGATCACACTGCCTGAAGTGTCTGATCTGGCTAATTAAAAGCTAACGTGTGTCTTTTTCTCTGTGAGAACCAGTGACTCCAGTATTAGCCTAAGAAGAGAGCCTTAGAGGCACAAAGCTTTCCAACACCTATTTGTGATTTTCTCCTGCCTAGAGCTCCATCAAGAGTCACACATTAGCTTTTAAAGAAATAGTGGCTAAACCACAGAATGGACAATTATTATTGTAAGTATTTAATTACAGGATACATGAAAGCAAATGCTATGAACAAAGAACTAAGCTAACTACTAGGAAATGTTAATCATCTATGCCTATTTTAATGTCCACCCACTGAAAGTTATGTGTATTAGCATAGCATATTAACCAACATCAATCTTGGTTGTGCCCATATATCAGTTCAGTGAAAGCCACATGTCTGAATCTGCACAATTCTGAATCCGGTCAGGTGAAGTTTACCACTGCATGACTTTGTTGGGCTTCTGGACAGCCCAGAAAAACAGTGAAGGCACCTAACTGTGTATTCAATACGCTGCCTAAATACTCACAAAGAGCACTAGAAGACTGTGACTGGATGCAGGGATATATCTCCCTCCACTTATGATTCACAGTCATGAGCTATTCCTGATGTTAGATGCCTAAGCCAGCATTTTCTTACAAAATAACAATAGCAAAAAGGGAAAAGTGACATTTTCACTTTTACATCATTATCTTTATATAGGGCTGATCAAGCTCTTCTCTTATGCATAAAGAAAGGCTTACGGTGTCAGAGAAAGGTGGTGGAGCAAAAACACTTCTGTATTGCTGTGGGTAGCTATCAAAAGGGAGACTAGGTTAACATTTTTTCTGCTTTTAGGTCAGCTTAGGCCATCAGCATGTGTATTCACTGTACCTTAAAGTGGAGACTCAGCTGCTTCATTTGTGAATTCATGGGGTAGTTCCATAGTTTTATACCAAGTGGGACAACTGCAATGGGAAAGGGACTGACACAGTTACCAAAGAGTATCTTGGGATACCCTTGGTCCTTAGAGGAATTTCCTGGGAAGTGGGAGATCTGGGAAGCTCCAAAAAGAGGATGGTTTACACCCACATTTCATACACCTCTGGTCCCACAAAAGATGATCTGTCAACTTGTCAGTCAGAATGCCTATGGGTTATTGTCCACTGCGAAGCTAGCCAGAAGAAGACCCACTTAGTGAATCCCAAGAAAAATTGTGTATAAAGTGGTCTCCCAGGTACTTTCTACTGTCCAGAATTAGGTGTTCCTCCTGCCATATGCCATTGTTTAAGTGATTATATTTTTTAAATACTTTATGCTTTCGTAGCTGTTCTGCAAGAGATTTAAAATTTGGACCTGAGCACCGAAAGCTCTCCTGAACCACAAAGCTCAAATCAAAAAAGGTTTTGACATTTAGAGTCAAATATGTCTCACCTAACTTTAGGCTCTTGTAACTGAGATGTTTATGTCTGATTTAGTTGTCTTTGAATCCCCTTACAATCAATGAGTGGAAATAATCACTGTAAAGGTGTAATTCATCTGGCCGGTTTTAGGTGTCTACTTTAGAAAGGGAGGAACTGTGTCTTAGAAATGCTTATTTCTTCCATTATGTCTAAAGGAGAATGGGGTCAAATGAAAAGCTGGTCAGATGAATGTGCTTAACGTGGAATATTTTATCGTACAAATGTTCTACTTTATTTCCACCTGGCATTGAAGATACCAAAATCCATTGGCTTCTGTGTATTATTGTTGTTTGTTTCTTTCTTTATTGTCTTTATATGGAAGTTCTCCAAAGGCCTAAAATTCTACCTCTATTCATGTTATACAGAACTTCAGCCTGGACAAGCCTAGATGGCACCAAACCTATTACAGACTTAATCTTCATGAAGATTCAACAATGTACTTTATGGAGTTTTGGGGGTTGTATATTCTGACAGGCACATAAAGGTTTAAGCTCCTTGCAAAATAAAAAAATCAACTTTTTAAAGAAGTGAGGATGGAGTGAGAAGTGTTTTCAGGATCATATTTTGGTGCCTGGGCTTTTAAATTTTGACTGAAACCTGCCTTGGGCACCACAGACCTTGTTGATCACAGACCTCTTGAATGACTGCATGGAGGAATGCTGAAAAGCTGACACAGAGTGTTTATATAATGCTTGTATTTATTTTCATGTTAGTACAAATATAATCATACCAAGGTTTATATGCATACTTTGCATTGATGATTTGTCTTACCTATCAACTTGCTTTTTTTCATTATGTGATGCAATGATAGAGTGAATTCAGAGGGAAGACATTTTTTCTGAGTTTTAGATTTGAATACACTTTTTTTTGGGGGGGAAACCAAAACCCCCCAAAATCCAAGGAATTAGCAGCATCTTCTACAACAGGCAATGGGCATAGTTTGTATATCAAATTGTTAGTCTGGGTGCGTGCAATCACAGTTAGGTTATTCCTGTAGAATCATACATAAGTGATTTTAGATTCATTACCAGCATATTGAGGCATAGAGTTTAAAGACAATGAGAAAAAATAATGCAAAAATAATTTACATACATAAGAGAAAAAGTTTTTTGGCATACATGACTTCATTTTTGCAATGGAGATATCACTACTATGCAAGCATTCTATTTTAAATATAATGAGCTTTCTCTGTGCTCCTTGATTCAATAATCTGAATCAATGAGGAAAACCCGAATCAAGGAAAAGGGAAAAAAGAAAGCCCAGAAGAGTAAGGAGGAAATTGCCATGCAAGAAAAACAAAAGCCTAAGCTAGACAAAATGTTGAGGTATCTACATTATAGAAAGTCTGTCCATGAACACATAAATATACACACACATTAAGAATTACAACCAGGATTCAATACAGCCATTATCCTACATTTTGGCCTACACTGAATTACCCTTTCTGATTCCCAAAATAGTCAGAAGCCTGCCCTTCTTCAGTCCATCTACCATCTGATAAACTCCATCTGTTTGTCCTTGTCTTCTTGGGAGGTCACTTTTCACTAAAGAAGGTTCAGCCCTGATGAAGCAAATTTCCAAATCCCTGACATTTGTAGATTCTGAGAACAGTAACTAAATAACAACATAAAATAGTAACTGAGGAATAAAATAGACACTGAACTTTTGGGGACATCAAAATCATTTGGTTTTAATTTAGTAGGAAGTTTTAAGCCAGTTCTTCCTTTATCTTGATTTGCCCACCCCTCATCCTAGCAAGGTGAAAACTAATTAAACAAAATTTTTTATCTCTTTTGTGCTACAGGGACTATTGTCAAATCCAACATCTCAAAGGCTCTGTCACATAGCTTGTATTAAAATATATGCTTTCTGCAAGTAGTGCCTAGAACCAAAACATACTCAGACTGTGTATCTCTCCTTCCCCCAGATTTTTACCACAATGAATTCTAGAGTTAAAGAAAAGAAATGAGAAAATATACATAATCCATGTTTGCTGTAGAGCATAAACATTTTGGCCATAAACATTTGCTAACACTCAGCTTCAGATGTGTCAGATTTTCCTGTACCCATGAGAGGAGCTGACAAGCAGAAAGATTGTCCTCCTAGATCTTTCATGAAGATGCAGTAAGATAAGATAGACAAAATGTGATATCATCAAGTTCATAAGAAATGTCAAGTGCTTAGTGAAGAGAAATGGAAAATATCAAAAAGTCCTCCTAAACAGAGTTCTGAAATATCTGAGATGATGACTCATCAAAAATGTAACATGAAACAATCTATAGAAAAATAATATCTTAACAAAAATGACTCAAAAATCCACTGAGCTGTAACATTTTTCCATGGTAATTATGTCTTTGTACTGGATATATTTTAATTATCTGAAGATACAATGGGCTACATATCTTTTTCTAGTTGTGGGTGATGTAGTGTGCTTTACTATTAACTTCCTACAAGCCTTTTAATAGTGTACCTGACATTTGTTATGGGGGCAGTAAGTGTTCTGAAGCTGAAGAGACTTTTACACAATCGTGTCCACTCCTGATCCTAAAAGGAACAGTGACAAGGAGGCTGGTGGTAGTAGATGGCAGAAAAAAGTTAACTGACTATTGTGAAAATCTTGGTCACAAAAATGAGTTTTAAGTGTACTTGATGAGGACTATGACTATAGCGTGAAATTCTGGGGAATTGTTGGTAGGGTTCAGTTCAGAAGACAGAGACCCGATGTTGAGAATTTTCTGGCAATAAATTTATTATGGGCTCCTTCTTGAGATATTAGAATTCCTCTTGGCAAAGAAAAGCAGGAGAGGCAGTCACTAAAGCAGCTGACTTCCAACTAGAACCTAATTATTAAACATCTGAGACATTTTGGGCAGCCAGAAAACTAGAGTAAAATATAAGCACTGTAATAAGGACACCTTATTCAGGAAAAAGGAAGACACATTCTGCCCTCGCTTGCGCTGCTGGATAATATTTCAATGTAAGTTCTTTTTTAGTAATTGCAGAGGAATAGATTATATTGAGATTTTCATTCCAAATTAAGCAAGACTGCCCTTCAGAAACACTAGATTGCAAAAGCCGGTTTTGTTGGTGTGCTGAGATTTCTCTAAAATAGCTTTGCTATTCCTGATTTGCTCACTCTTTGAATAAAGAAACAAAAACATATTGTGTGACCATGTTCTCTCATGTCTTCTTATAACAAAGAAGATACCAGCAAACTTCTGTCACTCAAATATGCTTGTTATAGCTGAATTTAAATTCTTACATTCAGAAATGGACTCGTGTGCTGTGTCACTGCCCCACTGAGCAACCTCCTTTGTTTTAATTTGGATCTTTATGTTGCAGTCTTATGTATGGTACATTCCTCGCTCTTAGAGAAGGATTCTTGGAAGGCTGTTTCATTTCCAGAATTTATTTAGGAGAGATCTACCTCCCACCATTCCACTAATATTCTCCTCTGCTTCAAAAAGGCTAAATAATTTTCAAAGGTGTTAGAAGCTATATTTTTAGCAACAGCTTGTGTCTTCTTGGCACATTCCTGGTACAGCAATGTTGGCAGACCTCATGTTACAGAATCTCCTGGTCTGTCACGTATTAAAACTGTTCTCTGGGTATCCAAGCACTTCAAATACTTGTGAGTGTCGGGCTCACAAGTGGATGGATATTTCTTTAGTTTAGATTTAAATGCCAAGAGAATCTAAAACGTCAGAAAAGGCAGAGTTCTTAAAGGTACTCATCCAGTCAGATACATGCAGTACTTAAAGACATATATTGGACAAACTAAACAGCTTGCTGACTCGAATTTCAGGTAGTGGCAAATATCTAAAAGCTGTATTTAAATGAAAGTGATAAAACCTAAGATCTATTGACAGTTTTGATAACAATGATAAATACCATGGTATTTAAACAGATAGCCAGCTGAATCATCAAAAGTGAAGGCTTATCTCACAATCACTTCAGCTAATAAAATTTCAACCATTTTTGATGTAAATGGTTTGGATTATGTGATAGCTTTACCTACATTGCCTGAATTGTTATAAAGAAGAATAATAACTGCTAGCAATAGGCCAGGTACAATTCATCTAAAGCAGCACACTTAGAAAAAGGAAAGATGGTCTGGTGATAACAATGACAGTTTAGAGCTTGGAAGACCTGAGGTATCTTAGCATTGACAAAAACTCCTTGTGCTGCAATGCTTCGTGAGGATAAATACACTGGAGTTGTTAAAGTATCTGGCCTCTAGAGTAAAGAGGACTGTGCAGGTAACACAGACTAATAGGCATTGCACTTCTTTGTTTGTTTTGTGGCATCCTAATGATTCTAACACAAACGGAATAGACTCAAGGAGACCTGAGCTGAGATCTGCTGGCCTGGTAGGCAGCTTTGACAAAATCACTTACTTTCCTTCATTTCTCCCTATATAACCATGGTAAATAATCCCGCTTTTCTTTGTAAAACATCCTGCAATTGTTTTATGACATATGCTATCTAAGGGTATTGTTGCTGTTAATAAAATCGTATTTATTTTATTTTTGAAAGAAAAGTGTATTGAAGGTGTAAAAAATCCTATACCTGCATTTAGAAGAAGGAAATACACTTTGCTTAAGCCATATATTCTGGTGTGGGTTTTTTTTCAAATCTTAACATGTTCTTATGAAATTAATGGAAAAATATGGGAGCCCTCCAGTGGTGAAAATAATGTATCTGGATTTCATAATATAGCTACTTTCCTGTGAATGTTGCTTTTTGTGACATAGTTGCCATAGTTTTCTGACACATAAGTATACTGATCCCATTTTGATTAACAGGACTTGATATTATCCAACATTTGCCTGGACTTGCATATGAATGTATTCCCAGATGACATTTGTAAAAGCCAAGAAAGCCAAATTTATCTCATGTTACTTCCTTTTCTATGTAGACAGGAAAACCCTCGGGGCTCTTTGTTTGTTTGTTTTCTTCCCACTAGAAACTGCATGGGTTATTCATGTTCTCCCCTTCCACCGGCTTCTCACCTTTAAGGTTGCGTGGTTGAAAAGGGATTTACAATTGCAGTAATAGAGATGTTTGGCTGGCCTCAACTTCCCATTCTTTGGCTTCCTGGATTATGATGTTAATCCAGTCACCATTTGCCTCCAGAACTGCACTCCCTCATGTAAAGCTGTGGGACATCCTTCTGGGAAGGCCCTGCATGCCTGGCGTGTCACTGCCTTGAAACTGTGGCCTCGGAGCACATTGTACTGCTTCAGCAAATGAACTCGCATTTTTGGCCTTCTATGCTCAATTTGCCGTAAAAAGGGGAGGTTGTTATTTCCGTGGAAAAGCCTTTCTGTTGCACTCCAGGAGGAAAGTGGAGATCATAATCTGCTTTCTAAGGAAATGTAACTTTAACTTCCTGCGCTTGTGCCCACACAGTCCACTGGGACCACATTCCTTCCCTAAACATGCTAATCTGTTAATAGTACAGATAAATCCTTAGTATGGAGCTCCTGCACCTTTAATTCCAGTTTGTAAGACTTTTAGACATTTTAAAGTTAAATATGCCAGCACAACTGTCAGATAGCTTCTCCTAGTGAAGTTACAAATGTGGAGTTAAAAGCAGTTTCCTTGTGAGTGAGGCACATATAAAATACAAAAGTCTGAAAAATAGCAGTCTTTTCAGAGAGCCTTTCTGTAGCAGTGGAAACAATAGGAAACTGAGGAAAAGCAAAGGATTAGACGTTTGTCTTGGTTTAATGAGGATAGCTTTTGTTGGAAACACATGTTGATAAAGTGCATGGAGTTACCAAGAATATTTCTTTGAAGCCCTTGTCATCTGAGGTATTCATAAGCAGCCCACAGAAAAAGCTGTACAGCCAGAAGCCCACTGTAGTATCATTATCTGCAATACAATTGTCACAGGTAGATTCAGCAAAGGCATAGAAAAGCTCATCTTACTGATACAGACGTAAGCGTGTGCACTCACACACACTGGTTTGCATTGTTTAGCTGGAGGAATATTCCTGAGTACAGACATAGGAGGAGGAAGTGTATTTCCTTCTGGGTTTGTTTGTTTTCTTTTCTGTTTTATTTAATTTCAAATCTAAAGGCAGGCCACTGAAGTATACATAACAGCAGAAATAAGATTGTAAGAAGCTCAATCTACTTTACATCTTTGCCTTTGGATTTCAGTGGGTTTTACCATATTTTATACAGCAGCTGCAGGGTCCAGGCCTCCTATTGTCATGGAAAAATAAAGGCTTCATTTAACTGCTGGTGGAGCTGTAGTGTGTGATGTGTGTTTTTTAGTCTAAAACATCTGCTCTTTGTGTCAGCTACTAACTCCAGACACCACGGAGTGTCCCCTGTCCCCTGCTAGGCTGTGTGTGGAGGCAGCGGGTCAGAGCTATACACCACTGCCCAACAAAAGAGAAAAGGGGCAAAGAAAATATTTGTGTGCAGTGGGGACTAAGCGACAGGAAAAGAGATACTTTCAGCTGCAGCTGAGAGGTTATGTGATTAGCATGTGACAGCTACTGGCCCCTTAACCACTGGATGGATAAGGATGACTGACTGTCAGGGAGGCTCTGAACTATGTAATCTGACAAAAACAGTGCTGAGAGGATGCTGATTTTAGTTACCAGGCCTACATTACGCACAGTTCACTTATCATCAGGAGATATTCAAAATATGCAGTGGATCAAGGAGCAGCAACCTCGGGGTGTGTGCGGCACTTCTCGTAACCATGCCTACCTGGACCAGCTCCCGGCCAGGTCAGGGCCACCTCCGCACCCCCTCTGCACTGACACTTTCCCCCACGGGCACCCTGAAGTCCCTCAGGGCCCAACGGCCCCATGCTACTGCCCTTTTCCATCCTGCAGACCCCTTGGAGCACCAACAGCCTCCAGGCTGCAGCTGCCCGAACCACAAGCCAGCAACTAGGAGTGTCATAGCTGTGATCTAATTGTCCAAGAGTTTTATTCTTTTTTTTCTTGGGGGGTGGGGAGAATAAGAAAAAAAAAAATCAAAATTTGTGGATATTAAGTAGATTTAAGACCTGACATGTTCATTTGTGTGTAATAGTTTAAAAAAAGGAAAAAAAAAAAAGAAAAAAGGTTCAGTTGTGTTTGTATGATAATAAGGGAATTTTGCAGTTTTGACATGCAAAGAGATTTTATTAAGCTTGTAGATGTCAGTTGATCAAAATAGAAATCAAATGGGCTGATTTTGATGAATGTTTACTTAAAATTTACAGATAGTTTCTCAGTGAGAAAGTAAAATTTTCTTTGCTTTGGCTGAGTCTTGGACTTGTCACACAGCTTTAGCTGTCTAGAAGTTAGATTTCTCAGCTAGTTGTCTCATGAAAGTCAATGGAGGGATAGGTGGAGTGAAACATCCTCAGGAAGTATGTCTTCAACATCCACACTTGTATCAAATAAAGTGCCATCACTGGAGCATCTATCCCTTTCTACTCATTGTATGTGGAGCCCAGATGACTAGGTTAGACTTTGTCTAATGTTTAGATGGCAGAATTAGATAAGATAATTCCTATCTATCTGACTTTCAAGGTGATAAATTCTATATTTTCACTAGGATTTTTATTTCCATAGTTAATCCTAAGTAGAACTTCGCTTGGACATGCATTTCACCAAAATATGATACCTGTCTCTTATTGCCATCTATTGTATTTGCTTTTCAAATACTGATTTATTTTTGCCTGAAATCATTCAGTGGCTTCATAGCAGAATCATGTAACACCTTTAGACATTTAAACATGATGAATACTCTGGAAGGATTGATTGCTTTCATTCTACAGGTGTAACTTTACTGCTTTATATCTAAGGACCAAGATTACCAGGACCGTGTACTATAAGAAAAAACTTTCTAACAGTATTTTTACTGTTCTACTGAGTCTTAACTCTTTCCATGAGTTAAGCACCCTGGCTGAATTTGGTCTTCACTTACTTTTTATTTCACTGATGTATATTGATTTTCCTTCCTCTATACATAAGCATGCCTAAGTAGAGAAAGTAGTTCAATAGATTTTACAGCTCTGTAAGAAAACAAAGCCATATAGCAACCATAACGTCCTCAAACATGAGAGCATAGTCTGTAAACAACCTTCTTCTCCAGTGGCTCAATCCCAACATTAAGAAAAGATATTCCTCAGTGAACACACAGAAAGTATATTTCCTTGAGACTCTGGGAATAATAGGATTAACACCATTATAATACATTTTCACAAAGTAATGGGAAGTAAAGAGCAGAAAAATAAAATGTATGGCATTGGCTACAGTTCTAAAACTTAAAAGTAAGAAAAAAAGAGATGGGAGAGGGAAAGTTTACTCTGTCCTCTATTCAAAATTTTTCAGAATCTGCTGAGATCAGCAAGACTCCTGGATCCCAACTATTTTCTTGCTTTCATTTTCAGGAAAGAAGAAAAACAACAGTTTTTGTCTATCTTTCTTTTTGTTCTATCTTTCATCCACAACCAGAAATATTTGTTAACCTCAGCAGGAGCTTTGACATATTGCAAAATTTGTATATGATATTTTAAAGATTGTTGGGGCTTTTTTGACAAACAAACAAACAAACAAATACCTGGTTCAGAGAGAAATTCTGAACCTTAAAAAAAAGACTTATGACTACTGTCTGATTTGAATGATGTTTGTCTCAGACCAGAATCAGGTTTAACTCAAAGAATGGGCATAACGCCTCATTAGTTTCAACATGCTTCATTGCAATGGACTTGCTTATATTTTCACTTTAAAGTAAAAGTCAATCTATATGCATTCTAATATAAGATACTTGGATGTTCAATATAATTGCACAATTTGCTAACAAGACATTTTAAAGAACTGTGATGAGAAATTTAAATGCAGGTAATCCAAGGGCTTTAGGTAATATGACTTCATTTTAGCTCTCTAGAATAAAGCTAATCTCTGTCCTTTAGTACTGAGAAGTAGTTTTTGATCCTTGAAAATGAGTAGTTCAATTTCATTGAAATGTCTGTGTGGTGAATTATTTCTGCTTAGTTTTGGCTTACCATAAGAACTGAAAATAAATAAAAAGTCCATAGCAAGTCACTATAGAGTGGCTTACTGTGCAACATAGCATAGCTGTAATTTAACATGGGCTAGTAAGCTTATTTGCATAATATAAATTTTAGCCTGATTTTATAATGAATTGGCTGTGTGAGTGCATTGACCCACAATCAGCTACAATACTAGAGTTCAGGAAAAGTGGTGACATACTACATTTCCTTGTAGCAACTCAGTGGAATTGCAAATATAATAGCCAAGAGCATGTCCTTCTGAAAGCATCTGGGAACACCATCACTAGTGCAAATGATCCTTTAAGGACATTATTTTTTTGCTGATACTTTATTGTTGTCTTTCTATTTTAATTTTTTTTTCTTCTATTTTCTATGTGTTTTTTTAGATAGGAAAGTAAACAGAGTCAGTACATAAATATTATTTGAGGGTGAGGAGGCACTGCTGCCAAGGCTAATAAAGTTATATTTCATACATATCCAGTATTAATACTCTTAATGCATATATTAATAGGCATATTTCCATTCTTATTCACTATAGATGAACAAGTGAATGTATGTTTGGACCTCTACAACATGACAGAAAACAAGATACAGTTACCATAGCCTGTATGAAACAAGCCTTTAACTCTCTGACAACAGTTCCTGACATTTATAGCACAGCTCCTGAGGGCCTTAATGACCATCATGTCAAGCTGAATCTACTATTAATATACCTCACTAGTAAGGAGTAAGTATTATGGTTTTTATCCTGAGTGTGAAAGGTCCATATTTCATAAAGATCTTGAGTCTAGCTGAGTTATTAAAAGGTTTCCCATAAGAAAAGAAACAGAGTAATTCTTTTTTTTTCTTTTTTTTTTGTTTTGTTTCTGCCTGCTGAAACTTTCTTTTCTTAAAAGAAAGAAAAAAAGTGAACTGCATTTAAATTAAAATACAGAATCAGATACTGCTAGCAAAGACTGTCTGTTGTTTTACAATGTTGTGAAGATGGCAGAGATGAGATCTGAGGGTCATCTTCATGTGGAACCTCCAACATATTTAGCAGGACTTCCATATTTTCATGATGATATTAGGCAAGTATTTTTTTTTTTATTCAAGACCCACTTCTAAAGAGACCAAGACACAGAACACCACTTATACAACAAGCAAGAGTTGGAGAGAAAAGTTTTCAGAAGAGACAGATCATTCTTGGACATTCAGTTTGGTGGATCCAGACCAGGGACATTTCACAGAGTCATGGAATAGTTTTGGTTAGAATTGCTCCCTGCACCTCATCTGCTCCACTCCCCTGCTCAAAGCAGGGTCAAACAACTTGCTCAGGACCTTGTCCTCTCAAGCTTTGGAAATCTGTTTTCAAGAAGCATCAGACAATGAGCACTAAACCTCCTTGACACTCAGCTCTGATCCAGATCTTCTGACCAATCACCCAAAATAGATGCATCCCAAATTACTCGTTCCTTTTACAGATCTTGTCCAGAATGGGTTTCTCCAGTGCACATATACAGGATAGGATTAATACGACCCACTATTGTGCCAGGCACCCTTTGCTATCTCTTTAATCAATGAATTGAAATTCAGCATTTCTTGGGCGTGATTCATCGAGTGTACAGTAGATTTCTAATACAGGCCAGATGAATAGTGCCCCAGGGTGTCTTTTTCTGCTGAATCCATTGCCAATAAAGGGATCCTGGGGAGATTAGCTCACATGTAGACATGTACACTGTACACATCTGAAATTAGGTGAGATAAATCCTGTCTATGGACTTTTCTTGAAGTGGTAGCAAAAGAATCACCTGTCAAATTCAGGCTTACTGAGTTATGGTGGATGGGTTGTGTGTTACAGGTTATAGGTGAACTCAACGTCCTTCAAAAAGTGTACTGTAGTTTTTCTGAATTGACATTATATCAGTAAATCCTTTTTTTCCATTTCCATGTATAATTTTTTAAGAAATAAGTGCTTCTATTAGTTCATTTTTCTATAAGGAATAACTGAATAGACATATAGAATGTGACTGGAATTATTTTCAAAATATTGAGTATGTAATATGTCAGTAATTCACGGTCTGTTGATAGAACGAATTTAAACAAATGAATTTGCCTCTTGTATCTTTTCCTGTTTTCGTTGCAGACTGCATAAATGAGAACTGAAATAGATGAGAAAAGAATCTTTTGAGCAGTGCATGCTAGTGAAGAAATATAAGCATTTTGTGTACAGAATAACAAACGTGATAGTGTTTCAAAAGCAGGAGACAAGCTGGTATTCGTAAGTCAATCTATATCTCTTTTTTTCCCCATGACAAAACCAGAGGTTTAGGTAAGTTAAGGTCTGAGTGAAAAATGGTGTACGTGCTCTCTTCAAATGCATAAATATCCATGAATTTTGGCTAAACTAGAACAATGGTTAAAGCTCTTGTGTGTGGCTTTTAACAGTAAATGAAATAAAGGATATTATGAGAAACTCACTGAAAGGAAATGGACAACCTGAGGAGAATGTTTACTTCAGAGGAACAGGAGATCATGAAATTTCTAGTGCACAGTGACAGCTGGCACTGCCTGATGTAGCACATATAGTGTCTCCATGGCACTTCATGGAAAAGCTGTACAGTTTGCATCATCATGGGGCTACTATAGTCCCTGAGAAACTCTTCTTCATTCCTTGGTGACAGGCTGCACCATTAGCTGTTTTGGCATGTATTCCAGGCCATAGACAAGGATCTGTGATGTTTACTGGGCAGGAGTTAATGTTTATCTGAAAAGCTGTATGAATCACATGAGGCTTTTAACATTTTAATTCTATAGCTGTGTGATTGCCACAGAGATTACCACAGTGCCATTTACCTAGGAGGAAAAATAATGTATTTACAGTACATTTTTAGTTCTATAAATTGCCTTTTCTTCCAAGCTCAGACATTATGAAAGTTAAGGACCTACTTTTCCCATCAAATGCATTTAAAGTTGTGGCAAATCTGTCAATCAGCTTCCTGATTTTAACTGATTGCTGCTCAAAAATCACTTCTAGTGATCTGGTAGACTACCAGAAACTCAACCACATATTTAGTTTAAAGTAAATTAGGGTATGTTTCTTTGGTTTGGTTTGGTTTGGTTTTAAGTACTTACTATCTCGTGCCACTCTTCTGATACACAGAGCAACTCTTGTACCAACCTTGGAAAGCAGAACCTAACTTTAAGTGGTTTATGTTGTTGTTAGTATTTGGCAGTTCAGGTACTATAACATGTCAAAACCTGATTCATTCTGCTGTTATAGGAAGAACTGAAGCAAGTAGTGAATCTCTCAGGATCTTCACATCTCTATTTCCTTCATAGTTAAGGCCAACGATTGGTGACAGTTTTGTCAGCTCGTCACATAATGTCATTGGAGATTCCATGTGGCTGTCTGACAGTAAATTTTCCCTTCCATTTGTTAGAACGTACCAGCCAACAGAAGCCTGAAGAGAGATAATTTTCTTATGTAAGTTTGTAGTGAAAAATGTATAAATGGAAAGAGCCTTGCATGTTCTTTTCTTTTATTTTTTTTATACCATAGTATATTTTTAAACTGTTGACTACCTAACAATATTGAAATTAAATTTTTGAACTAGAATCTGAATGTAGAAGTGCAACTACTCTGTGAACACAGAATTGCTATTGTAGTGCTTTTAAAACTTCACAGACAGAGCTGAAAATATTTCATTTTAACTTCCACACTCTCTCATGCTGTGATGTTTTCCTTGTTCCTTATGGTCAGGTCATTCTACATATTTCCCATAGAATTCCCATAGAGGACCTTTGACACGTTCATGAAGTTACAAAAACATTTGGATGAGCGAGTCTACAAAAATGGGTAAACATACTAAAACCTTACTGAGTAAAATAATATGAAAAAGCCACCAAAGGAAAGTTGATTACCTTTGTAAGACTGTCTTTTCAGATTCCCCATTGTAGGTCTTTCTACAGTGCCCTGATGCTCACAAATTACATCTTTGAATAACTTTTTCAAAAGTAAAAGCTGGTATGCTAATGTATTACACATGAGAGTCAACAATAATATGTGGGATACTAGTGCATGTTTCTTCAAGATGATTGGGTGGCTTAGAAACAACACATTGAGAAACCTAGGCTCAACAGCAAGATGAAGAAACATCTTTAGTGTCTGAAAGAGTGTAAGTGACACAAGTGTGCGATGTTATTCAGCTTCAAGAAATTCAAGAACAACCAAGTGTACTATTTGAATGTACCTTAGAAGTACAGTCTTGAAGGTGACAAGAATAAATGGCAAAGGGAAAAGTTTAAGATCTCCAACACCAGGATGCAGAAAACTTTCAAAAGTGAGATTTAAACCCAAATGAGTATCTTAAGCAAAATAATAATGGTAGGATATTAATATGCATACTTTGCAGAGCTACTAACCCTGTAAGATTTTAAAAGATGTTTCAGATATTATATATATTTGAGATATATATGATATATGACATATATTTCTACATTCTATCTGCATGGATATCATTGTCCTGGTGTAAATCTGTGGAGAACTGTGTTCTCTTAACCCACTTACTGCTGCCTTAGACAGCACCAAGTATGATCCATTAATATGAACTGAGGTACAACAATCCAATTTTTAACCTTTGACAAAAAATGCTTAATGTTTGTTTTAATCAATATCCTTCTGTAGAGGATGTATTAGGATATAGTATTATTGGTTATAATCGCTGATCTCTCAAGCTTGTTATTTCTAATTTGGCTTCAGTAGATCATAATTTGTTAGGAGTCCTTGCTTTGTATTCCTCCTGTGTCTTTAGGTGAAAATATGTTCTTCCATTATTGCTAGCACTTTTATATTTAGACACCCCAAAGCTTTTGGTTCAAAATCTAGAAATCTTGAAAGCTCAAACTTTAGAAAGGAGGAAAGAAGGAATTCTTCTAAGTTATCAATTTCAGTATCTGCATTTTTTCTTCTTTTATTTCCTCAGTTTGTAAGTTTGTCTCTTCTTCCAGGCACAGAAAAGAATGAGAGAACTGTTGGTGGATTTTTTTATTTTCCATTTAATCAGGAAAGAAATAAACTTCACTCAGAGAGCAATCTGCCTTTAAGAAGGGGAAAAGTCCTATCATTTCTTCCTGCTTTGTAGAAGAAAGATGTATGCCTTTGCATAGCTTTTCATATCTATTACTAAAATCATGGTTTCTTGAAGCTGTGCACAGATAGGATGGTATTTGCTCTTATTGCAACACATTTACCTTATTTTAGTCAGCAGCTTTCATTTCTCGTGATATCTGACCCTCTAGTCAGTGTCTTAATTTGGAGGACCCTATACCATGATTTATTCTTAATCTTTGCCTGATTTGTGTAATATAAGAAATGTGATGGAATGAGATTACAAGAAGATGTTGCTGTCACAGTAGTTTGAACCATTAGGATTTATCATAACAACACTGATTAGATAATCAGACTCTTGAAAAGAATAAGTATATGTCACTAAGAAATTGCTGGAGACAAATTTCTGTTAGAATATTATTATTACTTTATTGCACTTGGATTGATTAAGAAAATTTTTGAATTTCTGCAGATATAACTAAGTTAGTCATGACATTTAGTATTGTATTATATCAATTTCCTGAGGTCATTGACAGATGATCAGCAATATAAAGGAGGAAGATTTTCATTTTTCAGTATTTTTCTTTCTACAGATTTGTTTTTTTAAATCTACCTGCTGCTTTACCTGTCTGACAGGACATCTTTCTATATACTGTTTTGTTCCTTTGTGTAACCAAAATGGGTGCTGTTACCTCATTTACAGTTCAGGAAATGAAACTCCTGTCTATTTGTTGCAGACAGTCAAGTGAGAACTACATGTCTGCATCTCATGATACAATTTAAACTAAACAGCATGATTTTAGAACAAGGTATTGACTTAGTGCTCTGACTAAGTATAGTGTAAAACACAATTCATTTGAGCGCCCAATAAAAGGACTTGGTGATTTAAGCATCTGCCTTGAGGAACTTGGTGAACAAGATTGCAACTGCCTGTGGTAAAGACTTTCCATAAGCAAATAAATCATGTAGGATGACAGTCAGATCTGTGATAAAGAAATCAAGCCTCATGGCAAAGCAATATTTTTACTAAGACTGAAAATCATAATAAAAATTACAGGGAGAGTCTATCTGTCTAAATTCTGCTTAGGCTGCGATTTGACTACCTAAAACTCACCTAAATAGCAGCCAGTATGCCAGCCTGCCTACGTGCTGCCTACTAACATTATCAGTACAACAGGCATCCAATTAATTTGATGATTCCCTATCCAGCCTCCAAGTTACATGAAAACAAACTTCCCCACTCATGCTATCTTTCGAGAAGATAGGCATCTATGTCCTTCTTGGTGCTCTGACGAGGTCTACATTTAGATGGATGGGCATCTGAAATCAACCCAATTTGGATGAGATAGGCATGATCAAGAACAGCAGTAGTGCAAAACTTCTGTATAGTAGTGCAAGACCTTGAGGACTCACTCAGGAAGCTGGGAGCTCAGTATCCTAAATACTGTTTGAGCTGAGGGGATCAACATTTCCCTCCTATCAAGAATGTTACCAAATTTCTAACAGTAAGTGTTGCCAAAAGTGTCTTGGGCAAAAAAGAAGTGTAGGAGACACTACCAGGAAGCAAAAGGAAATCTGACACAAATATAGCAAGTGGAACATTCTCTTGGGTAGGGATAAAACTGAGGTTGATACTCTAATGTCAGTCTTATGTATAAGATCTCCAGCAGAATACTTAGTTTGAAGAAGAGGGACAGATTATCTCACAAACATCTAGGTTTTGGGAAACTTTGCACTACTTTGAGGCTAAGGCTCATCTCAAGCTGAGTAGCAACTAAAATGCAGACTTTTCAGCTTCTTGGTTGACTGTTTTAACCAGTAGACTATAGGAAGTAGATGTACCATACTCCATTAGAAATGGACAGACTAAATCCAGAGCTGAAAGAACTCCATTTCATCTGTTTAGGAACCTCTGTTTAGGTTCCTAAATTCTCAGTGGAAGAGGTAGATATCAGGGTCTTCCTGAATAGCATGGATTGCCTTCTGGAGATACTTCAGAATTACTCCAAAAGTATCAGAAAGTTTAGTTTAAAAATGTTCAGTATCTATTTTAAATTGCCTAAACCCCATTTAGGAAATAATGCAAGTTCTTCCACAGGGTGATGTATCCCATCCTAAAATTGCTGTCTAAGGCAAAAGGGTGAATAATTTCCTCTGGAAGCACTTGGCTCTCTTCATTGACTAGGAAGACCTTAAGTTAGGTGGAATGATTCTCGTGGCCTTAGGTCAAGACCCTAAAATTTTGGTCAGATACTGTGAAATTAGGCACCTCGATAAGACAGTTTAGTGTCATACTTAATTTCTGTGGCATACTGACTGCCTAAATATTTCACCCAAACTAGAGTGATTCTGAGATGTGAAAATGTGTAAGAATAACTAACGGTGAAGTGAAAATGTATATTTGCATTTGTACAATTTGCTCCTGTATCTGTGTGTTGACATTGTGTATTTCAGTACACCGGACTAACTCTTCTTTTTCAAAGGAAGAGGAGGTGCCGTCTGTTTTTCGGCTCCATGATCAGGACACTCATTCCAGAATTTTAAAGACCTGATTTCTAAGTCCCCTTCAACCGCTGGACAAGGATCAGACCCATATTTCCAGGCCTATGAAAGCCTTACTACACTTTCTGACTAGAGGTGACACTCTGAAGGGGCCAGGTATCACCTCTTTGGTCAATATTTGAATGGCATGCACGAATGGTGTGGCAATGAGAATCTCTACTCAGTTATCAAGTGAGGCAGACATTCTCCTGTTGAGGAATTCTTGTGGTGCTTATGCGTTTTACCTTAAGGAGGATAAAATACACAAGCACCCTTCAAGTTTCTGTTTAACTCTCAGCTGAAATGTGAAAATTCAACTATTTAGATGAAATTTACTCTTCAGGAGTTATTTATTGCTATGTTTCAAGGAAGCTGGCCTCTGATATGGAAGAGTTTTGCAATT
The DNA here is from genome assembly GCF_018139145.2 of Gymnogyps californianus. NCBI lineage: Eukaryota > Metazoa > Chordata > Aves > Accipitriformes > Cathartidae > Gymnogyps > Gymnogyps californianus. The sequence goes on along the minus strand of NC_059473.1, from coordinate 84,779,930 downwards.
TTCCTTTTCAAATCACTCCCTATGCAGAATAAATAAATAATTTCTAATGTAAAATAATTTTAATTAATTTTAACTTAACTTTATAATCAATTTGCCCTCATTGTTTAGTGTATGATTTCTTCGTTCTACTCTTTTAATAAATTACACCTGTTAGGAGGAGAAAGAAGAGCTGGGCCTTGTTGGGTCATACAGGCACAGAAGAGTGCTGGCTGTCTTTTTTTACTTTTGTTCAATGCTATGCAATTTTATGAATCATCATGTTTTGTTGTGCCACCTGGATATCCAGAGGAAGTTCAATCTTCAAAACAGTGTGACAAACTTTTAAGCAAAAGGCTGCTAAAATTAAAGAAACTAATGACACAGCATCTGAAGTAGTCAACAGTTTCTTAACATTGGTTAAGGACTGGTTCCCATCATAAGTACAATTTTCTATTTTTGTTATGATTGTTTTTTGTGAAATGTTGTGTGCTATTTTTTCCTCATCCATCTCTGACTTTATCCAGAGCATAAAGAAGCAATTGTAAGGCTAAAATAGACAGCTAACATTTTCCTGGCCACTGAATATATATGAATTCTGATTTATTATTATGACATTTAAGCATACAAACATTCATCTATGCATTCAAATACCAGAGCTTAATGAAAAAAAGTCCATGATTATTTTTGTAGGATTTAAAAATATATCTTTTAAATTTATTTAAAATGAAACATTTTGCTTGCCTTCTATGGCATTGAATAATAAGGACATTTGATGGGTTTAAAAACTATTTCTAATAGTATTTTTTTCTTTTTGTTTGAAAAATTTAGCTTTCTTCTCTATTATTCTACCTTAGGCTCTGGTATTCATCAATAAACTAGATATCTTTGATCAAAGGAAGCTGCTAAAAAGCTGTGGAAAATATTTTGATAAAAAATAAAATTGACCAGAGTCTTCCTAAGAAATGCATATTCAAATTGTTCTTTTGCAAGAGGCATTACCTTATAGCTACTTTTCCTATACTATGCATATTGATTAGAGAGCTATTGTGTTTCACCCTGATTAGTATTTCACTAATCTGGTGAAGCAGGGAATGAATAATAAGAATCTAATAAAATTACGGAAAGTCTGTTTATATAGAGTATGCCAATTGACATAAATTATCCTTTGCAATGCAGTGAATACCTCATTAGTAACTCTTCAGAAGATTACGGATCTCTTAATGCTTACTTTGCTCATATTTGGCTGCTGAGCCTTTTAATAGACCAGAGACTCCATCACTAATTACTCCTTATCACCTATCATCTAGCATTCCAAGCCCTGTCTTCCTTCATAGTAAACCCAGGAAAGCTTTTTAGGTAGATTTTCTGACAGTGTATACTTACGAACAGCCATTTACTTTTTCTTTTGTCTTTTTAATAGTTGACAGAAAAGCTTTGCCATTTTCTCTTTTGCTGTCTTCAAGTGTCAGAGCTAGGTTTGAATGGTCTTTCTCCTGGGATTTATTAAAATAAGTACATCTATCTACTTACCCTTTCCTGTGTCTTCTTTGATGGGTTTGTCTCCCTGTCTTCATTTTCTCTCATAATTCTTACTTATCCACAATGTGTCTTGATATTTCCTCATGAGAATTCCCCCATGAGGACACCAAAAATGACACATGGCAAGCTTTCTACACACCAGGAGGCCTCCAGTACAACTAAAGTAAAATATGAATCCAGTGACCCTCCATGAAATTCAAAGGGTTTTTACTAATACGTAGGTAATGAATACACAATAAAATTATGGCATATCCATAAGAATATTGCCTTTTCATCAGAAAATAAGAGAAGAACAAAGAATACTAGAATATTTGTGGAATCTGGAGCAAGGAAGACTCACTCTCGATGGAGGAGAATCAGGTTATGGAACTTTAAATAAGCTAGATGTATGTAAGTCCATGGGGCCTGATGGGATGCACCTATGAGTGCTGAGGGAGCTGGTTGATGCCATTGTGAGGCCACTCTTGTTTTGTCTTTGAAAGGTATTGGTGATCCAGAGAGGTTCCTGAAAACCGGAAGAGAGCAAATGTCACTTCTGTCTTCAGGAAGGGCAGGAAGGAAGATCTGAGGAATTACAGGCCAGTCAGCCTCATCTCAATCCCTGCATAGCTAATGGAGCAACTAATTCTGGAAAGCATTTCCAAACACATGAAGGACAAGAAGGTGATCGGGAGTTGTCAGCATGGATTTATAAAGGGAAAGTCATGCTTGACCAACCTGATAAACTTCTATAATGAGGTGACTAACAAGAGGAGAGTAGTGAATCTCAACTTTAATAAGGTGTTTAACACTGTCTCCCACAACATCCTCATACATAAATTGACAAATTATAGATCAGTTAAGTGGGCAGCAAGGTGGATTGAAAACTAGTTGAACAAGCAGGCCCAGAGGGTTGTGATCAGCAGCACAAAATCCATTTAGAGGCAGGGCACAAGTGGGCTAATACTGTTCAGCATCTTCGTTAACGACCTGGATGATGTGACAGAGTGCACCCTCAGCAGGTTTGCAGATGGTACAAAACTGGGAAGAGTGGTTGATACACCAGAGAGGTGTGCTGCCATTCAGAGAGACTTGGACAGGCTGGAGAACTGGGCAAAAGAGAAATCTCATGAAGTTCAGCAAAGGGATATAAAGAGTCCTGCCCCTGGTGAGGAATAACCCCACGCATCAGTAAGCACAGGGGGGCAACTGGCTGGAAAGCAGCTTTGGAGAAAAAGACCTGGGGGTCTTGGTGGACAACAACTTGAACATGAGCCAGCAGTGTGCCCTCATGGCAAAGATGACAAACGGCATCCTGGACTGCATGAGGGGGATCATTGCCAGCAGGTCAGGGGAGGTGATCCTTCCTCTGTGCTCACCAGTGGTGAGACGTGTCTGGAGTGTTGGGTCCTGTCCCTCATGTAGAAACTGACGTATTGTAATGTATTTTCCTACTTTTAAAAAAATATTATAATTTCGTAGGATTTTCACCACCGCCAGATATCTCACAACTTTTTCTTGTACTCTTCCTATTTTTTCTAATTAATTGTTTTATTTATTATTTTAATTTCTTATCACTTTACTCCATTAATCTATAAAATCCCATTTGCCCTTGAAATTTATACCCTTCAGCTATGTATAGATTTTCAGCACATTAAATTTCTGTGGTTACTGAGCGAAGCTACATTATACTAAGGACGATTTTTTTTTTTTTAATGGCCTTTATTTCATACCAGCAAATTGTTCCTTCACTAGAAATGTTTAAATAAAGAAGTACCTGATTGTGCACATGTATCAGGTGTGTACAGAGGTAAATGCTTCTATTTTTTAGTCAAATAAATTACAGGTAAAAACTTTACTTGCAGGATTATGGACAGAAATACCAGAAGTCTCCTAAGCTGTTGAACTCATAAAGTTATCCCATGCATCTGACAATACAGATAAAGAAGCCCCAAAATGTTAAATTTTGTTTATGGGTCAAGTGATAAGTAACAGATGGTGAAAGAAAAACTGCACATTTGTTTTCCTAATTTCAAGTTTAAAGTATGTCAAGTGTGAATAAAGCATAGAATACCATGGACTGAACTATTTTCAGTGAAGATCTCAAAAGTGCAGACTTCTAATAATTATTTCTGGAGTTAAGCTGTATTTGTTACGTCTCTCTCTCTCTTTTTCTCAATTCACAAATAATCAAGTCAACTTTGGACTATGCTGGTGTAAAAGCAAAGCAAGAATAAAAGATAGCTTTAATCATGAGCTGTTGCCTTGATAGACAACTACCAAGGAAGGACAGTGGGAGATGAACTGCAAGTGCTACAGATAAGCCTCAGACTGGACCTGTGAACACTGGAGAAGTTACTGTACTTACATCAGTCTATAAACATCTGTTACTGAGTGCAGTTTGATAACTAGACCCATTTGTAGGCACGTTATTTATTTGATTAAGTCAAAATGTTGATTAACATCTTGACATTCAGGGCCTGACAGTAGAGTGGGCCATCCCATCCTGCTTACTGTGTGGTATCTTTGAAGGTTGCGCTCTGCAGCAGAAGTCTGAGAAATAACTTGGAAACCAATCCAGGCAGATTTAAACCTGAATATGTGGCAAATACTTGTAGGGATTCTTCTCCATGAAGGGACTGCCCATCCAATATATCAGATAAACTTTAACCTTGCTGAACTCACAGAGCCCTGAATTCTGGCCCAAAATACCTTACTTTCCAAAAGTGACAATTTTTTTGTCCATCTCATTTTTACAAAAGAGGGATGAAATCTCTGAAGTAGATGTTCTGTACCCTTCTCAGCCTTAGGGGGATGATGCTTGTGTCAAGGACACTTTGCTAAGCAAGAAACCAGGAGGTACCCTGAACAGGTGTGATTTTCTGAAGTTGAGTGTCTCTGCGAAGTCAATAACAAGAGCTTTGAGTGCAGGAGGGAGTGCATGAGAAAGCATGTCCTCAAATGGAGGGGTATAGGAATAGGGAGCTTAGGACTGACCTGTTTTCCAGGTCTCGCTCCCTTTTTTTGCCCCTCACTGCCCGAAGTGAGATATGTTTGAGTTTCACAGGAGGAGGCTGAAAGCTGGAGACGTCCCCTTCTCAGATGTATCCCAGTGACTGCAATCAGACACTTGTTTCCCCACTGCTTTCCCAGACTAATGAATTTTGCATTCCTGGCTACACAGCAGCTCAGCCTCAGGAGAAGGAACAGTAAGTGCCTCATTCGGATTATTCATGACACATAGTTAGGTCACTCTCGAGGGTTATAGGAGAGGTGGATTCAGCCCCCTGTAAGACGATCAGGGCTGGGAATGCGAACCTCTCATTTCCTTAGTGAGCACTCAAACCACTAGACTAATAAGCATAAGACAGTGTCACCTTTACCAGATATCTTTCTCAGAAGAGGGCTAAAACACTCTGGATCCTGAGTGGATGGAAGCACCTAACATTTTCTATTAATTTTCTACACTCTCAGTGGAAAGATAGATGCTTAAAATAGGAGCAGATTGCCCTCTGCTTATCTTTAGAGGCACTCTCTCTCTCTCCACTATGGTAGGCGGACTAACTTGTCAGCCCCCTTCTAGGGCCAAACATGTTTTTGTGCATCAATATCTAAATTAAGCACCTAAATGGAGTGCACAAGATTATATCCAGGGAATTTAAATCTCTTCAGACATGCCTACTATGCAAGGAGAGTGACATTTGAACATATTTTCCCAGAAAAATCTTTGGGAAGTCCAGTGCTGAGACATGTGAGTATAGCCAGCATCACTTTTGACCCTGACCAATACTGAGTTGTTCAAACTTATTTTGCTTGGGTCTTGCTAGCTCAGACCTCCCCACATGATACCCCATTGTGTGAGAAGCCTGAGAATGATATTTGTCAACTTGATACCAGGACTTAAGCATCTAAATCCATACTTATGTACACAGGAAGTAATGAGTTATTCAGAGGCAAAGGGCAGGCAGAGCTCCTGTCAACTTAATGAATATTTGGGGTACAAATGACCTCTGAAAATCAGGCCATTTATTTTAGCACCTAAAAATAGATTCAGATGTTTAATTTTACATATTCAGGTTGGAAAATTTTGGCTAGAGAGTAAATTAATTGCCTAAGGTCACACAGCAAGTCAATGTATAATGAGAAAGTAATAATGAGTGAGGAAAAAAAGGTATTTTTAATCTCTGTGGTTTTATTGATTCCCAAAACTCTTTTCATAAAACTAAAAGTCTTCTTGAATATATCTCTGTATTTTTTTTTTAATTGTGGCTTAACATTCTTATTTAAAATGCATTTTTTTTAAATGAAGACAAAATTTTTCTCCATGTTTAATCCTCATTGGTGGTATCTTCTTGTTGCTATGAAAACAAAAGGTTCAGTCAAATCTTCAACAGCAGATATTTTGTTGCATAGGTAGTTAATGAATGAGATATTTGATTACAAAGGGATAAGTAACCTCTCTGTAGCCTGCAATTAACATTTAACTTGATATGGCCAATAAGCCAAATGAAGGGAGCGTAAACTGAATAAAAAGGATTTTTCTCTCATTAGGGGTTCATCACACACATATGCTAGCAAAGCACACTGTTGTGATTGGTGATTTTGTTTGCAGATTGGTATAAAGCTAAGCTTTCATCTGGTCAAAAAAGAAATAAAAGAACCCACTTGCCCTCTGGAGAAAAACAATATTTTAAACTATTCAGATTTCAAGTGTGTGAAGATAATTTATAACAGTCAAGTGCATTATTAGGCAATAATATCTCAGGAAGTTAGTCACTGAGTTCCTGTTAAAATCCTGTGAGACTGGAGTGCCTAATTCCCTCACATGCTTTCTAGTTTTAATGAGTTCTTGCTTACACACAGACACAGACACAGCAAATGGCATCTGCTATAACCTTTTCAAGGAAATATAAGCTAAACCCTTAGCAATATACTCTGATTCAAAATATATAAAATATCTGTCTAAAGCAGTTATGCAGTTCAGAGTCAGCTGCACTATGCATTTTTCCTCATGCACAGAACTTCTCAAAGCTGTTTATCATAAACATAGAAATAAAGTGAGAATGGTCCCCAAGTTAAGGTTTGAGACTTGGGAAATACAGGTTGAATTTCTTTCACTGCTGCCAGCTTCCTGCATTACCTTGGCCATATCATTTATATCATGGCATTAAAGACCACACACTTTCTTTAGTTGAAAGAGAAATTTAAGTTTGCAAGATTAATTTTTCTTGATTTTGAGGCTGATTTTTCCTGCTGTGAACACAATTCTAAGAAAAAATGAAAACAAACAAAAGCCCAAACTGCTAATTTCATTAAACCCTAGCTGACAGTATTAGGCAAATGAAGAATAGTGTCTGTGATAATTTTGTTACCTAAAATTCGGTAAATAGACTTTTTTCTAGTTCATCTCCCTGATCCTTTTCTTTTCTCTATATTTCTTCACCAACTCACTCTTTTCAAAATGTCATCTTCTTTGTTGCAGGACTCCGCAGGGCGGACTCTAGTATTAGGAAAAGATTGGAATCACGCTGTGGCAAGGGATCAGTTTTATATACTAGGTCTTCCATGCAAAGGATATGCAAATAGTCAATACCAATCATTGCCTAAACATTTAAACATTGTATATACTGAAGAGAAAGTACAAGAACGGCCACTTCAGCTAGGCTTTTCATCAAGGCCATGATTCTGCAGAAAGGATGCAACACTTGGCTAAGACTCTCAGTCTTAATCAGTGAATGACCATAAAATTGTTGACCAGTGGCACCACTTCATTCTAGCATGTGAACCATATATGGACTTGTGCTGGCTCTCTTTGCAGGAAGAAATCTCAGCAACCCAGAGGAAAATGAGGGTTCCTTTGTTCATACACGACGGTTGCTTTGTTCATAAGCTGAATTTTCTCATTGTAACTGAATGTTCAACACTGGTTTTACTGCACTTTTATCTGTGAAAGACATGTCTTGTCTCAGAGCTTGTGAAAATGAATATGTGCCCAAATTAGGTATCACTTCTCTACTGTTCTTTGTTATGAGCCATACTTGTCCTGGCTATCACTCCAAGACAGAAGTGTTTGTTTAAGCCACATCAGACTGTTTGCTTAAATGAAACCAACAGTAATGTTTTCAGGGGGTTTAATGAAATGGATTTTTGCTATAGTTAATGGACATGTTTTCAAATGAAAATCTGCTACCTTACAGTAGAGAAGTAAAGGACTGGCTGGCATCGGGTAATAATGCTCAGGTTGTGGGGCTGCTGTGTGGTTTCTTTGGACCTGCTGAAGGTATCCTGTGGTTTCTGAACTGAAGAAATAATTGACTCCTAATGATTCAGCCAGAGTGAGTATGAGGTACAAACCACTACCATTATGGTTATGAATATTATTGCTTACTCACAGCTTTAAATGTGAGTCATCATTTGTTGAAAGGAACACAGAAATCCTGTGCTTTTCTCTATTCTTATCTTCTATTTCTTTTTATGCTTAAGCATTAAAATAGTTTTAAGTTTCATCTTTTGAAACCCATCTTTGACTTTGTGTTGTATTTGTCAGTGGGGGACTAAGCACAAGATTGGACATAAATGTTTAAGAGAAAAGTACATCCAGTTGTGGAACTTGCTGCTAATACTGTCCTCAGTCCTTCGTGATATTCAAAAAAAGGATCTAACAGGTGACCTAAGGGCAGGCTCCTTTGGCCAAGTCAATAGCTGCATTGAGTTCGTCTATGTTGAACTGTGTTTGTGGCACAAATTGTTGTGTCCTGTAGGGAGACACAGACATGAAAATGGATTCATTTTACATAAAACTTAAAGAGAAAAATTCTACAGGATGAATTTTTCTATATTCTTAAAACCAATATAAGATCAAAAGGAAATAGATTTGTAATTTATTTATAGCAGTAGTTAATGTTAAGAGAATGTGTGATTACAATATATTACAATATAATTTTAATAATATATTTTGCTACATAAATTTTAACAAAATATAAACAAGCATACACAGGAAACAATATCAGAGTGCAAAGCATCTTTTATGTCATTGTCAGTGAGAGATTCTACCTTTATTGCTCTTCGATTATTTTCATATAAAATTTGTGCTGTTTAGCAAACAAAAGAGTAAAAAAGAGTGTTTTTTTTTCTACTCGCCACCACTGCAAACTAAATCCAGAATATGAAAGTGAAGCTACAAGGCTTTTTTTTCTTGTTCATACCTCATCCCTGACAATAAATATTCTGAAGGGCAAAAGCGGTCTTAAATTACAGTATTGGCTTTCTTCTGTTTTATGAATTCTACTTTGGGTTTCTAGTGTAAGTCTACGCCTTCAATAGGGCTACACAGATGTATGTATCCAGGAGCATAATTTGTACACTCAGGCTGAAGAGTGAACCTGCCACAGGAATTTAATGCTGTGGATTGATGCGTTAAAAAAAAATAAAAAGTCCCTTTCTCAGAGCTCTCTGCTTCTGTAGGACTGTCATCGGTAAAAAGTAAAAGCTGGTCTATGTCAGTAAATGGATATTATACTGAATACACACAGGAAGAGTCAGTGTGCTGAATAAAATAGGGGCATTTTTAGTTGGAGACATTAGAGTTGCAGTTTAAGCTTTCAACTCTACATGGGTCAATAGCAGTAATTAGTTCTATTCCATTACATTCTTATACTGGTTTGCTCACCATAATACCTGAGTGCATAATATAAGTACTGCATGGTGGAACGCAATAAACATTGTGCTGGTGTGTTTTGTTTCCTTTTGCCATCATCTGCGCAGCTTAAGATTACTGCATGCAGTGAACATCCCATTGTTGCCTTTGTTTTTAACCATATTACTATTAAAGGAATGTATAGACACGTTGAGTCAAGATGCAATTTCAATTAGACAAGACAGGTGAAGAAGCATACTTTGTACTTGGTGGGGACATAGGGGAGACTAATTGCCCTCAGTTTCTGTGAGGGTTCACAGTTTCAAGCCAGCTTTCAAAAAACTTTATTTCCCCTTCAGATGAATTTCACCCTCCTCGGGTCTGTGCCAGAAAGACACAGTTCTCAGCTATTGTCTCCATACCAGAGCTTAGTTAATCTTCTAGCCAGACTGGTTCCAGGTCATTGACTGCCTGAGAGAGATATGGTCTGTGACACTGACCGTGATTGAAACCAGAGGCAGCTTTAGGCGGTGAGGCAATCAGGGGTAAATGCAAGCAAATGGAGTTTGCCCACATTCATTGTCAGCAATATAGACTTTACCCACTTCTTGCTGCCTTGCCTGAAAGACAAAACAAACCGATGAGATTACCCCATTTCACCACAGGCTTTAGTCTTGTTCTACTGGGCAAAAGCTAGAGGCTTCAGTGGAAAACAAATGACAGCTTCACTGATAAAATTACAAATGAGAAAATTACCACTCTCTACACCCTGCAGCTCCTTTTCCCTCTTCTGTATCTTTCTTCTCTTTTCCTCTGCAATCAGCAGCAGCACCAAAGGCTAGCAACACACTGTGGTTTGCAAAGCTGGCTGCCTCTCCAGCAAAGTGGAGTATGCCGCAGGCACGCCTGGCCAGCTGGTACGTGCTCCAGAATTTAGCCAGTTCACATCATGGGGTGGCAATGGCTCTGCTGTGGTTGGGGTGAGGAGGGAACTGGACAGAGCTAAAACATTTCAATTTACATAGGACTTTTTATTATTGGATCCTGGCAACACACCAAAAACCTTAATTGTCATGTCACTTTGAATTTAATTAAAAGCTAGGATTTCAATATTTCAAAATGTTAAGTGTTTGGTCTTCATTTAAGGCATTGTCAGTATCCCCATCACTACATGCTGTACATGTAGTGTACGTTCACGAAAGCATTGTCCTTACTGTTTTAAATAAGTCTCTGTAGGTTCTTCCTTTATTGTTCCAATATTACTTCCCAGAGCTTCTATATTCATCTATACACAGAAACCAATGTTCTTCACTGTAATTGCAGACATCATGAAAATAATATGGAATCTATATGAAATCATCCCACTCACACTTGTAAATAACGTGATTCTTATGTACGCACATAACCGAAGGCATCATTTCTCTTTGTATTTTTGTATCCAAAATTTGTTAACAAAACTTGCTTGCAAAGGCTGACACAGTATTGTACCTTTTACTTTTCTTTGTGTGTATGTGTATACCATTATAATCTTGCTGAGCTGTAAAGTAAGCTGACCACAAGGTTATTTCTTATTCATTTCTTAAATAGCAATGGTACACTTAAAATACACAAATAAAACTGTTATTACCTCAAGGAGCCCAAAATTTGTGAAATAAATAATAAATAATATAATAATTCCTTTAAAAATTAAATTTCATAGTGGCATAACAAGGGCAATTACTTACCATGATTTAAGGTTTGCCACCCGTACAAAAGAACTGAGTTGCCCATAAGTATTTTAGAACGTAGGAGGTAAAAGGGTGTAAGTACTAGTAAGTATTATATAAGTACAAAACAGGTCAGAAGGAAGAAGATATAAAGAACTTGTAGGAGAGAAAGCGTGGAGGGCCATGTCTGGAGTGAAATGGAACTCAGACTAATCTAAATTAGCCATCATACACTTGATGACTGCAAATTATGAAATGGAAGAAGTTGATCACTACTAGAGCTCATTGGAAAGAGAAATATGCCATTCTCTTGCTGTGTAATCTCATCTACTTTATTACATATAAAATCTATAGAAGCTTACAGATGATGTATATACTGTGTTACTAAAACATACACATCTAAACTAAACGTTGAGTGGCTTAAAAAACAAAACAAAACAAAAACAAACCCCACACCAAAAAAAAGAATTGGTGCAGAGTTTAATTGGATTAAGGTTTATCTGAGTATATTTTTCTTTTTTCTCTTAATTTACTTAACCCCAATCCCATTATTTTGTATCCCATTGTCACAAAGCAAGGAGGAAGCAAGGAGGTGAAGTTGGAGAATCCAGAGATTCGGACCCAACAATTCATGCCTGGCTTTTCAGGCAACTTAAATCCATCTATAGAAGTTCAGCACAATATCGGCTTCACTAGGACCTCTGCTATCAACTCATCAAAACCAAGATGGTTCAGGTACTGCTGTGCAAGGGCAGTTAGCAGTTGACTGAGAGCTTTGTGAGCCTCTAAGGGTCTATGATTCAAATATTTGTCCAGCTGGGTCTCCTGTGGGAGTTATGTGACAACACGCTCTCCTATGTGAGTGCCCATACTTTCTGGTTCAACCAACTTGGAAAACAAACACAGAAATAGCTGTTGGGACAGCTAAGCCATTGGTTTCTCTCCGTATATTTAGCCCTTGTCTTCATGCCTTCCTGGAGCTGAAGCAAAAACTTTTAGCACTGTTTAAATGTTTTCAGGAATGAAAGTATTACACATTTCTGAGAAGAGTAAAGATACATGCTCATCTTTCCTAGCACTAGTGAGCCTATTCAGATTTGCTGCCATGCAGTAGTGAAGCATGCTGCTCTCATGGAATGCTAAAAGGTATTTGACAGGCTGCATGTCAGTTAAGCACATAATTTTAAACACTTTCTGTATTTAATTTTAATATTGTATCTTTCCGTTATTAAAGGGTAAAAATCCTTCAGTATTAGCTTTTGTATCACATGAGCAAAGTAAATAAAGTAAAAATAATGAATCAGATACAGAGCAACATGTTCACACTAAAGGCATTAAAGGATATAGTATTTGATATTATTTAATATTTATACTGTTTGATAATAGCTATTTCCTCCACAGGAAATATGACTAAGGAGACCAATAATAACAGCCACTGCACTACAGAAGGCTTTCAGTACAGTTTATAAATCATATTGTGCTGTTTGGGGAGCCCTAAAGGTACTATATTGAAAGCTTATAATGCATTAGAAGCCTTTCAGTTTTATGCATTTAATGTTTCTCCTTGGTCTGCTCTGATGTGGAAAATAGGAAGCACAAACTTACACATTTTGAGTGCTTCTAGACTGCGATTCTGTTGCTAAAGGTGCAATTCTATTGTTTTATTTGTAATACAGGACAAATATGTTCAATGAAAGCCAGTAACGTAACAAACAGCCATTCAGACATTGTGTGAGTGTTTTGGTAGAAACACACCTAGTGTTTGAGAAATATGGTTCTGTCTTGTTGTTTAGGGATGTCACGTTTCTTGTTTCCTTGATCTTTGTATGTATTACCCCAGCAAACAGAGATGAAAATAAAAGGAAGAGACGAAAAAAAGCAAACTGAAGTGACTCAGTACAGGGAAAAATAATAGAGAAAACCAGAACTAACAAAGAAAGTTTGCTCATACTGAATTTGTGCCATTTTAAGTTTTAGTTTTTTAACCCATAGTATTGGTCTCTTCAAAGGAGGGAAATACTTTATCTTCTTGACAGAACAAATTGAGTGGAAAATTACATAAACCCCTCAGCAGATGTTCTTTCCCACATTGTTTGGGAATTTATCCCCATTACACAGTGCTTCTAAGGCCTATGCCAAGCTGAATGGGGACATTAGCAAACTTGAAGATATGTTTAGGTGAGCAGTATGCAAATATTCTCTTACCACCTCCTTCTTATTTTTCAGTGCCAGTCAACTTCGCTGTGGTCTTCTAATATGTTTCTATCAAGAATATCTCTGTGTAGGTGCTAGACGTATTATATCTCCATTGCAAATCCAATAAATGAGAACCTGGGTTTTTTCACTGAAGCAAAAGCCAAAGTCCAGACCTCTATAAATTCAGTTTGCTATAATGAATGGGTCTTGGAGTCAAAGCTGTCAGGCAACAAACAACAGGAAAAAATAAACCAATTCCAGTTCCTACCGCCTGCAACATATCTATAGCTGTATAGCATACTAATCTCTGCAAATCAGATGGCATCTTCAAAATTATAATGCACACCAGTGAGTTAAGCATCTGTATAACAATAAGATTTGTCATCCATCATTCAGTGAACAGCATAAGGCAACTTACTGTCATCTAGTGCCAAGTGACATCTATCTAGATTGTCTGCCTGTCCATCTGACTAAACTCTGCTGCAATCTTTGATCTATTCCTTTTTTTTTTTTTTTTTTTAATTCTTATTTTTTAATGTCCTGGTAAGTTTGTGAATGAAAACGACACATGCTATAACCAATGCACACTGAAGATCTATTCAATAAATATCCATTATGCCTGTTTATTCATTAGCAAATGTAGTGAATTTCACGAATGAAAGTCCCAGCAGAATAGCTAGGAGATTTATAGCCCAAGCCCAAGAAGATACATCTGCAGCTGAGAAGTGCATGAAGAGATGTACAGGAATCTGGGGATAAATCAACAATCCCATACTCTGGGGCGCATCCACAAAGAAATTAAAGACTACCTGCAGAGAAAAATGCCTCAGCTCTTCTCCCTGTATTTCCTTGCCCCTAAAAATACATCATGAATTGGGACAGCGGAAAAAAGAGACTGAAGAATTGAAACAAGAGATGAACGGTAGTGGAAGTTTTCTCCACTGGGATTAATTAGTCTTCCTTGGCCTAGGAAGAATGGTATAAAGCAGATTCATTGGATCTGAGAATTGGACAGAGCCCGATGTTTTTAAATAGAAGCAGTAATTTACACAGGAGAATAGTCAGGAGAAACATGAATTCCTTCTACAACAGATAAATGCTGTTTGTGATGTTTCCAGTAACAGACCTAAAGGAGATAATTTTGGAAATGAAACATTACTGCACTGATTGGTGGCTACTCTGAAATGATTCCTGGAATACTTTCTTGATGAGGTGAGATTACCAGCAACATTGGTGCAAAAAACAATAATACCATTACATGAAAAGGACATTTTCAATAGTATCAGTATCAATCCAGGGAAGAAGAAATAAATTTCTACTTAATTAATTGTAAGTAAGAATAGTTATCATGATCTTAATCTGAAATTATTGGAGAGAAACACAGAAGATATATATCATGCTAAAAGGAATAGTAAAAGCAAATATATAAATCATTGTGTTCAGAGATCTCAGACCTCACTGTGGTTATTCATCTAAGTTTTGCCAGCATAATTGTATGGGTCACTATTCTCTAGTAGAGCCTGGCTAAAGGGAGCTGTGTTAATAAAGGTCTGCTATTCACACAGTGGTTGCAAAGAGTTAATCCATCAGTGGTGGATCTGATATAAGAGTTTTCCATTTTCCCTTCCCTCTCCCTCAGCCGCTCAACCCCTGAAGACGACAGGCCCCTCTGTTGCTCTGACTCAACCAGAAGGCCAGTTCCCTCCCTGAGAAACACTGCTGGAGGCTGACGATGCAATCACTTAACAGTCACAGATCCAGTTAAAATAGGACATATGAATGCAGTCAAACTATTTTTAGCAGTCATATACTCAAAGCAATATCCCACTCCCTGCCAATCTGGAGGTCCCAGATTGTTATCAAAACAGGCCTCTAGCTTAAGACCAAGAGGGTCTAAAAGAATAAGGGGGAAATGGTAAGCTTTTGCTACAGTCTCCCCTACCCACAAAGCTAAAGAAGCCAAAAACTTCTGTTTGAAAAATTATGGTAGAAGTTTACTAACATCTCACGTGCAGCTTAATTAACAGAATAGCAAATGTTGACAAATTCAGATGACACAGCTCTCTTTTTGTTAGCAGAAGTTAGTGTCTTCTTTTTATGGCCTTTGTATTGGGACAAATACAAGCCGTAAAATTTTCAAAAACATCAAAGTCCTGACTTCAAAACTGACCCAGGCTCAGATATGCAAAAGCACTTATGATATTTCTTCACTTCATGTGGCAAAATCTAGGTAACTTGATCGCTGAGTCCTTTCCTATTTGTGCACTTAAGTTGGATCCACAAAAGCACTTGTGCTGAAGACTACGCTCCTTTAGCTTTCCTAATACAGCTGTTTGTCTTCCTCACTCCAAGCTGAACAGCCAATTGAGTTTGATACTAGGGTCAGCATAAAACATATGGAAAGGCTTAGACTCTTGGGAGACAATGGAGAGCATGCCAAGAGATGCCTGTAGTAATGAATAGGAGATGTCACAGGAACAGTATGTCATACATCCTGGTACACTAAGGCATGCAGAAGGTAGCACAATTCTTTAGCCAGCTTTCATTGTTCTAAGCCATTTCTGGAAGTTTTCCAATGACTGTTAAATATAAGAAGATATGCTTACTGATGATTCCCTGATCACTAGACCAGTGACCTAGACACTAGGCTATACAGATGTGCTGCAGCCTTTGACTGGCCCACAGAGAACATTTTCTGAAAGAGTGGAGTGTTTCTCCAATGGTAATTTAAAGGTTACTGCTTAAGAATTTCAGATACCAGTTAAGCAGTCTAAGTAGGGAATTAGGCTGGATTTCCACACTGAAATATTTTTATGGACTTTACTCTAACTAACTTACTGAATTGTTTGAAATACAGGACATAAGTTCTGTAAGGAGAGTTTATATGCTTCTACCCTATGTTATTGTGTTTTTCAGTTTGGCCATGGAAAGAATGAGGTAAACTCCAAGAATCTTATGACAGAAAGAAAAGAAGTGTTTGACTTTGGCCTGAAGCCTTCGTCCCTGCTGCAACACAGAATTTCTGCTGACAAAGCTAAAAAAAAAAAAAAAAATCTGAGCCCAGACTGCACTAAATAAAATGTGTACAGGTTAATTTTGACTAAACATTATACAGTTCCTGAAATAAAAGTCATGAAAGCAATAATTACCTATATTCTATGTATTAGATACTCAAATGGTAAAACTTAGCTCTACTGTCTTCCAAAAAGATGTCAGTTTTCATCACCTGAATCTGAATGTCTGCTCTTTCTTTCCTTCTTTCTTTCTTTCTTTTTTCTTTGGTTTTTTGGTGTTAGGTCTTTTTTTCAACTAGATCTTAGTCTATCCAAAGGATAGAGGGAGTATTGACTATAACGTGGAAATACTCATAGTGGATAAGGTTTTCAAAACATATATGTCCCATTTTAAATACATTTAGATCTCTACAGAGCTTAAATCTGGCAAAGCCAAAAATCTTTGAAAATGGGCTCCAGGTCATATAGGGGTGTTTTGAGAATTTTACTTACTCTACTCATATGTTCTCTACCTGTTCTGCAACAAGCAGTCATTTTTTTTTGCCTGCTTTAATATTCAGCATCCCTGAGGCTGGAAGATTATATGCAAACAATGTTAATAGCATAATTTCTCTCCATATTTCCAACACAGCCTGTCAATAAATCAGGTTTAAATAAACCCCAGTCCTGTAAGATAAGACAATGTTTGTGATGTCTCCAGTTGCATTCTGGATATTTATTATAAAATATGTGTAGCATGCAGCATTGGAAATGAGTTTTGGTAGATAAAAAGAAACAAAAATTCTATCCCCTATAACCTGGGACAAAGTCATAGTTCAACAAAGTTTAATATAGAGTTGATAGAGATAAGAACTCAAACACAGTAGTATAATTTTTCAGATATGGTCTAGGTGATGCATATCCCTGCATGACTTCAGTTTTACCTACCATGAATACTACATGAACAACCTACATATTATTTACAAGGCTTTCCCCTTCCTCTCTACCTTATCTGCTTCTGTACAGTAGCACCCTTAAAAACATCCCTTGACAGCTAATTGTTTGAACTCACTCTAGGCCTCTCTGTAATAAAAAGCAATAGCATCCTGTGGGACTTTTGTTTTATCAGCAGCCCTTTAGCTAACACTCAGAATGAAATCCTCCACTGACTCTCAGTTGCAATTGTGAGACTTTTTCCAGGCACTGATAGAGGAATAGAAACATTTCTGGTCAGTACACTGGTTCATTGTCTAGCAGCCCTACAGGTACTGCAACATGTATAGCTTTTGGAGCTCATGCTGAGGCCAGTGACAGCCATTTAGTTTAATCCCTCATCCGATAGCCACATCTTTAAGTATCATAGCCCTCTGTACCCAAACAGTAACCTTGGATTGTTTTTCTGAAACCTTCAGAGAGGAACCTACTTTATAATCTACATTCAGCTGTGGAAGTGGGTACTCCAAAGTTACAAACCTACACTCGCCATTAATTTCTTTTATGGTCTTCAGTAAAGTATTTAACTTTCCTGTCTTAGACAGCTGTCTCTTTGGGAGATATTTTTTAGCAGCTGACTAGCTTGTTGCAGAAAGAGATATGTTTTATTATATCAATCAACTTTGATTGCTGAGCTGCTGGAAGGATAACTGCAATCCAGTTGCTATGTCCTGCACATCTTTGACCACTACTGGTAGATTCAAAAATTTACATTACAGAACTGCTGCTGTAACCCTACTAGTGTGGTGGTCAGACGTAGGATATGCTGAATAGATATTGGTGGTGGATGTCTGAGATAACCAACCTGTGTAGTTGATAGCACTGTATATTAGCTCTTTCAGGACACAGTTCATGATATCCTGAAGTAGGTGTCTGAAACAGGGAAGATAAATTACACCTCCGTTGAGTCTGCAGGGAGTCCAGGCTGATTAGTTTAAATGTTGATGTTTCTATTGTAGCTTCACAGAGATAGGAGAGGAGTCACACTAAAGGAATGCCTGTACAGGAGTAGTTATGTCATTTATAATGTAATCCAAGCATGCAGAATTATCTTCTGTTTATACAATTTTATCTACATCATGGATGTTAGCATAGCCATTTTACCTGGAAACTGCATTTTTACACCCCACTTGTTATAACTATCCTAATAAACATTGCAGTGATTTTTGGCCTGGTTTTCTTGCGAGATGTAATCAAAACGGATATTTTGAAAATAAAAAGCAGCACTTTTTATAGAGTTTCAAGATGAGCACATTCTTAGGGTCAGGGTAGACAAAAACATATTAGTCTGCCAAAAAAAGGACAAGTTTCTTAGTTTTATAAAGTTACCAATCACTTGTTGAACTATAACTAAATATAATAATAACAACAACAACAACAACAAAATCTGAAGGCAGGAAATTAAATCAGTGAATAACTATCTGCCAGTCACGTCATTCCAGGATATAGTTAGTTGATATACAAGCACTCATATTGTACATAAATAGTAAGGCATGCCACTTTGCCCAAAACTGTCAAAATCTACTTTGGCTATTACTAGCTCTTTCTACTTCCACCATTTTATAAGACTCTTTATCTCCTGTCTACAGGAGATAAACCCAAGCTAAGGATATGACAATTACATTCATATTTCATTGGTTGTAGCAGCTGGGTAGATTTATTCTACGCTTTGGGGGCATACAGAATTAGAAAAGATTCATACTGACTTCAGGTTTGCCTACACCTGAATGTTTCAAAATCAGTTACTGAGGCCTGGCTTTCATACCAGGCTGAAAACCCAAGTAAAATAATTTCCTAGGAAGGCTATTCCATTTCAATTTTGCTAGTAAAGTCATGGGAACTGCTGTATTGAATCAGATCAGTTGTTCCTCTAATCCAGGAACAGCTCTAACTGTGAGTAATGCCAGTTTCTTCAAAGAAAAGTTTCAAGAAACACTGTAGTGAGCCCCTATTTAATTATCTGCCTGATGAATGGCTCCTTTTCCCTCCTCTTTAAATCTCTGTTTATGCCTGAAGCACACAATATTTCAATGTTTTCCAAAAGAGTTGCTTTAGTTTTGTTTTAACACTTTTCACTATAGAGCTATATATTTTTGTTGCCCATACACATATCTAAATCTTTGTAAGGACTGACCTGTGACGGTGAGTTCCATAGATTTTTTTTTTTTTCCCAAAATACACATTTTGATCCATTCTGACTTTTCTATCTTGCAGTCTCATTGATTACTATTCGTTCTTATATTCTGAGGAAAGGCAGATAGAATTTTACAAAATAGCTTTTAGTATGCCTCAAAACCACACCAAAATCTTCTTTGTCCCAGTCCTATTTAAACTACATACTTTATACTTCTTATTTACACTTCTTACACACTCTCAATTTTAACCAGATCCAGAAGGAGAACTCCCAGAAATTGTCATCAGTTTGGAAGAGTTTACCACTAAGTTCATGGAAAAACAGAAATAGTGAATTTGAGGGAAAACATGAGTTATCTTTTATCAAATTTTGGATGTCTTAGGTAAGAAATAGGTAAAAATTTGAATGAAAAAAAAAAAGAAGAGTTAATAAGGGACAGGCAATACTAAAAGTATACAGCTGTGGTGAGCTCTATCCTTTCTGTCCCAAATGTCAGGTTCTGTCCTTCTCTTTTGAAGAAGGATGAGCTGGGAAGAAGGGAACTCTTTGTATTGGGTTTGCGTGGCAAGGTTTTGGTAGTGGGGGGGGGGCTACAGGGGTGGCTTCTGTGAGAAGCTGCTAGAAGCTTCCCCTATGTCTGATAAAGTTAATGCCAGCGGGTTCCAAGACGGACCCGCTGCTGGCCAAGGCCGAGCCAGTCAGCAACAGTGGTAGCGCCTCTGGGATAACATATTTAAGAAAGGGAAAAGAAGTTACAGGGGAGTTGCAGTTACAGCAACAGAGAGGAGTGAGAATATGTGAGAGGAATAGCTCTGCAAACCCCAAGGTCAGTGAAGAAGGAGGGGGAGGAGGTGCTCCAGGCACCAGAGCAGAGATTCCCCTGCAGCCCGTGGCGAAGACCATGGTGAGGCAGGCTGTCTCCCTGCAGCCCATGGAGGTTAACGGTGGAGCAGATATCCACCTGCAGCCCGTGGAGGACCCCACGCCGGAGCAGGCGGATGCCCGAAGGAGGCTGTGACCCCGTGGGAAGCCTGCACTGGAGCAGGCTCCTGGCAGGACCTGTGGACCTGTGGAGAGAGGAGCCCACACTGAAGCAGGTTTGTTGGCAGGACTTGTGACCCAATGGGGGACCCACGCTGGAGCAGTCTGTTCCTGAAGGACTGCACCCTGTGGATGGGACCCATGCTGGAGCAGTTTGTGAAGAACTGTAGCCCATGGGAAGGACTCACGTTGGAGAAGTTCGTGAAGGACTGTCTCCCGTGGGAGGGACCCCACGCTGGAGCAGGGGAAGAGTGTGAGGAGTCGTCCCCCTGGGAGGAAGGAGTGGTAGAAACAACATGTGATGAACTGACCCAAACCCCCCTTCTCTATCCCCCTGTGCCGCTTGGTGGGGAGGAGGTAGAGAAAATTGGGAGTAAAGTTAAGCCCAGGAAGAAGGGAGGGGTGGGGGGAAGGTGTTTTAAGATTTGGTTTTATTTCTCATTATCCTGCTCTGATTTGACTAGTAATAAATTAAATTAATTTTTCCCCAAGTCGAGTCTGTTTTGCCCATGATGGTAATTGGTGAGTGATCTCCCTATCCTTATCCTGACCCACGAGCCTTTTGATTTATTTTCTCCCCCTGTCCGGTTGAGGAGGGGGAGTGATAGAGCAGCTTTGGTGGGCACCTGGCATCCAGCCAGGGTCAACCCACCACAGTCTTATTTACTTACTTAATCCAGGAAGTCAACAGGGGAACTCTCTTTTGGGAGCAGTGATGATAAGGGATGTGGTCCTTGTATAGAAATTACAGAGACAGCAGTAGGCTCTCCTTTCCCTTTGCCTCTAGGATCATGTGTCTGAATGGATTGGCAGACTCTCTCCATCTTTTCCTTTTACCTTGAACAAAATATGTTGGCTTAGATGTGTTGGGAATAGTGAAATAAATAGACAATATATTTTGAACTTCTTAGGAGCACAAAAGTTTCCAGCCCTCCACAAACATAGGCAAATACCACATACTAAACTTCACTAGAAAGCTCTTGTGTCTTGCTCAGAGAGGACAGTTAGCTCTGGAATATATCCTTACAGCCCTTCACAAAGAGACATGCTCACGCTGGTGCACTGAGACTCAACACCACCCCTCACACTACGGTTAGTGCGATTGTGCTTGAGCTCAATGAGAGGTAGGAAGTACTAGCCTGGGCTTATCATGATTGTAACAGTATTAGTTTTGGACCCTGAACACAAGCAAACTGCACTTGTATTATTTCAATATATTCAGCTTTCCTAAAAAATGTTTCAACGTAACCCAACAGGAAACAGGATTTTCTCCATATTTTTGTGACAGTGGCCTGTGGGAATTATCATCCTCAGGGGCATGTTCTTTAGTGCATGGAGCCTTAAAACTTGTGATTAAAAAGTTGCACTTCGCTGAAGTGTGTACAGTCTTCAAAGGAGTCCGTTGCAAAAGAGAGCACAGTGACTTGAGCTGCACTTTCCATAAGCCCTTACACAAAGAGGTCATTAATTAGAAATTAAACATTTTGAAGGAGCTGGAAATTGAATAGGAGACTACTGAATGTAATGAAATAGCTTCATTTAGATTTTCACAAGAGGAAACGTTTTTATTTTGCTTAATCCTTTCAGAAATGTTGGTATTTCAGAACTTAAAATTTTCATCAAAAATCCTTTTCAGAGGAAATTCTTCATCAAGATTCTCTGGTTATATTTGATTCTATAGGATCTATATATTTTCCTTTGCCTTAGTCTTCACTAAAATGATTCAATTTTCATAAAACTTTTCTGAGGAAAGGAATTTATTTTAAAAAAAATTCTTTTTTTCCAACTGGCTCAAAGCCCAGGACTATGAAAACAGTGATAATCCTGGCAGTGAATATGACTCTGTCAGTGTGCTTCTAAAGCTATACGTCCATAATGCAGAGCCCTGACAGCACAGCTGTGTACTGCAGTCAGGGCAAAATCAAGGGCTGAAACAGCTGTGACAGCAGAAATCTCTACTGTTCCTAGAGAACCTACACTTAGACCAGCAGCACAGCATGTGGTATGGTTTTACTCTACTTATGTAAGGGCAGATTTGGCTGATACCGATGTATCCACACAGAAGCCCTTTGCCAGTGTAGTACTGAAGTAAAGCACTGCTACAGTAGACATAAACTCAGATTGTACAAGCTGCATTCAAATGACAAAAATCTTGGGGAAAAAGGACTATGCTACTAAATCATTCTCAAGCAGTGGTGAACGGTGATCGTGGAGCCTGCAGGAATCAGGCTGATCTGTAGAGGAAGGTACAAAAGACTGGGATCCAGAGAGAGCAGAGAAGGAGAAGGCACTGCTTCCTGAGCCAAGCACAGAGTGTGTGTCTTAAAGAGATGGAGCTGCAGTGGTGAGTGAAACCTGATAAACTGTTCTTTGGTAGATGGTTTGGGACCTCACTGTGATTTCAGTAGCTGGTTTTAGCAAAATGGAGCCAGCTACTTGAAACTCCACCCTGTAGGAAAACTTAAGTTGCTTTGGAAAGCTACGGCTGCTTCAAAGCTTGCCATGTCATGGTGCTTTCGCACTGTGTCATAGGTTATTCCAGTGCAGAAGGACCAACACAAAAAGTCGTATAAAATCCTCTGTCCTGAACTATCCTCACTCTGAATGGTCCTAGTTGGCAGAAGGGTCACTGAGGCAGAGGATGAATCACAGTCAGGCACAGGATTATTAGATGATCTGAGAAAAGTTTATAATTTCTAACTGCCGTACCTAGTCCCGTGAATATCTCAGGGACTCCAGACAATACAAGCTAGAGGCAAGGGAGGTTTGGTTTTGCACTTGCTTTTGTGTACACCATGCATTTAGCCATGTGTGTAAAGCTACCTGATATCAGTTAGAAAATTTTTTATAATTTTCCCTTCAGAGCCATGGGAGCTGTAATATCCCATCCTCTGGTATGGGAGACAGCTGTAATGGTGTGTCCTCTCCTCCCTGCTAGAAGTGGAACTGCATCTACCCTTGAGCTGACTGACTACAAATGTCTTAAAACTACCTCTGTTTCTCAGACATGTACTTTCTGGACGTGTGCTGAATGTTATCCAGACGTGGAGCTCCTCACGTTTCAAAAGGGTGCTGGAAGGCACACGCCTTTCACAAGGCTTGCTGAGAAATAATAACATAGGAATTGTTGCTACTGCGTATAGCTGTCATATCTGTGAAACAGCTGGACCTTCTAGCATCCTGATTCTCCTTTTCTGGACAGACAGACGGGGTACCAGAAGGTAAGAGGAACTGTCAGATGCAGGGAAGCAGGACTAATCAGTAGCAACTAAGCATTAGACCCTGTGTCCTTCATACAGTGGCACAGAGTGAGCAAAGCGATGTTCTGTTCTGGGGGGATGATGGCTTCTGTGAACGCTGCAGACATCAAAAGTCTTTATCAAGAATATGTTTTCTCATGCAGAAATTAAAAAAGTATACCTTGATTTCTACCCTTCCTGATTTTGAATCACTTGGTAGTGGTGAAGGAGCAAAGATACAGATGTTAATGTCCTTGTATTCTTTTACCGGGACCGATTAGGAAAGGAGCTACTCATTTGTTTTTTAACTGCCATTGTTTTACTCAGGAACAATATAAACACCTAAGCGGAATGTCATGACTGAAGGAGAATTAAGCATACTAATCTGCTCTCCATTCCAGCCATTAATATACTGTATATCCTGTCTTCGCTTCACTTTCATATTCATTACTTCTTTAATGAAAAAAAAAAGATATTTTAATGGTCAAAAAAATCTAAATGATTAATGGTACATCAGTTAACGACATTTTAAAAGTATTTCAGGCTGGAAATGTGACACTACAATCATTAAAAATCAGATTCAATTTCCAAAGGTCCTAATCTTAAACTTTATACTGCTGGCAGAAACATAAAATGATATCCTGTAAGCTCAGGTGCTTCTGTATGATGGAAAAGCTCAGGAGTTTTGTGAGCACTGCCAGAAAATAATGTGTTCTCGGAAATTCTGGAAGTTGAGCAGGAAGATAACTGATGAGGATATGACAGAGCAAACGAACAAATTGTTCTGTATAGAGGAATTCTCAATCCAGAGAGGTCTTTTTCTCTGAGACATCGTTTGGGGTCCAAGAGTAGTATAATGGCTCCAAATGGATAAAAACAACAGTAAATCCTGTTGTCATGCATTATGCATAAGCTCTTGCTATTGGAGTTTACACCACCATCTGGTGTTTAATTATTCCCGCTTTACACCACACGGTGGTGTGAATCTAATGAAATGAATATGTACATTATAATAATTTGGTGCATAGATTCTGGTTTGCTAATTATTAGGTGCCAGGCATCCTTTTTCTAAAGCTGAGAGTTGAAACTAATTCTAAAAAATAACTGTTTCTGTAGACTCTCATTGGCAAATACAACGACAATTAATTGTTCCATTCTCTAAAGATCCATTATTCCTATATGGCTGGTTGATTTTCTCTAACATCTGTACAACATAAATTAATTATACAGTAGTGTCAGAACTCCCATTCTCATACACTGTCAGTATTGTTAGAAAGGACCTTTTCTATAAAGTTTGTAGTTAAAAAAAAAAAAAAAAAGTACTTTGGTATTGAAGGACTCTCTTCTTGTCTCTCTTGCTGACACAGTGGCTGTCACTATATGCACAAAGTTTTGTTATGTATCCGGGTTATTATTTTTTCACATTATCACCTGTAGGCCATTAGATTTCAGTGTGTCATCAGTGTATCTGAAACCAATATCCTGTGTTATTAAATAAGTTAGGATGGTAGTTTCTACCTGGCAATAAGCCCTGCTGTGAAGAGTGAGACTCTTCAGCAAGTGCAATGTTCCTAATGCTCCCAGAAAGGACGCTGAAAACTGACTGTGTCCCCCATTAACAAATTATACTGTCCACATATTTTTCTGTGAGCAAAAGTTTTTATAAGTTAAGATACAATGTATGGAGAGCCAACAGGATTTTCTGTAATAATCACAAAGAAAACTCAGAAGGCTTTAATAGTATGTTCAACAGTGATGCTTTTCTAGCAGAAGAAGGTGGTCATCTGGTAAGATAATGCTGTTAAAGGATATTCAGATAACCACTGCATCCAGCAGTGTAATCCTTCCTCACAACTTACAAATTTTAGCTTACTTTTCTACATTTTGATATACTTGTGAGCTCAGTGGTTTGTGAACTTGTGAGGAAACTTGCAAGGTTGGTTG
This sequence comes from Gymnogyps californianus, assembly GCF_018139145.2. NCBI lineage: Eukaryota > Metazoa > Chordata > Aves > Accipitriformes > Cathartidae > Gymnogyps > Gymnogyps californianus. The sequence continues at coordinate 84,754,551 of NC_059473.1, read as the reverse complement.
TGATGTATAGCACGAAAAACATATCTAAAAGCTACAATTGTTTATATTTGAAGAGGTATTTGAGAAAATAAGTGAAAGCAAGATAGTAAGAGACTCTGAGAGCCTAGAACAAAAGCATTTTGATGTGGTGGTTTGGTTTTTTTCCCACCTTTGGAAATTTCCCTATTAGTTTTACCTATGCTTTTCCTTGAGCAGTGTTTCAGTAATCTTAAAAAATTAAGGAAGAAAAAAAGGAGAATTAAAAACCATACTATTCCGGTAGTTTGCAATGAAGACTAGAACCTCAGTTTCATATTACCTTGACAATTCAAACCAGCCAACCTTTCTTCCTTCCTTCCTTCTGTTCATGAAAACTTTGATAATGCATATTAATTTGCAGTCAATGCTTGTTAGAAAATGAAGAAAACATCACATTTCAGAAGAACATTTTTCACTCTTCTGCAAGAAACAAAAAAGCCTTGTTAAACCTTTCATTTATTGTTATGCATGTTTTAATCAACAGCCTTTCCAAATTAGTATGTAGGTTTGAGTGGCATGGAGGAACCTATAGTTTATAGTAGACACTGCAGAAAGAGTATGTATTATAATAGCAAAAACATTCTTTTGAAATTAATAAACTTATCCATATCATGAAGGAAATTCTTTCACTAGATCAGCTTTCAAATTGTTATAAATATAGTTGAAGCAAAGCTTCTAAATTCAGTGATGTCACCAAATCTGAATAATAACAAAAAATATTATTGGTTACAGTATTAACAACTAAGCAAATATTCTATTATTTTTCATTTTGTTGAAAAAAACCCATATGCCATTATATTTACCATTTTTCAAATAGCCATCATTTGAATATTAGAAAAGCTAAGCAAATTCAGACATAAGACAATTCTGTATAGTCCCAGTGGATGACAAAAAGTGATATTCGTAAAAATAATTTTCCGATACAGACTTTCACTCTTCATATGTAAAACTGTGATAGAAAGCATTTGTATAAAACAGTGACTGTCTTCGAAATAAGTGTCACTCTTTTTTTTTTTTTTTTTTTAGAGAAAACTAAGTAAGAAATAATCAAAACATCTAACAACGTCCACCAGTTATTTTTGATGCAGAGTATGTTGTTTTCCAACTTCTGCTCATCACGGAGCAGAATTATTCTGTATTGTCTGGTCCTGGAGTAAGTGGGGATGTTGTGAGATTTGTATCAGCTCCCTGGGCTAGCAGGGAACCTCAAAAAGTGCTGGTCATATTTCTGGTACTTGAAGAAATGAGGAAAAGGACTGCGTGGGGTTAAACTTAGTATTATCTCATCAGCATTCAGCACCACTGCTATACCATGAAGGAGAAAAAATAACAGAGAAACATGAGAAGAGGAATAGATAAAAGGCAAGCACTGAGAGGAAAAACATGTTGTTTCTTAATTGAGCTGGAAAGAAAGAAGAGGAGGAGGGGAAGACATTGCTTGCATCTCTCTTTTGATGAGAAACCTTTTTGTGCCTATGAGTATGTAGGTTAAAAATGTAGTGCTGTCTCTAATAGACGGTCACATTATAATTCTTATGTGGTAAAGCAATGGTGAAAATTCAGGAATGAAATAAGAGGAGGAAGGGAGGAAAAAATATAATTCAGCAATGTGAACGTTTGTAAGATGTATAGGGTCAATTAACCTGAATTAAGGCATCATTGTAACTCCTTTGAAGTCACTGAAGCTGTGCAAGTTTACATCAGCTGAGATTTTCATTCCCTTCTTCTTACTCCCAATGTCTCAGCTCCTTTCTCCCCACCATATCCCAAAGTGCCCCTGACGGCGTTTGTAGTTCTATACCGTACTGTAGTTTATACTGTACACAAAATGACAAGCGGGGGGACGCCACCAACTTGTAAAGGTATTAGATTCAGTGTTAAGACATTGTCTCATACCTGAATTTTTTTCTGAATCATCTGATATTCACGTATTATTGATGTTTCAGGATTTAATTGATTTTTTTTTTTTCTGTTTACTTTTCAGACAGCTGTATCCCTAACCATTATTTGGGCTGGGCTAGAATTAATCTCACAGGAGTGAATTCTGAAATGGAATTTTCGATATATTCCATTTGCAGACCCGGAATAAACATGGTAAGAAGAGCCACTGTAATGGCATTTTGGCACTTCTGTTCACAGGTGGCAGGGGAAAGTACAGAAACTCAAAAAATAAACAAAAAAAAAATCCCACAAACAAACATGTAAACTAAATCTCCTTGAACTTGGGATAAAGGCTGGGCTTGGGGCAGAGGCTTGATGCTGTTCTTCTTGTAGCTAATCCTAATGCAATGTTTTCTAATTATACAATAAACATTCCCTCTCGGATGGAGCTGCCTGTCAGCCCACTCTACAGGAGAAATGGCCATATGGAGCACTCTGCAGACGGCTGGGCAGTGGCATGTGTACAGCTGTGCAGGACGAGCACCCAGGTGTTTCAGCCTGCCTGTGATAGGCAGCGAGCAGGCAGCTCTGCAAGGGTGGGGAGGATACTCAGCAAGGGTGAAAGAAACCAGCAAGATGGGATTTGACAGGAAATAGCAATAATAATAAATAACATAAATAAATAATAATAAAATGCTTTTTTTGCCAGATCAGTATTTTACACTCCATCATGAGGAACAAAGTCTGGTCTCACTTAGGCCTTGATGAGACTGTAAGTAAGAAATATGAATATAACACAAGTGTAGGCACACATGAGGTAGCTCAAAATCATGTTAAAACAGCAATGAGGATGGATTTGTTTTGGCTGCCACATGAACTAAATGAGCATACCTGAAGCAGACAAGTAGCACTAGCTTCTATCCCCAGATTTGCTCAGCTCTCATTCCTGGCGCTGCCGCTACCTGATTCCAGTGGCTCAGCTGATGCCTTCCAGAGTTGCGGTCCTATACTAAATATACTGCTTAGACTATAAGGAATGCAAAGTCGCCTTGCTGGCTGCATCCGAGCTTCTTGTGACTTGTGCTGGTGAAACTGCTGTAGAAATCTGAGCTTCCTTCTGTCACAGCTGAATCTGGAAAAGACACGTTTTATGCTACCATCAGCTGAATCCTGCACACAGCTGCATCCAGATTCAGATATATCTGTACACACAAATAACAGCGCTGTGAACATAAAGAAAATACACATTGAAAAAGCTCTTATAAAGTGCCAGAGAGTGTTTTATGTTATACAAAAAATACTTATTGCTAAGTATTTACATTGCTTACAAAGCTTTAGAGATGCTTTAAAGAATGCTTTAAAATAATACATGCATAGGATGAAGGTTTTCTTTAAAATAAAGAAAATTTTATGTATATATTTTATACAAGGTGAAATGCGTGTCCATTTCACCATTTCAGTGTCCATTTCAGTGTTTAATTTTTGTTTAATATTTCATTGCAATTACAGAAATCAGAAGTTCCTATAAATATTTTTGGATATTGGTAAATATATGTGGATTGTTATTTTGCTTTGGGCTGAAAAATTTAGAAGAAGATTTTGAGAAAAATGCATTTTAAAAACAGTGAAAATTAGCGTCATAGGAAAGAGATACACAATTGTATTAAATGTAAAAGAAATACATTAATGAAAAACAATGTCAACTTCTTTACTTTCAAAAGTTCTGTTGCACTATATGCACTATTGACCTTGTATATACACCAGGAAGAAACAGGGAAAATTAAGAATGTCAGTCTAAGCATTTTTGAACTTTTAACAGATGTGGACTGCCCCCCTCCTACAATTGTCATCCTAAGTCTGGAAAACTTTTGAGTGATTTAGCACGATGGCCAGTGTGTCAGGAGGCTACACCAGTGGGAGTCTGGGCTGAGGAATGAAGTAGAAGTGTATTATACACACTTGAGTTTTGGTCATTACTCTCTAACAAATCAGAAAATATTCATCCTGTTAATCTTGACAAGAATTGAGTGTCACAGAAAGTCAAATGTAGGACTCATCTCACCTAAGGTTAATCATATAAAAATTAGACTTGTCCTTGGACTTCTCCTCGCCTTCCACAGAGACATAGAAATGAGAAAAATTGCCTTCTGGATATGCCTATCTCTCTCCACTGATTTCAAAAGGAGCCCAGACAGCTTGCTTAGGCTAGGCTAGCTTTTACATAGCTGCACTAAGAGGGATGAATCCCATCTGCAGAGTGAGATTTTTAAAAGTGCTTACATGACTTAAGTATACACTTTTTACAGGCTTTCCAGAAATCTGTGTTTCTTAATTACTTATATTTGGAGTTTATTTTAATTCCTATCAAATGAATAGACAGGCACATTAGCAAAATCACATAAGCTGATTAAGTCCTTTAGTTTTCTCTGTGTTTTAAGCATACCTTACAATTTCTTTGTCTGTTTTTTGTTAGCACATACTTGGAAAAGCAATGCAGAAGATGTATGCATCCTGATGGAGACACTGAATTCAAACAGATAACAGAAGAAGAAACACAGGAGAACCTTCATTAAAACTGCTCAGGGAAGAGAAAATAAGCCCTAATGAACTTGCATTACCACACAAAAAAAAATTTCCTTCTATAACTAGTAATCAGTGATTGTTTTATAGGCTGAGGCATTAAAGTAGTTCTTGTATTTATACTAGCTAAAGAAAATTGCAAACTGCATTCAGAGTCATACTTGTCATCTCTATTTAATTATTAAATATAATTTGCCTAAAAAATAGGATGTAGTATTGTGTTCTACTGATTATATTCCTGAGAGGAGGGGAAACTCTCCAGATGAAGCTGTGATGCACAATAGAAAGTTTTCATACCTGTCCGATAAAGCACACCTTTGTTCATGGCACCACCGGGTTTCACAACCCTCCACCTCATGACTAACTGTAGAGGCCAAGGTTAAGCCCTTGGGCACCTAAATTCCCATTAGTGAAGTCTCTTAGGCACTTCATCCTGATACGCGTGACAGTTCAATTCTGTTAGCATTAAACAGTGAGGTGCCAAGATCCTGTCTAAATCCCAGCTTGATTAATAAAATAGATATTTCCAGAACTATTTTGCCTGAGTAGCATCATAGTGTAGCCAGTCCATAAGAAAGCTGCTGTATCTTTAAAGGGGCAATTCAATGGTTGGTGAGATGTGAGGGAGCTAAGCTTTGACTCATCTTCTGGCTGAACCCACACCTGCCTGGGGGGTGCCACTGACAAGGTGTTCCAGGATGGGAGTTTCTCAGCCTCTTCTGTCTCGCTTTCCAGGAAATAATCGAATATCTACAGGGCCAGAGGGAGAGCAGAACGATTCAGCAGCCTGCCCGTTCAAGTGCTCACCTGGAATATAGTTTCACTGCCTTCTCAAGGGAACATGTAAATAATCCAGAAAGGGCGGAACAGCTTCACCATGTAGAAATGGAAGTATTCCCCCCTCTTTAACCAGGTGGTTTCAATTTACATAGTAGATGATGGTTTATACCACTTTGGGAAAGAGGGAAAAGAGAGGAGGGAGTGGGAATTGAATATTCCTTGCTAAATTGTGAGTGCTCTAAGTGGGATAAAGAAGGCAGAGTAGGGCAAGCATTCATTAAAAAAAAAAAAAAAAAAAAAAAGAAAAAAGACACACTTAACTTTAAACTAATTTCTTTTAAAGGCACCGATCTTAATGCTAATGCTTGATCCAAGACCTGTGAATTTCCAGTTAGGAACTTCTCAGTATAACAGATTTAAAAATTGAATTTCTGAAAACTGAACAGCCATCGTCTGTAGTGCTGTCTTTGGAGGAGTATAGCTTTTAAGAGTTTCTGGTGAAATAGAGCTCTTCAACATAGCCATGACGCTGCAAGCCCATAACTGGAAGCTGTTGTCCTCCTTTTTCTTCCCCATGGCCAGACATTGCATTGAAAGGCGCTGGCACTTGTTGGACACTTTCTTAAATGGCCTCAACTCAGTATATCTACAGAAAATTAGACAATAAAAGTGACTCATCAGTGCACTGAAGGACCTTAGTAAAGCCAATAGTGGAGCAATACCGGAGCTGGGGCAAGGAGGGGACTCAAAATTCTAGCCAACAGTGGAGGAAAAGGCAAGACCAGCAATTAGGGTAGCTCAGGCTGCCACAGAGCTATAGCCACATCATTTTGGCTTTGCATCCTCTTTTAGGTGCCCTGATTTCCCCAGGCATATGAAAGGTACACATCTGCATCCACTGTATACAATTTGGAGTTATTAACCTTATTATGCAGTCTTATACCTGAATCCAAATCTCTCCTATGAGTCTATCTCATTTTGCTTTTCTAAATCTCATGAGACAGAATCCAAACTGGTATCAGGAAATATGTTCCTGAGGGACCATTCACCAAGACCTTTTTTGTAACTCAGTCTAAGCATCTTCATAGCTTGGATATAAAGAGAAGCTTTTGATTTTTTTTTTTTAACAGTATAGCATACAAAATTACTTCTCTATCATATCTGCTTTTACTTTCGTTATTTCCAGACTGAGACTCTGACCTTGCAAACATTTAATTTTGAGCATGTGAGTAGTGCCATGGAGTTCAAGAAGGGCAACAGAAGTGACCGGAGACATCTGACCCCAATTTAAACCTTAATCCTGTGAAAATTTTTGAATATGAAATCAATATGACTATTCACACAGTTAAAGATAGGAATGTGAACTCTTTACAGGGCTGGGACCTAACTAGAATAGGCCCTTTTAATTTCATTTGGTGCAGGAATTCCATGTTTCTGACAATTTTGTTGCTCTTCTTATAACCTTGCATATTATTGTTTTGACTTTTGGGAAAGATGATTATCTCAGGGGTTTCAGCAGGACCAAATGTGTTTGGGTGAGCTTTCCAATATCTGCCAATAATATCTTGTAAGAAAACAGAATTTCCACAGTTCTGAAAACTATAACTATATACTAATAAAATAATGCATTCAGTTGCACCATTGAACCTTCACAGAACTCAGGCTTCTAACGGAGAATAGTCCCCTGCTGGCTTGTGTTGTGAAGTATTATCTCCACATGTATCATTAATTTTCTTTTCATAATATTAGGCCTCATTAATCCATCCCTAGTTGCTTTGTATTTAAAAATAGAAGTTATTAAAGTGGATTGCTCTGAATTGCATAGTAAATAAATTATATAGGTTATTTGGCTCTTAAACTTATGTCATAAAAGTGTATTATTACTCACATGTATATGCACACAAGTACAGACACACAATCTTATATTTGCCTTAGCAAAACCAAAAATTAAACTAAAGGAAAGATAGTTCTTTCTACAGCTAATAATGCCTATTTACAGGGACTTTGCTAATATGTAAGAAACAGCCTGTCAACTTACTTTTAAAATTTATTCTTAGTGTGCATCTTTGCAGTTATTTTGAAAATCCAAGTCTAGAAATTCAAGGTGACATACATTCTGCCTAAACCCCATCAAAGTCCCTAAAAGGAATCCAATACTTATGTACTTTTGGAAATAGTCTAATTCCTAAGGCATTTAAATTAGGTGTTTTCATTCTTAGATTAAAGCCCCCTGGGTGCTTAATTTTAATTGCCCAGATATGGGAACTGCATTCGCACCGGGCAGTGCAAATAGACACCTGAACTCTGTCAAAGTCTTTAGAGAAGCTTCACAAACATGAACTATAGGACTATAATTAGCGTCCTCTGACATGCTGGCTGTTGATTAGGATTTAATATTTTTTTGTCTATAGAGTGTTGTTCTAGACCCTGTTCTAGGTCCTAGGCGGGGACCCACTCAACAAGAGGGGACTGAACACTTACTTGCTGGCACAGTGTCCAAACCACCAGGCCTGTGGAGTTTTTCCACGCTCAGCTTGTTTACCATCAAGCAGTTAAGAGTCACAGGGCAAGAGGAAAGAAAGACTGATTTTTATCTGGTAAGAAAGGAACTAGATGGCTTAGAGGAATGAGAATGAAATTGTTGTCCTTACTCTGGGTCTGGTATCCTGCTTCATCCTCCAAGGCTGCCCTAACTGCTAACTTTCAGTATAAAGGGTGGCCAGCAGTTTGGCAAGGGCAGCTGTGAGCAGGATGGATCCCAAATGATGAAGACAATTCATGTTTCCCCTTTGTTCCTGAATTCTCAGGATAAGAGGTAAGAAGAGTAAAATCCTAATTGCAGGATGACATGAGGGAAGGAGACATCTCTATTCTATATACTGCCAATATAGAATACTGGCAGTATGTAGAATACTGCCAGTAAGAGCTCTCTCCCCTGCAGCAGAATCTGAAGTGAAGCATACAGTATATTCCTCTCCAAGCCTCCAGAGGCATCTTCTCACACTGCTGAGGGTGCAGGGAATTTAGGTATCTGTGTAGCCTCCCCCTGCAAGGACCAATTCCCCACATTTTTGGAGAGGAAGTACTTCATCACCTCTATTAGGCAGTTGGATTCCTCTTCAGTTTATACTGAAGCATCAGTAGAGGGGAATAACATTTTGCATTGCTTTGCTTTGCCTTTTTGCTTTGCCTTGCTTAATTTTATTCTTCAGTAAATAACATTTGGTAGAGATCCTAGTGTTTTTACACATTCAGCTTTTTCCTTAGCAAATTTTACTAAGTTCAGTTTACTTTTTTCTGTCCTCATGATCTACCTACCTGTAGATACTTGGATACCTGAATGTTTTGTTGCACTATCCTCATGAACTGGCAAAGTCTAAAATCAGTTTTCTTCTAGTGAATGGACTCTTTAATCAGCTCTGTGAGTGATAACCATGTCATGAGTTTAACTATGTCCTAATTTTGGAGCACTGTGACAAATTAAGTTAATGCAATGTTTTAGTCTCTCCTGCATTGTGTCATTTCTTCATGGATTATTTCTGTCATTCTCAAGCTCAGAGTCATTTCAAGCAATAACTGCCAGAGAATTGCTTCCTTCTTTCTCCCAAACTTCCTTTCCAAATGCTTTCTGCCTTTAAATGTAAGACAGACTGTAAGTTCAATATCTTGCAGCCCTGCAGGGTTAGAAACAGAAGCTTTATCCCATTAGAAACAGATGGTTCCTACCTTCCCAATGGAACATACACAGCTCTAACTAGAGTCCCTGGAAAGTCCTGAAACAGTATGTTGTGACAGACTCTTCACACCTGTAATCTTGCCAGTTACTAACCTATCCTATAAACCTACCTTTTAAAAATTGGAAGGTGAATGAAAAATACAGTAGCAAAACAGCTACCATTTCAGACAAAAAAAGCCTTTGTTTCAGAAAAATGATACAAAATAAAAATTGGAAATGTACTAGCATAACAAAGACTTCCAATTTCACTACTAAATTGATGTGCTAAATATAATTCAACGAGAAGTTGTATACAGCATGTACTGCTGCTGTTGATTAAGGATTTCCTCTGGCAGAATGACAAAGGGCTGAAATCTGTAATTTTGATTTACATTAGCCAGTGATAAGTCCATCTTACTGGTAAGTCAGCAAATACTTAGGAACATAGGACTAGGATGAAATTAATTTTTTAATGTAGTTCACCTCCTGATATTACAAGTATCTATATCACATGATACCTTTAATAAATTAAACAAGTTCCACTTTAAAAATAGGTCAGATTGTTTTTTTGTCTTCGTTCTTCCTGTAGATACATCATTGTTCTTATGGCAGAAATCTTATTCTCCTTTCATGCCTGTGTTTATTCATGACCTGACTAGTGGTCTTTTTAATCCTGTGTCAACATTATTGCTTAACTTAAACAGTTTTAATTTTTTTCCTGGTGTTCACTCATTGCATATAATTTCAGTCCTTCTTGGCCTTCTTTTCTGTATCTAAACTACCAAAGAACATTTTGTTTCTTTTTGTAAGAAGGCTTTCTCCTGATCTTAGGTATCTTTCTCCAATCTATTCCAGCTTGAATGCATCTTTTCTTGATTGTAGGTGATCAGAATTACATACAGAATTTTTTATGACATTTTACCTTGGCCTTGTACAATGTCATTGATTCCTGCCTGTCTCCTCTGAAAATGCTTCAAATGATACTTTGTAAGATCACTTTAGTCTTTCTCATGGACATACATCTTGATGGTACATAGTTGTCTGTGATGTGTAGAGACAGATTCTCTTCCTCAGTCATTTCCAAATGACGAATTCCTGATTTACTGAAAAAAAAAAGTTATTAATTCCTGAATGCATGACCATGTATTTCATACTATTGAATTTCATTCTATTCCTATTTTTCCAGTACTCAGGGTCATCCAATTCTTTCTGTGTGATATCCCAATTTTCCTAACAAGTTACATATTTCATTTAACTTAGTATCATATTTCTTTCAAGGTTATTACAGAAAATATTAATGAAACCACTCAAGAGACCAATCACTGAGGAACTGCAGTGGCAGCCTCCCTCCACCTGAGTTTCTTCCTGTTCTTTACTCCTATTGTCACCCCTCCTTTAGTCCCTTCCCCACTTTATAATTCCCAGATTAATCCCTTTTTTCTCTGCTTTTTAACTAACAATTCCTGTGTGGTATCAGATTGATTAGATCTGTTCTCTTTTCCTGTCTAGAAAATCAATTATTTTTCAATGAATTCTATCAGGTTAGACTGGCAATATCTTATTCTTTCTTTCAAAATGTCTTTCAGAAGAAGCTTTGCATATTATTATTTATCAGACTAATGGGTTGTCACTCTGCCCTCCTTTTCATACTTTATCTTCTGTTCTCCACTAATATGAAACAACTCAGGAAATAAAAAATTATTACAAATTCTGGCTGTGAAGTCTGAAATTCTATGTTCCATTTTGCTCCAAGTTCTGGAACAAAAATGATTTGGTTCCTCTGATTTGAACAGTTTAAGATCTTTATATTTTGCATCTACCTCAGTTGCAGTAATTTCCATTTCTGAACCTCTATTCAGACACTCATCACCTTACCTTTGTCTTCATGTTCAGCATCATCAGTTTCATAGAAAACTGAGGAAAATATTCATTTAAATAGATATCTTCCTATTCTCATTGCATATTACTCCTGGTTCTTCTATCCTTAATCTTTTTTATTTATGTGATTGAAGCAACTTCTTATAGCTTGACTTACAAACTATATATAGAAAGTATAGAAGTATAAACCTTCCCCGTTTCTCTCTTTTTTTTTTTTTTTTTTTTTACTTTGTCCCTATATATTCTTCTTTCTGTTTGTATTTGGTCTCTTTTCATTCCAATATTTCTTTGAGTCACTTATTTACCCCGTTACCTCTGGAGTACTGAAAGATTCATCCTCCTGCTCCTTTGGGTTATGTGATTCAGATGATTTTGCCCCTTTGGTTTAAATAAAATCCAGATCCTCTTTCCATTCAAGTTCCTGAATGCTATAGAGTAGTTGGTTTCACTGTTTGCTTCTTGTAGTTTATCAGCAGTTGACCTTTCAAAAGAGAGAACCTTAGTAACAAACAGACTCTTCATTTATCTTTATTTATAATGTGAATTGAACAACAGATAAACAACAGATAATCATTTTGTGTGTGTGTGTGTGTGTGCCATGACCAAACAGTATGTATTGTAATTACTTACCAAAAATCATCTAAAGAATCAGTGCTTTATGTTGATTTGGTGACTAGCTGGTGAAGTAGGCACTGCTGTTTTCAGAAAGAAGAGAGGGAGAGGAGTCCAACAAATGGAATAATGATATTTTTTAATAGGAAAAATAGCTGGTATTTGGTACAAGCAACAGACTACGTTGACAAAATCTATACTAGGACTGTAAACTTAGTAAGGCCTTAATTTTAATTCCTCCTTACTGATTCATTTTCTGAAGATATTAGGAGGAAAGAGTGCCCATATAAAATAATTCATAGTATTTTGAAGAGCATCATGACATTTTCTTGAAAGTCCCTTCTCTAAATATGGAACAAACTCACCCCTGGTTAACTTGTGAGATTGTCACCATTAAGGTGGTCTGGCTGCAGATGTTGTGTATTTACTCTAGTCAATGGCAGGAACATAAAATTAAGAATCAGTACATCTCTACCTGAATATTGATTGTACAATATCTGTCTTTGTTCTTTCTGGAATTAGCTGGTGGTCTATTGCCCATTAACAAACAGTTACCTGAGCAGAAGCTAATGTTACAGATGCTATAAAAACAGCAGCAGCAGGGCAAACAGATTTAAATCAGCTCAATTCCAACAAAAACTCTTTCATCTTGAAACAATTTAAACTCTACCAAGGGTAAGTAAACAGAAAGAATGTATTTTCTTTCACCTTCAACTGTCAATAGTTGCTTTCACATTCCCTGTCTTCAAATATGGGGAAGGTTTTCATATCTTTCCTGGTACAAGACTCTCTTAAGCTGTTAACATGATTATTTTTCTTTAGTTTACATAGTTCTTACTGTATTTACATGATATTCAGCTGTGAAAATTTTATAAACCAGAGTTCTTCTCACAGATACAGAGCTATCAAAGCAGCTACAGCAGCAAAGACCTTTTTTCTATAAATTGTGTTGATCACACAAATATAAAAGTAACTTTAGCAACTGAGTCTAGCTTTATTTCTATATCTATATCGTCAGTCTAATTCTCTGTGATATAGTTAGAGTCTTTATGTATGTTCATACATAGAAATAAAACCATTTAGATACATGAACACCAGGGAATAAGAAAGATCCAAAGAGTTCTTTTTTTAAAAGTGTGCAAATTCTGTATGTTTCTTTCCTTTTAAGTCTAATATAACTCTTTTCTCAACTAAGAAAAGCCACAGGCATATTGAAGAACTATCCTGATTGTTAAAGAGTACTAAATTTGAGTTCCTTTAGAAAATGCCAAAAATTTTGGCTGACAAAAATGTTCTTCAAAAGTGAACCTTTTTTTTTTAAAACTAGTGTTAGCAGTCATATTAGCTGCTCCTGCTGCTCAGAATATAGGATTAGGGTGAGCAAAGAGAAGATTAATGCTTGTTCTTACAAGTAGAAGGGCCCAAATCTACTCCTCAGTGCCCACTAGTCAGAGGTCCTACCCTCTCAACTGTGCCAATGGTAAGAATTATGTGGGTGCTTCTTATTTAAACTCTTCAGACTAACCCAGATGATTTCTGTTTGAAACAGATTAGGAAGTGCTCATGGGAGCTAGTCCATTCACTGGGCTTTGAGACTGTACCCTCCAGCTGAGGCAATGTAACATCTGGAATTACAGCCCTCTTCAGTGTCTCTCCACAGCCTGAGAAAAAATGATGGAGAGGACTAACATAACTTAATTTGCAGTGATCCTCATATTGTTCTTGTACTTAAAAGTTGCTTATTTTGATTCACCTGCCTGATTCATCTTGCTCCAGCTGTTTAACAACAGAGATTGGTAATAGGGAGGCCTTACAAATAAGTACAACCTAAATAGCATCAATTCCAGTTATGCTGATCCAAGAAGAGATGCTTGGCTGTCCAGGCACATTCTTCACAAGAGCATTTAAACTTGTGTACTCAGGGAAATATCTTCAGGACTGAGAAACAACATATTTTGTTTTCATATGCTGTATTCTGTTAAATATCACCCTTGAGGAAAAATGCAAAGTACAGAGATGTTCTGTGGCTGCTATTGCAAAGTATAGGGAGACAGACGTTCCTCTCTCCAGTTTATGTTTTGTGACAATTTAGTAGCTGATGCTGCTATTTCTGTTATGGCTCCCAAAGTACAGTGAGTTCTTTTTCAGCTGCTGAAGATCCCCCCCTGTTACAAAGAAAATTGATTGGCATGCACCAAGCATATCCATCTTTGTTCCGTCCTCTCAGCCTTTCACATTTGACATGTTAGGGAATTGGCAATTATGAACAGATGGTGCAAATTAGAATGTCATGATGTTACTTTAAATTTTCTCCAATGGCAGGTTATCTTTCTAATAAAACCAGGGGTTAAGAAAACACAAAGATAATATTTCCCTTCCTTTGACCCATTCACCTTTAGTCTTGAAATAAGTCCAAGAACCAAAGCTAGTAAATCCACATATTTTGCTAACTCACTGGTTTCATTGCCCAGATAACTATGCCTTAATTTATCCCTTAATCCAAAAGTTTCTCCCTTAGTTTTACCCCTTAATCTGGAAGTTGACAAGGATGAAATCTAATGTCTATTATCATACAGCAAAATTATTAGATATGAATCAGTCATCTAAAACACCGGAATGAGAAATAGTTAGCGAACTAAGGACTGAAAAGGGTAATGTACAATTGCACCAATGACTACTTACTGAAAATCTACAGCAAGGGAATACTTAAGAGGAGGAAGGCTCTTAAAAATAGAAACTTTTATTTGCCAGTCATTGATCAAAGGTTACAAAACAGTAGGATTAAAAACTGGGCTAGTCTTGTTGAAGGATGTTGCAGAAACGAGGTGTATATTCTTGTAAAATTCTTATTAAGAAGGACAATATTTCTTATTATTTAATTAGTTTGAGATAAATCTCATTAATTTGTTATTCCATTTGTTTCCTTGTTAGCATGTTGTTGGGAACTAATGAACTTGCTATCAGATTCAAAATAAATAAAGGTTAAAAGCAGAAAAAAAGTTAAGTACAAATTACTTTAATCTCATAACTCATAGAAAAAAAAGTTACTCTCTAGATTAAAAAAAAAGTCCTGATTCTCTTTCTCACTTAAACTAGCAATTAGATTTATTAGAGTTAAACATTTTTCAGAGAATAATTTGATGCTCCCTGGTTTGGAACAGAATACTATTTCAGTGTTCACTTTTTATCATTTACTGTCTGCTTAGGCTTATTTCCTGAGCCATTTATTTTTAACCTTGGACGTTCAAATCCATTAGGGATAACTTACAAGGAATCCACAAATGGTGATAAACCCACCCAAAGTTCATACAAATCCTATTTGAAACTTCAAAACTACCTTGTTAAAAGAATTTTTGAATAGTAAGAACATATAAAGATTAAAAAAACCAAACAAAATAACTCTCAAAATAAAGGTCAAAATCTTTGCATTTTCACTCATTTATTAACCTGTATGAATTTTCTTGGGTTCATTTTTTCATTAACTGGGGATTTAACACTGTCAGATTGTGCTAGTTGTTATTGGTTTTGAGCTTCCATATTTTTAAGGCGAAGTTTAAATAAATAAATAAATAAAAATATTATTAAAACAGGTCTACAGAGATCACATCTTGTAAGCTTCTTTTCTTTGCAGTGTTTCATTTGGTACTAATTTATTGAACAATGTCCTTTTAAATATCGATGATGGTCTATCTGTTCTGGAAACAAATGTAATTACAGGGTTTCAATCTTCACACACTTCTTCCGGGCTTATACTGGTATACTAACTTAATTATCTGTAATGGAATTACTCTTGATTCACACTGCTTTACCTGAGCTGCAAATCCAGCCTATGAAGTACTTGACCTGGCTCCCGCAAGCATATACACTGAAGTTTGCAGACTTTTACATACAGTAAAGAAATGGCCACGTGCTATGTAGGCATACAATTATTTCCATTTCTATATTGTAAAAAAACAGATCAATATTTTCCTATTGTTTTCCATGAAGTTTTGCATAGACCTGTCTTGGGCTGTATAGTTATACAATACATTCTTGAGCTGTACAAAGCAGTCTAGACCAACTTCTACTTCCACCTGTTTTAAAGGCAGAATTCATGTCAACTTCAGTGGGAAGAATCCTTTCCCTGGAAAACATCCTTTTATTAAACCGCTGGAGGGAAACAAAGAAGCCGCTTTAAAACAAAGTCCACTCTAGCAGCTTAATATTTGTTATTTTTTAGATTCCTTTTCAAAGAGTGAAAGAAGCGTGGGCAGCTGTATCGATGAGAAGATCCTTTGCCATCAAGGCGTGAGCACAATGTCTTTGAAAGACCCTTTTTACAAATGCTAGCATTTGAAAAGGACAAACAGGGAAATAAACCTCAAAGGGGATGACAATAGGATATGGAGAGGAAGTGGGTGGGTTAATGCATCTGAGAAGCAAAGCTCCTTATAAAGGCATTGAAGAGGTTTAAGGTTCTATTTAGCAACAAAAGGAGTTATGGAATGGGGCATAATTTTCCCACAGGATTTTTGTCTTTTGATGTTTTTGAAACACAAATTTTCAAAAAAAAGGGATAGTTTGTAATTTGATAGGCTGAAAGTTTGTGTAGTAGAGTGTGTCTGTTTATAGAGGGAAAGGTAGGATGCCACCAATATGCTGATATATGTAAAATCAATTGAACTCAACATTCATTGGGAAAACTATTAGAAAGTTCGAAAAATGTCGAGTACTATTTGAAAGCACACTGATTTTCCTTCTCCACTTAGTATGTGTGAACTCTCTCTGTACATTACAGAGACCTAGTCTTGACCCAGTTTTAAGACTACACCTGCCATTAACATCGTCCTAGAGCTTTATGATGGAAAGAGAATCTGGAAGTGAACTGCAGCACTGCAAAGTGCCTATAATTCTAACCTTGGTAAGATGACCCAAATCTAGGCCTCTGTACTCAGAGTGGGCATTGACTGCAAAAATGAAATAGCCTGGGACTTAGTGGTCCTCTCAGAGGACATCTCCACTGTTAGAGCTCTTCTGGAACCTTTTGAACTGTATTTTGCCTGGTAAAACCCCCATAGAATGAATTATGTTTGTGGGAGGCAAAGAAAGAAGTGAAAGAAATTTCTTCTTCGCTTTTAAATTAGAAGCAAAGTATTCTTAGTCTATGAGTCCTAAGTAGGTTGTTCATACTGAGAACTTCTTTTCTTGGGTCAATGCTCTTTAACTATTGAAGCAATACAAAAACTCTTTTATCCTCCTGAGATGTGAATTTCCCCTGATGGTTCAGGTAGACAGACCCATTTATAACAATGTGAAGCCACTACTCACCAATCTCCTCCATGTAGCTTATATCATGGCATATAGTTCTATATACATGCCTTCAAAAGCATACAAATTTATCTCAGTAGTTTGCTTCTAATTATCTGGACTACCCTACTCTGCCTGTTGCACTATATGTCAGCACAATGGAGAGAGGGCACGTGGTCAGAAATCCTAGCTTTAGAACATATTGAAAAGCAGCTGAAATTCAACATCTTTTTATTCAATCATTTTAAAGCTTATGGAGGACTTAGATGTCGATAGACTTGTGCTCAGCTTTCCAATAGGATTACGCTTATATTTTATACTAAATCTTCAGTAGGAAAAAACGTGATTTGAATAAAGTTTAGAACTGGCCACCCAAAACCATGACAATTAGCCTTATATTATTATTGCTTAGTGCCTCTTCTTTCAGTGGTTATGAAGAGGTTAACCAACATTTGGATCCTTTCAGGCTAGGTCCCAATTGCCTATGCCAAGCTCTGTGGTTATGTTATTCTGTACTTTTGCTAACAAGGCCAATGTCCTCTGGTGGCAGTGTACACACACTGTCACCTATGGGATGGAGGTGGCTTAAGCTGATGGTTCTAGCAACATCCCAAGCTGAGGATTGTACCACTCCTATCCTTCCTTACATCAAGCCTACCCATGTTATGGTTACACACTGAAAACTGCAGGTACAAGACAGCTGAAAAGCCTTTCCTCAGATATAAGCATAATTCTACCCAGAATTAATAATCACAATTAGGTTTCAAAAGCATGCCCAAGTCCATGCTTGTGATCCAATACAGAAGCACTGTCATCGCTCCAGCCCTGAAGCTTACCTGGTAAATGGTTGCAGGGAGAGAGGAAAAAGTCAAAACATACAAAAAGAGGGCTAAGTTCACTTGAAACAACATCATGTTACTTTCTTGATTTGTTGGAAATCTTTTTTTTTAAAAGCATTTAATTGTAAAGACATGGTAAGAGACAGAGAGAGGACAAAATAAGTTTTAAAAAAGGAGAAAAAACTGTTAAGGGAGCAGAATGAGGAACACTGATGGAAAGACTGAGCAACAAGTGCTGGAGGTTGGAGGAAATACTGATCACAAAAGCAGAAAAAAATGCAGCTCATTCTGGAGGAAATATTGTCAGGATCTGCTGATAGTACTGCTCAGGCTTCTCTGCTAGCTTCAGTCTTTGGGGGATTTGTTAAAAAAACAATACAGAGGAAAACTCCAAATATCATCTTGAGTTTCACAGGTTATATTAAAACCTTAAATTGTGTGAATTTATCCCTAAGCTTCTTTTACTGACAAAATATCATCATCTGATTTAGTACTTCATAGCAGAGGCTTTAACCTACCTGTTCCTTGTGATAGTTGAATCAGTACAAGGGGAAAAGAAACTTAAGTGTCAAGCAGCCACACAACTGCATCGCCTTTACATCCACTTGAGGGAAGCCCACATCCTCTTGCACTTGTATAGTGAAAAAAGGGACACAGGAGGGAATCTGCCCTACAAAGGCTAATGCCTTCCATGTTGCTATTACTCCATCAGACTGCCCCCATTACTACCCAGAGGCTAGTTCAGCCTCTCCGGAATTTTTTATGAAGTCCTGCAGACTGAAAGCATGCCAGTCTTTTTACCAGTGCTTCTGATTTTGCATCAGTACACTCACATTAGGAAAAAAACACATGGGAGAATCAAATTCTGTAAATGAAATAGAAAATCCCTTTGGATGATTAGTGCAGACCAATGTTAAAAGAATATTTTGTGTGCATGTCAGGTTCTTTGCCAGTCTCAAAGTAGTCATCTGGATTCACTTCATTATAGGCACTGCAGTACCTTAGGAGAGAAAGAGAGAAATAGAGCGTGAGACAGAGTAATAATAACCCTTGAACGATGAAGTCTTTCTCCTAGCACAACTTCAAATAACTCAGACAACTATCTTTTAATCAAATATACAAGCACCAGTGTAACTGAATTCAGCATAGCTAGCATCCATGAGGAGAAAAAAAAAGCACAGAGGAATGCAGAGGAGAAGGAGACACTAGATAAAATGAAGGGAGACTACGTCAAGGACTTAGACTTAAATAGAAGCATGAATACCAACTCGACAGCAGAATAAACACATGCTGTAAAGATGGTCTGATCTTTTCCTTTTTAAGTCAATAGGACTTTCCCCACTGACTTTAGCAGGAGAGAAAATAGGCTGTTATTCTCCAGCCCTGCTTCTTTCTACCAGTCTGGTTCTTGTTCTCTACTTTTCCACTTTGACTTTCTGGCCCGCATTCTCCACCTTCGTCCTGGAGGTTTCTGTTAATTCATGTTCTTTGTTATAAAATTTCCTCTTCTGGTAATGCTTTTTCATTTGCTTTTTTTCTGACACTGATATTTTAAATAACCAAAAGAATCATTGTATTTCAGGAGCAGGTGACCAGGTAAATCTCAATGATCAAAGGACAAAGCTGGTTTATGAAAAGTAGGATGAAAAAATGAAAGCAGAATTTAAACTCCTAACATACTGTGTGAATTCCCATTTGTCCTTCCTGTGTCAAGTGGATGAAATAGTTATTAATTGGCTTTACCATTGGTTTTTTTTCCAGATATGAATTCCTACATAGAACTTCAGGTTTGGATCCTGATTCAGTAAAATTATTCACTAGTGCTGAGTTTCAAGAGTATAAATAGTAGAAATGACCCAAGTGTCTCACATGAAATTTTCCTCCATTAAAATCTGGCTTCAGTTCCAAGCAAAAATATCCTGTGCAAGCACGGATTTCTTTCAGATATGTTGTTTATCATAATTTTTACCTCAAAATTTAATCAATATTTGTAGAAATCAAGATAAAGGAAGTTTTTTTTTAAATGGTTGATGAAATTGGGGTTTTTTTACTAAGAACAGACTTCAGTAAATATTTTAATAACTGTTTATACAAACATTGATTAACGTGTCATGAATCCTTTCAGGAAAATGAAAATGAGCCCAATTTGAACACTGTTAAATGAAAACAATTTGAAACTTGTTGTCAATAATATTTCCTTTTCCTTTCCAACGTCTTTAATGAACAATTCAATTGACTTTGGTAGAGCTGTTCCCATTCTTGAACCTAGGCATGTACTTAAATACCTTATTTAATGAAGGTGGTGTGTTTTGGGTTTTGTCTTTTTTTTTAATCTCGTACCTGCATCTCAGCAGTAGGATTCATCTACCATTGTTATCTCCAAGTTACGTGTCTAGTCCAAGCTAGTAATCTAGTCTTCTTCTGTGGTCAATGGAGAAAGATAGTTATCTCAAGAAGGTAATTCCTTCCATTCAAAGATAAGGTGTTTGTGACTAGTGAGATGAATTGCCCTCAGAAGACACTGTGTTTGCTTTGACTGTAAGGAAGAAGAAATAGCTGTTATGACTAGAATCTTACAGGCTAGACAGCAGTCGTTTGGAGTGATGAAACCCTTGCAAGAAACTAATGATTGTTTAATTTCTGCAACTGTTTTGAACTTTGTTGGCTACTCTTTCTGTAGTCAGGGAAGCATCCCACAGCAAGAAATCAAAAAAGTAGATACTGAGCTGTGTGTAACAGCTTATATTCATTCTTTTGCTATTGATTACTGAGGAGTTTTCCTCTTCTCTCACCCTTCTTATCAACAACTATACTGTTCTATACTAGTCTAATTCAACTGAATTTACGAATGGACTTAATTTTGAACTCCTGTTTTATTCCTTAAATGCCTTGTGAAGCAGGAGAGGATTTATGTTCCTGCTCAGCACTGACTGGATCAGAACTGGTTTTCCTTTTATAAATATTTAAAATACTGTTTTCAAAAAAAGAAGACAAAATTTAAAAAAACATAGTGAACAGATATATTTCCTCCTCTGATACTCAACAGGTCATATTTTCCACTTTCTACCCTACACATGGTGAGCCAGTTTGCTTATTAGATGTTTTCATATTGTACCAATAGGTGGCACTAGAAATTTCTTTATTTTTGTATAAAAAGGACAGTGACGAGATTTATCTTTTCATCAGTACAGTAGAGCACTAAAAGAAAATAAGATCTTACAGGGCCTGGAGAGAAGCAAAATAACGATGCTGGCATGGCCTGCAGCTCTTTCTTACAACTATTTGATCTTTGAGATGCAAAGGTAGTATTGCCTAATGAACTTGTAATTCTCTTTTTGTACTACATATCCTCACTTGCTGCAGAAATTTAGGTAGCATGGGGACTTGGATTGTATTTCCTGCTGGCATAAATGAGCAACATTTGAATGACTGAAACAGAGTTTCTCTGCCTACCGAATAAGTGATAGTTCTGGTAATTAACACTATCTTCTGTGGTATCATAAGGCATGTCTTGACAATATGCAAATTCATTGTTATTTTGGCAAATTTACTCCAGAGTTCTGTAACGATTTTTTTCAACTAAAAATTTTTTAATTGGCTTCATAAACTGAGCATGAAAATATTCATGGGATATTGATGATGGGATTTTTCATGGCATCTTTGGAGGAGATATCCAAACACTTCTTTACAACACCTTTAATTTATGCAGTGAAGAAAAGTGAAAATTGGAATGATTAGGTCAGGTTCTTTAGACTTCTAAACTCCCTTAAGAAGGCCTGAACATAGCCAAAACATTCCTGTACACGGGAATCCAATTCCTTTATCCACACTCATTTCATAGTGATTGTCTCAGGGGCTCAATATGTATGTAACTATTTTAATTTAGTATGTAACAAATACGGATGATTTTTACAGAAGTTGAATTGTCAGTCTTCTCTGGGCTTGGACGTATACGTATATCATATTTTGAGTGTCTTATCTTAAAATGAGTTGTAAGAATACATATTATTATATAATCCATAGGTGATGTTTACTTTTTCACTGACAGTGATCTTCCTTTAGATATTTAATAGCACTTAAGCACACACTTTAAAGTAAGCATACAGTCATTTTCCTAAATAAGGATTCCTCCCTACATCTATGTTCTTCTCTGTGGTTAACTACTTGTTAGTTTCTCTTAGTCTGATAATGAGAATGTTGTATTTAAAATACACAGAATACAATAGCAAGAAATACTTTCTGTAGTGTTCTGGTCACTGCCATAAGATTTCTCCAGTCTCATTTGTTAGGCCATTTGTAGAAAAGGTTATCAATAGTGAGAAGGAACTGAAGCTGTTGCAGCTGCTTGAATAGACAAATGATATTTAGGGATTTGGGGAAAACTTCATTCCATCCACAAAGTTTTTTCCACCAGCATCTACACTATGGCCAAAGAGCTCAGGTATGTGAGGTTCAGCTTGGTTAGCAGATGGTATAAGCTACGTATTAGCAGGTGCAGAATCACACAACATAGTACTTAAAGGGACTTGAGAGCCATCTCCATCCAGAAATAGGTGGACCTCTCATTTACAATGAGGAAAGAGAGAGAAAAGAAAAGGAGCTTCACAGACCATATAGCCACAGTTTTATTAAATGATGAAAGGATAGCTATGCAGCTACCTTCTGTTCAGTCCACTAGTACATCTCTTCCAGCAGACAAATTCCCATGGTCCTTTCCAGCCCTTTAGCTATTGAAACAGGCCTTTATGGTAAATTGAGATCTGATCCAGTTTCACCCTAGCTTTAAGGCAAGGTAAACCATACATATCAGCAGTCATATAATGTACATACATATGTATCAATAAAAATCAGGAAAACATTATTTAGAAAAAGAGGCAAACAGTCTCACACATACTTATCCTGGTTTTATATATCTTTACTCCCTTACCTTGGAACTATAAGTATTTCAGCAACTATAAGCAAGCAGACAAGCGTATGTATCTCATATTTTTAACTTTATTTATTCTTGTGAAATATATAGTTCTAACTCAAGCCAAACATAAAGATGAGTGGTTAATGCTTTGAAGGCAGTTCATAATTTTGCATTCAAAACCAGGCACTGAATGGAAGCTAGTAGCCAAGTACCTGGAAAAATTCTCTAAGAATACATCAGATCAAAATGAAAATTATTGGGGGCTTAATCCTGTGAGGTACTGAATAGCTTCATCTTCCACTTAAAGTCCTGGGAGTGGGTGGGGGAAAGCTTGAGAGATATAACTCAACACCTTTCATGACTGAGCTCAAGATGAATTAGTGCAATATACCCAGTGTCATGTCTTATTACTTAATTGACTACCTCTAGGTATAATATAGCTGGCTTTATCACAGAAAAATCATTTTGATTTATTTGATGCATTGTATATCATAAGGAAGCGTGCATGAGCTTATTAATGTCTTGCATAGCTGTGATATATTGCAAGGGCACAGATAATGCATTTCATCATATGCAGTACTAGCCTATTATGACTATTACCCTGAAACTTTCTATTTTTATTTTTATGAATTTTATTTTTTATTGTATTTTTCTTCACATTGCCTCCTCTGCATGTAAGAGTTGAGTAGTGCTTTTGGCATAAAAGACTATACAGTAAATATTGTAGAACTTCAATTGAAACACAGCAGTTGGAAATATTGACTATAATATAAATGCAGATTATAACAATTCAATTTGTTGCTAATTTATTATAGGCAATTGAGTTGTTAATTGTTCTCTTTGGCTCATAAACCTCAAGGTCTATCTGTGAGAGGTCAAGTGGCTGGGCCATGCTCTCTAAATAAATGTAGCTCTGTCACGTAGAAAAATAAATGTGTCTAGTGAATATCATCTTTTTCCTCATCTTTTCCTAAATCTTCTGGAGTTGTTAGAAGAATAAGGCAGATGATTGTTTAAAAGGACAAATTTTAAAATATAGTAAAGCAGTCTTGAGAGTGAAGAATTTTGTTACAAAATTCAGTTGGTATGATGAGTGCAAGACATCTTGATAGGGCGATTAAAATTCATGTTTGACTTTTCCAGCAAAGGGTTAGTAACTTTATTTAAACAATCTGAATACTTTAAAGAAACAGGCATTCAGACTTGAATTCCAAGGTGTGATTTTTCTCTTATAGGCTTTTAGGTTTGTGTTTTTTCAAAAATTAAGGTTTCCAGTGAAATTCAACGTTTTAGGCAGTTATGTTCTCCTGGAAACAGACTGCATTTTGTCATGCTCCACCAATACTAGTCATACCATTAATGATTACACTCTCATGCCCTTTCACAGTTATCCCCATGTACTGAGATGGGGATACTAAATTCCTTTCTACACAGTGGAAAAAGTTCCAAGTCAAAATTTGCTTGTTGCCATTCAAAAACAAACAGCATATAGTATGTAACATTGTGTTATATACATCATGTACAAGTGCATGCAGCATCATTTAGGATGGGCAACTCAAATACGTTTTGCTGTCTGACTTTTTAGGTAAAAGGAATCTTAAAGCAGGATGCTAACCTGTGGGTGTTTATCACTGCCTCTAACTCCAAGTGAAGACATGCCTATGTCATGCTTTTCACTGTTTTTCCATTCCAGTGCAGTCACTTATATTTCATATCAGTGTGAAAGACAGAAGAACTGGGCTACTAGCATCTTAGGCAGGCATGTTACAGTTTAGGTGTGACTATAACTCTTTCACTTTCTCTTTTTCTTCTCGCTTCAGGGCCTCAATCTTGTACATTTAGAGGATGGTACCACTGTCCACTGCCTTTTTCCCACCTGAAGACTTGTGTCATTTGTATCTGGCTGGTGGAAATATGCAAGGCTTAGCCCATGAAATTGCAGATGTTGAAGGAGCTCTTGGAGATATGTTAAAGTCTGAGGAATGTTTCCATCTGAAGATATTTTTCATACTAGCCACCTACTATTTGACAGGGTACATGTCACATCATTACCTCAAATAAAGGCCATGCTAAGTCAAACATTTGATATGTTCATGTCGTGATAACACATTCATCAAGTTTAGATCCCCATCTCCTCCTAATAGCACAACAGAGTTGTTTTCCGTATAAGTATTTTTGTAATTTATGAGATCTACTTAGAAGAAAAGCTGCCTGCAGCTAATTCAAATACACCAAGAGAGCAGTATTGTACAGAATGTTTTTACATTTACTAGGAGCCTTTAGTTTTACAGTCTATCGATATATCAGTAATAATCTTTGAATGACAGTAAAGGATGGACTGAAACTACTGGAAAAAAACTTTCAAGATTGTATTGGGTTTGCGTGGCAAGGTTTTGGTAGCGGGGGGGCTATAGGGGTGGCTTCTGTGAGAAGCTGCTAGAAGCTTCCCCTATGTCCGATAAAGTTAATGCAGCGGGTTCCAAGACGGACCCGCCGCTTGCCAAGGCCGAGCCAATCAGTAACAGTGGTAGCGCCTCTGTGATAACATATTTAAGAAAAGTAAAAAAAGTTACAGGGGAGTTGCAGTTGCAGCCAGAGAGAGCGGAGTGAGAAGATGTGAGAGGAACAACTCTGCAGACACCAAGGTCAGTGAAGAAGGAGGGGGAGGAGGTGCTCCAGGCGCCGGAGCAGAGAGAGAGATTCCCCTGCAGCCCGTGGTGAAGACCATGGTGAGGCAGGCTGTCTCCCTGCAGCCCATGGAGGTCCATGGTGGAGCAGATATCCACCTGCAGCCCGTGGAGGACACCACGCCGGAGCAGGTGGATGCCTGAAGGACGCTGTGACCCCGTGGGAAGCCCGTGCTGGAGCAGGCTCCTGGCAGGACCTACGGACCCGTGGCCCCGTGGCCCCGTGGAGAGAGGAGCCCACGCTGAAGCAGGTTTGCTGGCAGGACTTGTGACCCCGTGGGGGACCCATGCTGGAGCAGTCTGTTCCTGAAGGACTTCACCCTGTGGATGGGACCCATGCTGGAGCAGTTCATGAAGAACTGTAGCCTGTGGGAAGGACTCACGTTGGAGAAGTTCGTGAAGGACTGTCTCCCGTGGAAGGGACCCCACGCTGGAGCAGGGGAAGAGTGTGAGGAGTCCTCCCCCTGGGGAGGAAGGAGCGGCAGAAACAACGTGTGATGAACTGACCACAACCCCCTTCCCCGTCCCCCTGCACCGCTCGGGGGGGGAGGAGGTAGAGAAAATTGGGAGTAAAGTTAAGCCTGGGAAGAAGGGAGGGGTGGGGGGAAGGTGTTTTAAGATTTGGTTTTATTTCTCATTATCCTGCTCTGATTTGACTAGCAATAAATTAAACTAATTTTTCCCCAAGTCAAGTCTGTTTTGCCCGTGACGGTAATTGGTGAGTGATCTCCCTGTCCTTATCTCGACCCATGAGCCTTTCATTTTATTTTCTCCCCCTGTCCAGTTGTGGAGGGGGAGTGATAGAGCGGCTTTGGTGGGCACCTGGCATCTAGCCAGGGTCAACCCGCCACAAAGATTAAGCTTGCAGAATTCACCTGGAAAATCTGCTTTCTTTGTGTTTTTGAACTTGAGCTGTTGTCTGGCAATACTTAAGACACTGAACTTTCTCCGAGTGACTTCAGAAAGACTCTTGGAGGACAATGAAAGAATCCTGAGGTTCAATTACTTTTGTTACTATAGACTACAAAATTAAAAAAACAAGCCAAAAGTATAAATATTAAAAACCTCATTGATATGGAGTATCCAAAAAATGACAACACGGCATATACAGCAGAAAACAGCAAAAACCAGTCCATAATTATGGTTTCACTGATTTACGTCTACTTGTAGAAGTTATTATAGCTCAACTTGTAGTGGGAGAACACTAGACTGGCACTGAATGATAGTAATTTCTGGAAGAGAAGAATAGCTGTAGTAAAGTGAAATACTGAAAAGGGGTTATATACAATCCACAGACCATTTAAGGCTCACTAAAATTCTACTGAAATATCAAGTCCTGAAGCTTGAGTTTAAAATGATCCCTTTGCTTTTAGCTACATTTCTTGAAGAAATAACTTTTCAGTTATCTACAAGCCTTCACGCAGTCATTAGCCATTGTTAGAAACAATTAATATACTCATTTTAACTTCTGCTTGTCATTTTTTCTTCCAAGAAAAATGAGAATAGAGAAAAAAAGAGAAACAAATAAATAAGACATACAGCAGAGAGATTTTGTGTAAAAAAAGTAGTAGGAGGGATTGTCTTTAAGAAGATTTAGGAAATATTTTCCAGTTTGCTTGCAACAGCTCTTTAATTTCAGTCATTTTCTCTAAAGACACATCATCAAACTTTTGGAGAGGAGAGGTTGAGTATCTCTGAATGCCTAAAAAAATCTAAGGGTAGTGGCTACAATAACAACAGATAGATCTAAATCTATAGAATTAAATCTCAACTCAAAAATGCAAGCCCAGATTGGTTGAGTGATCTGCTACACTGCAGTGGACTTCAGGACACTTTTCCAAGCAGTCTTGGTCAAAATGGTTCTTCCTTGGTCTACCATATTAAGAATGCATACAGTGCTGGCAGCCCCTATGTTGTATGCTGAGCTTGTCATGCATATTGATAGGGCTGTGAGGCCTTTAAGAGTAAATTCTGGTTTATCCTGTTTTTTTACTTGTTTCTTTTTTTCTTTCTTTTTTTTTTCCCCCAGCAGTTGTCTGTGCATGCCAACAAGGTGCTTAGCAGGAAAAAATCAGGTAGACTAGATTCAAATGCTTATTGCTCATCTGTTCTTCTTCCAGGAAGATTACAGATTACTGGCATCACATAATCGCTGAGGTATAAATCTGTGCTTTCTTGTTCCCATTTGAGATCTCTGCAACTAGAGCCATGTGAAAAAACATCCAGTTGCCAGAAAAACTAGAGAAAATTGTTCTGTCAGAGTTTTGAGAACTGGGAATTACTTTCAAAAATACTAAAAACACATTATCTTTTATATATTCCCTAAGGCAAGTGTATTAAATACATCTAATTTATCAGATTTAGTAGGTCCCAGTTAACATAAAATTATTTGTCATATACAATGCGCTACAACCACCAGAGAGCTGAGATGATTCAGATGCATGTGGAGTGCTCACAAGAGAGTCTCTGTATCTTAATAGCCCATGTTAGCTCTCTGATGAATTCCTTTTGGGAACCACGGAAGGGAATAAGGCAATCCCAAACAAAAAGATGAATTGGTGCTATGTGCTATTAACACATGGAGCAGGCAAGATAGATTACTGAATCAGCTTTTTTTTTTTTCTTTCTCATTTTATACTTCCCCTGTAATTTCTGTGTGGAAATGACTTTTTTGTTTCCTTCAAAAATGTGAGTGGACTCCCAGTATAATGAGTCCATGATGCTTTATCAAAGCCTTCAGGTACTACCAATATAATAGCATCTATTCTAGTACAGATTCAGTTAGCCTGAAATCTTCAGTCAAAGAAGTGATGGGCAGACCAGAAGCTTTGCAACCTTGTAACTTTCCCACTGCTTGTGGCAATAAATTCTGTTACTTCCAAACCCCTGAAATCCCCATCAGACTACCACCACAAAAATCAGACTACTCAAACTTCATGCAGGGAGCAATGGGGATGGGAGGGAAAAATGCCTTTGACTCTCAGTCCAGCAGGAATATTTTTTTTCCATTTTAAAATGTTGCAATGTCTTTTTATCTGTTATCAAAATAGTCTGCTAGTCTCTACTTCAGAAAGAAAACACTTATGTCAATGGGATTTAGTCCCTTAATACATTCAGCCAGCTGGCCGCTTCTGAGACTCAGTCCCTTGTCCAGACCAACAGGCAACATTTTTAAGCCAAAGTCAACAGAAGCAGGATGCATGAAAAAGCCATAACCTTAAGTTTTTGTCCTTTTTTTCCCCCTATTTTATTCCAAACTTTAAGTAGAAATAAGACAGAACAGTGAAAAGCTTTATGCATTAAGACTATCACTTCTTATATATCAATAATCACAAAAAGAAAATCAATACTTTCATACATTTCTAATTGCAGGTAGAAAACTTGAGGTCTGAACCATGACACGTTAATTTTACATTGGTACAACACTTCCTGGAAATAATGCACTGTGAGCAAAACATCACATACTGGGGCCCTGTGGAAAAGATGTATGCATCATTACAGATTGGAGAATGAAGACATGCCCTGGACACTGTTTTCAGTTTTGATCACGTCATTACAGAAAGACTGAAAACTGCATGAATATAAAAGATCTGTAGGAGAACAGCAATGACCAGGTAGTGGTGAATGGGTGGGCTGTATATTCTCTGGAAGCAGAGATTAAGAATTTAGGAGAATTTAGACCAGGAAACAGAAAATAAAAAGAGATATATAGTGAAAGTACACCAGGTGTTCTAGTATACTTATTTCTATCAAATAGGTGCTGGATGTTAGCCTGACATTTAAAAACAATGCTTTTAAAACTGGCATTGTTATCCTTGTAAGAAATAATTAACCCAAGGAATTCACTTCCACATAATATTTAGCAGAGATTCCAATGTAAGCCAAAAATCAGATTAACCTTTTGTAAGACTCAACATTGCACAGAACTAAAAGCAATCAATCTTCATGCACCAGGACATCAGCTGGTCGCCAACTGGTGGCAGGGCAAAAGTTCTCATCCATCAAGGGCAAGGAACAAGTGCTTTAATTTAGCTAAATGTTCTGTTACCCTCTGAAAACCAAGTATGACAATAGAATAGTGTTTCTTTGTTCCGTATTTCTTAATGACGCCCAGATAATTTTTGTGTTACTTACACTTTATAACCTGCAATCTCTATCAGCTCAGCTGAGATCTGAATGCCAAACTACATTCTCATGATATATGCAGTTTGGCATCTTCAGTGGATAATGAAGTTTCTATCCAAATGGGATATATCAAGAAGAGTAGCCAACTTACACTGCATGGGTAAGTACAGCTCATGAGCTCACATGAAGAGGCATAGACCACCAGATTAGTGGCAAGGCTGGAGAGCATGTATGTGCTCCTTCCTGAGATGAAGAGAGTCAACACAAGCTACTGGAGCAGATACTGCTTGATGCCCTGAGTCTCAGCTGCAGGCCTGACATTATGCAATGAAGAGATAAAAAGCCATTGCCACTTTCCTGTAAAAATTACTCCTTGAGCTCCCCTTTTCTTCTTACTTCCTGAAGGTGTAAATTAAGTGTTTAGTGGCCATAAGATTTGGATGTATTGCCCACAGGGCAGGAAAGATTTACAAATCCTGGTCATTATCTATGCGAACATTAAGTTACAAGTGACAATTACAGCTCAGCACATTTTCTCAAAGCTAGATTGATTGCTGTATAAAAAAAAAAAGAAAAAAGAGTTGTATTATTCTCTCTGATTTGAGGGAAAGACAAGATCACAATAGACTTTATTTCAGTCAGTGTGAAGGGTGGGAAGAGAGTTACATGCCATTGTTCCTTATTTCTTGAAGTTTAAGGAGGGAGAGAAAAGGAGTGTTGTAAAGATCTGAAAATGAATGTGCAAAGTATTTCTCTTTTCAAGGAATATTAGGAGGCATTGAACCTGTGACCTACTTGTAGAGGTAGACTTGTAAGCATTTATTATTATTATTACTATTATTATTATTATTGTTATTAATGGGTTCGTGCTTGCCACATGAAAATAAAAGCTATTTATCAAAAGCAAGTCGTTAGTGTTAAGAGGTAATGTAAAATATAGAGATTTCATTATTTAACTTATTCAAATATTTGCAGGTTTTCTTATTCAAGTGAAAAGCATAATCACAGAGCTGTGTTTCCAGATTTGAGGGATAAAAGTGAAATGAAGGATAGATCTGAGCACTCACCTTTCTAATGGACATTGAAAAACACACTCTGTTCCTGAGGGTCCCTAGGAAAGCACTACAGTTTCAAGCTGCCAGACTATATACCTTTCTAACTGCAGTGAACTGATATACACTTCAGTTAAGCAGGGAAGTCAGGCACTGAATTAATATTTTATCTATTCCTGTGTTCTGGGAAAAGAAAAAGGTTTCTTCTGCCCTGGAGAAAATAGTAGAATTCAACCATGAATGAAGAGCAAAGAAAGAACTGGTTATTAGCATTAAGATTTCTGCATACTCAGTCAGACATCATACATAAGGTAGGTCACAATGAGCCAACTATACAGAAACTCTTGCATGGTTCAGACTCCAAGCTGCTGCTTCACACATTGCTGAAGCATGAAATTTTAGTAACATTTCTTCTGTCCTGTGATTTAACTACATTGGAGTCTACAGCTTAACATAACAACACCTACCATACTTCTAGTGTTATACAAAGATGCTTTTTCAATTACATCAGTAAATAATAATCCACAATAAAGAGAAATGTAAGAACCCCCTGATCTTCTAACATTTATGTGCTATTTAGGCTGCTATGACTAACCTTAAACACAGAATATCATTGGCCTATTGCCACTTGAGCTTCTGTCTAGAATCCTAAGCTGTTAAAAAAATCATACAATTTCTGCCATAGAAAACTTGTTTCATTAGGAAAGCTAATGATGAGGCCTACAGATCCTGTTCTTTCTTCACTGATTCAGCTGGTTTAATCTATATCACATCAGTACTGGGCAAAAACTGTCACAATCTGAAGAGGGATTTGCAGAACCTAAGCTGGTCATTAAGTAGGTTGGTAATGTTTTCCATTTCACTTTCTTGCCTCCAAATTCCTAATGTTTTTAAGGCACACCACAACAGAGCTGAACAGACAATCAAAGTTTTGCTCAAAATCCACTCCATAGTCCCTGAATGTATTCTTTCTGTTTTCTCTCACCTGCTTTGAGAACAGGCTGTCAGGTTTTGGTGGCAAGGAATGGGCAAGAAATCCTGTCCTTAAGGAGAGGCACAGCTGGAGGAGGCCAAATAACCGTCAGGAGGACTTTTGTTCAATAACGCTCCTCTGATGACACACAAACTGTGGACGTCAAAAGCATGCTGTTGAAGTGCATTTGGTTGTCTGTATCATTTTGGGCTTTTCTTCAGGGAAAAGGAACCATACAAGAGGAAGTCAACAATTCCATGTTAGCAAATGTCATGGATACCACACTTATCCACAGGCATCATATACGATCAACGATAGAAACACATCAGAGAATTAAAAGAGTTCAGGTGCAACAGAGACAGTGTTTCACATGTGGTTTTGCCAGCATTTGATTGGTAATAACTACTGATGGATTCTTACTTCTAAGCAGAAGTTGATGGCAGAGTCTTAAAAGTGAAGCAATGATCCTTGGTCAGCTGTGAAACAACCACCTTCTTTTTTCCTCAGTGGGAGAAATTTTAATTAAAGCCCTCCCCAAATCAGATTTCTTATATTTTCTAGATTGCCCACGTAGGGACTTCAATTCATGGCATTACTCATTCCTTGGCTGCTGGAGACTTCCTCTAGTTCCTCAGACTGCGTTGTTATGATTAATACACATCTGAAGATCTTACATCATTACTGTTGTCGTATCAGTAGAGAACACAGAACCACAACCTTGTGATTACCATTTGCATCATAGTATTTTACTTTGAGGCCTTTCTGCTTTTTTAAAAGAGAATTTAATTAAAAACCTTGCTAGCCTTCAGAGAATAGGCATCGTTATTTCTTGACTTTTAGCAATAAGAGCAAGCTCTCTCTGCTGGTACATATGCTTCTAGCACTGGAAAATCCTGCTTATTCATGCCAGTGGGCTAAACAAATAATAAGGCAAGCACAGAAAAATGTCTTCAAACCTAAAAAGGCTCAAACTGAGATCAGCTCCCTAGACCACCAATAATATTAGATAGCTAAGAGAAAATATAGACTAATGATTTTGAGTCACTGCTATAAACGTATTTTTAAAACTGATAATGGGTTCATATACCCATAAAAGTGGTATCAGTTTTCACTGAAATGTAGTCTCAGACATACCTGGGTGTAAAAGCCATAGCAAGAGATGTGTGATATATAAATTGTACATTTACCCTCCATTTAAAGTAACATTTAATTTGTTTTCCCTAATAATTTTAACCATGCAGCTGATTAATGCCAGTGGCATTGTAGAAAGTTGGAGGTAGAATAGCTTCAGGTGTAAAGTGTGGTTACTTCATTGCCCTACTTAGCTAAGCTGTAAATTGAAAGCTTGTTGGTTAGGTAGAAACCTTGATTTGCCACATTCCTATAGCTATTTTCTTGTTATTTAAAATTTGGTTGTATTTGACACCATTGAACTGGATTCAGCTCTCTGATATTCAAAGACAGCTTCCTTTATCACATGTTGGGAACTTGCTTTTCGAAATTTCCATTTCCATTTCCATCCGTTTGGGAACTGGATTTAACCTAGAATTTTTAAGACTTTTTAGCTTTAACTCTTAGGAAATTTTAGCAATGAACTCTTTGATCTCTGGCCCTATTAGTGGGTCTGTTCAACATGTCAAGTGTCTCTTAGGACCTCAGAATGGCACCACAATGCTTCTCATTATGTAGTTACCAACAGTCACCTGGTTAATTATAGATGAAGAGTCTTAAATTTATTTTCCTCTGAATAGCTCTCCCAAAGAAACTCCGAACTATGCTCAAGACTCATCATATGCTTGCAACTGGTTCCTGTTTTGTTTGCTTGTTTGTTTTCAGCCAAGTTGTTTTAAAGCAACAGGTGTTGAATAAAGGCTCTTTTCTCTGTACAATAGGCCAATCAATAAGGCAGTCATTCCAAGAACGGGAATCCATATCCCTTTTCTGTCTGAATAAATTCAATCCATATCTCTCTTCTTGCCAGAGAGTGGCATAAGGAGAGTGGAATGGAAGCTAGTGCAGGATATGCAAACACTTCTTGATGTTTAGGTGCTGTACAGAAAAGAACTCAAGATTAGTTGGGCCAAAACCCAGAGAACAGCTGATTCTCTTAATTCCTGAGCAGATCTTTACTCTGAGAGTACAGAGATCATAAGTCCTTACTCTTAGGAATTTCTCCCTATTCTACACAAAATTACCTCTAGAAAACACAAAGAGAAACTTTTGTCATTCCATCTGAAAAGACTTGTGTTTCCTCCCTCCATTTTTTCATCATTGAATTCACTTCTGTCCAGTGATACGGCTTTAACAGGAGGAATTAGAAATAACCCTTCCAAAATATCCTCTTTATTAGTGTTTAGAAAACTCCTGGTGAGATATATGACTTTGTATCCTCTTGGTCTGAGGAAAGATTTTCTCTAGGCTATTTTAAAGAGGCTGGAAAGGTTACTCTGTTCTTTAGTTTTAAAATAAAGAATTGTTCATCACTACGTTCTGTCTTGAAATTAATCCTTTGGGGGGGGCATTTAAAGTATTTTGTGTACAACCACTATATCAAGCGTCTTGGGTAACAAGGAGAGAAGACTGTCTAGGTATCTGGATCCAGAGATACATGCTCCATTGCTCATCTCTGTCATAACTGAGATCTACAAATAAAACACTCTGTCACTTATGAAGCTTTAGGGTACACTCTATCGATTAGTAAAGAGTAGACAACTGCTGAACTTGTGTGTTTAGAGCTATAACCTAGGATTCAGGTATCTAAATTTTAACTGTGTGCTACTTTGGAGACGCACGTTCCTTTTTCATTGGAAAAAGGAGTTGTGCTCTTCAATTTAAGCACCCATCAGAGCCAATAGAAACTTTATAGAAACTTGTTCTGCCATTGTGAAGCATGATCCATCTTCTGCCTGAACAGTTATGTGTTGCTCAAATGTCCTCTGACTTAGTTTTTATTTTTTATTATACTTTCCCTGATTATCATTATTACCCTGATTTGTCTGGTTCCCATGAGTGAGAAATTTCTTGGCACTTAATTTTAAGTCTGCACAGCATTACAAAAACACAGTGTAGCTTGTGTCTGCCTTTTTAATGTGTAACGTAAAGTAGTATTTTTTAGGAGAATACATTACAGAACTTAGTTACAGTTTCACCACTGACTACCTTCCAGATGGAATATAAAACAACTTGACTAAACTA
Source organism: Gymnogyps californianus (assembly GCF_018139145.2). NCBI lineage: Eukaryota > Metazoa > Chordata > Aves > Accipitriformes > Cathartidae > Gymnogyps > Gymnogyps californianus. The sequence continues at coordinate 84,720,018 of NC_059473.1, read as the reverse complement.
GAAAGCTTTATTTATTATTGTGGCAGCCTCATTTTCTCTGTATGGGGATTGTCTCCTTAAGAATTCTAACACCTGTTGGTGCTTTCTGATTAGCAGTGTTTAGGGGGTTATCATAGCAAGCTGGTAGAGTCAACAGAAAGACCTGTCCTCCTTGAAATCTCTAACCTCTGATACTTTAACTTGTCTGTGTTTTTTTTTTTTATTTTTTATTAAAAATTCTTTAGATTTACAAGCTTCTTTTCAGATTTCTCATTAGCAGCCACAAAAGGGTATAGCAGCCTACACCCTTTGCAACACTAGAAGAAGTGTCTTCGGAGTCTTCAAAGCAAACATTTTCTCAGAAGCCCTAACCCTGCACCTCTGCCCTACAAGAAACTGAAATGAAAGAGAGCAGTTACTATTCACAAAAAGACGTCTGGGACTGAACATTAGATATCATCTGGAAAAGCTACTCATTCAGGTAGCTACAAGGTACTTCCGCAAAAATATTTAGGGCATGCTCCTGCTCAGACCCAGGCCAGCACTGGCTCTGGGGCTGGTCAGAGGAGCAATGGTATGAAGCCCTGATTGTTCCTAGGCCTCATGTGAATTTGTTTCATATTCTATCAAATGGATCACACAGGGACTGAAAAGTGTAGATCTTCAAAAGACGTTATCATCCAGTTTAGGTTGCTTAGGCAACCCATCAGCTTTGGTACCACATAATCTCTGTAGATGCTCAGTTTCTTTAATTTTTGTTTGCTTGGTTTCTCTCAGCAAAATTCTCTAAACCACAAAATATCTGCTTCAAGGAATGCATCTTTAAAGGTATAAGCAGCTAAATGTTCTCTCTCACACATATTCCCTGCTACGCATTCCTCTGCTCATCTTTTCCAACTAAAGAACATACATATATATAATGAAAAGTTCAGTGATTAGAATACGTCCTAGGGAGACACAGGAGATGGGTTGAGATGCATTCTCTTCTCTGCCTAATGGGCATAAGAAGTTGCATTTTCTTTTTTTCTTTTTTTTCCCTTTCCCCAGAAGAATGTTCCAAATAAAATATATCTACAGAGTGGTAGTCCATTTATCATATCTGTCTACACTGTCTCACTTTTCTGAATATGCATTAGGCAAAAAGCAGCATATGGCAAGTTGGTAGAGCACTCGTATAGAATGGGCGAGACTTGGCTTTCTACTATCGTTTCTCCCTCATATCATGTTATTCTGCTACGCCTAGTTAGACAACAGTTTAGCCATTTTCTTTTCATGTAAGAATTAAAACATGCATACTGACAAATGAAGCAAATAAGCTTTCAATTCATTCATCAAACCAGCATGGATCCACAACTGAATTTGTTAGGCAGCCTGAAACTTTTTCTAGTTTCTCAGTGCTTTCTTTGCTGGTTATAACCAGCTCTTTATATATATTTGTCCAAGAGATATGAGAAATTATTAACAATAATTATACTTAATCCCTCTTGTAAAATATGCAGCATAGTACCAGATTGATGACAATATTATATAATTAAATATAATGATGTGGGTTGATATGTATGTTCATAGTTATGTATGTATTTATATATATATATATATAGTAAATAGATACAAAATAAATAATGAAAATAAATCAAAATAAAATTGCTGTCAAACAATGCTCATCTGTTTGGGAAAATTTCTGTAAAGTATGACTCTCTTGCACTAATTGTACAATGACTGAAATCATGTGATAACAAAAATAGTTTTCATTTAATTCCCTCTGTCGATCTGCAGATCTTCCACAACACTGACCTAAGTTCCAATAAAAGAATAAAACAAATAACAGTTGATATGCACAGTGCTATACTATAATAATCCAATTATTTCCCATAGTGCAGAAATGGCATGCAATTTCCACACCTGTGACTCCAGAGAGATGTTATTTGCACAGTTTGGATCTGTATGCCTAGTTAAATTTTGCTATGGTACCTTGGGTCAGATTTATGTTAAATTTCTCTCTTTATAAACTCCATGGTCACATATTATTTTCTGGTGTGCTGGTTACATACACTGCTCTCTTTCTTGGCAGGAAATCTGTCTTGATGATCAACTTCTGCGTCCTTGTGTTTAGTAGCCATGCTGTAACAGCAACACCTGCAGTGAGAAGTGCCAGCTCCACAGTGGGGGGAATAAGAAAGGTGGAGACTGTGTTTTCCCCATGGCATTTCATCTGTCTTTCATAATGTAGCTCTGCTAGTAGCCTTAGGCAAGAGACCATTCAGTTCTACAATAAGAAGACCAGTGACCAGTATCTGAGAGGTGGGATTTTATATCTTAGTCATCAGACGCTAATGCACTTGTAACATAGAAGAAATACATTTGATATATATCAGGAATCATGGTCCTAATAAACAGAGTTATCTTTTAAATGAAAAAATGACAGTCTTGTCTGATGCTTAGGGCCATACAAGCAGTGACAAATTGATTGTGATAGAAAGGATTTCTATGGCCTTGCAGAAGTCAGATTGATTTTTTTTTTTTATTGGGTCTAATATTAGTTGATTGCATTTTACATGTTTTACATTTGCATTTACAACTATGTCAAACTTCCTGTCTAAATCCAAAATGTTATTGACTTCAGCTGTGCAAAGCAGGGTCAGAATCATCCTTCCTATTTCTGTATTTCCATACACAACATTCTCCTGAGTCTGTGCACAAAGATGTAGGTTGTATGTGAAAATAAATAAATATATTCTATTTGATTCTCTGCTCGCTCTCTTTTTTAAAAATTATTTTTAATTTTATTAAATTTTTAATTTAAACAGTTCAGGATTCACTGAACTAATGGTTTATTGTTTGCCTTTGGCAAATGTGAAACTTCCAGCTGTCTACAGTGAATAAAGCTATGAGACATCTCCTTTAAAAAGTCATCTTCTTTGAGTTGGTGACAAAGTGCAACACTCACTGGAATTCTGGATCACTTTATAACACACATTGTTGTGTGACCAGCTGTAGCCCAACCATGTACCATATGTACCCATGCAGCATCACCAAACTAATGCAATTCCAGGAACTTTAAGAAACTCAAAGAAGAAAACAACAAAGTAACTGGATATTTTTCTTCCTGCTAGAGACAGTTCTGTAAATAACAAACAAACAAACAATGCCCCCGAAAGAAAACCAGAGAGTTTTTTAGCATGTATGAAATTCACCCTGGTTCAAAACTATGTTTTTCTTTTTCTTCTGAAACTAAATTGACTGGAAACAGAATTCATCTGTTAGGAAGAAAAAAAAATAACTTTCTCACTGTTATGTTCCACATTATTGGGATGAATTGCTTAAAGCAAAACCTACAAAAGTTCATTGAAATAATCTCAGATAACCTGTTATCTTTTGGAACAGAAAGTGATCAAATGCAGCAAAGAGTTTGACTTTAAAGGTCACAGGAATACAAAGGAACACAAAATGCCCAGTAGAATATGCCCTCTTCCACATTCTCAGGGCAGCACCCACCATCCATTTGTTCATCTCTCTCCCAGGTCCACTTTCCTCCTTGCTAGGCTTACCTATAACCAGATCTGCAAATATTTTTATTAACACATTCTTCCTTACACAGCTTTACAAGGAGATGCTCTTCTTGCCTGGATCACATAATTTCTGTCTTCACCCAGGATTGCTTCTTCACAGACCCATCTCCGGATGCTCTTAATTTATGTAATGCTTATAATGTTCACTCCACTGACTTGTTTATGGACTATTTTCTGCCAAAAGCCAAAAGTGACAAGTCATAACACTTGAAATCAACAGCCAAACTGTCTTTTGAGTGCACACCACATACTTTTGCTGCAAAAACAGAGACACTATTTCACTGAAAAGACAACAGGGAGACTTCAGCATTAATTGCTTGGAAAACTATAAGACTTTTCTTGTCTACAACTCCTAGGCTGGAAATAAAAGTATTATCAGAAGTTTCTTTGTGTTTGGTTTTGTTTTTTTTTTCCTCTCCTCGCTATTCCTAAAGTCTCCACCTGTCATGTGCTTTCTGATAGTATGCTTCTCTATCAAGCCATTGAAAGTTTGAAGACATACCTTGAGGTATTTAATTTATTCATTCTGTTTTATATAAATGCTTTAAAGTGTTGTCTATATGTTTTTAGTGCTCTTATCTATTAAAAAAATCATAACATGACAAGTGAAGCAGTAGAATTTAATACGATCCATTGACAGCGAGTCACACTATTTGAAAATTCAAGTCTCCCCTCCCCCTTGGTAACCTAATTTTAAATGCATTTGGGAAAATGACATGTGCAATGTGTCCTCAATGTCTATAGATTTGGCCTAATTCAGTACAGGTGGGAATTGATTCTAAAAGCCCCACAGAAAATTAATGCCATCAGCCCCCGCTCACTTTTACTAAATCTTATTTCAACTGTGTCAGTACAGCAAAGAATGAGAGGTGGTTTTCAGTAGGTAGGGTTGATCCTTTCAGACATTTTCATCTTAATCATCAGATTACATAATTTTCTATCTGTTATTTCCCACCTAGAAATGTAAGGCAAACATCTAGCAACGGAAAGATGATTGGCTGTGCATGTGTCTAATTTGAATATATTATCATTAATAAAGCCTTTATTGTAATAAGCACAACTGCACCTTACTATGCTATATTTAAAATACTGACTGAAATACTTATTGTGAAGGCAAGAGTTGAAGATGCTTGAGCTACCAGGCAGTGTAAGTAGTAAGTCTACATGGGTTCCTCTAGAAACTCAGGTATGGTCTAGAATGAAGATAACATTTTGCACAAAGATGTACCACTAAGTAATGTTCAAGCTTGTATCCAAGTAAAGAAAGCATTATATTGTATTTGCACACCACTACTCCCAGGACAGTGAACTGAAAAACAAGGCATTTAAAATATTTTACAATTTTATCACCACACACGATAATAAGGTTAGGTTAAGGTGGTTAGACAGTAAGGTTAAGGTGGGTAACCTGCTTTCAAACCCAGTCTATATCTCCAACCAGTGTTGTACTGTTCTATTTGCGTGTATCAGCTTGGGTCAGTATGGGTTAGAGCTCTTCACTTTGGGTTGGTGTTAGGTGGAGATGAATCAGATGCCACCACATCAGGCTTCATTGAGCTTGAGCAGTGTAAATATGCGTTCATACAGTTTATTAAACTGAAATAACAATTTGCAAAGATAGGCAGAAAGGAAGAATACAATTATCTAAGGAGTCATTGTTTGTCTGCAGAGGAAGGGCCCTTAATGATCCATGAACTGCTTTTAAGGAATCCATCGGAGACGATGAAGAAAAGCAGGTTCCTACAGACTGTATGTGTTGGGTTTAGGTGGCAAGGTTTTGGTAGTGGTGGGGGCCTGCAGGAGTAGCCTCTGTGAGAAGAAGCTAGGGCTACCCTGTGCTGGACACAGCTGGTTCTGCAATGAACCCCTGCTGGCCACAGCTAAGCCCATCAGCCAAGCGTGTGACACCCCTGTGAAAACATATTTAAGAAAGGGCAGAAAATGCCAGACAGGCAGAGGAGGAGAGGAAAAAAACACCACCACCACTACCACCACCACCACCACCAACAACAACAACAACAACAACCAACCAACCAACCAACCAGTGAGAAACAACAGAGGGTACACCAAGGTCAGAGAAGAAGAAGGAAGAGGAGATGTTCCATAGTGGAGCACCTATTTCCTGCAGCATGTGGAGGACCCATGCTGGAGCAGAGGAAAAGTGAGAGAAGGAAGGAGCAGCAGAGAGGAACTGCTGTGTGCTGACCATAACTCCCCACCCCCTTGCACCACTTGGAGGAGCAGGTAGCGGAGTCTGCAGTGAAGGAGTGAAGTTAAGCACGGGAGAAGGGAGAGGATAGATGTTTTAATGTTTGTCTTTCTGTTTCCTATGATCTGTATCTATTTTAATTGGCAATAAATTAATTTTCCTCAAGTCAAGTCTGTTTTGCCTGTAATAGCAATTGGTAAGCAATCTCCCTGTCTCTATCCGAATCCACCAGCTTTTTCATCCTCTTATCTCCCCCTGTCCTGCTGAGGGGGAGGAGTCAGTGAGTGGCTGGGTAGGCATTTGGCTGTTAACTGATGCTAATGCACCATGCCCATATACATACACGTATATGTATAACCCTCAACTGTAAAACCTCTAAAGGGGTTTAAGTTTACTTTGAAAACATTTTAGGGATCTTCAAATTGAAAAAGGCCCTTCCATATCATTTAAGTAGTTATGAGAAATACTTCAAGCTCAAGAACAAAACTTAGCCATCTTTGGTCCCTAGAAAATGTTAGGGCTCCACAGGCCTTTGTTCGTTGTGTCTAGCCTAGTGAATTTTCTGTCAGAGGCAATTAGTTAATATCCTGCTGGAAAGATACAGTCTGCTCTGCAAATAATATTGCAACATTTGCTGCAGGGAAGCTTCAATTCCTCTCATACACTGCATGAGGTTCCTTAATTTCTGCTGTAGCCCTTCTGTTTGGCTTTTAGCGTGGTTAACGGTACTTTTCAGGTGTTTCTCTCCTGTTCAGTTTCTTGCCTGACATGCAGAGCTTTTTTTCTCATCTGCAGTCATATTCAGTCAAGTTCCTTTTCTGTTATCCACTTCACAGAATGACAACATAAAACAAATAAGTATCTAATTTGTCTTTAAAAATCAGTTTTAGTTCAGCAAACAATAATACACCAAAATTCTAAATGTGTCATTATCGTATGATCTCTTTGTGTCTTTTAGTTTTAATCTGAACTCTGAATTACGTGGGCAAAAATGTTTTGTCTTGATTTGGGGATAATTACATTCCTTAAATCGTTTTCCTTAAGTTATAGGTGTTTCCTTCTTAACTGAAGTCTTTAGTCTGGGTAATTATACTGTGTTATGCAATCATATCTATAAATGCTGTATAAATTTTCACTTAACAAAGGTCCTGTTATCTATCAAATGGAAAAAAAACCCACACCATGTGTCAGTTCAAGTCTCTCGCCTCTTTCTTTAAGTCTGCCAAAGGTGATTCTTATCACCGCATTAACTGGTAGCTTGTTTTGGATTATTGGTTAGTATTTGATGAATTCATCACTATATACATACACACATATATATGTGTCTGTGTATGTACAGACACATATAAATATATATCTTAGACAGTTATTATAAACCACCTGTAATATGTTCATAGCAGCAACTCTGGTAAGTTAAAGTGAACAGGGACACTAGGATCTCCAAAGATCCTCTAATAAGCTGGTACAGAGAACATAACTTGTCATTCATCAGAGGCATTTTTCTGTTCTGAGTGAGAACTAGCCACGTGCCTCAGGGTTATACCTGAGACCATTACTGTTAGAACCATAGCTTCTTTTAGCTGATGGTGAAATACTAAAAATATTTATGTGACGTAGAACGCAAGCATCTCTGAAAGTCATTGGGTTATATCTTTTTAAAACTGTTAAATCATGCCTCCATATCACAATCCAGTTCTTTTCAGATATGTAAAAGTTTGGCCACCAGAAACACTGATGCAATTAGATGTTTCTGAAAATACCACCAGACATGCAGAAATGACATCTTGTGTACTTGTTGTCACTATGTCTGTGTGTTCTGACAATTTCCATAAAACTAACAAAGTTGATATTCATGTGGTGATCAAAATGAAACTTGGCAATATATTCTTCATAATTCATTTTACCTTGATTTTCATCAGGAATTACATTCTCATATATTTTCTAGTCTAAACAATTTCTACTGTATGAGTTATACACTAGAAGTGCCTGTGTCTTTCCACCGACTCAAAAAACAGAGTTTAGATGTAAAAGCTCTATATTGTACTTGCTCAGATTTAGAAGAGTACACTGCAGGTATCTAAAGGTTAGATGAGATGAATATTATTCATGATGCCTGTTGCCAGAAAAACATACAGGATCACATGTTTGAAAGAAACTTATCAGTTTTCACACAGCAAAAAGCAGGGCAGTAAACTTCCAAATAGATCCATGAAAATAATTCTCCATGCCTACTTATAGCTGGACTGATGCTCAGTGGGACTATCAAATGATGCAAAGGTGGATGGAAAAAGGCAAACATCGAATCATCTTCAAGAAAGGCAAGACAGACGGTTTTGCAGACCTTCTAGCAAGTCAGTCTCATTTCAGTCCCTGGAAAGATTATGGAGCAAATCCCTCTGGAAGCCATTTCCAAGTACACAAAGGGCAAGAAAATGTCAGGGAAAAAGCAGGATGGGTTTGCCCAGAGCAAATTGTTTCTTACCAGCCTGATTGCCTTATGTGATGAGGACAGGCTCAGTACATAAAAGGAGAGCAGTGGATGCCTTATACCTTGACTGCAGTAACACCTTCAACACAGTCTCCTATACTGTTCTTACAGCCAAATTGGTGAGATACGGACAGCTTAAGAGTGGACTGTACAGTGGACTACCAGACTCAAGGGTTATCATCAGTGGCACAAATCATGCTGGCTACTTATGATGTGGCCAACATTATTTAACATATTTATTAGCAATCTGGATAAGGGGATAGACTCCTCTCTCAGTATGTTTGCCAGCAATGCCAAGTTGGAGTGAGTAGACAATACATGGGAGAGCAGAGCTGCTATTCAGAGGGGCCTTGACAGTCTGGAGAAATGGGCAGATAGGAACCTCAGGAAATACATCAAAGACAACTGTGAAATGCAGCAATATAGGCTGGGCACCAAAAGAACTGAAAGCAGCTTCACAGAAAAGGAACTGAGGTCTCAGGTGGACAACAAGCTGATCATGAGGCAACACTCTGACCTTGCAGAGATGAAGACCAACTGCATAGTGATCTGTATGAGCAAGAGTATAGACAGCAGGTCCAGGGAAGCAATTTTTCTCTGCCTTGCACTTGTGATACCATATGTAGTGTACTGTGTGCAGTTTTACTTGCCAGTGCAAGAAAGATATTGAGATACTGGAGTGATTCCAGTGGGCCACCAACATGATGTAGACATACTGGAGCATATGACATACACTGAGAGGCAGAGAGAACTGGGTGTATTCAGCCCAAAGAAAGGAAGACTGAAGGGAGACCCATTTGCTGTTTTCATCTATTTCATGGGAGGATATAAATAAGACAGAGCTAGACTGTTGTCAGAGGTGTATAGTGATGCACAGTGACAGGATAAGAGGCAATGGAGAGAAATTGGAACAGAGATATTCTGACCAGACGTGAGAAAACTTTTTTTTTGTTCTGAAGGTAGTTAATCTCTAAATCAGATTGCCCAGAGAGGTTGTGGAATTTCCATCCCTGGAGATTTTCAAACTCTATTAGATGTGGTCCTAAGCAACCTACTGTAATTTACCCTGCTTTTGAGTTGAGGACTGGACTAGATGACCATAAGAGGTCCTTTTCAAATCAAGCCTAAATTAGCCTACAATTCTTTCAGTTTCTATCTATCCACATGAATGCTTAAAAAACATCCATAAACCGTTGGAGAAATTTTGCAAAAAATAGATAAACATCTACTGAAATAAAACGTTGCATGCATGCTACAATCAAAAAGACTCTTAGTCTTTGTATTCTGGGGCATAATCTATGTAGACAGCAGCTGTACTATAGACTGCAGTGTATATGCGTAAGCAGTGAACTCTTTACAAGTTTACACAAAGCCTGCAGCGTATACATAGAAACTTGTGTTGGTTGTTGGGATTTTGGAGGTTTCTGTATCTAACAACACTTTGCAAAGTATATCTAGATAGTCTGGGAGTGCTATAAATATAGGTGAATACTTATTGATTTTGAAAATGCTAATTTTAGTTTCAATGTGGATTCAGTTTTCCAGTTATATCTTGTTGATATGAATAGCGTCCACTGTCCAAGCTAGTAAGTAATTGATGCTCTGGGAGTTTGACTGCTCTTGTGCTAATTAAAATCTAATCATCATCGTGAGAACAAACACCTACTGAGACTTTTTAACTATAACTAACTCCTAAAGGATCTTCTCAAAGTTTGCATGCACACACATTCTTTGTCAAGTGTGAAGGCTACTTAAGATGCTGAACACATTACGGCTGTAATACCACAGTCTCTTCCAGGCTTAGGCACAGGAATGGTCTCGCTCTCAGTTCTGTGATTAAACCTGTGCAACCTTTTTAGTTTTCTCATGGACTGAGGACTTCTTTTCCCTTCCATCTCCTCACCCAATGCTACATGGCCACAATTAAGGCAGTGGTAAAAATGTTTTAATTATCAACTATATCTTAATTTTTTTTTTTTTTAAACCTGATTATAATATCAACCCAAGAACAATGAAGTGTTCCTGTCTTTTGCAAGAACGTCATCTAGGAAACAAATACTGATGTATTCACACACGTATGGATAGTGCAGCACAAGTGTGATTTATGCATCCAAGTAAAGATACTACTTTTTGCCTAGAAACTGAAAATATGCTTTAAGAAAAATGCTTTTGGATACACTGAGACTGTAAACACTCACTCTGGCATTGAACTGTCTGGAATATACCATGAATTCTGTCCATTGGCACTTGTATGACTTTGGAACATTAAGCTCTTCCAGGCAATTAAAAAAGAAATAAAAGCACATCATGAAAAATTCAAGGGAGCATAACAATCCTGGTGCAGATAAATAAAAATATTATCGCATGTTTTATTCCATCAGTAGATCTTAAGAATAAGCAGACTGTGATAAGGAATTTCATTTTTTTTAATCAATTTTAGGCAAAGAAACATCAAGGAAGTGTAAACAGTGGACATTTCTGACTTCAAGGATAACGATGAAAATGATTGTAGGTCTTTGAATTGTGAACTCTCAAGGACTGCTTCTTAGAGCAATCCTTCTGGAGACTCATCTTAAAAACTACTGAGTCCACTGATTTTCAAGCTGCATTTGATATGCTTCTGCTGTACCTTACCTGCACATGTCAACAGTAGGTGAGAATAACTAATTATAATCATGGGAGGGGTGATAATTATAAACAGCAAGTTCCCAGTTGCCCTCCCGCCATAATTTTCTAGTACTGAAAGTGTGTGAAAACCATCAAAAGTTAAAACTGATAACAGATTCTGCCCCTTTCCTCTGCCAATTCAGGGAAATTTTCATGAAGTGGATAGGAGGAGGCATAATTCCTCAGTGGAGACGATGTGCAAAAGAAAAATTTGAACAGTTCTAAGATGTTACATATTAATGCAGGGATATTTAGTTCAATCATTTAAAAATTAAATATTATAATTCTGATCCAGATTTCTTTTGGGTAGGTCCTTGAGTCACACTAGCAAATAAACCAAACTAGTTTTAACTGGAATATAAAGGCAAGTCAAAGTAATGAAAACAACTTCTATTAAACAGATGAAACAAAAAATGAGAGTACCTTAGAGAAAACAATGATTTTGGAGGTGGATTGCTATATTGAGTTTTGACACTGTTGTTTAGATTACCTGACAATATGAAAGGGGGCAATGTAGGACTTGGGTTTTGCCCTGTTTTGTTGAGGAAGAGAGCAGGACTCAGCCTGTTTATCATCAGAAGCAAAAATAAAAGCTGTGGGTAGCTTTGGCCTCCATGGGAGAGCCTTCTATCTTAACAAAAAGGAAATTTGACAGACAGGCCAAATTTAGACCAGCCAGTCAGTTCCCTTGGAGTGGTCCCTACCGACATGGAAAGAGTTTCTTCTCTCCTCCATACAAGAACACACATTTAGCTCACGAAAAGCAGAATAGGAAGGAGACAATACCAAAGAGGAGAACTTTTAGGTCACTTGAGCCACTGAAATTGTTGGGCCATGGAAGGAACCACTAGAGCACAACCTCAGAGAGGTTCAGCCAGAACAAAGTAAGTGATTACAAGAAAAGAAAGTGAGATTATCATAAATCTCACGAGAAAAATTACTTATAATGGGATGTTGTAAGGGGATTTTGGAGATGTACAAAACTTCCTAAATGTATTAGGAAATGTTTAGAAAGAGGATCACAGGTGGAAAAAGGGAGAGATAAAGATGGATTATGGAGGAACAAGTGTGGGAAAATGGGGAGGAAGGAGGACAGAATGTGCTGGTTGTGTAAACAGTGGCTCAGTATAATTTTCTGGTCAAGACCTGCATCTGATCTTTGCAATCTGTCCTATCCTCTTACTGAACTCTATTTCCTATGTGACGCTCTGTGTGTATACATGTGTAATTTGGCAATGCATTTTATGCTGGACTAGCTGATGAGTTGGAAAAGAAGGAGACCAGAACCTGGAAGGGCTCAAGGTCAGAGCTGGAGATTGGATAAAAAAGGCTGAGGGTCTGGGACATGGATTGTGGATGATTTTTTAAGGTCTGGTCTAGGGTCTGAGGGACCCACGCCTGTGAATCATGAAAGTGAGGGTGTATGCATGTTCCGACTGGTGAACTTCAAGCCTGATCAACCAGGCAAGAGGAACAGGATAGGCCCATCTGTGGTGTTCACATTCGTGTGAGGGCTGTTAGTGCTAATGTGGCTGTAAGTAAAGCCCTTGGTCTCCTATTTGTGTTCATCTTTGTGGCCTGACATGTTTCTATTGTGTGCACGTGTATTTGCATCTTTTGAATATGTGCTTAGCCCCACTGCTGAGCTGGAAATGGGGAATAGCAGCAGCCACATCCAGAAAAACTGTGAGAAAAGTCCCCTGGGTTCGTCTTCCTTTCACAGCTGAGATTTTTAATGTTACAGTTGTTCAGCTGTACTCAGAACTGACAGGATCTTTTTTTCTTGCCACCTGCACCTCTGTACCTGACGCCACTCATACTGAAGCAGGTCTGTGAGCATTTCTGCTGGGTTTAGAGGCAATACCTTTCAAATTTCCTGGTGCTTTAAGCATTTCTCTTTAATCTTGCTTCAAAGCACATGGCACATCTCTGAAGCCCTGGAATCATTCAAATCTGAAGCACTCTGGGGTTTCTGAGTCACACTCTGTAATTTGAAGCATTTGAAGCACCTGGGAAGATCTGGGATGTATTTATTAATTATCTTCTTATAGCACCAAAGATATACATAGATATGTACAGTCAAAATTAAAGGCATGATTTTTTTTTTCTCATCTAGAAATGTTAAATGTAGGGGATTGATCATATAAAGTGCCAGTAAGTGCCAGTGAATGTCAGAGGACGACTGGGTTCTCAAGCTCTCTGGACCAGGTTCTAACAACAGGTAGAATATTTCCCTGCAAGGGAATTTTGAACTCTCACATTAAATTCATACCTGAATTTTGGATGCTTAGGTGAACCAGACTTCTGAATCTTTTAAATTCAGGCACCTCTATCGCTTAAGGGATAGGAGTTCTTCATTCTGCTTTTCGCAGGAAAAAGAAATACACAAATACCTGCCAGTGTGTCACAGGAGAACTTGGCTACTTCAGAAAAGCAGACAAATTCTGTTTATTGATGGTTGTCCCTGTGCCAGTATTGATATCTGAGACTGAAAGTCAGCTTATTGCTAGAGGGGAAATCTGTGATTCAAGTAATACTTTTTAACTGTAACTTGTTATATATGCATAACAACTGTGAAATCAGAGGTTCCCACAAAACTACATGAAGCACTTTGTCAGGACACCCACTTGTAGAGAGTAATTCTTCCTCCAAAGTGGATTTTAGTGAAATTAAGAAAAAGCAAACTCTTGCTTCTTGGTGCAGCTTACTCAAAGATATCTAACTTCACAAAGCAGCACACACAGCACTCCTTCTGTGACTGAAAACTCAAAAGCATTCTCTATCACCCTGTGCCAACAGTGTGTGTGTGATAAACATCCTTCCTCTCTTGCATTATTACTAGGACTTTAAATTGGAAAATAATTTACTGAGGCTATCCGTTTGTTAGAGAACGGTCCAAAGCAAAGCTTCAGTCCATGTTTGTGGGAGCTAGGGTCTAGCTCTACAAACTCAGCCCATTCGTACTGTTTGTTTCAATGTGAAAAGGACTTCCCACCCTAGCTCCTTCCTCCTCTGTTAGCTTTTCTGTTTCTGATTCTTGTTTAGATATTGTCCATTGTCATTGCTGGCAGTGAAGGAGTAAGCTTTCCCTACATGTATATTCATGCAGAAAAAATAATTCATGAAATTGCAACTCCTCTCTGGACTCCCCTCAATTTTTCTGCTCATGGATAGCTTTCTCCTTTCTCATCCACTTGGTTAGGCATGAACTGATGTCCTATTTTTGTATCATTTCTCTAATTTCAGGCTCAGCTTTTCAAATCTTCTATTTATACAGTCAAACAGAAAATGGATAGAAATTCTAGACTTGACAAGAGACTTTCAATTTTTTCCGGCTTCTTTGCAATTATCAGTTACTTCAAGGTACTTAAATGTATGGAGTAGTAGACCTGAACCGAACTATAATTTACCTTCTTTCCTCAAAATCTACTCCTTATAGTTAAGTCACTTTGGCTATAGGACACCATCCGAGATTAGGTGGAGGAACAATGGGCGCATGAAGTTGTAACAAAAATACAATCACAGGAAAGATTGTACCACATTTCCCTTTTTCCCGTGCAACCCTCTCTATATATGCTAATTGTCATATTAGATACAAAAGCATATAAGAACAGAAGGGTTATCTTGACGTGGGCTTGTACTAAAAATACAGAGGTCAATAGTTTGATTAGTACTCCGGATTCTATGATAATGTATATAATTTGTTCCACAGACAGCTTAACACTGTTAAAATTATTTTGTTCCTTTTGCGACTGTAAAATCTTACAACCAGCTAGAAAACACTGGCCCTATATGTGTTATATTAAGTATCAATGGGATTAAATAGCAAAGCTAATTTTTTTCAGTTGGTAAATCAGCAGTTCAAGGGATTATTCCCCTGGAAGTTAAAACATTTACAGTGCCACATACACAGCATCATTAGGATTCTGATGGGTCAAATATAAACTCCTCACTTAGGTGACAAGAAATACCTGTTGTTATGACTAGTCATATTTTAGTAGCACACTAAAGCCTGGCTTTGAAGAAGGGTTATAACCTGGCCTGTCTTATTGTGCTGATAATTAATTGCAGGTGCACATAATCGAGATACAATTCATTACCAGTGCCAAACCGTGCCATAAAGCTAAGGAAGCCAGCACTGAAAATATGACCTGAAGGGTTTGGCTCCTACTGCTGTTCATGTTGATGGCAAAAACTCTTACTGATCTGAACAGGAACAGAATTTGGTCTTAACTGTTGGATGTTGTGCCTGTGAGTAAGACTCCTTTTCTTTTAATGTAAATTGACATGTCTTAGTCTGACAAATTCTTTTCATTATGGGCACTAGGATTACTTCATGGCCTAAGGCATTCATGGCTCTAAACTGTTCTTGGCATTTTAAAAAATAATAATTTTAAGCCTATCCCCTCTCTTATCACATTTTGGGTCCTTAACTTCTCATGCTTCTGCAAAATCAAGCACTGTAACACAAAGACTGAAAACATGGGCACTAGTATTGCACAGGACAAGGGAGATGCACAGAAGTTGAATAACAACACTGCAGCAAATGCACTTTTTTGCTGGTTCCTAACTGTAGTGTCTGCAGTTGAAATATCAAAGGGTAAATTCAGGTCTTGGTTTAGGCTGGTGCACTCCCATCAGTTTTGGTGTAAGGCTATAACAGAAAGCAGAACTGATTATGAAAAGAAAGTAAATATTTGCCACAGGTATTTTTCTCCCTCTAGCTCTTAATTACAAATGGGTTTTCTTAATCATGAGCTGCTTTTACTTCTATAGAGAAAGAAGGCAGGATGCTGCCAGACAGAGCATCCTCCACATCTTTGCTATTCTTTGCCAGGTACATGTATTGTGCAGGTTATGATTCCAGTCTCTTTTTTACAAGATATGACCTTCTATGATTTCCATGATATTCAGAAACTCACTCGTGCCATGGCATAGATAGTATCTGTGCAATCGGTCCTCTCAGCTGCACTGTAAAAAGCTGCCAGTGCAGGAAATATGGCACCTCAGACGAAAGGAACATATGAAAATTCCTTGACCCCATCTCCAACCGGCAAATGTGGGAAACACTAACATTTAAGAGTAGAGAAAATGGTAAAAGAAAGAGAGTGAGGAGAGGATTTTCCTGTTAAAAACTGTCAATAAAAGAAAAGGGGGGGGGGGGGGAAGAGAGGGGGAAAAAAAAGGAACAGACTACCTGCGTTAGCACTCATTTGCGAGGAGGAGTCATTTAGTCAATTCAATAAATAAATGCTGGGTCTTCTAATGAACTTCTCAGGAGTCTTAAACAAATAGTGAAGGGAAGAAAAAGCTGGTCTTTTTTCCTAGCAGGAATAAATGTTATTTCTAATATATATAAGGTTATTTTGATACTATACAGATGGACTGTCTGGAGGGAAGGGGGGGAGGTAATTATCAATTTCTGTAGTAATTATATTAGTGGCAATTATGGAATTTTGCGTCAAAATTGGATTCTGCCCCAACAGTGAAGCTGGCTAGGTGGTATCACCTGAATAGTTTTATTCCTCATACTGTAGCAGCAGAGAAATCAATTATGGATTCTCCCCCCCCTCCTCTGTTAGTCATATTTTGAAGGTTTGATGCTGCGCATTCCGTTTATTTGCTGCTGGCCTAATAATCCCCTGCATGCTGGGAAAACCTTTGTTCTCTGACAGAAGTAATAAAGCTGTCTGCACGATTCCCTCTTGTGAGACATGGAGCGCTCCCATTTTATTTAATCTGGTGGTGTGCAGCCTTTTCAAAGTAAACACTTCACAGGGACCGAATGGGGAATGACATCCCAGTGACTGGCCTGCGTGACCAAAAAAAATTAAAAACTTGCCTGTCAAGGAAAAAAACAATGACTCTTAATTTCAGATTCCCCACCCCCCCCCCCCCCCCCTCAAGAAACCTGCATGAGAAACCTGGGTCAAATGGTTTTTAGCTCTCATTTCTGCTGGAGCGTGTGTCTTCCTGTGGAAGTGCTTCAGCTTTCCCCTGCTCTTCATTCACTCATTCCCACTGAATGGCAGCATACAGAAAATGAAGAGATCTAAATGCCAGCAGGAGGCTGGCTGCTTTCTTCTAGGCATGTCCTGAGCCCAGTCACCCAGAACAACTTGTGATCCCTGGACAAAGACATTCACAGCAGGTGGCCATATCAAGAAATTTTCCTCCTGGAATTAGATATTATTCCAGGAATCACTACTGAGTCAAACATAATGCCCCATCCTGCTGGGTCAAGTAGGATTTCATTTCAATTTCTTTACACAACGATGCGTTTCATCTTGTCTGCGTACAATGACAGTGCTCAGGCATGAAATAAATTGAAGTGTTTGAAAGGCAGAATTATCCCTTGAACCTGCAGCATTCCCGACCCCAAAAACATACATTGTCAAGTGAGTTCCAGATAAGCAGGATCTTCACCGAGTGTTTGTGCTGCTTGGCTTCCTTTAATCATACTCCCTTTTGTAAAAGGGATTTTCGAGGGGAAAGATAAATCATTGCTGAGGAAAAAGGTCATTTTCAAAAGGCTTTAAGAGCTTCATTTTGTGTGGCTTTTCAAGGTGAAACAGGTAATTCAGTGCAGTGAAAACCTTTTGTATTCAACTTAATTCACAGTTCACACTACCAAGAAAAAAGTAACGAAATAAGCTTGAATAAAATTCTTCATTAAAACTGTTCTCATAGGTGTGTGAGCCACATCTTGTTGTTTGCTAATACATTGGCCTGAATATTGAAAAATAAATTTATAACTGATACTGAAGCTGTATATCCTGGCTTTAAATCATCTGTGCCTCCAATATTGGACCATTTTCTTGCTATAGTACAAAAGGCATCAATCATTTCTTCTGGGAATCACTTTTGTAACGCGCATGCTGAATATACTGATACTGAGACATCCAGGCATATCATTGGCATCCTGCCCACAACCAGACAGAGACTCATATTTTTAGGGTAGGGTAGCAAATGTTCTGCAATGTTTCATGGATAATGAGCCTGCCCTGGATATAGGGACTCTTTCTGTACCTCTTTCAGACTACCAGTGTAGGCCTTCCAGATCTCTGGTCACAGGTCAGACATCTATCTTTGTTTAAGATATCTGTGCTCTGCATTTTAACCTCAAGATACGAGCTCAGTGTAAGAATGACCAGATAAATAGTTTGGGTTAGTAGACTAAGTCATGATCCTTTCAACTATAAAGAACACACTTCTCTGTTCTTTCCGATTTTTCCCAGTGAGCTCAGTATCCTCTAAAGTATGGCTGCACACATTTCACTGGGAACAACTGTGCAAAATGTTCATTAATATTAATTGAATCATCTATAACCTTAAATAATAACCCTAACTGAGAAAGTCTTCTTTCATGATGAGGACAAAATATTTTTAAAACATGAACCTGTATCAAGAATAGGGAATACAGAAACGGATCTTGTTTCCTTACTTGTTTTTCCCACACGTAAAATAATGTTGATCAAAATATGGTCACTTTCAACTCTGATCCAGATCGTATACCTGCCCTAAAACTACTATAGAGACTAAAGCCAGTCATATTTTAGTAGAAATAGGCAGAAATGCTGCTAAAAATGAAATTTATTCTGTGAGATTACTTCATTCCTTTGTTATTTCCTCTTTCAGGGAAATAACCCTAAGGAAATGTAACCAAGATTGCAGGTAGAATATACCTGATGAGGGATCTCATGAAGAAATCATGTTCCCCAAACTTATCTTCTTGTGCCTGTCACATCTACTTGTTTAACAAAAGATACTAGCCCTGCCTCCAAATCCTTCTTCTTTGTAGAATATAACGTGTTTATTAAGAAGGATCTTACAGAGGCTGTACATAGCACATGGGATGAGTCATGCTTATGAACTGTGGCAAAGTACTGTGAATGTAGTTTAAATTTTCAATATATTGCATCTCTCCAAACCAAGAGCCATGGATCAAGTGCCCAATTGATGCTCTTGATCCAGTGGAGAGGATATAAATATAACACTGTTCATACAATAATAATTGAAAGGATGAGTTCGTTTAGGAGAGAGATTGGCTGTATTCAAGAAAGACAATTAGTATATTAATTTTGTGTAAAAAATTCCAAAATGAAAAAAAACCAAAGGTAAAATTTCTATTCTGCACAATTATTTTTATGATATCTTGGTGGCTATAAGAAGCTATGCCAACCCTGGAGAGAATTCTCCTTCAGTATGATCATTAGAGTGGATAAACCTTGCCTGGAACATAGGAAATAGCCAGGGTAGAAGAGAATAAATATGGGAAAGGAAAGACATGGTTTCACAGAACTTATTATTAAGAGTAAAGCAGCTAATGCAGTCATTGATGTCCTTCTGACTACGCTAATGTGAGACTATTCTAAATTAGTCTCAGATCTGTCTGTTCCTCCAGAAAGAACAAATGTGGTCCTAGAGGTAATTTAATCACAAGGGCAATGCCCATGCTCAAAAACCTTTCATTTCAAGGCCATTGGTAGAATTTTAACCTACAAAACAAGGTATATGTTCTATTCCAGTGAAAATTCTAGACCCAAGTCTACTAATTTTATAGTAAATCAGGGCCTCTCAGTGCATTCCAGCATCTTCAGAGAAAAGGTTACAGGGGAAATCCTAATTAATTTTCCTGAGTAGATAATTAGCCTATTAATGTGATCTGAATCAGAAATATTCTGGTGTGGATTTACTTTTTCCAAATGTGATAGATCAGAAAAAAAACTTATACTAAATTTAAGTTTGTGACAAAATAAATATATCAGTCTTGTAGGGAAAAATGTCTATTTCTCATAATTATTATTCATTCAAGGTCAGAATTTACATTCATTTGTACCACACACCTATTTGTTGCTCTTAACCTTAAATTTCTGATTTCTTCTTATGACATGGTCATTAAGGTTTTTTTTCTAGGGAGTTTTTCGGCTGCTTTCCCCCATTCTTTTTTTTTTTTATTTTCTCAAAACTTGATAATGCCTAAAGTTACACCAAAAATACAAAGCAGCTTTCATTGTTCCAGAAAGATTATTTTTGTTTAGTAGGGAAGGGAAGGTTACACTTATTAACAAACAAACAAACAACAACAACAAAAAGATAATTCTAAAGTAAGCTGAGAGCATCTATGACTATCAGCAAACATCAGTGTGTATAAAGTGATCTTTTTTCATTATAACTGAAAAAACTTTGTGGGCTATCTGAAATTCCACTGACTACAAGGTGTTACGCAGTTCATGTCACTGAATTTTTTTTTTTTTTAAATATTAAATCTATCATTATATATATAAAGAGAGTAGCAGCTTTTATAATCATTTAGTACTCTTCTGTATAATTATACACAATGCACCAACCACTACAGCTACAATGGCAGCGATTAAACACATCTCTTAGACATCCCATCTTTATGTAAGGAAAGACACGGCATCATTTTTCAGTAATCTTGTCCATTGGCTATGGAACTGAGTAAACAGAAGTTCAGAGATGAGATAAAATGTGGTTATATCGTCTTGATCTAAAACTTGCCAACACAAACAATTCTCTGTAATCAGAGTGCCAGAAAGCTAATGACCCTATGGTTTCAGAAGACAGGAAAGAAATTGAGAAGACAATTTGTTTTCATTCTTAAAGCATTGCAAGCAGCTAGCGATCATGAAAATGAAAAAAAGACAGTTAATTTTCTTCATAATTAAAACATATGCATCATTTTTGTCTCATTACCTTAAGATTCCAAACTACTCCACTGAAAAAAAGATAAATCAAAACAAAATACGTTCCATGTTGGTGTAGTGAAATCACATAAATGTTTAGTCCAAAACAAAATGTTCCTTCCTCTTCTTTTCTTCTCGGAGTGTTAATTCGATGTTTATTCTGAATTGCAGCTGGAATACACAAAAAACTTCTTATTTCATAATTGCAACCTGTCTTATAATTTTTCTGCTTTATAAAAGAATGCTTCCAGTCGGCATTGCATTGTTTCTGGGGTTTTGTTTGTTTGTTTTCTAATGTTTATTTTAATTTTTAAAATTAACATAAAATGCAATTTCCATAAATGTGTATTTATACTAAGTCACCAAAAGAAATACAGGGAAAGTCACTTAAATCCCAAGCACAGACATTATGTTATGAAAAAATTATTCTTATTTTCATCAAATTCATTTTTTCCAGGATTTGTTAATTAAAGGAAACAAAAATACCTATCAGTCATTTTATAAGTTAATTTTCTTGGCTCACTGCATTTACATCAATAACTATGTATTTCAAGGGGGGAGTTTACAAGACCATTTATCATGTTTACATTAGTGATAAGCACAGACACCCCACCCCACCCCCCCAGGTATAGTAATTTCTTTTACATGTGTTCTTATCTGAAGACTAACTGGTAATTTGGTTGCTGACTTTGTTTGGTGCTGAAGTGGCTCTAGGAATATCAGATGAACAGTTGTTATAGTTCATGATAAGCCTAGTCTTCATTTCAATCAAAAAAACCACATAAAAATAGTATCTTACTTACAATTGCTGAGTCCTGTTTATGAGTTCTTTTGTGTGCACATATAAAAATATATAAGCATGGCTTTGTATTAGATATTCCTTATTATCAGACACGCTTTGATCTGTCAGGTGTAAATTGGAAAGTTGCACAAATGTGCATTTTCTTGAATATATGTGTGGGAGCATTCCTCTGCACCTTTTTTTCATAGAGACTTTAGCTTTTCCTGTTGGGAAGTCTAGCCATCTCCCAGGGGAAGCTCTTCCATGGGGAATGAGGGTCAATCCTCACCAGGAACTTATAACCCTGAGTCTTTGGGAGCTTTGATTCCCACTTATGCGAGCGCCAAGCCTGGCACCACAGCACATCAGGACAGGGAGCACAAACTGGAATTGGAGTTATACCGCTCCCACACAGCAGCCCTCAGTGGAGGGATGCCCACCAGCTAAAAAGCGCAAAGGCAACCACTGCACCTACCTGGAATTCTCTAATTAGTTCTTTGCAAAACTCACATCTTTTTCACTGCCAGCTCAGCATTAGCGTGTACATCCATGAACTCCCTCAACTGAAGCGATCTGCTAAACAAGCTGAATTTCTTCCGCAGTACACAGCTAATGGCCAAATCTTTTATATATATTTTTTTTTTCAGTATTATGGGTTTATTGAGCAAACCAGGTCCCTGTCTACAATGCTGCAATGCCTGCAGTTTAGAATTAAGAGTGCAACAAACAAGAATGACCTTAAATGTTTTATATAGGCCCTGACTTGTATTTACAGTTTCTTAATTTGTGCAAATGAAGGGGGTACAATTCATCAAATCACTACAGAGTTTGCTCTTCTTTTTGACTCAGTTCTCCTGTAGAGCCTTATGCTTTGGAATCATAGGAATATTGTACAGGTGCTTATTTATTCAGTGTCCATAAAATGAAAATTAAAGACATCTCTGCAGGTGGATTGCTGTAGACAGTGACATTATCATATTATCTTGAGTAAATCTTTCCGTTCTCCCTCCTCTTTCTATACCTATATATGTGTCTGTGGGAAAGGGAAGAGAGGTTCTGTGTGAATTTTTGTGTTCTCATTCCCTGCTGTCAGTGGAGATTCACTTTCTGTTCTTTTAGCAGGAAACTGAGCTTTGTTTAGCCATTAATTCAAAACCATATTTTACTATTATTATTTCTATTTTTATTGTTTACTTCTATACAACAGAATGAGATTTGACTCTGTCAGGCACTGTACACATACAAAGAAAAAGACAGATCATGACTCAAAGAATTCATGTCCTTAAGATAGTAAAAGCCTTAGCAGATAAAACACAAGGAGAAAAAAGCAAGATTAATGATTAATGATTGATACAATAAACAGTCATTTCTACATGTCAGTGCCAGGACCATGCTTTTAATGTAGACGTTTACACAAGGACCAGCAATGACTTCCAGTATTTGGATATGGAAAATTCTCTCTCTTACCTAGAGAAGATGTGAAGATAGCAATGAATAAAAGATGTAAAAGTATATTCCTGGAACTGATAGTCAAAGAAGACCTTTTACGGGAACATCAAGAAAAGCTACCAATAAATACCACCCAGTCATCAAAATAAACTAATTGAATTGAATAGTATATCTCATAACAGAAAAGAGTTTAGTTTATGAAAAAAATATTAAAATGTCATTCAAAACCCAGTCATAACCAAAGAACATTCTATTTCATTTGAAGTTCTTTATATGTAAGGTTAATAATCTGTATTTAAAGACAAAGAATAGGATGACGTTCTTGTGCTTCCATTTATAGGAAGTGTGTTTGAAAAACTTCATGATTTCTTCATTTTTCTAAATTTTATCCATAAGCATGGGGGGAGGTTCTATTTCAAAAGTGTCATTCAGCTAAGGAACACGGGAACTACATAACAGCTAAAAGACTTAGTGGTACAACTTTCTTTACGGATCCAGTCTTTCTTAATTTTAAGAATTAAAGTAAGAAAGTCTTCCAAAATAATAAAAAAATATATATTTAAAGCTGGTTTACTAATTTTGTTATTGTTATGCCAGTAGTACTCATAATCTACCAGACATCTACCACCAACTACTTTTAAGTTCTGACTGCAATATTCGGGACTGAAGTTTTTCTAGTTGAAAGAAAGTTTCAGTTTCAGAAAACTGAAAGTTTTTCTATCTGTAAGAACTGGTTGTGAGATATTATTGAATTCATTATAACAAGCATTTTTAATTCTAATACCCTTTTCTAATTGATCTGTAGGGACAGTTTTCACAGGTACAAAGGGATGATGTCAGTAAAAAGTCACTAGATGTTTCTTTCCATTTGAGGCTTTTAAGGTGAGTCATAATTCTCAAAAAACACTCACTATTGCACAGCATCGACACCAACATAACTTTCTTTTCTATGATCCTTTTGTGAAGACTCTGTGTATTCTTTTTCATGCCAGTGGGAGTCATGCTAGGTCTTCAAGATGAACTTACATTGACAATTGTATTTTTTTCTTCAGATGGGCATGATGTGAAATCTATTGGTATGAAAAGCATACTTACTAAGTGTGCATCAAGACTTGAAGTTCTGATGGTGGAGTTACTCTGCTAGAAAGATGGAGCATCAGGAGAATGGAGAAAAATCAGCGAGGAATTGGCTTGATCCTGTTTCAGTCCTAACGGTAGACTTCGTGGTAATACACTGTACCACCGTTTGGCATATAAGACGTGTTGCAAAATATAGAGCTATGTTGTTGGCTTTAAAACAGAGATAATGCTACTGCCAATGAAGTAAACAAGAAACGAAAGCCAGTGGCCACATATTGCAGTTCTGATTCTCTGTGAAATAAATCCCAAAGAAATTGAAGCATGATCGTCTGCTTGTTTATTCCAACATCTGTAAATACAGCAAGACTCATGTTAATTGTAGAGGAGACAAAGTGGTGGGATTAAACTTTGCATGGTCACCAAAGTGCTAATCAACAATATAAAGTGTGAATATTGCTACTTGTCTGCAAGACGTGAAACATTTGCTGCCAGGCAGGAGATATATTTGGTCAGCAAATTAGATGGATTGACAGATTTTTTTTGCTGGTTCTCCTACATAGAGAAACGGAGAAAGTTGCATTTTCACTAACCTTCAGGGTATGCTTATTACAAGTACACGAAGTATTTTCATGCAAAATGGATTAGCTGCTGAGATGTCTCGCAGGCATGGGGGTGTCTGTTAATGCCATAGTGAGCATGAGGCAGCACTACCATTTAATATCAGGCATGACTGGATAGCACCAAAAATTGCAAGAAAAAAGAACCTTGTCATAAAAAAGATCAAAGATCAGTTTCAGATACCTGAAGTATGCTTAGAAGATAACTTTTTTGCAGTGGGCAAAACACATCATGATGCTGCAGCTGAGTGATATAGAATGTGTAGAAAGGCAAAAATAGCTGAGCAGTTCAAAGACTTCAAGATATGTTGAATTATGAGAAGAAGCCTGTCCCTATGTCTTCCATTTGAAGAAGTCGCTTGATAAAACTCCTTTGTACAGAGATACACAGTTGTATGTTGGGGAGGTTGATGTATGTACTCATTTTGTCATTAATGACAGAATTCTCTGTCCCTTGTGATCAGCAATCTCCACAGAAGCTTCATGCAAAGGTTGTGCTTTGCATTCTTACAAAAGTATATGAGATGAACTGCTGGCCTTCAATGTATGTCTTTGAAATTATACCAGTGAAAGAGGAAAAAATGGAAATGCTTATTAGAAACAAATAAAAATAATTAGCTGTTCACATTTCCTTTAAGGTCACTGAAGGTTATTAACAGTTTAGCCAAACATCTGTCAGAGATAGTTTAGTTACATTTGCTCTGTGATCTGTACTGAATGATCTAGTCTAGTGCATTTCTATTGTTTTATGCATATAGCATTTCAAAAATCTAAAACTAAGAACAAACAGTGGTTGTTATAAACATGAAAGAACTCTCAGAAGTACTAGTCAGGGTGCAGTAGCTATCTGCAAATCTCAAAAGCATATTATGATTTACATTCCCTTTTCTTAGACTTTGCTTGCAAGGATATAAGTTCTACTTTGTGACCTACAACTGAGACGATGTCAAGCCAGAAATAACAACACATACAAAAATATAGTTATAGAAATAGAAGAATAGCAGTGAATTAATGGCAAGTAAGAACAAAAACCATAATGGAATACCCTTAAATCTGTTACCCCTTTTTTTTTCCCCCACAGAACTATGACATACTTCTATTCTGTTTATTTTTTGCACATTTCCAGAAATTATAACATTAAACATAGTGTTTTCATTTTGTGACAAGACATACTAAATCCATATACTGTAATTTCAAAGATAATAGATCAGTTTAAGAAGTGTCATTCCTTTTGTTTGTTTTAAGTCTGCTGCCTGATCATTTAATTAAATATTACCCAGATCTTGTAGTGAGAAAAACAGATTTCCCATTAAACTTCTTAGAATTCATGATTTTATAGGACTGTATCCTATGTCTTTTTGTGGCCTTTTTTCCAAACTAGTCTTTATGTAGAAACACTTCGATACCTGTGACCGTCTTTGTTACCTTTCTGTGTATCTTTCCTAGTTCTCCTGGATCCTTTCAGAGGTGGTTGAATAATTTCAAAGAACAAAGCTTCTTAGAAAGAAGTTTGATAACCTGAATGATTTCTTCTATTAAAAAAAATCATTTTAACCAGTTACACATGTAAAACTGGGCAAGGTGAATTCCTAATATAAGCAGGTAAGGGATATATTAGGAGATGAAGACTTTGACAGCATAGATAAGCCACAATATGGATGATACCCTCCTTCTGCATAACATATGCTTATGGCAATAACAGGAGTCCAAGTCACTCTGTTGCTCTCACTACCACACGTCAGATCGGCCAGGAATCACATGGCTGATGCTTACATGCAGTGAAGGGTTAGAGCCAAAATGTGGACTTAGAATACAGCGGCATCAGTACTAACTTTAAAAATTGTATATGCTGGTTGTGATTTGAATGACTGTAAAATATCTCAGAGCTTTCACTGAGTCTCTGATGCAGCAAATTCTTAAACGTATGCCTAAAATTAAGAATGGAGGGGAACATTAGCTATGATGGCCAAGGTTTAGAAAAGGAAACAAGGCTTATGGGGAGTGATCTTTCACTAGACTAATTGGTAAGTGAACAGAAAAATGGATTTTGTGTCTGAAAGTTTGTCTTTCCCTAACTATATCACTAAGTTTATCAAAAGATATTACTCCTCTCTGCAGCACTTGTTTAACTTACACTAACTCAAGATGTCAGCAATTCTGTTGGAGTCAGTAAAGATATTTACATATTTACATTTCAAATGCATCTAGTCACTTTACTGAACTGTCACCTGAATTATATCAGACTGTAAAACTGAAAGTCAAGAGCAGCCCTGTGATGTGGACATCACCTCTCTTTGATATTTATTTAAAAATGCATTTGTTAATATCTACATTCCATGGTGTAATTTCCATGCTGTGGTTGCTACTGAAGCAGGTTTATAAAGTCAATAGGCAGCAGGCATCCCTTTATGTAGCCCCAAAGTGCCACTCAAATGCAGCCGTCTTTTTCATGGCCCAACTTCTCCTAAAGACAGAAGACACCTTGTGAATCAGGATTGTATTTGCTTTGCAGTGATGGAGCTCAACTTAGACACGCTTCCTTGAAGCAGGTTGAGGTAATGCTACTGGTTCCTCACACTCACAAGTGCCAAGGGAAAAAATAATTTAAAAGTTGTACATTTAAAAGTAGCATGCACCATTAAGCTGAGTCTGCTGTTGTGGAGAAGCATGAATCGACTGATTTATAAAACACACTGTGCTTAGTGCAGCAGTGCAAACCTGCACGTGGCTTGTGAGTCTAATAGGGAGGGGGAGGAGAGCTATTTGTTTTGTTGTGTCAAACCATTCTGCTGTCTCTGAAAGGAAACTCATTTTGGGATAATGAAAGAACAGGCATAGAAACTCAAACAATAGTTGCTGAATCTTAAAAGAAACCCACATATAATTTATTTCCTTCCTTTTTTTTATAGACTGTTATGCATTAAAGTGTCCATAATGTTATTAAACTGGTGTATTCAGAATAATATGAAAGAAAATGAGATCATATTCAAGCTGACAGGCAGTTGTACTGAGAAAAGCCAGTGTTTCTTTCCTTGATCCCAAAGATGCTGTCTTATGGTTCCAATTTTTTCTTCGTTTTAAGAAAAGCATCAGTTCACTGTCTGTGTTTACGAGAACCTCATTGTATCTACATTCTCTTTAGTGTTTTGTCATTAAGAGTACAGAATGAGAGATATTTTAGGTTCACATTGGTGAGTTTGAGATGAGTTTTTCAGCATCAGTTTTATTTGACACCAGTACAGGTTATCTGCAGTCCTTGATCAATCCTGCACGTGGATTCCTTTCATGGTTTTTTAGTGCAGTTGATCAAATGTAGGGACTGTGCACAAATGAGCCTCTTTTTCCTTGGCTATTCTGGCTGATACTGAGGCAGTCAAAGTCTAAACTAGGTTAAAATTGCTACATGATACGGGTAATGAAATGCAACAATCTTTTCTACTTACTCTGTTGAGTGAACCAACTGATTTTATATCGTACTATTTGCATTGAATGTAAATATATTGGAACCACAGTTTCTACCCCTATACTGTATAGAGAAAAAACATTTGAAAACCCAATAGGTAGGAAAAACACCAGAGAAATATAATAGGGGAAGCAGTTTGCACTGTAAGTATTATACTATCTTACCAAAGGATAATTAAACTGAAATTATAACTCCTTAACATAATAAAAAGAACATTGAGTATTCTATGGAGCAAAGAGGTATTTTTGGCATCTGGCTACAGCTTCTCTACAGACCCACTATATAAAATAACTACCAGTTCAGGGGTGCTTGCCAACAGCATTATGTTAGAATAATGTTGGAAATTCATTGTTGTTGCTATTGTTGTTAATAATATTAGCATTATTATTTAAAAAAAGATTTCTTGGTAATATATCAGGGGTAAAATCAGGAAGCACAAGTTATATGATGGAGGTGACTTCCTAAGGTTTGATGTTAACATTCAGTTATACTTTTACACTGAGAAACTTTTTTTGTCAACATTTTTAGGGAAATTAGAATTGGCTTATGGGAACCCTACAGTAAAAATGGAAAAGTTGCAAAAGAAATAATGTGGGCAACTGATACTGAGCACAGATTGTCTCATTCTTCTTTCTCCCCTCTCTCATTGATTTCTTACTTTTTCCTTTTCACGATAGCTGACCAAATAGTATGGTGTCCAGCAGGATAATGTCAATAATTACTGGAAATGAGAAAGTCCTTTCTCTTCATTGATTATTGTAATTAATCTTAACAGAAGGATGCAGTGAATCATACGTTAAATGGCTCAGTAGGTTAGATAAAAACTGGACAGGAATTAAAAAGAAGAAAAACAACAGAAAAAATGAGACTGGTGCAAATAAATAACAGAAAATTTTAAACAGGAGCTAGCACTTTCACTTGGCATTAAAAATATAATATAACATCAAATGGACGGCAACTTTCAACTTTGTTCCAGAAATGAACTAGATACTGTCTTCATTTTGGGCCGACTGATCCAAATGTAAACCGACCTTTTTGAAAAACTAAATACATAAAAGAGTATTTCATTCACAGCTGAAATCTATACCAAGGTTTAGATGTCTTCCTTGTATGGAAAAATGATTGCAAAAAGATATTGTGAAGTACTATTTGACACTGAGGTCATGCTGCTCACATATATTACATACAAGAAAGGACTCTTTATGCTTACTTAGTAGAAAACAGTTGCAGTTACTGTTTGAACTGATTAAGGTATTGTTTTAAAAAGCACTTTTGCCTTTCAAAATGGTTTCATTAAGGCCAGAGTGACATAATACCACACATCTGTAATTCAAATTTGTTGCCACTGAGGCAATAAAAAGCTAGTGGTTTTTTTTTTTGTTTTTTTTTTTTTTTGGTGTGTTAAGCAGATTTACTCTTTAACAGTGAAGCTTCAGTGGATGATTATGACATCAAAGTGTGACAGACAGTGATTATGTACTGCAGGGGGAAAAGATGGATAAAAACAGACATTTTATTCCCTTAGCTTAAAGAAGCATTATCCCTGGCTAGCAGGAAAAATAAGTATTCCATCTCTTATTCATTTAGGCAAAATCAGGTACTGATTTAACCTACTTGCCTTGACTGCAAGATTTTCTTTTAAAATCTTAATTGTAAGCTCATTTCCTTTCTTTAAGTATATTTTCAATAAGTCATTCGCTTTTTGTTTTTTCTTGACTTTGAGACTTAATGCAGGCAGCTTGTTGTTCTCCTTTCCAAAGAGCTCATCCATAACTGTGCCTAGGCATGACCCTTCCTGCCCCCCCGCCTCCTCCCGAAAAGCCATAGGACTATGGAAACAATTTTAAAAGGAACATGCTGGATATAGAGGCTGAGGAATTTAAGTAATTTAACAATAATTTAAGAATTTTAGACCTCCACTGAAATTGGGAATTACCCTTTGAAAGTAATTCTTAAAAAGAAAAGAGAAAATACAAAATTTGATGCAAGGAATACAGGATTTGATACAGCTACCTCTGAAGTCCCTGGAAAGATTTTTGTTAGATCAGGTCTTTGTTGCAGACGTAAGTAACAGCTTCATCATTCTGATGTTTTACCTATATTAATGGAATGTTTGGATTTGATTTTAGGTTGCATGAAATATGCAGAACAACAAATTGCTGTCAACCCTTAAAAGGAGACACAGACAGACAATACCACAGACTAAATTCAAAACAATTTTTGGCTTCAGCTCAAAAGACTTTATCCCATTAAAGGTAGGGAAGGAGAAGGATGGGGGCCGAGAGGGTGTTGTGGATTTAGTCACTGAGGGGCAAAAAAAAAAAAAAAGCATCAGAAGAATCCTCTTGATCTGGAGCCCAGTATATATCATTTAAGTGCCAGACTTCAAGCACATGTTCTTTAATGAAGATTTTTTTTTAATTCTTCTCTGACCAAACAAAAGGGATAGTTATGAAAGCAAAACAGTAAGACCAGTAGATCATCTGCTTTTTAATATTGCTATTCCTGTAAAATTCTGCACTTTTAAAAATACTGTCCCTGGCTTCTGCTTTCACGCATAGTATAACAATTTAAATGGCTGATGAGGGCCTTTTCTTTTTAGCCTGCTACTGAATGCATTTTTATGAAGAGAAAAGGGTTCATAAACAATTTGTTTGTGGGGAGAGGAGGAGCAGATGACATGAGGACAGAAGAACAGGAGTGTGAAGTAAGAGTCACAGCTGAAATTGTAGTAAGAGGCCAATTGTCTCTTGTGTGCTGAGATTCACGTTGCTGTGTTAGAAAGCAAAAACAGAGGGAGAGTTTCCAGTAATGAGCTGATGAGCAGAAGTCGGGGGAAAATCCTGCCTCTACAGAAATCAATGGCAAACAGCTATTGATTGCAATGGAGCGTAGATTTTACCTAAGTTTTTGCCAGCTAACAATGCTCTGTCCAGCTCAAGTACTAGATGTTGAATCATTCCCCAAGGTATGTTCTGATTTTAGTTTAAAACTCCTTGTTGACTACAGCCTTCTCGTCAGCTTGCAGAAAACACCTACATTAAGTTTTTAACCTATCAACCTGCAAAGGGTGTTTATTCCTGTAGTTCTTGTAGATTTGCAATTTCCCTTGTCCTCTTCCTTCTCTTCCACCTTTTCTTATCACCCCTCCTGGCTGAAATTTTGAGATCTTGTTCTGCAGAGACATAAATAAGAAAAAAGGAAAACAATTCCAAATGGACTGTTTCCAGTCTGTAATGCTTTATTTTACAACTCAGTGTATCCTGAAACTAGACTGTCATTTCATGCAGCTGGAAATCCTATGACTACTGAACACTGGATTTTTCTAGCAATTCTATGAACATCTGTGTCGTGCATTTTGCAGTGACTCAGAGTGAACATCCATTTGGGTGGGTTAGTGGTCCTGCACCATCAGCAGAGTCTAATTTAACACTCCTTGAGAAACATGTTTTAGCATTGCTTGCAACATACACTAAAATGGCTTTATTTTTAAACAAAGAGGATAGAAACTGTAAATGCGTAGTCTGCTTTTAAACCTTAGGATACGTTGCTAAGGGAAAAAAAAAAAAAAAAAAAAAAAAGATAAAATCTCCCAGAACAGAGGGCCTCCAATGTACTAACTTAGAAGCACACCCTAAAGCCCTGCGCTGCCTGTGATCTTCTCTGGGATGATTGCAAGGATTTCCTACACAAATCACACTACCGTGTGGGAATCTGAAAGAAGAATTTAATCCCCTATATATAGATGCCTGGAAGGCATTTATAGAAAAGTGTCATAACATGCATCTGATCTCTTCCCAAATGCACTTTTGCAATCATTATATATTTAGGAGAGATTTTTTAGCTAATGATTTTAGACATGTAAACATGTCAGTGTCTTTTTCTAAAAGACAGGAATAATAAATCAAAAAGCATTCAGGTGGTAAGAGAGGAGATGCTATGAGTTATTGCAACAAACACTGAATGACATGCATGCATTAGGAAGACACCTCAGAAAGATTAGAGCATTTCTCTCTGATTCATTTTAATGTAGCTCTTTATATTAAAAAATTGGGTTTTTCAGGGCACAGAAAGCAAGCACTGTTGCCTGTGTAATGTATTAAACCCATCACATTTTTCATTCTTGATTTTCTATCCCTTTTATTATTTTATAGCCTAGCTTCTAAAAATGTTAAGAATTTTGGCAGACTTCATGGAATTCTGA
Source organism: Gymnogyps californianus (assembly GCF_018139145.2). NCBI lineage: Eukaryota > Metazoa > Chordata > Aves > Accipitriformes > Cathartidae > Gymnogyps > Gymnogyps californianus. The sequence continues at coordinate 84,687,805 of NC_059473.1, read as the reverse complement.
TTTTAAGAACACAAACCAGGAAGCTATTTTGAATGCTCCCACTTGATCCATCTTTGTGCTGGCAGCACAAAGCCTGTAAAATCCACCTGCTGGAAGTCGGGTGGTTTATGCAAAGGGATGTCATGGTAATTTGGAAACTGCTGAATACCGAGTGAAGACTTTTCCTGCCCCCAAACCTGCCACACCAGTTTTTTTAGCTCATTACATGCCAGAACTTTTGATTGATGTGCTCACTTCAGTCACGGGTAATTTTAACTCCTATATTAAGTAGCTGCTGCTTCCACTCCATTATATTTCCTTGTATGGGGCAAATCAGAGCTCAAGCTTGGCCTGTATTGGTCTGACCTAAAAGCCAGGGTAAGCCTTTGTTTAGTTTTGCGTAGGTGGCAAGCCAATATTTCAAAACAACTTAAACAATCACACTGCCTTTTCTTAATTGTCAAGATCTCTTGAAATGGAGCTTTTGAGGACTACTACATAGCATTTTTTTGGGAGCCCCAAGGAGGTAAGAAAGTTGTTAAAGGCTTTCTAGATATGAATACAAACTTTTTCATGAAATTTAAGTAGAATATTAAGTGCAGCACAGAATAACCTGTGACTGCCTTTTATTGTTGCCAGTGGGATGGAACTCCTATTTTGTACAGCCTTGTTGCTTAATTCCCTGATGGGTTTGGGACCGAAAAGAAGCAGAACAGAAACATTGGGTGTTTTCTCTCAGAAAAGAGCCCTCCCCTATAGTCCTATAGAGACCAGGTTACATTTAAAGAGTGAAATGATTACCTAAAATGGGATTCATCTATCCTGTGGCTCTTTAAAAGGCACCTCATTTAAACTGACTGTGTAGATTCTCTGTCTTGCAAACAGGAAAATATCAGTACTTCAAGTTCATCTTATCATAAAATTAGCGTATAAAATAGATGAGACTTTAGTGGCTGTGAAGGGAAAGAACTGATATGTATAATGTTTCTCAAATCTGATCTCTACCTTCAGGTTTAAGGCTATATATCTTCCAGTCACCTAAAGATTTGAGAATGATACAGATTATAAAATCTTTAGACAGAAAGTGGATTATCCTTCATTTAATCCGGTTTCAGATACCACTACTAGGAGGAATGCTGTTAGTCTGAGATGTGGCTTGGCTTTTACACTAGGATAGCTCAGAGGAAATGGTACCCCTAAATGGTTTGTGGACCCCAATTTTTGTATTAGATATGTAATTTAAAGATCTGTGTAAAGCCATTTGGTGGACCATTAAACATGCAACCTCCTACCAATGCTTCACTGATGAAGTTCAAATGCACATTTCAAATATAGCTGTGCAGATCTTGTGGCTTGCTGACAAAGCACATTTATTCAACTGGGCTGGTTATAAGTAATAAAGACACAAATTGTAAATGTGCTTTAGTCGTGCCTGGCTCCATTTTATGTTTTTTGTAGAGCGCAGACCTAGACACCTAGCACCTTCAAAATTATCTGCTCGATGGATTATTTAGGCCCTGTACAAAGCCATATATTAAACTCACAATATAATACAACATAAAGAGTGGGATTCATTTAACTAAACAAACACAAACATCAGAAATGTTGATATATCCATCTTTGGGCTCATTATGAAGATATACCCATCTTTGAGCTAATTTTTTCATCATCAGAAACAAGCAGGCTCTTACTGAGAGTAGTGCATCTCATCCTAAAATAGTCAATTAATACAGACCAAGATAATTACTTCCTAAGATGATCGATTGTCTCTGGAAGAAAGGAGACCAAAGTGTACAGCTTGGAGTATATCTCTATACTGTTGATGCCAAGAGTTAGATAAGATGAATCCCTTCCAAAGATCCTTAAAAACCTAGTGCTGAAACACAAACAAGAAACTACATAAGGAATATGTCTTTTTTAGAAGAATTTCTGGGATACTTCATCTGCACAACTTAAAAAATAGATTGTAATGCTCTTTGGATCAGAAATAAACTTAATTGCTTGCTACACCTGTTAGTTTAAAAATTCTTTCTGTATCCTCTTTCATCAATTCCAAAGTCACTTTATGGGAGAGAAAACTGATATGTCAAGAATCTACATGTTTCACTTATGAAAATATCTACTGCCTTCACTCCTTTGTAAAGAAACAGGAAATAAACTGGGTCCTGCAATACAGTAGTGCTATAGAAGATCCTGCCAAAGCAGAAAAGCAAATAAAGGTTCCATTCTGTATTAAGATGACAAAAATGAAAATCTTTATCAGGAAAGAAAGGGTTAGGAGAAATTATACATTATACCCAATAAAAGGAAATTACAATTCACAAAAGAAAATGAATTTGCATTTAAAAATGACACCTACAGTGGCTGATCTATTCTGTTTGCTGTAAGGAGCTCCACAGTATCTCTTGCATTATGAAAGTACACATGCTACCTTTTTCAAGGAATCAGATACACTTATCAACCTTTTCAGATTTGCAAAAATCAGTGGTAGGAATATTGACACAAGGATTGATTATATCATTGCCAATATCTAGGTGTCATTACCTCCTCTAACTACCGTGGTATAGATGCTCAATATGTTAACTCATCCAAAATAAGGCTTTCTCATACAAAGATTTAATAAGAAGTTAAAAATTTTCAAACTGAATTAACTTAGAAAATTCACTCTCTAATAGTATCTAAAATTAGGCAAAAGTAGTCTGTCTCATGGAGGAAAAAGGCCGAAAATAGCATTATTTTTTTAAAAGAATAATTACATAAACATATGTAAGTTAATTAAAAGGCACTTAAGCAAGGTTAAACAGGTGCCACAGAGATTAAATTAGCCACATTAGAGGCTCTATATATGGCACAAATAAAAGAAATAGACTCTAAAGGGAGATGCCATAAGCCAGCCTGCTAAAAACTCAGAATAAAGTAAGTTATTTGAATAATAAAATCAGAGAAAAATAGGTATAAAAGAGGCTTCAGGCTGTCATCTAACACATCTCCTGGCCATGTCAGAATCAGCTATACTTGTATGATGTCCGGTGTATATATTTCTATGCTGTTCCGAAAGACTTCCAGTGCTGGACACTGCCACCACGTCTAACCTAGTTCAGAGATTCATTATCATTACACTAGGAAGTTTTTCTTTCCACCCAGCCTGAAAATTTCTTGCTGCTGTTGAAGTCAATTGCTACTTGTCCTAACCACCATGGATACAGAGTACAAAGTACTTTCCTTCTTGCAGTAGCCTCTTGTGTACTTGATAACTGTTTTTAATGTTCCCATTCAGTATTCTCTACTGCCCCACTGCCTCTCACCCCTTGGCTGCTTCTGTCTCCTCAGTCTTACAATCATTCTTTTTAATGTGCTGGTAAGTCTTTCTGCTCACTTTTGGACTCCCTTTCCATGGTCAGCATCTCTCCTGAAATGAAACATTCAACTAGAAAGACCTCCTTCAGAAAGAGAAAGTAGCTGCTAATCAAGGAGAACAGAAAGCTGTGGGAACATCAGCTCTGGAAAGTTACATATAAAATTACAGTAAGGCAGGCCACAGAAGTATGAAAAAGTGACTTACCAAGAGTATAAAAGCTAATACAATATTTCCAAACACTTCAGAAGCATGAAGCTCCTGAGAGCTAATAACGGTCAAGGTATGAAAGAAGCATGAAAGGAGACCGTTACAGTCAGACTAAATTATTGTATTTATTTTCACTACAAAGCAAGTCAGAGAAACACCCACAGGGATTTTTTTTTTTTTTTTAAGGGGGGATGAGTTCGAAAACTGCTTTAAGATTGTTTCATTAAACAAATAAATACAAAAGTTATATTCATAAGTATTCTAAAGAAGCTTGTCTGTGAAACTTCTGGACTACTAAGCTCATTGTTAGCATTTATCTCAGTATCAGAAAAATATAAATGGCAAATCTCATACAGTCTTCGAAAAGACCTCCAGGACTATGTTGGGAACTGGCAGCCTAAGGGTTTAGGTTGTTGACTCAAATGTAACGGAAAATTGGAATGTGATTGCTGAAGTAGTCACTTCCCAGGGTTTGTCCTACCCCTCTCCTAAAGTTCATTGTCTCTACAGTGGGGCAGCTGACCTAAACTATTACGATAAACCAGCTTTGGTTTCAGTTCACAGAAATACAAATAATAATTAAAAAAGCTGAAGATAGCAAGTCTCCAAAAATAGTTTCACCCAGCATGCAAACCAACAACTTCTGCTCTGTACCACAATGTGGTAATAAAGAATAAAGTTAACATATGGATAGGCAAAACTGGCACACCAGAACATAAGCCTGGCTTTTGTGAAGGTGAATTACTTACCGGAGTACTTCTCTTAGCTTCTTAACAAATTTATAGAAAAGAGTGACTCAGCCAGTAAAATTCATTAGTCATTCACCAAAGACTCTTAAAACTGTGTAGTATGTCATTCCTCCCATGAAGTGACATGACAGGAGATGGCAGTTATTATAAAATTATTTTGGACAGTCAAATTTAAGGAGATGGAATTTACAAAGAGGGCACACAGGTTCTTCTTGAAGAAAAAGGAAAATTAAGAAGTAATTAAAGGAATTGGTTTTGTGTTGTCATATGTTTGAGGAACTATGGAATTCACCATCTCAGGAACCCATAGAAGCCACAAACTTTAACATATTAAAACATGGAGAAGACTTTGACATGGATGCCTACCCATTCATTAAACATTCGTGTTGATACAGGCTCCGAGACCATACGCACCTCTGTGTTTTAGTACAGAACAACAAGAATACCTTCAGACATCCATAGGATTTAAATAAATACTCAATGAACACATTAATTTCTTTTCTTTTCTTTTTTTCAGGGCTACATGAAATACCAAGTTTTACCAAGATAACGAAAATTTTAAAGAGCCTAAATCAAGTTCTACCTACTTTTGCAGCTGTGACATGAAGAAAATAAGTAAAAGAAATGTCTTCAGTGTAGTGTATTTCCCTCCTGACATTTTTTTTTATTTTCCACACTTGTGTGGACATGAGCTATTTCCACCTGGCATGATTTTTGCGTCCATATCAAATAGCTGAACACTTATTGATAGACCACAATAATTTAATTCCCAAAAGCAAAAAAGAAAAAGGTGAAAGTGACAGAATTCTGGAAAGCACGAATGGACACATCATTTCATTAAAATCAGGCTAAAATTTTTTGAATATTTATGTATATAAGCTATAAAATTTTAATATGAGCTTCAGAATCACACTACCAGGAAAATTCACCCTGGCAAATTCACAAGGGAACTTTAAAGGGCCCTAGCACTGACTCTTAACTCCAGAAAATTCACAGTGCAGAAAGAAACATTGCTTTCATATAAGAATCTAAGTTTGAAGGCAATGCTAATTTTCCTTTGACTTAGAGATGTTGGATTTGTTCTTGAAATACCACTACCAGTAACACAGTAACAAGAGGTGTTATTTTAAAATCTTTTATTTAAAGCTTTTTTTTTTTTCCTTTTTAAAGAGCTTTAAACTCCCAAATCATTGATGTCCCCCTCAAGGACTTCTTTTTGTCTCCTCCTTCTACGTTTTTACTTGGAAAGAGACATAAACATGAACTTTTACATGTTCCATTTTGTTGCCTGGTTAAATCATTCTGCGAATCCTTTCTAAAGTCTCTTTCTCCATAGACATTCAAAGAATAAGGTAAATTTATCATATCTATAAAAGAAGAAAGACGCTGATACAGTTATGCAGATACTGTGGAGGAGTTCAGTTGTGTTAACTTCCGGGACAGTCTGGGATTTTTGACAGCCTTGAATATGGCCTTCACTATCATTTTAATCCAAAGTGAGGTTTAATACTTTTTTCTTTTGCCATCAGAAAATGTTTGCCTTGGGAAAACAGTATGTATTGGGATTAACAAACTCCTTTTCTTTCACTATTGCACAGTGGCTGTTTATATGTGGAAAACTGGGATGATGCTCTTATTCTGGGTTTAAATCAGGTTTGTTTCAATTTAATATCCAGAAACATCTATACTAGAAACACTTCACCATTATAGAAATACCAATACAGTAAACCAGCAAAGTGCTCCTAATGGAGCCATTATCAAACTGAACCTTTGTATCAATGTAATAAATTCACTATCTCGAAGCAAATCAAGCTAAAGGACATTTTTGTTGGTAGAACAGAATCTGTAGTAGGGATTTATGTCAGCTCAGATGTGTGAGTTTAAGTTCACTTTCCTTACCTTGGCTATTTATTTGAACTGTAACAAAGTCTTTAAGGTAGACAGAGTGTAAGTCAATCGGGAACAAGCTTGGAGGAAATGGCTTAAATTAAACTTCAATAAACCAGTGTGAAATTGAAATAAGTGTGTTTAATGAAATTGTATTGGATTAAAAAGTGGTTTAAATTTGGTGTAAATTTGGTGTAAATTTCTTGTTTGTATATACAACATTTGTGCAGTCTGAATCTCAGCTGTCTCCTTACTAATTCTCCCAGTTCTACCTTGAAATACATTTTATTCGAGCTCAGATATCAGCTTTCCTTCAAGTATAGCCTTCACACATAAGCAAATGTGTGTCAAGCAATTTAAGAATATGCCTGAAAGAAATATGATTTTCCCTCCTGAATCAATCAATCTTCTCTTCTTCCTATACTACCTATACAATTCTTATAAATGATACCTTCACAATTCTACTGGGAGGTTAAATAAGTGAAATGTTAATGCAGTTCTCGTATGAGAGAAAATACATGTAGATTCCCAGTGCTCTGTAATCATAACGCTTCAAGATCATATTCATATCCTTGAAATGCTGGCTGCCTAAGATATTACAGTGTATATTTCTTTTAAGAGATTTAAAAAAAAAAAGAAAGAAACAGGTAGAATTAGTGTCATTGTGTGAGAACCAACGTAATTAATTCACTGCGATTGGAACCTTGCGAAGGATTTACAAACAAAGGGGTGGGATTGCAATTAACATGTTCCCTTGTCCCTGAGCAAGCCTCCCCTTTGATCTTTCCAGATGACAGGAGATGTGTCTTAGGAATTAGAATGTAATGCAGGCATCAGTCGTGATTGATGGAAGGGTATCAGGGCTGAGCGAGAGGAAACTCTTCAGGCAAGCAGGCATGTGCCACTGTATTTATCGCACTGCCCCTCCTCCTAGTTCTTTCCTGAAAGGAACCTTTTCACCTCGGTTCAGCTTGTCATTAGCAATGGCACTACAGATGGGTGTTTTTCTTTTTTAGCTATGATCTCTGGAAGCTGTGTTCGGTGTCAGGTGCTCCTTTCTTTTGACCTACTTTGGATTGCAGCTTTGCCTTTAATAAGAACACAGTGCTCTTTTCACAGGTTGATAGTCACTAATGTAGATACAGCCTGGGAGATAAAAAAATAGAGAGAAAGTATTTAGCATTTAGGTTCCTACCCCTAACCTGAAGCAAGGCAGAGTAGAAGTATTTTTTAGGTATATAAATAAAATATCTCAGGTATTGGAAGTAATATAGCTGGATTTCGCACAGGCTAATTTGCTCTGTTTCTTGTTTATTAATATTAGTACTAGTCCACAGAGTACTTAGTAAAAAATAAGTTATTACCAAAGACTCAGTCAAAAAAAATGTCTTTAGCAGTCACTTTTCTCAGTCCTCAGAGCGTACAAAATGACGTGGCTCAAGTCTCTTTAAAAGAATTGGAGGTGCTTACATCAGCTGGACCTCACGGTCATTATTCAGCCTTTGAAAAGCACCTCAAAATAATTTGCTAATAATTTAAATTATGTTTAAAAAGTAATAAAGGTAATGTGTTTCATGGCAATGGTTGTTGCCTTGTGACTGCTCAGCTGACAGTCGTTTGCCTTCCAAAATATAGTCAGATTAATGACGTTGTACCACAATGGCCTCATGTCTTAAAGAAAAAGAAGACTTTTACTGATAGTTGCATGTGTGATTCTTCTGTTATACAGCCTATGCATGAAGCTGTCATATGTGGAAAAAGTTGGTCCAATAGAACAGGATATGGAATAGGAGAATTCTGGAAGGAAGGTGAGATGTTTGCCATGCTGCTTTGCATACCAAGTTCTGTGATGAACTTATTTTAGAGTTTTATATCATAAGAATGTTGCCATTTATATTTGTGTAGGTTAGTTTAGTCATTCCTATGATAAGTGAGTCAATAGAAAACATAAGCATATGACTAAGTTTCATTATATACGTAACTCAATCCTTATTCAACAAATCATATTATGCTTTATAATGTATTATACTTTATAGAATATTATAAAAACATGCTCTTTTCTTAAAGAAATTAAGTGATTTGCCATTTGGGATGTGAGAGAAGAGTGAAATTATTTTTGTCATTTTGAGAGAGGAAGGAAAATAAACCCTTCTGTTTTACATAAAGGTGTCTAAGCAATTTATGTAACACTTGTAAAACTCCTACAAATCTAAAATAGCATTTCTTAAGTAACTGTGACTGAACAGGAAATGTAGCAAGAAGCAGGAATCTATCGAACCAGTTAGAGTTTTTAGGAGTGGCACATGTCTGTACCGCAAATGGAGAATTCCCATGTAACTGAAGTGACTGTGGCATTAGTTCTTTCCGGGATTTAGCCTTCACTAACTAGTTTTTTATTAAACTCTACCAAACTTCAAGGAGGTATCTCTCAGGTGGCATATTACAACAGTATACAGCAGCCTTTTGTAGACTAAATATAATTAGGATTAGCTGATTGCTAAGAGAATTAGAGGAAAAGCATCGGGAAAAAAAAAAAGAAAAAAGAAAAAAAAGAAAAAAAGGCCTTGTATCTTAAAAGCTATGTTCAAAGCTGCATGTGTGAGTATACATAAAATTTTTAATAAGTACTCACTAAATATAGCAGACATATACCATAACTAGTTAATTAAGTCATCATGGAAAGAATGCTGCAGTAAGCAGTCATTAGAGAAGCTCTCAACAGATTCACCTCTCTTTTTCTCTCAGTTTATTCTGCTAGTCTTTTTATTACAACTGAGAAAAAGCAGGAAAAATGATGTGTGAAAACTAGATCAGTTGCTTCTGAGTGTAGCATATCTCAGAATTTATTTCATTTTTAAAAAAAAAGAAATATCTTCATTGGCAAGAAGTTCGCATCACTTGTTTTCTGACTTCCTTGTAGCCTTTCAGACAAAGTTTTATTCAGGCTTTCTCTCTTTCTGGCTATTTAAAATGGTTGACAGGCAAAAACATTCCTCATGGAAAACTATTGTGGCTGATCCAAACACTTTATGTTGTGGAATAAATACCCAGATTCCTCTCTCTGCATGTGTGTGTTATGTGTTCATGGTGTGTTTATGAATGAGATTATTCATGGAAATTAGAGCGGTACAACTGACTTCATTTGATGCCACATAAGATTTAGATATCAAAACAAGGCCTTTTTAAGGAAAATGAAGATACAGGGGATGGCCAGTAGAGTGTACATAAGCTTGACAAGGATCAAGTTCAAGCTAGACTGATATGGAGGAATAAATTTGCTCTTCTGTGAGCATTTTTAAAGTCTGTGCTCCCAAATTAAGTCCCACTCAAGGTTTAATTTTTTTAAGGTTGAATGAGGAAGGTGTAAAGCCGCAGACCTTTAGAAAGGAAGCAACTTGTAACACACATTCCTTGGTCTTCCAAACCCAGGCTGTACACTACTGCTATCTCTCATCATCTGAGATCTGAGCAGTCAGATTAAGTTTTTAGACCTGAGAGGTATACCTCATAGGAGGGGAATTTTGGTAATGAAATAAGGTGTCATAAAGGCCGTTTGTTCTCAGAGAACAAGAGTCTGTTTTCCCGAACACAGGAGAAATAAAAAAAAACCCAAGTGTTTCTTTACTTGTAGCTTCAAGCCACTTTTATCCAGCACGTGGTTTAAAATGGCATCTTTACAAGGCCATGGTCTCAGTGCTTTTCCAGTCTGCGTGTCATTTTTCATTATTGATTTCTCAAGCTTCTCACTTTCAATGGTAAAAGCTGATGCTCCTCTCCCTCCCCCTCTCCCTCTCCCTCCCCCTCTCCCTCTCTCTTCTTCTCCCGCCCACTTTTTTTCTTTTAATGTTCTAGTTGTGTCTATATGGAGGGGCTGGTATTTCTTTTCTCCCAGCTGCCCAGACCTGGTGAGGTATGGTTGTGCAGTGTGGTTCAATTCACACCTCTGTGCTCAGATCTCCTTCCAAGAAGAATCTGGGGATATGGGAGGGTGGTGTAGATCTGGGTCTTCTTCTGACATGCAGACATGCTGGTAGGGGTGGCAAGACTGAAGTCTAGATGCAGTGGAGTATGCCTGTGTTGCCTGTAAACACAGTTGTATTTTCTAGACTAGCAGACTTCTGGATTAATAAAGAAGAAAAATCTCTATCTGCTGATGTTACAAATTTTTCTGACATTTGTTTTTACCAGGAACAAGTTCCACTTAGTTCTTCCTGATTTCAGTGCATTCATACACAGTTTTTTAATTATTTCTGTTGCAGATACAATGACACTTACAAAAGCTAAATAAGAAATCTATATCCGGAAACTAAACAGGCCCAAGGACTGGATTGTCTATGTAAATTATTAGAAAAGTCTTCATGGTTTTGTCTTGGGGGAGCTATTCTCCAGACTATGTCCAGAATACACAACGGTTAGCATGGCTGGCTCAACTCCCATCAGGCAGTTCGGATGCAGCTGCCCTAATTCAGGTGATAAAAAAGTTTAGCTTGATAGTGAAGCATCATACCAGGACAGGTGCTATCAGAGAGAAACATAAATAACATCTGAATCTTTTTACTTAGTACTTTGGAGGCAGCCATAGTGTCAACAACTGTCCCACCTGAGCCCTAGTACATGCAAACCCTCCCTAGACAATGCAGAGAAAGACTTTTTGGAGGTTAGAGAACCATTGCATTCGCTTCAAGTAGAGACTTTGCTATGCTTTTGTCTTGGGTGGAGGCCATCGTTGTTTCAAGAACTGATTAGATTTCTTACTGATTTCTTCATGAAAAGGCAGCCAACAAACCCATCAGTTACACATTCTTGAGTGCCATCTACTGGCACCTTCTCTATTACAAGCACATACACACATTTGCATGTATGTATACATATTTATATATGTACATATACAGACACACATACATAAATGCACGTATAGATATATAAATATCTGTATATGCATATATAGATATAAGTGTATCTGTAAGTCAGGCTTGTAATAACTAATTTACAATGTGCATTCACCCATTTAAGAGCTCTCACCTCATTGTTACTGTGCTTAGGAGTTAAAGTTAAAGCTGAGTTAAATTAGCAGAATTAATGAAGCTGGTTTTCCTATGAGACTTTATCCTGTATTCCTAACCAATTCCATGCCCTCTCCCATACGCACAGAACTCACAGCTCTGAGCTCCCAGTCTCCCCAGCGTCTTCCTATCCTCTCCGAATTGGCCGAGTTATAATTGTTCTTTCCTCAGAGGGAACAATAATTTCTGTTCTTTACTCTGTCTCCAGAGTTGGCAAAACTTTTAGAACATGCACATCTTTGAGCTACCTCTCCTTCTTCTCAGACCTCACTGAAACTGATCACTAAGGACATAAAAGTTACCAGGTAAACCAGTAGAAAGTACAGAGGCTGTAATCCCATCTCTCGTTTCATTTTAATTGCATTCATTTTCGTGTAGTTCATTTTAATTAATTGGTTGACCTAATAATCATTAAACATGGATTGACAGTTAAATAAATATATTATTTCTTCTTGAATGAGATTTAAAGATTTTTTTTGGTTTGATTTGGGGCTTGGAGGTGAATGTTCAGGCACTGAGAAATATACTGCTGCCATTGGCATTTGTATAGAAATGAATAGGTGAAAATGAGGACAGAATTTTGCTTAGAGTAGTTCAGACATCTCACTTGTTACTTTGCCATTGCAAGTGACATTCTCAGAGGATAGGTGCACAGTACTAGGTTCTGGCCTGCAACCAATTTCTTCACAAAACAATGTTAAAGAGATGGTAATTTTCTGAAGTCTATATTCAGGATTAGTCTTTATCATTTATTTCTGTCCCACAGAAAATTCCTTGTCCTGTTTGTACCAGTTAATGACAAATAAATATGAACAAAGACATGCACTCTACAGATTAGGTACGATTGCAGAGGCTACACATCTGTGCTCTGTCCAGATGATGAAGTGTAGCAATAGACATTTACCAGAAGCAACTGTTAATTACGAGCTATCAAGCCAAGTAACAATCATTTGTGCCTTTTCAGTGTGGTCCTGTCCTACCCCATGCATTTCACCCTTTCTACAACAAAGGCCTGAGAAAAAACATTTCAGGCAGCCAGTTCTCATTTTGTCTTTAAGAAGTAAATTTCAGTGCTGAGCCCAAGACACAGACAGTTACTAAATATCTGTAGAAATAACATTCAGAAAGAGAAAATACTTTTTGTAGTTTATAATCGTAGGCTAAACTGAAAAGCAAAACCTTGGTATGGAATCACAAATCTATTGCAAAGTATCAAGACCCTGACTCAAAATGTTTTCTTCCCTTTTTTTTCAACAAAAAAATTGGTTGCTACATGAAAAGAATAATTTTGGTCTGGAATTTTCAGAAGAAAGAATAAAGAAGCAACCATTTGCAAACAAATTATGATCCTTTTGAAATATGTGCTAAACTTCATGAATATGAGTAGTTCCAGCAAAGTTCTGTGTAAAAAATAAACACTAAGAAAGGCTAGAGTTCACATCTAATTTTAAGCTAACACAGAACAAGGAAATGTAACAAACAATGGAGAGAAGAAAAATAAAGTGAAAAGAGATCAGCTTATACACATTTTTTTCCCCTTTCTCTTTCTCTGCTGGTTTTATTTCTATATTAAACCTCTATCTATTTCAAATTTTATGAAGTCTCTGCTTTACTAGCTTTGAATTGATTGAGTGTTTTAACTTTTGGCTACTTCTAATATTGTTCTTAGGAGTTTTATTTTCCTACAAGACATCTGTTTCATCTTCTGAAATATGTTACATTCTACGCATTACCTTTTAATTTTAAATTAGATCAAAATAGAATAGAAACATAAACTAAAACCACTATGTGGTTTCCTGTTATCCGCTTTCTTCCTTTCATTCCTTTCCTATAGTTCAAGTGCTCTTCTTGCCCTATGTAAATAGCCACAAACTATGACCAAGCAGTTAGGAAACAGAGATACCAATGGTTCTCTGTAAAGCTGCATTCATGTCACACACATATCCACTCCGCTTATCCTCCAAAATAGCTAGTATTAATCATACTAGAGGTCAATGGAAACACAATCATTGATTTTGATGAGCTTTGGATTAAGATCAAAAGAAACTGAAACTTTTAATAGGTCATTTCCCATAGCTGGGGAAATAAGATTTTCACCCACTGCTGAATCATAAATAAAGAGTAGTATCATGATTTAGTGTTTTAACCCTATCATGACTTGAAAAGATCAGAGATTTTGTTGGAAGTAGGTTTTGGAGCATAATACGTAAAAAATCCCAATAGTAAAAAAACCAGTTCCATGCATTATGATTTTGAAAATAGGAAAACTGTGAAGAATTACTCACTAGGTAAATAAATTCTCATTCATTTGTCCCACAGTGTATTTAAACAATTTGCCTTTACTCTAGAGTTGACTAAAGACAGCAAAGATGATTTTTGCTTGTTATAATGGGAGCTATACCAACCTCTATAGTTAAATGAATCATGTTTTTCATTATAGTCCATTACAGTCTCTCATAGGTTTCTGAAACTTTCAGCTTTCAGATTGAAATTTTGCAGGTTTGTTCTCTCTGAATATGGTATTTATTGGTATTGTCATTATCCTTATTACTGGTTATTGTTTTCTGTGTGAAGATGGTTTATGCAAGATGTTTGGCCAGTTTTGAAAGCCAAGACAGGGGAGAGGAAGAATATCCTTTATTTAATACAAAAATTCCTATTTTTTTTAAAGATTTCTTCAACAGCTTTAATGCTTCAAATAATGGCAATAAAATTTTAATTTTCCACTACAAGGTATTTATTGCAAGTGTCTTTGAATGTTCCCAGAAAAAAATGGGGTGAAAATCCAAGAACAAATAATATAATATTAGACTGTGCTATTTGAGAAATATTATCTGATCTGATCCTGTAATTAAAGACTGCTATAATGAACACATGCAGAGACAAAGTTAAAGTTTTACGTTCCACGGAACAGACTGAATACTTGGCACAACTATTTAGGAAAAAGCACTATACAAAAAGAATTAATTATTTGACCAGCAATAGAACTGATCCAAGGGAAAAAAAATAAGGGGTGTGTGTGACAATTTTAGCAATAAATGTCCAAGCTATTAGTAGAATGCATTATCCGCCTAATAATAAGACACCATAAAGAACGTGCGATGTAACACTTAACACTGCAACCTTATTCATCTTTTTACATCAGTTCTATAAAATGGAATAAAAATTCAGGGGATAGTTTATATTTCTGGTCATCCTTAAAACCTTCTCTGTAGCATGATATCAACAGATGCCTTTTTAAATACTCCCAAATGAAAAGATTTTTTTTTTTTTTACCTTCCTTTCTTTCTTCTTCTTTTTTTTTTGTCTTCTTTTTTTTCCCTGATTCAATTTGCACTTTGTCTTTGAAGTTTACTCTCTGCCTTTAATTACCTTTGACGGACTGGTAAGACTTTTTCCACAGAACAGTTCATAGACTTAGGCTAATATATCATAAATGAGAAATCTTCTGCTTGAAGCACCATTTTAAAGCACCATTTTAAACTAGAAGGACACATCACATTGACATACACTCAATAACAACATTTCACAGCTTTTAACTAAGCTGGTAAGGGTGCGCTTTTTTTTCCCCCCTTTTTTTTTTTCTTTCCCCTCTCAGAGACAGCTGCCCATTCCTGTTCATGTACTGTTTCTGCCAATACTCTGATGTCTTTATTTAGGGAATTATAAAGAATTGCTTGGAGTCTTCTGCAGTTTCAAAAAACTAGCCATTGAAGGGGAGGAGGATAAAATTTATTCAGAAGATGGATGACAGCTTTTCATCTGGGGATCATACAGAAGGATGCTTCCTTCCATAAAAATAGATCCTGCAATGTTGTTTGCTCCTCACATTTCACAAGGGCCAATCATTCTTAAAAAGAAAAAATACCCTTAAAACTGTGAAGTCAGCTGAATCGTACAATCCTCATTCAGCCAAACTGGTATTTTTTTTCAATTATTACTATTTTACACTGTAAGGCATGTGGAGTTGGCTCCTAAAAGAAACAGATTGTTCTCGCAGCCGCCCTTCCCGTCCTTCAAGAAACAATACCAGTCTGAGTCAAATCAGCTCGCAAAAATTTTGTTTCATAGACCATTTGAATTGCATTTGTTGACAGTATCTTTTTTGTATCAGAATGCTGCTAAAGAGGGAAAAAAGCAACAGAAAAAAGGAACATTGTGATCATTATTAAATAAACTGTCATCCTATTTAACTGAATGGAGTGATTTAAATGTCACCATAATGAGCTGTTTGGAGTTTATTTTTTAAATTATAATCTCTTAATTAACAATTAATGTGTGCCTTTAAGACATAACCCACTGCAGGAGGTACTGGCGAGGCATTTTGCCTCAGCAGGAGTGCTAGGCAGTAGTTAACACAGAATAAGCGACTGGGACAGATCCTTAGCTGGTTAGGATTTAACTTTGTATTTTCTGGAGTACAAAAGAAACTATACTTTCATATGGAAATAGGTTGCAGAAGTGTCTTTCAGCAGGTGGGGAAAGGGTAGGGCTGGAACATGTAAGGGTACTGGTCAATTGTATTCCCTGGGGATGGAAAAGAAGTGATAACGCTGGTGTTTCATTAGCAATATAGAGAAGCCGGGATGAACCATTTAGCTGACCTGCTCCTACCGATTATTTAGCTGACCTGCTCCTACTGATTATACCAAGTACTGAAGGATCAGTGATCATGTTATTTGTCAGAACAAGTGTTTCAAACATAAATAAAGAACAAAGCAAGCAATGTTTGTACTTACAGGTTGGCAGTAGGGGAGTTATAAAGATTATGACTCTTATTTACTTCCAGGTCTTATGGGGGGCTGATGTCTGGCCGAAATAGTTCAGGCACTGAAACTTTCAGTTTCAACTGAACTAGTCAGTTATGTGGAAATGAGAAGTAAATATGATCATATTTACTGAGTTAATATCAAATTATTCTGTTAGTCTATTTATCAGGTTGATTTCTTTGTGCCGTATGAACCAATGTCCCCTTATTAAATAATTAAATAACTGAGAAGGCTCATATCTTTTTTAGGTATCAGCCCCTAAGTTATCTGACTCAGTGCCAACCATTTCATTTAGGTCCTGGGCGAAGAGTTGATTGGGAAGGTCAAATTATTCCATGTGACTGCTGACCACACACTTGTGTGGATGCCATTGGTGTGGATGCTATAGCACCAAAAGCCTTCCAATCCTCTACAGATAGAAACTGGAAATTTTAATTTAAAATAGATGCACACCCCACCCCCTCAATATTTATACAAGATGGTTGTGCAGTTTTCATAATTTCGTTCAATTTCTTAATGCCAGAGTCTGATTGAGAAAGGTTGTCTGAACGTTTTTTAATTTAGTGATTAAAACCAGTGGCTACAGGTTCCTCAGCTAATGCACGATCTTTGAGATATTACACATTACTGGCATTTTGTTTCATCTCACCTGGCTTAAACCAGGAAGAAACCTCGAACTCATTGGTATTGCTTGGTTGTCTTGCAGTTAGAGGACAACAAATGCAGCTGTCCTGTAAATGAAAAGCTAGTAAATATTAGAACTAAAATCAAATGACCTCTAATTACAAATTCATGTAACTGCATGTAGAGGGATTGTTTCACACTACAGATAAATGTCTTTGATTTCTTTTTTACACTGGTGTGTTCATCAGCTGAATTTTCTTTCCCTTTTCTTTTCTTTTTACACCAGGTCTTGGAGAAATATCAAACTCAACTTAATAATAATAAGTGTACCTGCTCCTCAAAATCACAATGTGGAGTTTCAGCTGTAGCTGGCACTTGTAGAAAGACTTCCTCTGTGCTGTGTTCAGGTTTCCAGCCAGCTGAATGCTTCCCACGTCCTGCCTACCTGTACACAGAGCTAGGTATAGTCATGGTCCCAGAATGGATCATTTGCAATTTTATTCTGTATTTTTATGCCTTTTGCCATATATTCAGGCTTCATTCTTCACTGAATCTGAATTTCCTAAAATATTAAGTCACTGTCTAAAGTCCTCACCATATTCTATGCTTCTTTTCTGTTTGTTTGCTTTAACTAAAATATATTTTTGAAATAGAGTTGTAAACAAATTGTAATGGCATAAACAAATGCAAGACATGTTGAAGAAGTTCAGTACAGAGAAACAGAATTTGTTAAAAAGGAAATACTTAGCTGGGCTTAAAGGAAAAATAGTGCAGAAAGAGGAGCAGACAAAGGAAGAGGAAAAGATATTTTTGAGGTTATTTGGAAGCATCAATATTTTAATTTAAAAACAGCCATCAGCTATGCTAGCTGACACAGGACAGCTTGTGTTCATGCTACCAGAATCTCTAAGTAATTAATGAGAACTGCTATGGCCCATGCCTGCTACTGACCCATCTCCAGGAAGTCTATGAGAGTGCTGGTTAGCTTCAGCCAGAACTGCTCAAGAACCGGTACTAGTAACATGAGGCCATAGGTGAATGAATGTTTCTGAGAGCATAACTCTATGGTATTTGCAAACAGAGTTTCTTCTGTGGGTCTGTGGTTTTTGTCCGATTTTCAAGCCTGTGCTGCAGCTGCTAGTACAGCTCTGCACCCTGTCTAACAAGCCTCTCTCTTACCTGCGCAGTTTTGAGGTTGGAGTTGGATCACCTCAGGTGCTCTCTGGTTGAGCAAATGTGCCTTCAAAAGACTGCGTAGACATCATCCTTAGTTTCTTCACTATTAGATGGAATATAAACACAGTGTAAAAATAAGCCCATGGGATATCTCATATACTCTCTATTCCCTCATATGAAATTTGATTTTTTTCTTGAGAGGGAAAAAATTATGTATTGTATCAGAAATAGCAATTACAATTCTTTTTTCTACTAGAAATTATTATATCCTTCCCTCGCCCTCCAAAAAAAAAGTTGTTTTTTTTCTTTTCCTTACCAGAAAGTCTTATGCTACAGTGAATTTCATATGATTATTTCCAGCACTTTGCTTATCAAAATGCAGTCTTCAGATAAATAAAATAACAATTTTCCTCCATTCACTACAAAGGGTAAATTCAGAGATAACAGTGATCTGGGGATTTATAAATTGTGCTAAATTTATATGGTAATGAACATCTGTGATGTTTTGGTGACTCACTTGCTCAAAAGGATACAATCCCCAGGTTTCATTATTGTCTTTGAAAACTTGCAGGAAGTCCCACACTGAACATTGATGACAGACAACACAGGACAGTTTTAAGCAGTCTCCCAGTATGATATAGGGCAATGCTAGGCTATATCCCAGTGTGATACAATGGCTAATGTCTAATACATGGAAAACTTCTCAATATTTTAGTGTTTTAATGACATCCTCAAACGTTAATGAAAACGTAACTTAATGAATCACCTTGAGTGCTCTTGTAATTTTTTGCTTGTTTGTTTGTTTTTCTCCATTTGCTGAAGTGGCACAAATCGAGCCACCTGCCAGGAAACTCTCTTCTGAATGGCTTAGTTCCTTTCTTTTGCCTCTCCTCCCACTCCTCTCTTGACAGATAAGACTTTTTTCAAGTGTGTTCTGAGAATTTCAGAGCATATTTTCCTAATCAACTGTGTTAAGACACTCAGCCATTTACACCAGAGGATTTTCTTTTACAAAATAAGAATACTTCCCTCTCAAGTTATTTTGTCACTGGGCTTGCCCCAGTGCAGTTTAATATGCTCAATGAATTCAAAGTGAGGAAAACACCAAAAAGCAGTTTTGAAAGGGAAACCACACAGTATTTGCTATTCAGAGAGTTGTGGAAAAGCCAAGAAAGGGTAGGATAATGCAGAAAATCCAAATGCATGCTCCTACTCAGTAGAAAAGGAAGGGCTAGGAAAGGTTCTGAGATATGAAACATATGTTGCAGGTGAAAGCAGCCGAACTGTTGTAGTCTGAAGCATTACATCTCTGCCAAAACCATCTGTATTCCTGGAACGCAGGGAAAACAGCACTAAGCCCATGTGCGTGCTACATTAGGCCCACAGGAGCCTGTACTGACAGGAGTGTGAATGTAAGCTGCCCAGATGGGGAAAGAGGTAGCTGTACGGCAGCATCAATGGACCAGTGCTATGTTTAACCATCTTGTCCTTCTGTATGGTCTTGACTGCCATTAATCCTACTGAGCAGTCTGCAGCAGGAATTTTTGCATTATTGCTTACCAAAAACTTCTTTTGTACAGGATCATCTGTGTCTCTTAAGCCATGTTAATAAGAAATAAAAAATACTTGCTTCCTGAGAGGAATGTGAGCTCAACACGTGTTGCTTTTGAAATCATCTTTTTTCCCTCTTCAGCTGTTTTACCAAGATGCGTATTTGTAAGCACCTTTACAGTAACTCTCAGGATAATGAACTTATTATAGGGTTAAAATACATGTAAGTATTTTATTGGATAGGTGAGATGCTTGGGTTTTGTAAGCCTAATGATAATTTACCTAATGAGCCTCATAAAGTGACATTCTGGTTATAGTAGAAAAGAAGATTTGGAGACACTGCATTTTTGTGCACGTTTTTCATCACTGCTGATTTTATCATGCATTTAAAGTTTTAATTTGTGCCCAGTTATCCTGCTCTTCCCAGAAATCTTTTAGTACTCTGGAAACTGTAGTTTCTGAAGCCATAATCTTAATCAAAAAAGCTGGATTTACAGATTGATGTCAAGAGTACATGGGATTTTTCCAATTAACAATTTTATTGCAGAGATCTTTACCTTCAGGCTTCAGGGTTTAAGCTTTCTCTGATATCAAAGATCAGGAAGAGACCTAACTATAAATGCAGATTTTTCTACACTCTCTTGCTGTGAAGTTCTTAGACCTTTTTTCTGAAACTCTTTGAACTGGCCACAACATGAGACAGGCTATCAGACCTGATAGATTTCACATTTGGTCCATCATAGCAATTTCCTTTTTCCTAAGTATGCTTACAAATCTGTTTTAACTTTCAGGACGTTTGGCCAAGCCATAAATCTCCTTTCCAATCACTGAGCTCTCTTAAATCCTGGGTAGTTTAAATTGTTCTAAACTTTGTTGGAGGGATTATTCTTTTAATTGAGATTATACAATGAGTATTTCATGATCTGTATTCATTGTACAATCATAGAAAAATTTAATCCTAAATAAGATGTTAAATAACAATTAAAGCTACTGAAGACTTGATTAAGAGTGTTCAGGGATTAGAAATTAGAATTAAAGATGGCTATTGGGCCCAGGGGTAAATTCAAGGACTTCAAACACCTTTTCAAGGAAAAAAAAACCCAAAACAACCTCACACATCCCAAACAAAACAAAACAAAACATGTTTTTCAAAGTGATTAAGAAATTTATTGGACTAAGGATTTCCTCCAGGAAGCAGTCTAAAAAAGCCACATAAAAACAATAGAATGTACTTTCTGAGCTCCTCAGAGAGTTCATTGTGTACTATGAGGGACACAATCTCTGATTAGCTTCAGAGGTTAAATTCCTGAATAACACTAAATTCGGTGTTAAATGCCTGAACTTTTAAAGATTTTTTTTTTGTCATATCTAATAAAGAAGGGGAGTAAAAGAAAACTTTGAGGAGAAAGAACAAATCAGGAAATGATGGCTGAATTTTATTTCCCATCATAAATGTGACCTGTTTATAAAGTGGGCAAGTACCCAATGTTTTTTTTTTCCCCCCAAAAAAAAGTTTCATTATAAAATGTGCTTTAAAAAACTCTCTCATCTGAATCAAATAGAGGACATATTGCATAATATTACAGATACATTTGAAATGAGTGAAAGTGGAGTATTTTGTCCTGACTACCACAGAGCCAAAATCAATCATCTTAAACAAGAACTTCTTATTTTGCCTAAGCAGTAATATATACATATTTATATGTAAAAAATTGTACATAGGCGCGTATACGTGTACATGTATGTATATATATTTTACTTTTTACTGCAGCTCTTTGCCATTCTTCATCACAGTACTGGGCCTTAGGATGATTGCATTATCCTTAATTTCCAGTAAATGAATAGATGATGTCACTGAAAGTGCAGAACAAATTACAAATGTGTGAAGCTTGAGAAACATTTTCCAAAAATATCAGCATCATCTATGTTTTAAAATAAAGTTTTATGGGAAGATTCTGTTCCGGTACCAATTGATGTAACTCTGCTGGCTTCAGTAATGCTAAGATGATTTCTACCAGACAAGGCTCATTAAAATATCTAAGTCCCACCTTCAAATTACACATGTGGTCACGCCCATAGAAATGCTCACTTCCTAACAGAAATAGGCCAAGAAGTGATTCCTCTAACAAAAGTAGTACCCTTCTGATGTCTCTAAGCTAGTCAGGCACTTAGAGGCATTTAGCTGGAAAATGTGACAGACAGGGTCTCTTTCTGATTTCCTGTATATAAATTTACCTAGGAGTCACAATAAATAGGACTTGACTACTTTGAAATTGAACTCTGCTATTTTCACATTTTCTACCTTTTTATACAAGTTATTTTATATTTCCTCATCAGTGTATATTAAAAGCCTCCTGGATATGCAGCTGAAACTTTAGATCGGTAAATGATGAAAATAACTCATAAAATCAATTAATTTGCCTCTAGTAAGGCATCAATTTTACATATGAATAGAAACAGTAAATCTTTCTGAGCACTGCAATTTCCCTAATACCTTTCTTTTTTTAATTCCAGACTGGAACAAAAATTGAAAAGGTTAACATTTTTGATTAGAAAACAATCAATTTTGATTTGATCAAAAAGTGTTGCTAGGGTAGAAATAATATGAATGTGATTTGGACATATTGTATTTTCTGAGCTACATATTGAAATATGATTTATTTCCAAAGAATCAGTTCTAAATGAAAACTTGAAGTAGTCAATACAAAATGCAGAAAAGGAATATTTTTACACTATTAATAAGTTTTGATTTTTTTTTAAGTGTCATCAGAAGATAGTTCTTCCAATTTGACAAAGAGGCCTTGTTTCATTCTTCTAAAAAACCCTCACAAAACCGACATGGTTATAAGAAGCATATTTCAGAAAAGGCTTTTTTCAATACAAAACAACTTTGATCAAACTGTCTAACTGGTCATGATTTGATTTAACTGTATGAAGTATGGCACAAGCTTTTAAAGTCATGCAAGCTTAACCTCCGCCTTGAGCATCTCTAACACAATTTACGTGGACATGTGGCTAGCACTGACTGATAATTGCCTTTGCATATTATTCTGAGAAGGAATTAGCCTGTCAATCAACAAGTAATTAATTATGATCATTTTCAGTGATCTCACAAACTGACATTGTAGTTTCTTGACAGAGGAAGGAGATGCAGTATATATGGTCATTGCCTGAGCGTCACACTGATAGGAAAGCCTACACCCAAAGCACAGGGATAATTCCTCTTTGCTTTTGCACTCAACTGTAAAAGGAAAACAGTGTGCTATAAAGCAGAACAGTGCCAGACCAGAGGATACAGATTACTAATCACTGCTAATTATGCCTCACATGCACAAAGTGGGAATGATAGCATCATTGTGAGTGACAGCAGACACTAAAACTCCCTGTGGAAAGACACAGTCTTAAATGATGTCCCACAGACAGATGCAGAAGTAATACAGGCCCTGTGGTTTGAAATTAAAATCCAGCAGAATTCTCTGTATCAACTGAGAAGATGATGTTGCCTGAGACTGAAAAAAGGGTGTATCAGGCACCATGGCAGCACCTTTAGGCAGCATCCCAGGCCTGTATCCTCTCTAAACCCTGTAACTTTTATGAATGATTTATTATTTGTCTTTATTCTCTCTAGTGCTACATGTGTTTTTAAATACTAGCCTTGTAATTATTTGTCCCTCTGCACTTTATCAGACAATTATATCTGTGTTCTTCAACATGCCAAGAAGTAGGTGTTTATCATGAAAGATGTCAAACAATTGATGATAGTTTTATAAAGCAATTATCACAAAAATTATTATTTGTGTGAATGTATTACTGTCTCCTGCCTGGTAACTTAATTCTGGCTGCATGCATATGTCCTTCTGCATCTCCGGTGGAATCAGCTATTATGCATGTGCAGTGACAGGTACATGCAGATGGGAGATTACAGGTGTTCTGTAATTTGCTTCTGTGTATTCCTTGCTAATGTGTACATTTTTGAATTTGCAAATTCTCTGGATGAATGAGGGTCATGCATGTTTTCTGTGAATTTCACTCTGTGTTTTTTATGGCATAAATTATAAAAAGTGTCTTTTGAATATGTCCTATGAAAGTTGTATACCTGATCTCAAGATATTAAAAAAAAAAAAATTAGATAAAAAGACTTTGTCTAGAGGCAAAATTAATAAATAAAAGAGAAAAATCACTCTGTGTATTAAACTGCAGGGATGGCTGGACCTTCAGCTTGTTTAAGATAAATATTCCAAAGCTCACAGGCTTTTAATTCATGATTGAACTTCATATCCAAATTTATCTGAATTACTTGACACTCTGAAGCTTTCTCAAATGTCATAAGAACAGGTTTTTGAATGAAACATCCTCTCTGTATTCCTTCTCACCAGATCATAGTAACAAAAACAAAAGTAGGTTTAGGTATTTTGCAGAAACATACAATTAGGACTTGCTTTTTTTTTTTTTTACTGAGCCTTTGTGCCATCAAAAAAAGGATGTCTTCAATAGAAGTTTTGTTTCCATAACATTTTAGAAAAAGCTGACTTTCAGGTTTGATTTCAAATGAAATCCAGATTTGCAGGTCTAGAGTTTGATGCAAAGCCAAGCAGATCTACATTAGATCTACTACAGTCAATATGTTTAAGATAATGAGAAAAAAATGCAAATTTATACAAGTTTTGTAACAGTTCATTTAAATCTTTTATTTTCCTTTTATTATAATGAATGCAATTCACGTATTATTTCTGAATTTAAAACCAACTTACTAAAATACTTAAAACCGTTTCTGGAGTCTTCCATCAACACAATTTACTTGCTTGTGAGAACATATTTAATTTTAGATTATCTATTGCTTTGCTTATGGATGGAGAAATTTAAATTAAGTACTATTTTTTATTTTTCAAAATTAACATGGCAATTGAAAAAGGATAAACTGCTCCATATGCAGGAATATATCATACCCCAAGGGGCACCTTTCTTCAAGTTCAAAGGGAGATTAATGCACTTGTTAGGATGTAAAATATACTTCTAGCACTGACATGAAAGAATTGCTGTAAAAGATGTACTGTAAATATATATAACTTTGGCACTAGATAATACCTACATGTAATTAATTTAGAATGTATATTTTCCTCTGTAAAGCCCTCCAATAAGATACAAACATTTTTTCCCCTGTGTGTCTCCTTTGTTCCCTCCCAAAAAGTTCCACTCTTTCTCAATTACATGGCAACTGAAATGTAACTTAGAAATTCACATCTATCTGAATCTAGAATGCTGGGAAAAAAGTTAACTCCCTATATTGTACTTTTCAATCTACTTTTACTTTGCAGTGTATTAACTTTTAGATATGAAAATGTTTTTGTTATCTGTTTGACCAAGTTTAATGGGTTTTGATTTTCCAGAGCAACAAAGCATATTTGATTTTCATTAAGGATTTTTAAAACATTTTGAAAAAAAAACCAACACCCAGGGTTTGTTATACATTTCACATTTTATTTGTGTTGATGAATTGAAAATATATCCTCAGTTGGCATTTTTTCTTCTACTGTAAGTAGAATTAACACTTCAAGCTGGGTAACCTATGACTCAAGGTATATGAGATCGTACAGATTGGAGCTTGATGACAGACTGAAGGCAAAATGAAGTAAGCGACCTGAAAGTTTCACTGGAATGCAACCCATATCTAGACTATTTAGGCTGAAATTTTTCATATCTGGTGTTCAGTGTAAAGCAAAAGCCTGAGACATGAAAAGAAGGAGATACCTGAGTCTTTTGGAAAGCCTGAAGTAGCAACAAGTGGAAAACCTCATTACTGGCTAAGCAACACCACTGAGGTTTGGAGAAAGATGAGGGATAGGAGTGGGAGCTATCAATTTTAAGGAAGAGAGTCTGTTAGACTTTCAGATGACTCAAAGACACAATGAATAGGTCTTCAGCATGAACAAGCAGGCATCACAGACTCAGGAGAGCAGCAGGTAGAGGAAGGAGAAGGGAGGAAAAGGAGATCTAGGAGGATGAAGGCAGAGGTACACAGAGGCAGAGTATAGGACATCAAAGATAGAGGAATTATTCTTAACATTATTAGCATTGAGTAGTGTTTTGGGGCTGCAGGCTTGTGACTAGGCCATTGGCTAAGCCCTGGCCTGAGGTTAAGCAGCAGAAAAATTAGTCTTCCTGGTGTGTATGGATCTTTTAGCAGGAGCTGAACAAGGTTTTTGTTCTGGAATCCACCAAGATGCACCCATCGTACGCTACTGTTGCTATGGTATTGCACACATACAGTTTGCACAAGAAGCAGTTTTAGGAACGAGTACCTTCACAACCAGCCATACCCACCCTTTCAGAACTGTATTTACAAAACTACTGACCTGAAAAGTAGCTCCCTGACAACCAACACGTTCAGAGGAAATTCAGCTTCGCCAAATTGTCTTGGCCTATAAGCGTTACATTAAATATAACACAATACTGAAAAGGAGCCAAAAATGGGTCAGGAAATGTTTGCTTCAGATACTGGCAGTGTAAACAGTTATGCTGAAAGTATCAGAGAGCTATTGCACGGTGTAAAGTTTTATTAGGTTTAATCTCCCATTAAAGTTAGTTCCTTTGCAGTTCAGGAGTAAAGAATTATTTCATAAGCACTGCAGATCAATACAAAATGGAAGCTTGTTTTCCAGATAATCTAGTTCTTATGAAACAAATGCATGTCCTAATGGGAAGAAGAATAAACCCAGGATACTAATTCTAATATTTAAAGTGACCAATGGTTTTACAGCTTCAGACAATAATGTGCTGGCTCAAAAAAAAAAACAAAAAAAACCCAACTACTTTTTAAATATTGCCATGCCAAAGATTGTATCAAGGAGTACAATGGGAGAAAACAAAAATAAGTATAATTTTACAAGGAGGTATTTACCGTATTTGTTTTTGAAAAATTGGATTACATTTGCAGAAAATTAGTTTGACTAAGTCTGACATAAATAGCCATCTTCAACTTCAAAGTTTGATACCTGGCCCCCGGGAAGGCAGTGGAACAGCATCTAGTTCATCAAAATGTTCCATGAAGGGAGGTTGTCATCTCTGAAGACCCATGGAGGAGGACATATTCCCTACAATCTGGATACTCTCTTCATTTTTTCTGCCTAGCAAATGCAGAGACCCTCAGAGGATGATCTAGCTCACTAAAAATAGATACTTATCTCTCTTTTCCAGAGAGTAGGAAATTAACTGGAAATATTATGTGTGTCTCTTCAGCTAATATCTAGTTCCTGGCCTGCGATGACACAGAGGAGAGGTCATGTCTCTGTGGTTAGAACATCTGGAGGTGGGAAAAGAGCGGGTCTGAGGTCCAGGTCCTGCCCTGCTTTGGGGGTCTGCAATGCCATCAGTGCTCTGAACAGCCATGCCTTGAGCAATGCAGCAGTCACAGGGCCAGGTGAAAGGGAGTCTGGTCCTAGATTAGAGTTTAGGACACTCATTTGCAGTCAGGAAAGATACAGGTCTCCCCTCCTGGGATTCTCTCTGTTTTCTTTCATCTTATATTCAATGCACTCAGATTCCTGAAATCAGGGACCACACCTATGCATGGGAGATGGCAGCTGAGCCCTTGGAAATCCTCAGGGTGGGCAAGGAGGTTCCTCATATAGCTGGACAGCTTCAACTGCTGCTGAAAACCAGAGTGAGTTGCTTTAGGTGGAATCTCAGAAGGTTTTCGGTGCTCTGTCCCTGTTCAGGTGAACAGAATCTCACCCAGTGCCTCATCAGAAGGAAATCCATGGAGCCTTTCAATTGTCCCATCTGCTATGATACCTTCATTTAACCTTAATTCTAGTTTCTAATGAAAGACATGTTCTTTTCCTATTTAAAAATATTTCCTTTAACCCAATTTCCAGCCAACTTACCAAGTTGCCAATCTGGAACAAAAATCTTTAAGAAATGTGATCAGGATTTCAGTTATAAGCTTCTAGATCCTGTAACTAAGTTAGATTTTAGATGGGTTCTGAGCTAAACATTTTCCTTATTTTGAAATAAGCCTGTAAGTGTATTCTAATCTTTGTATTATTTCAAGCTTGACCTTTTTCACTGACTTGAAGTCCTGATACAGAATAAAACAATAGGATCTCTCCTCATAGTTCCTTTAAGAGCCATTTTCCTTTCCTTCTCCCAAACACTTTCAGTGTAATAATTATTAATTATATTTTGATAATGATCCCTTTAGTTTTAATTTTAATATTATAGGGACAGGGTTCTGCTAACTATAACTTATTCTAAATGGTTATAAACTATTATAAACATTTTTCCATATGATATAGCATATTAGTCAACTGAGGCACTAGGTGGAATAATTATTTTTTAAATATCTCCTGTCAGAGAACAGATTTTATACCCTTATCATTCAGTAAAACTTATCCTATACCTGACTTCAGGTAAAACTGTTACATATTTTGTTTTGAGACTAAGCTTATATAATAAAGAAGAGATACCCAAAGACAATATTTGTCCTGTTAAAATCATAAGATTCTTAAAGTAACAGCACAAAGGAACTTTGATTTAACATTGTTATCACTGTATTTTTTTTGAGCTAACTTAGTAATCTCGAAAGTGTATACTTTTCAAACTATATTGATGCTTCAGAAAATGTAGTCCCACAGAGCTCTTTAAACTCTGTGGAAGTGCTATAGGCGTAACTAAGCCTTGGAGGCTTATGGAGGTTAATATCAGCAGGAGGCACTAAGATGCAGAATACAACTGACTGGGAAAATAACACCACAGTGGTATTTCCCACAGTTATAGGTGACTGGTATGAGGAAAGGCACTTGATTTCAGGTTAAATATTATATTAACCCAGATGAAAACTTATTCGTGCCTGACAACACTGGAAGTTGTAATGGCCTTCAGCACCTCATCCTGGGACTAAGCTAATCAGAAGGTAGCACTGTGCTGGGAATATGACTGCTTTCTGTTGTCTATAGGCAACTAAGGTAGTATGGCTACAGTTGTGACAGTTCCAACTGTAGAGTTTGAAATTGTTAATCATTTATAGGAAGAGGAATTTCTTACTTTCAAGGCTCTGGGAAGTTTCTTTTTAAGATTTACCAGGTAAATCTTAAGGTACACCTAATGACCTTGAAACTGATTCCCAGCCAGCAGAAATCACTGAAAGCAGTAAATGGGTCGTGATTTATACCAGCTGAGTTTCTGTCTTCTTATCTTTCCAATGTTTTTTCTCCTAGATAAGATTTTTGATATCACTTAAAGCTATATTGAGAATAGAACTTTAATTTTCTTTACATTTTCTGTTCCCACTCCAGAATTTAATTGAATGGACATGTTGTTGTCATTCCCATTATTGTTATAATTATTTTTGTTGTTCAGTCTTAAGGAAAACATACTATGTGCATTTGAACCTAAAATATATTTCCCATATTCCCTTGTTAGCTGGCATGTTGTCATGCATGTCTCCTCTAACCAATAGCATCTACATATTTATTGTTGCATTGGATCTTCTACCAAACTCAAAATGCCTTTGTAACACATATCCAGTAAACTACTAAATAATATGAGCTAGAAAAGTTCGTGGAAACAACAGGGAAGTGTTTCCTCATTCTGTTCATCTGGACAGCTAGAAATAATTGTATTGGAGTTTAAATTTCAAACTTTCATTGCAAAATATTTTGACATCGATGCGTTGAAGGTTTGGGTAATTTGGTAGGGAGGAATGCTGTCTTGAATTTTGACAGCATTGTGCGTGTCAATGCAACTGATCAATGTGTTTGACATGAGACATTCTTTCCCTAGAATGCTTCCAGATATTTGTCAGAATATATTTCCTCAAAAGAAGTCAAACTGTTAAATTCATTTTGCCTTCTAACAAGAACCATCCACACTGCAGCAGCAAAGCTAAAGCTCCTGTGTGGAAACAACAGCAGGAGATATTCAACGCAGTTTTACACTCTGGTTATAGCTGAACAGCACTGTGAGTAGTGGTGACTCTCAGATTAGATTGCCTTAGTACCAAAGTACTATTGTTTCATGAAGCCATGTAAATGAAAAAATAAAAATCTAAGCCTTCTTCTGGGAAAAATGTTGTATCATTTTATATCTGCTTTCCAAATCAAAGTGAAGCAAAAATTAGAGAAAATGTACAGTGTACCTAGAGAGTGCAGGGGTTTTATTGTCTTGAAATAGCTTGGTAACTTCAGTCAAAATGTTAGCCATGCCACACGGTAAGTTTTGCCTTCGTGAATGTGATGGAACTTGCATGTTCTAGTAGAAAACATACATTTCCATTATTTTCATCATCTTATACAGATGGTATATATTTGGGGACAGAAATATAGCTCTAGCTCGTCATGCTTCATGTCATTCAGTACTTGAGTGACAGTAAATACCAAGCCATTATGATCACACTGCTTTGTCTTATCAGGGATAGATAACTGTTTTGTGATTTTCAGTTGAGAAGCCTGTATAGCTCAGCTGTCTTGCTGGAAGGAGAATTATCTCTTGGCTCATTTGACAGACTTAAGCAGCAGCCTTGTCGTAAGTCCAAAGATATGCTCATGTTTTACAGAAGACTGAAGTACAGAGACACTGAGATAGAAGACACTTGGGGAGGAAAGTCCCCGTGGTTCAGAAGTGAACAAAGGAGCTTGCTAGCACTGTTCCAGGAGTACTGCATTCACCAAGGTGTAATGCAGTGCCATCACCTTCCTTTCATAGCCCGGTCCATAGTCTGACTTGGCTGCTGAATGGTGAAACTGAGGCTGTGCTCCTATAGGATCCAACATGGCTCACATCACAGACACAGATTGAGTCTCTTTTATCTGCTGTTGGCTAAGGCCTAACTCAAACTTGACAGTTCATGTTTTCCTCTCTTCAGTTAAGTCCATTAAAATGTCCAGCTGCTTTTTGGTAGAATTAAGGCAATTATTTCCAACAGTGAAGCTACTCTCCTCTCTTCATGCATATGTACCTCTCACCCCCCGTGAGCTAGCCACAATTTAGGTCTCAATCTCTGTACACCATGGTAAAAGAAATATTATCCCTCATCTGGCCACTATCTGTAAACAATCAAATCCTTTTAACTTAGCTGCTAATTTTTGTTGAATATTTTATCTCAGAATCAGTTTTATTGTTATGGATCACATTGGACCATACAAAGTGATTCACATCACCAAAAGCAAAAAGACAGTGTGGAGCATCTTAAAGTAGAACTCTTTGTATATATTTAAAAATATGCATCCTCTAGGCTTAAATTGGCATAAATGTTGTCTTAGTCTCTGATGTCTTCTTGTAGGAAAAAACAAACAAAACAAAACAGAAACAAAATAAAACCAACCAAAAAGTAAATAGAATGATGAAAAGGTGTAAGTTTCGCTTTGTTGCGTTAGCATCTGAAGCAAAGGATTGATTTTCTATTTGTATTACCTGGGCGTCCTGATTAGATTGTTATTGCTAGTCATATACCTGTAGCAAATTTTAACCATGTTTAATAAATTATCAGGCAGACAGCTACAGGGGACCAGCCTGTGCACCCACTGAGGGATGTAAAAAGAATGTTCAAGCGATGGTCTTAATATTTGTTGACAGATACTTACATAAGAAAAGAAACTGAAAAAAGAAGTCTGTGGTCCTTGATCAGCACAGGATGACCCAGCCATGTGCCCAAGGGGACTCCTGACCCACAGAGAAGCCTTTTGGATAACCCATAGTGGCTGTCCAAATCTCACGTTTGTTTGGTTAAATAAAACTCTCCACTGAGATCAGTTGTAGTCTGGTCTCCCTGATTGCATCAGTAATGGTAAGCAAAATGGGACGTGGGCATTTGCTCAAGCACTGGCTGATGTCCTCAGTGTTTCTTAGCATGATTCCTGACATGGGTTTGACATCAGCTAGCTCATCCTCACCAGATAATACACAGACATGGCCTGAAGATAATACATTACCAGGACAGTTCTCAAAAGGCTGGATGAATAAGGCCATGCTGTCTTAAGAGGGGAAAGGAACTTCTTCAAATGCATGTGAGCTAAGCTCTGTTGTTTATCCTCTTAGTGAGTGAATGGGCACTGATACATTGCGTTCACAGTGGAAACAAGTCTCTCTTGAAGAAAGAAGGGTCCTACTTTAACTCACAGACACTGCAGTGATAGACACATACACAGGAACTGTCCGAAGTTCTAAGGCATTGTTTGTTAATGAAATTAGATATTATTCTGGTATGCATACTTACCACTATTAAGATACTACTATACTACTTACCACTAAAAACGTAAATGAGCAATGAAAATAATGCAGGGCCACGTTGTCTTCAATTTCTGCCCATAGACACCAAATTGCAAAAAGAGAAATTCCATAAACACACAGGGAGGCAGAATCTGAGTAATTTCAAAACATCTTTCTACATTCAACATACATAATTTCTGGTAAAGCTTTTTCTTTTGCATTAGCTTCCCTTTCTCCTACATGCACTACACAGTCAAATTTATAGTCACATCACTGAATCCTAAAAATGTATTTTGCAGTGTTTCCATACTAATCATTGCCTCTGTGTCTCACTGATTAAATAAACATATATATATATTTCTAATACTATTTATAATTTCTTGTCTATGAGCTTGCATTAATTAAAGATTTTCAGAGAGCTAGGCCCTGATTCTTAAACTGAAAGACTGTTCTTGCTCTAATGCTATGAGACAAGAGGTAGCAGCTAATGTTTATATTATTGATTAATCAGACACTGAAGGGATTAGGTTCTAAGATTGTTTAGCACACAAAAATCGATACTTATTGCATTAAAACAGATTTTGAGACCTTGTTTATTGGCTATATCCAGGGTCAGGCCTCTGGGATTTATTCAAGCTGAAATGTCTATATTATACGTGAACATAAACAAATCTGTTAAGAGGAATATCTAATGTTGGAGACACAGAGGCAAATAATTGTAGTAAATTACAGGTCAGTAATTGAAAAAGACCATTTATGCAAACATTTGTAAATTTAGAAAACTGCCTAAACATTAAATATATTGAGTAAATAAAGATGAAGTTTGGAGTAGTACCCAATTTTGGCTGTTTTCTTTGCTTAATGGATTTTCTATTACATATTCATTTTGTAATTTTCACAGATAAAAAATTTCATCGGCTTGGCCATAACTTCTACATGTGTATTCAAACAGAACAATGTGTCTTATTGCTCTTCAGCGTACAACGTACTGGCTAGTGCAAGCAAATACTGGTTGCTCTTTGAAAGAGAAAATGTCATAGCTACTCAAGTGTGTGGAGAGGTGGGTCTTTGTGCATGTGTGTTTGTGCATTTTTAGCTGTGTACATGTATGAGATAGTGACTTTCTGAGAGTGAGACACATTAAAAAAATGTAAGAAGAACTACATTAATAAAATGTATTAATAAACTGCATTAAGAAAATATTTATTTGGTGAATTTAAACCCTTGCAATGTTTGTGAACTATCTACAAAGAAAATATTGTATTTTCAGGTTTGTTTCATCTTTATTGTAATTTGAGATGCCATTCTGACACTTAAAATAGCATGGTTTACTCAATAACTTTTTTCAATTTCCTGCAAAAGAAGTCATGACAATTCCGAAGCTCGTAAGTCATCTATCAAAAATTGGTCTGGATTCTTAAGAAACATTTTGAAATTTTTACCCAGAACTTTTTAACAATTTTGCTGACTTGAGGTTCAATCTCTAATTGTCAAATTGCAAAATCTTGCATGGATGTACATAATCCTACTTAGAAAGAGTATACGCTTTTTTCCGTATTTCTCCTCTGATCAATTGATTCAAGGAGAATGTTTTTGGTGATGCTTTTTCCTGGTTTTGTTTCTGTTTGAAACCGTGGTATCCTTAAATCTTACATAATAGTATTTTCTATTCTAGTAAGTGATTGCTGGTCCACCTTTTCTTGTTGTTTTTCTTCCTATCATCAGTAATTGACTGTATGTAGCAGCAATTCTATGGTCCTTGTGGCTTTCCATCCTTCATTTTGGTTTAGATGTGAACAAGATTGATAAAGCCCTGGATGGAAGAGGGGCCCAAGAAAGCTGCTAATATTCAAGGACCACCTCCTCCAAGCTCAGGAGCAATGCATCCCAACAAAGAGGAAGTCAGGCAAAAACACCAGGAGGCCTGCATGGATGACCAAGGAGCTCCTGGACAAACTCAAACACAAAAAGGAAGCCTACAGAGGGTGGAAGCAAGGACAGGTAGCCTGGGAGGATGTCCTGGTTTTGGCTGGGACAGAGTTAACTCTCTTCTTAGTAGCTGGTACAGTGCTGGGTTTTGGATTTAGTGTGAGAATGATGTTGATAACACTCTGATGTTTTAGTTGTTGCTAAGTAGCGCTTATCTTAAGCCAAGGACTTTTCAGTTTCCCATGCTCTGCCAGCAAGCAGGTGTGCAAGAAGCTGGGAGAGAGCATAGCCAGGGCAGCTGACCTGAACTAGCCAAAGGGGTATTCCATACCATGGAATGTCACGCCCAGTATATAAACAGGGGGGAGTTGGCCGGGAGTCGCGGATCGCAGCTCGGGAACTAACTGGGCATCGGTCAGCGGGTGGTGAGCAATTGCATTGTGCATCACTGTTTTTTTTTCCTCCCCCCCCCCTTTTTTTGTTATATTCCTTTTCATTACTATTATTATTATTATTATATTTCATTATTATTATCGTTAGTATTCTATTTTACTTTAGTTATTAAACTGTTCTTATCTCAACCCAGGAGTTTTACTTTTTTTCCTCTTTCCTCCTCCTCACCCCACTGGGAAGGGGGAGGGGGAAGTGGCTGCGTGGTGCTTAGTTGCTGACTGGGGTTAAACCACGACAGAGGAATACAGAGAAATTGTCCGAGCAGCCAGGGATCAGGTTAGGAAAGCCAAAGCCCTGATAGAATTAAATCTGGCCAGGGACATCAAAGGCAACAAGAAAAGCTTCTATAGGTATGTTGGTGATCAAAGGAAGACTAGGCAAAATGTGGGCCCTCTCCAGAAGGAAATGGGAGACCTGGTTACCCGGGATATGGAGAAGGGTGAAGTACTCAGTGACTTTTTTGCCTTAGTCTTCACCAGCAAGTGCTCCAGCCACACCGCCCAAGTTGCAGAAGGCAAAGGCAGGGACTGGGAGAATGAAGAACCACCCACTGTAGGAGAAGAACAGGTTCGAGACCATCTAAGGAACCTGAAGGTGCACAAGTCCATGGGACCTGATGAGATGCATCCACGGGTCCTGAGGGAACTGGCAGATGAAGCAGCTAAGCCACTATCCATCATATTTGAGAAGTCATGGCAGTCCCGGGAAGTTCCCACTGACTGGGAAAGGGAAAACATAACCCCCATTTTTAAAGAGGGAAAAAAGGAAGACCTGGGGAACTACAGGCCAGTCAGTCTCACCTCTGTGCCTGGCAAGATCATGGAGCAGATCCTCCTGGAAACTATGCTAGGGCACATGGAAAATAAGGAGGTTACTGGTGACACCCAACATGGCTTCACTAAGGGCAAATTGTGCCTGACAAATTTGGTGGCCTTCTACAACGGGGTTAGAGTGTTGGTGGATAAGGGAAGAGCAACTGACATCATCTACCTGGACTTGTGCAAAGCATTTGACACTGTCCCACACAACATCCTTGTCTCTAAATTGGAGAGACATGGATTTGACAGATGGACCACTTGGGGGATAAGGAACTGGCTGGATGGTCGCACTCTGTCATGGTTTAACCCCAGTCAGCAGCCAAGCACCACACAGCTGCTCCCTCACTCCCCCACCCCGCGCCCGCTCCCTGTGGGATGGGGAGGAGAATCAGGAAAGAAGGTAGAAGTCGTGGGTGGAGATAAGAACAGTTTAATAACTAAAGTAAAATAGAATACTAACAATAATAATAATGAAATATAATAATAATAATAATAGTAATGAAAAGGAATATAACAAAAAAAAGAAGAGGGGAAAAAAAAAAGGAAAAAAACCCAGTGATGCACAATGCAATTGCTCACCACTCACTGACCGATGCCACAGCTGCAATCCGCCCCTCCCGGCCAACTCCCCCTAGTTCATATACTGGGCATGATGTTCTGTGGTATGGAATACCCCTTTGGCTAGTTCAGGTCAGCTGCCCTGGCTATGCTCCCTCCCAGCTTCTTGCACACCTGCTTGCTGGCAGAGCATGGGAAACTGAAAAGTCCTTGGCTTAAGATAAGCGCTACTTAGCAACAACTAAAACATCAGAGTGTTATCAACATTATTCTCACACTAAATCCAAAACACAGCACTGTACCAGCTACTAAGAGAGTTAACTCTGTCCCAGCTGAAACTAGGACACACTCAAAGAGTTGCGGTCAACGGCTCGATGTCCGAGTGGAGACCAGTGATGAGTGGCATTCCTCAGGGGTCAGTATTGGGACCCGCGCTGTTTAACATTTTTGTCAGTGACATGGACAGTGGGATTGAGCGCACCTTCAGCAAGTTTGCTGACGACACCAAGCTGTGTGGTGCAGTTGACACACTGGAGGGAAGGGATGCCATCCAGAGGGACCTTGACAGGCTTGAGAGGTGGGCCTGTGCAAACCTCATGAAGTTCAACAAGGCCAAGTGCAAGGTCCTGCACCTGGGTCGGGGCAATCCCAAGCACAAATACAGGCTGGGTGATGAGTGGATTGAGAGCAGCCCTGCCAAGAAGGACTTGGGAGTATTAGTGGATGAAATACTGAGTATGAGCCAGCAATATGCACTCGCAGCCCAGAAAGCCAATCGCATCCTTGGCTGCATCAAAAGAAGTGTGACCAGCAAGTCACGGGAGGTGATTCTCCCCCTCTACTCTGCTCTCGTGAGACCCCACCTGGAGTACTGCGTACAGCTCTTGGACCCCCAACATAAGAAGGACATGGACCTGTTGGAGTGAGTCCAGAGGAGGGCCATGAAGATGATCAGGGGGCTGGACCGCCTCTCCTATGAGGATAGGCTGAGAGAGTTGGGGCTGCTCAGCCTGGAGAAGAGAAGGCTCCGGGGAGACCTTATAGCAGCCTTCCAGTACTTAAAGGGGGCCTACAGGAAAGATGGGGAGGGACTCTTTGTCAGGGAGTGTAGTGATAAGAGGAGGGGTAACGGTTTTAAACTGAAAGAGGGTCGATTCAGATTGGATATTAGGAAGAAATTCTTTACTTGGAAGGTGGTGAGACATTAGAACAGGTTGCCCAGAGAAGTTGTGGATGCCCCATGCCTCGAAGTGTTCAAGGCCAGGCTGGATGGGGCTTTGAGCAACCTGGTCTAGTGGAAGGTGTCCCTGCCCATGGCAGGGGGTTTGGAACTAGATGATCTTTAAGGTCCCTTCCAACCCAAACGATTCTATGATTCTATAAGGGAAGGAAAATTTTTCTCTTCTCCAGAATAACAACATTTTGCACATCATAAACATTTCCACCAGGCCCCTCTCTCTGAAGCTCTGCCTTTTTCAATCTTCTTATTCCATTTAAATGGCCTGTCTTTGGAGGTATGTAATATTATTGCCCAAAAATACATGCCTAGATTGAAGCTTTGCCATACTGTAGGTGGTGTTGTTTTTGACAATAGTTTCAAGCTGCCCACTGCTTGCTGCTCTTGCTCATTCCCTTCTATTTCCCACCCACAAGGACTTCATAAAATGGCCTGTGCATACACCTCAAATAAGTAGGTGATTATATGCAAGACACGTTTGCTTTCTACAACTGTTCTTGCAATTCTATTTTCATTTCTATTAATTATTGCCAAGAAGAATCTTGACACAAACAAAGTCATGGCTCATGGCTTGTCATTATGAGCTCAAAGTCTTTTAGTTCAAATGCCCTTTACATTGAAGTGCTTTGTTCTGATTCCTTACCTTTAATATGGGAGCCCTTGTTATGTTGCTGGAGGCTTTGTTGACAGAAAAAGTTTTACTCCTTATACCAATATAGTTCTGAGGTTTTTTAGAAATGTATCCCCCATGATAACAATCTTACTTAGAAATAAAATTGTCTCTTTACCTTAAAACTCATCCTGAGTGATATAAAGTGGAATGATAAAAACTTCCCTTATACAAGGTAAAAACTTCTGCATGGAGAGCTGGCATTAGTATAAAAATGTTGATTTCGATTAACACTCAAGGATATATAGAAAATATTTCCCTATGTAGATAAGGTGTAAACTATAAATATCAATTGAAATTTGTTCAGATATAGAAATATTACATATTAATCAATTGTTTGGGGGACAGGCAAACAGACTATAGAACTGCCTCTTTAGGAGGATTTACTACCCCACCACCTATTTTTTCCTTACACAAGTAGCTGTGGAGGCTGTAAAGGACATACAGATCATCCCAGATCGAAAATATGCTACTAATACTGGACTCTGAGAAGGTAAATAAATTTGGAAAACTAAATATTGCACTGTAGTTAGCTCATATGATTCAGATAAAATATGAGATGATAAAGACCGAAACTTTATCGTGGTGTATGGTGTATGTATTCTAAACATGTCTAGTCTGTACTCTTTTATCTTTTTACCTTTATCTGTGTTCCAGTGTTAGATTCTGCTACACTGTCTAGCTGATATGCAATGTATTTTCTTATTCCGGTACCTTTCTGCTTAATTCTAATAGAAATGTTGCTAAAATCGATTTAGTTTTGCTTGGTTTTCCAAATGCCACACTATTGGCAATTCAAATGGTAGTTAATGTCATTTTGTGAATCCTTTTTTTAGTTTCATGTAACTGTTCTTTTCAGTAATAAAATAAGCATTTAACATATAAAAATGTAGTGAAGTATTTTGAGACAGAATATAAAATATAAAAGACTCCATAAAATACCCATTAGCAGGAATATTAGCAAATACTTGTGTTTTATTTTTTTTCCTACTTTTCTGGTCTAGCAGGAATATAATTTGTAGGATCATTTACAAAGTTTAAAGTAAGAAAAAAATCCTTTTCACATCCTGAAATCTTTGCACTCAGTTTCTTTCTTTTAAGATAAATTTGAACTCTTGCTATAAAAAATGCTTCAAGTGATAACTTTTGATGTTTTACACGTTTTGATGTCTTGCATTTCAGACACATTATACATTGCATTGTCCTCTACAAAGGGCACCTTTCCCTACTGTGCCGTTGTATTAACACTGATCTTCTGGTATCACCGAAGCCCTTCCTTCATACCCTTTCCATCTGACTGGTGCACGACAACCTGGGACCTGGATCAGGTCTGTTACAGGGCACAGCTACTGCTCTCTGAATAAGTCCACTCTCCGACTGGACAGAGAGAAGGCAAACACGAAAGGGGAGTCAGCAGAGCTTTTGTGCCAGTCCTGCCTTTATTCTCTAATCACAATAGACTTTTCAAGGACTGCAGTAATTTACTTCCTTCTGCTTTTTCCCTCCCATCCCCACCCCCACACACAGAGCAACAAAGAAAGCAAGTGGGACATGTTATCTCTCTGAGTCACCCATACAGAATCTGGCCATTTCTTCTACTCCTGTCATGCTGAGCTCAGACTAGCTCTTGGATAGTGTTACCAAAGCTGAATAGTTCTATGCAAAATAATCAAACCAGGAAAAATTCCAGAAATCTTCTTCCCCAACAAACAAACAAACCAACCTTCATTTGTTTCTCCTTGGAAGTCTGCAAATTCAGAGGGTGACAAAAATGGGCACAGTTTGTCTTCTAACAGATTATGAATGCCACGTGTGACATTGCTTGAGAAGATGGAAAATGTTTATACAAACTGTCAGAGATGGCTAAGCTAATTTGTGGCCTGTGGCATACATGTTTTTGAACCAAAAATTTTATCATACATCTACTGTTTGGCTGTATAATGTGCGAGAAGACAGATCTTGTTGACAAATCACAGCTGCAGCTCAACTTATTGTGAAGTGCTTTGACTTCAACAAAATTCACAACAAGTGCTAAAGAAGGAGTGTTACAGTCTCCATCTCTCTTTTAATGTCTTTCACTGAAGGTGAATTACTCCGATTTTGCAGCTGTAGTGAATGGGGTAAGTGAAGCATCTCTGATTTTTTTGAATGCAGACTCCAAAAGAAGGTGAATATGACCTACTATACACTGCTGTTTCACAGGAATGAGGGATGGAAGTCCACCACAGCTAGAGGTTGCCTAGAGAGGCACTGGTAAGGAAAGTGGGAAGAGTTGGCAGGTAGCAGTGATGGTGAGGGATGCAGGTGAGGTACACATGCCTTAGGAATCAAAATACTTGATATGGCTCTGCATGGCCTTTAACAACACTGGAAAGCAATATGCATTTATTACGCTCCTTTAAAGTCTTTCTCTTGACCCGCAGGCTTCCAAATCAGTGAATCTTCCTCCTTCTCTATTAAATAAAATGCTCTTCTGTAGACATAAGAGAAGTGGAGAAGAGAAAAACTATAAAAGCATAAGTTGAAAATAGTCTTGTTCAGCTCAAATTGCAAATGAAGTCCTGACCATATATCATCCATAAGTGAGATGATGTTCTGCAATGTTATTGGCTTCCATTATTTCTCACTTCTCTACATCAGCGTTCCCAGGAAGACAGTCCATAACTGGCACCAGATGTTATCTAGTAAATTACTTTTGTCCTGCAAACTCTGTATGCTTTTCTTATATGATGCCATTTGGGTCAGATTTGCTCTCCATCTGTTACGTGTTTTTCTACTTTCTCATTTTGCTTCCATGAAACCGATGATTAAGTAAATAGTCAGTAAATAGATTCAGAAGTTAAAGTATCATTTCCATTAATTTTAAATTAGGTACATAGAGTCTTTTGGGGAGCAAGAATACTTTTCAATTATTTTAAAATTTTGTCAACTTGTGTATACATAGATTTCTTACTGCAATGTGTTCTGTGCTATTTTGTAATATAGGTCCATGTTTTTTCTGACTTCCCTATAAAGCTGAATTATCTTCTCATTAAGATTTAAGGAAAACTGGACATGACTATTGCAATATCCTATGTCAAGCAGATATCTGATGGAAATCATATAGTGCTTTCTGTAATAGTGAACTCTTATTATGACCTTCTGTAGTGAATTTTCCAACAACCTGAATTGATGCTTTCACTGTGGTCAGGGATGTCTATGTTCTTGGAGTACTGGTTACTCCCATTTAAATTGATTCTACCAAGAAAGGTTTCTGAGTCTATCCTGACCAAATATCTGGCATCATAAGGTTTGATAATATGAATTGTTCAAAAAATTTTTTTCTCAGGAATCATTCAGAGTAACTATTGAAATACATACAAAGACAGTGATGCTTAAAGATCAAATCTATTCCAGAATGAAGAATCAATCAGAACATAAAAACATCTAGGAAAATTCTGGTGAAATTTACCAGCCTTGAAGTTTTTACCATTGTATCCCTCTTTTGCCATTATATGCCTCTTCACCTACTGTCAGTGTGTTCTGGATATATAGCTTTTTTACCTCCTCCAAAAATATTCAGAGAAGGCTGGACATCCATCTTCTGGGGTAGTTCTGTAATGACCAGCTGTCCTTGATTCCCAGGATTGGACATATGCCTGGCAAATAGATCATCTCATTCCCAAATTCCTAGAAATATGGAGAGGTCATCAGATGACCTTTGCAGAATGAACTATAAAATAAAATATTTCCTGTCATTGGCAGCTCCCTACAAAACTCACCATATTTTGGAGCTTTGCATCCTTGACTTCATTGCAGCCAGATGGGCCTAATATAACCTGCAAGTGAGACATTTGCCTAAGGAGTGAAGACAGTAAGTGGTATTATCCTAGAATATTTGAGATGAATGAGACAGAAGATAAAGGGGCCCTGAAGTCCTACCCTAGTATAAACAAGGATTGAGGGAGAGGATGTAAATGTGGAAGCAAGGTTATGTTGTGATTTTTTCCCCCCCGGTAGTATCTAATTATGCCAAGTCCTTGAATTGGTGCACTTGTCTCAAACAACTTCAATAAACTGGTTAAGAACTCTGATTTTTGACTCATACCCTGTAAATCCAATATACTGTACATACCCAGATAGGAGAAAAATAAGAAAAGTATAAGAGGTCATGTTACCTGAACAAAAATTTCACCAAAGGCATATCAGAATCCAGTCTCTAAATTCTTAAAGATGCTGCTGGAGGTGCTAGCTGAAAGTTACTAAATATTTTGCATAGTAATCAATGACAGAAAATTAATAGTAAAACCTCAAAAATACTATTATTGTGAGGTGGGCTTTTTGAGTTGTTGTGTTGTTTTGGTTTTTTTTTTTTAAATGAGACCCTGCTAATGAGACTGGGGCTGAGTAATTGCATTTCAAATGCTGACTAACTGAAGCTACAGAATTTGGGCTGAATCTGGAAGGACCTTATGTAAAATAAGATATTGAAACATCTCACATGATTTTAAACAAATCCTGGGGATCCCCAAACTTGTGCCAGTACAAACTGTGACTGAAGCTCGATCAGTGTAAAGTTCCTCCAAGATTCAGGTAGTAACTTTTCTCTGTCTAAATTTGCCTTGGCATTCCCTTGGACTCCCTCAGTATTATCAGAGCCAATATCTGTATCATGAGGTTTTCTATGAAATGCCCTGATAGCTACAATTTTCTTGGAAAAGAGGGAAGTCATCACCTTCTTACTGTTTCAACCACTGTAGAATTCCTTCTTGTCTCAGAAACAGAAGACACTTTGATTGCCCTAGTAAAGGCCCAGTTATTGGTTATATGTATTGTATGTTGTTGTTTTTCCATTAGAAACTAGCCAAGGAGACTTGATATTTTTCTGTAGAGCAGTGGGAGAGAGAAAGTGTATCTTCATGAAGAGCAGCCTATAAGCAGCTGGTCAGAACAGTTCTGGGAGGTGGGAAAAAAAGTTCTGATGTTTAAATCTTCTCAGGCTAATGATGCTGCTGAATTTTGATCCTATTTATATGACAATTTCTGTAGAGCTATTATATAGCAATATTAGCAAAGGGTAACACCTGCGTAACCCTTCTGCCATACTTTACTGTCAGCAGCAAGATCTGGTTCAAGTTTAAGAAAATCACTACATAAAAACATAGAAACCAGCAAAAATTTTACTGAACATTATGATGATCAGTGAGATAACTCTCTTCAGTTGCATATACAAATCACATAGCTAACAAAGTGCATTTTTATTAATAGGAGGAGAAGAAAACTCGAAAAAAGTAGGTAAATAGGGTAAGAAAAACTAACTCTCAATAACAATTTGTGGCCTCTTTCCTTTGAAGAGGTAACTACTGGGCACTCCGGTTGTTTCCTGCCTACCACATTGCTGTTTAAGATATTTCAGTCTTGTGGAGTAGCCAGGCCTGTTTCAAGCTGATATGATCCATTTCCTTGGCTTGTTTCTGTTGGTTGCTCTCACTTGTTGACCACCCACATTAGCTTCCCTTCGCATTGCTCCTCATCATGCCAGCCACAAGGAGAAGACATGATGGAGGCATCCATCTTGAAACAGGGCATTGGAGTGAGGCTTCTGGGATGGAGAATGAAGAGGAATTTCAGGCTTACGCTGGTGCTTGGCATTCCCTAACAGGTAGCCCTGGATTGGTTTCAAGCATCTTCTTGCTCTGTGTTACCTCTTTCCACTGTCAGTTGAAAAACTTTATTCAGCCTAGTATAGCTATGAGGAACCAAATGTTTTTGTTTCCCCCTGCATGACCACACACCTTGAGTTAGGTGATGTATAAATCTCTTATTGGATCTAGCCCCTATTTTTTTATGGGATTCATGTTCATAAGGAATATAACAATACTTCTGACTATCCTGTCTGCAATCATATTTGAAATGAAAATTTTGAAGTATCATTGTGATTTTTAATTCAAATATTCATAAACATTCAAAAATCAAACTGGTGTATAAGATTGTGTAGAATTTTGTATCTTTTGAACCTGCACTGAGGATGAGTCTCTGAAGCCATGAGACCATGATTTTGTATAGTTTCCAAGTATACCAGATATTGTACAATTTTCTCATGTTTGAAAGTCCCTTTTCAGTAATTGCTTTCTGGAGAGCTCTGTATTTACTTTCTAACTGAGATCTTCTAAATTAATTTTCATTTAACCTTAACTAGTCCTTTTTCTAGGCTTATAATCTCAAAATGTATTCTGATGTATTACTTGAGGTATTTTTAACAAAACTTATCATAAATTAGACAAAGAAACAAAGATAAAAAAGATATAAAAGAACATGTACAATGGAGAATTTCTTGATACCTACACTGAAGCAGTCCCTGACCTGAGACTTCATGCAGTGGACCTCATAAAAACATAGAGTCTGCTTGAAAGAGTTTCAGAATTTAAAAAGGCATTTGTCCTTAGAAAAAAAATAAAAGCATATGGCAAACAAACAAGTAGGCAGATTGGTATAGCATGGTTCAAAATAAGTAGTACCTGACTTAGCAATAGCCATTGATTTTAACCATAAGAAGGACCTATGAGTTCTCATGGATTAGGATGAGACACGAGGGATGTCAGAAGGGGATCAGAATATAAATTCTGTGCTTTATAAAATGAAAACAGACTGTGAGGTTGGGGACTACCAGGATGCAACATTTATCAACATTTCTTCTCCATTCTTCCTATGGCAGTGTTGCAAATGGATCTAAAAAGAAATCCAAAGTCCAAACTTTACATTGACTGGAAAGATCAAGGGGCTGTGAAACCTGAACTCCTGCTGTTGTTCTCAGTGCATAGGGAGAAGTTGCTGGGACTATCAGGTTGCTTGATACCCTTGGTGTCATATATATTTGTGTATATCAGTGTGTGGAAAAGAGAG
Organism: Gymnogyps californianus; assembly: GCF_018139145.2. NCBI lineage: Eukaryota > Metazoa > Chordata > Aves > Accipitriformes > Cathartidae > Gymnogyps > Gymnogyps californianus. Next base: position 84,643,691 of record NC_059473.1, on the reverse strand, counting down.
GAAGAAAAAAGTAAGTCTAGGAAGTGAGAAAAGGTCTTTTGCAGTTGGTGCAAAACTGAAGGGACTGTTTGTGGTAGGCAGCCCAAAAAGCTAAGGATTTTGATAGTCTGCCCTATTCTGGCTGTTTCTTCTGTAAGGGCAAAGGAAGAAAGTGCACTGATTTATCTCTTGCTGGTCTGGTTGTCCTCTGGGGCAAGAACATTACAAGTCACTGTTTCAAATACAGGCTGTCACTTTAGATGGTAGAACAAAGGGAAGTGACTGAAAGTAAATAAAACTTGGATTCACACAGGTATAAAAGGACCTGTTTCTATAAGCAGGCAGTTATAAACATCACTCTGAATGGTTTGTGAGGCAAAAATAATGGGCTTGTTTGAGAAGCAATTGAGGTGCTTTCCGACAAAAATAGTATATTAGGAGATTAGTCTCCAAGGGTTGGATAACCTTTTCAGATTCTAAGTATTTCTTCTGTTCTCATGTGTGAGCTTACAGTCTGTTAGTCTCAAAATATATCTGCAAACCCACAGGCCCACCTTCCTGACAGCTGCTCGAACAACAGAGCGGAGGAGCAGAGAAAAAACTCTGCACCATCACCCGCCCAGCAATTCTGAAAAGCTTGGTAAGTTACTCATACAATCCAGAAATGCCAGTCAGGGCGGGAGGGGGGACAGAGGCAGTGGGGGAGAGAAGGCTCTTAAAGAGCGACATTTGCAGCACACGCTCGAAAACTAAAGGGGCCAATTAGTATAATAGGTTTGAAATCATTTCAGCACAGTCCTAAAGACAAAAGAAAAATTGTCCTTCAGAAACGGGGCTTTATTGTTCAGACAAGTATAGAGACTAACAATGAATTCTATCAGTTTTGGAGGCAACATTCCTTCTCCTTCATACCGGACCATACATTATTAATGAACACTATTTTCGAGTGTGAAAGAACTGTTTGAAAAGCATTAACATAGTCTATTGGATGTGATTGACACTGTCATCCCTTTCATTTTGCTGTTGGCAAGAGGCATCCCTGTAGATTTATGTGCATCTGGACATTACTAATATTCTCCTTGTTATGCACTCTGGGCAGCTGTGATATGGAAATTTTTAGCACAGTCTTTAGGGAGGGAGTTTGCTGTTGTTATCTACACAAAAAAGGAACAATTTTTTTTCTCTGAGATTTTATCAGCCAAAAATATTTAATGTCTGGTTCCTTAATAACTCTAATTTGTTTTCAATATGTGCATTTTTTTAAGGAATTTCACCAAGATTACATGGATTCTTCAGATATTTCCAGTGACTCGTTTCCAGACAGACAGTTTAGTTTCAAGACTCATGTCCACTCATCCTGCTTCTATTTTAACCTCCAGTTCTCCAATTTGATTGCATGTTTAATTGGGTTGGTGTGTCAAGGACTGCAGCGAGTGTCTGCCTGCTGTTTAGAACCACCAAACCTCTTCTGACTTGCCTGTGTAATGGCTTTTAATCACAACAATTAAGACCAGTGAAATTAAGAACCACTGAAACTGTGCATCTAAATGACATACAAAACAAAATTACCAGAGGTTATGGGTTTTTTTTCAAGGTAATGCTATTTATATTGGTTTTATACATAGATTTAGAATTATTTTAGTTTCTCAGGCCATATAAGAATGTACGTCATCATTTTATATACATGAATATTGTAATGTATAGCAGAGAAGAGAGGAAAAACCTGCATAACAGGGTGAAGACTGATACTAAACATGAATGATCATGCAGACATTGCATGAAGAAAAGAGTTACCAATATGGAGGTTTAGTTTCTAATCTAGATTTTTTAGTGTTAGCTTTTATGTATCTATGTACAAGTATATAAAATGTATAGATACACACAGTCACATATTTTATTCAGGGGGCTTAGTTATCATTTTGGCTATAATTTTTGAACCTCTTTTAAAGAGAACCTTTTTGCTACCCAGCCATCTCATGAGAGGTCCTAACCAGAACAGATCTTAATGTTAAGGATCTGTTTGAAATGTTGGGGTACGAGAGAAGGTAATACCATTGGGCTACAAGACAATAACTCAAGGCTATATTATTTTAAAATATGTTTTCATATCTACAGATATTCTATGTAATGATGTAGTAGGGAAGCCATGAGTTTTTAACTCAATGCAGAGTTATCTTCCCCTCCAGTCTGCTCCAAATAGCTTATCTCCATATTCACAAAACATCTCACCTCATCACTGTTTCCTTTACATACAGACTTATGCAACTACCAGTTTGCATCCAGCTATTAGAGGCGCATGACCAGCTGCTTTCTGGTCACAGTCAGCAGGTCTGCTCTTTGAGTGACATGTCCACCACCTTCCTCAGAGGTCAGGCCCAGCTTCCCCATGGCAGGTCCATTGTTGGCCATCCCAGGCTGTGAGAGTTCAGCACTGAGGTCCCTCCTGCTTGGCAGCACAAGGAACTGCCATCGCTCCACTAGACAGCCTAATTACACCAATCAATCATGTAAAATAATTCGCATGGCTAGAAGTGGAAAGGTTATAACTCATAAAGACATTTGCCAACTGAAGAGGTGGGGAAAGAAAATGTGAAGTCAATGTATAACTTACTTAAAAAAAATCCAAACATGTTACCCAACAAAATATTCTTCAGCTGTTCCTTTTAGTCAATTTTGTTTCTTTTGGCCAAAATCTAAGTGGCATTTATAAGATATAACCTTATAAATCAGTAATTAGTTACAAGACTTAGTACCTTGCTTTTTTGATGTGTTTTGAATTTTAGCAGTTCCAGATTCACAGCAATATAGATTTCATTATTTTAAGGACTACTTCCTACTTCATACTCAGATGACTTTGTGCTATCCTGCAGAGCATAAGATAGCTACGCAGAATAGTCAGCATAAGTTCTTTAATCAGAATTTTGAGATTCTTACATAACTTCTTCATTTTGTTTTCCCCAAGTCTTGTTTGTGGTGTTTTAAAATTTTGCTTAGTAATCACAGCTGTGGGCCACATGATACTGTTTTGTGGCTACTCTCAGAGGGACAGGCATATAAAGATTCCTCTACCTATCATTGAGAAATTTCTTGCCAATTCTCCTACTTACTGTGTAACGTTTACTTCACCTCCTTAGCAGAAGAGTGGTTTTATGTCAAAGCTGTACTGGTATCAGGAGAGTCATCTGCATGGCCCACTGTGCTGGATCAAGTGCTTCCCAGAAACCATTCCTTGCACAGGTTCAGGACCCAGATCCATACCTTGGTATTTCTGAAGACATTGTAATTCAATACCAGGATTTAATGTATGACTGCTGAAGGTCTTTGCTGAGTGACTTAACTACCAGTGTCAAAATACCATCTTCTCAAATGATTGTACAAATTATTAACTTGATGATATTGCACAAATGCTGCAAAACAAACTAACTTTATAACCTTGATACAATCGTTACAAGTAGAACACACATATGGATGAATACAGTAGTTAATTTTCTTATGAATGTACACTATTTTTTACAAGGTTTCTGAAGTTTGCAGTGTAAAATAATAGATTTTTATCCCAATATTGGCCACTTTCTAAAATCTATCCTGCTTCCAGTCTGAAGTGGAGGTACTTAAAAAAACAAGAACAAAAGATTTCATGGTGTTTTATGCTTATGTGAGAAGTTCAAACAGAAAAAAATGCTTTCACTGGAGATTTCCAGGTTAGACTAAAATTCTCAAGGCATCTGGAGAGTTTAAATAACAAAACTTCTCAGTGCTTATATATATATTCACTGAAGAAAGCAAAGCAGTCACATTTTTCAATGTTAAGAAACCACTCCTTCCTATCTTGTGGTGTAGTATGCATGCACATATTCTATCACGTTGGTAACCCATGCAAGTGGATGATCATATGATTCACTTTGTCTCTCCCATCATGTAGCTTTGTCTTTTCCTCATGGAAAGGGTAAATCACTTTAGTAAGCAAGGTAGTTCGTAATGGGCTGCTAGAGGTGGAGTTTATTAATTTTCCTTTTCTGTGTCGGTATAAATGCAATGGTTTTGTCTTAGATCTAAATTTTGTAGCTGAATCTGCTTTAGGAAATAGCTGAGAATTTGTAAGAGAGAGTTTAAATACTTGTGCTCCACTGAGTCAAAACAGGAAGAGGAAAGAAGGTGTGTATTGGGAGCACAGGCAGTAATCCTGTTGCTTAGTATTTTCCTTGTGCAATGCCCCTGAGTGATATGTATTCATGTCTAAATAGCAGAAATTAATCTGAGAACATATTTTTGTCTCTGTTTTGCTTGAACCAGACTGGGGTATCTACACACAGAGGCAGAGGTAGATATTGGCAAGTGTTGTGGATTGTAACAATTCATTGTTTCCTGTTGCTGGGATTTGGGGTACACAAGAGCTGACAAAGTACACAAGTACTGACAAAACATGTCACTCACCCCCCAGAATGAAATGTAATACCAGGTGAAGATCTGAATTAGGGACTGTCCTAGCAACTGCCCAAGCCAAAAAAAAAAAAAAGGTGTTTCAACTGTCAAAAAACCTCTAATGGAAAGATCCTATATAATCTCACACCTGAAGAACTACAGGAATTACTCAAAACAACTGAAGACTTAAATAAAGAATACTATTTTTGCTACCATGCTCCAAGTCTTCTGCTGTTTTTTAATTTTTTCCACAGGACTGTTACATAAAGAAGATCCTTAAATCCTGTGGGAATCAGCTATGCATCCTGCAGTGGATCTTCATCTTTCTGAACTCACTGCTAGCAAAGCTTAAACAGAGCAAGGTGAAGACCCCCAAATCTGGGTAGCTCAGGCAAGGATCAGAAGCTTTTTCCTGCAGGGAGATGCATTTGTCCCTTTGCTGACTTGTCTCTTGCCACTGCCACTGCCATGATAACTTCCACCATGTCCGCCCATAATAGATTCTCCAGATTTTTTCTTCATTAAAAATGAAAAATGAAAAAAAAAACCCACCCACAAAACCAGACAGATGCTGTTAAAAGTTAGCCACCTAAAATTCAAGTGTTGGCCATAAAGTTAATGAAGAAGCTAATGAATGGTTGTGGAAAAACTGGCTTTGAAATTTTAGACTGGATTGGGTATAGTTGAATTGTTAAGTCCAAGGAATAAAAGTGAAGAAAGTTGTATTCACATATGAATATTTAAAACTAATTAAAGCCTGCTCTGAGGAACCAGAATTTCTTTGTTTGATACCTTTTTAATTATTAGCCAGATGATGCTGTGACAGCATGTTTTTGACCAGTGCAGATGATTAGACATTAGCTAGAGATGTCCTACAGCATTTGACGAACAGTGTTTCTGTGTCATTTATATTATTTCCCAATGCTAGTTATGAAGACATAAAGTTAATAAATTCACTCTTGTTAAGTACTGTGTATAAAAGCACAGTCACATTTTTAAATGCACTGATAAGTCAACCTGTAAATCACACATTTTTGAAATTGCTTTCAATTTGAAATTGTTTATTTACAGTGCTTTGATAATTCTTTACTAACTCTTTAATTTTTAATTTACTTTATACATTTCGTTACTTTTCTGTGGGGAATCTTTCTTGCTGAACAGTCTAAAGTAAATTCTAGGACTTTCATCATAAGGTTTTAGTCTGCTTCTCCTGAGAACTTCCTATGAAGCAGTAAATACTGCACACCAGCAAAATATTCCTATGGTTCTCACCTTTTTTTGCTGCTTAGTTAGGTTTGCAGAGAGTTATTTTTTTATGTCTGTAATCGATATGCCATGGCTGATGATTTTGATTGAAGTAAAAAGAGAAAAGAATATTTCCCACAGGAATCTCCAGGGAGAGTAATGTTTGAATGTATATAAAGGATATAGAGTGATTGCAGTTATATGCCTGAGGAAATTCAGGAATAGAGGATATTGTAGTAGGTATTCCAATCACTGCAAAATAGTTTTAAGTTTAAAAAAAAAAAGTTAAAATACCAGGCTTACATAATACAGTGTAGTTTTGAGTTGTTGGGGTCCCTGCCCACTCACTTCTGTACTTCTGTTTTGTAAGTGTATCATGTCTTTTCCCTTTGCTCAGCTACACAAAGGAAAAAAAGAGTTCAAACCACAATTCTGCTATGTGCAGTTTAAGCAAAGACTTGCAGATTGTGTGACAAAATAAACAAAAATTACTGTGTGGATTCCCAGCTATTTCCTTGTATCTTCATCAAAGGTTATGTCTATAACATGAAAAAGCCTGGTTATTAGTAATAGGCCACATGGGTCATTAGGTCTGTCTGGTTCAGAAGAGTGCACAGAACACTCATGTCACATGCTCACAGCCGCAGACAAAAAGTGTCCACAAGATGTTTAGTAAGTATAAATCTTGCAATAGAACAGTATGAACTTCCCAGGAGGAACATAAGGTCAAACTCATCAGCGGTGTCTTTCTACTATGGAAACAGATTAGTCAAACTAATCATGGAGGAAATAAGCATATCACATACTTCTTCTTATGAAGGAGGTGACTAATTCTTCCCCTCATCTCAAATCCATTCTTCCTATTTACAAACTGGCAAAAGGTAGCTCCTTACTCCAAATCTGATGACCTAAGCGTGAACAAAACAGATCATCTCAAATTGTATTGTATCCCATTTCTAGCTTTTCCAGTCTCCAGTATCTCTGAAGAAGTTCCTTCTCTCCCCTAGGTTCCTTCCCAAGTTTTCCAGAAGACAAGGCAGAGAAATAAATCCATCCTGGCTCTGGAAGGTGCCCAGCACAAGCTTTGAACTCATTAGTTTTTACACAATACAAGAATGTAACATAAATATGGTGAAAACGTTGCAGTGTAGTCTGTTCAAAATGCCATGACAATACTAGATACACACGACCTTTACTGCAAGAAGGAACTCTGTATCAACATACTCCAAGTTCATGTTGTTTCTACACTTTGGGGCATTTACTAGCAGACAGTCAAAAAAAATCCCACTATGCAAACCTAAGAAAGGATTGCATTCCAGTAAAGGAACTAGCAAACTGTTTATCACAGAAAGTACCCAATATATCCCTCATCCTTTTTTTTCCCCCTTTCATAATGAATAGCCCACAAACATCCATTATATTTATACTTTTGTCCTGGTTTCAGCTGCGATAGAGTTGATTTTCTTCCTAGTAGCTGGTATAGTGCTGTGTTTTGGATTCAGTAGGAAAATAATGTTGATAACACACTGATGTTTTTAGTTGTTGCTAAGTAGTGTTTATACTAACTCAAGGATTTTTCAGCTTCTCATGCCCAGCCAGCAAGAAGGCTGGAGGGGCACAAGAAGCTGGGAGGGGACACAGCCAGGACAGCTGACCTAAACTGTCCAAAGGAGTATTCCACACCATATGACATCATGCCCAGTATATAAACTAGGGGGAGTTGGCTGGGAGGGGGGATCGCTGCTCAGGAACTAACTGGTCATCAGTCGACAAGTGGTGAGCAATTGCATTGTGCATCACTTGTTTTGTATATTCTAATTCTATTATTATTATTATTATTATTATTATTATTATCATTATTATTTTTTTCTTCCTTTCTTTCCTATTAAAGTGTCTTTATCTCAACCCATGAGGTTGGGTTTTTTTTTTCAATTCTCTCCCCCGTCCCATTGGGTGGGCGAGCGGCTGCATGGTGCTTAATTCCCAGCTGGGGTTAAACCATGACAACTTTAAAAAAAAAATTCAAATAATTTAATAAATTTTCCCATTTTGTGGGTTGCCTTTGAAATATCTGTTTAAGCTGCATCTTTGACTATTGGCTGACCATTTTTAATGAGGAAAATATGTAAATGGTTGCTCATATTAGTAAAACAGATCTTGGAGTACTTTCCTTCAATATAATATGGAAGCAAATTCAATATAATATTGAAGCAAATGCTTCAATAAGGAAGCAAAACAAAATAAAACATGGTTTGGAACAACTGAATTTCTAAGGGAAAAAAAAGTGTAAGTATAACAGAAACTAGTTTAGTGTGATTTCACGAAACTTCTCTTTTTTTTGCAATATATCCACAAACCAATCTGTTCAATAACATACACTTGAGGTTGTCCATTGACCTACTAAAATTAATGGGACTTTTACTACTCACTTTAATGGGAACATGATGAGGTCTAATTCATTGTCTTCAGGAAGTTAGTCCTTCATGAAGACAAAGTGGAAAAAGTGAGAAAGGATATGAAGAATTGATGCAATTGAACTTTGTCCAGGGTCCTACAAAGAGCTTATTGGTCTTATCATCTTGTTTTTGCCCAACCATCATTTTTTCTTTTCATTCATCTTTTTTTATCCTATTTCTTTTCTGTTGTTCCATATCTTTTTGCCATTATTATAATTTACTTATGATAGAACCTCCTTTCCTACTCTCTGGGTTAGAAAAACCAGTGTTTATGACCCTAAACTTTTAATCAGTTAGATAGTAATTCTGATAATAAATATACTTCACAGGTATAGATTCTTTCCACCTAAAGATAACCAAAGCTCCTCAAATATTAATTTTCATCAGACTCAAGAAGTCACTGATGCTAAGTTACACTATTTTCAACTAGATGTCACTATGGTCAGCTAGAATAGAATTCATCATGAGATTAAGACAGTGGGATTGAATGTCTGGATGTAGACATCCACAAGCGTGCAAATTATCTGGTCTTTCATTATATTCAGTGGAGATTTAGTCAATGCAATTAATGGAGATTAGAGAGCAATTAATCTCATCTGAGCATAAACAAGCAAGGTGGGATTTGTTTGCTTAAATATTGCTGTCCTGTGCCATTTCAAATGTTAGAGAGTATCCAGGATATGTGCATAATGCTGATTGATGTCACAGTGTTACAGATGATCTGTACCTTTCCAGAGCAGCAGCTAGAGACTGGGCTGAATGCAGCTGCAGGACAAGATACCTCAGAGTATCTGAAATAATTCTTGTATTTAACTGAATAACTCCCCAGGCTTTATTACTTTTATGGCTTAATTCTCCATTGACTATGATATAACTTCTGATATCTAGCATAAGTGACAGACACCTTCTGACACCCCTGTGGAGAAGAATTATTTTTGATACTGTCTTGACTATTCAGTCATTCTCTAAGTTACTGATTAGTAAGCTAAATCAGTAATTTGGGACAATGTTTCAATTCAGAAAAAATAAATCAATGCTCAGGCAGCTCTGTAACCACGCTGCTGATTCAGGGACTTGGACCTAAACTTCTCACAGATTTTAGTATCTTAACTTTTACAGATTTTTGGAAGAGTTAGGCAGCCAGATGCCTTTGACTTTGTGAGTCCATGTCTGTTTATTTACATTAAATGCTTTATAGCACAAATTTTCTAAGCACGTGCCATGAGAGGGGAGGTCTGAATACAGAGGAGAAAAGTCTTCCCGTACAGTGCTCTGAGAGAGTCAGGTTACTCTGAATACAGGTTCCACAGCATGCAGTGAAGTCCTATGAAATCAGCATGTTTGCTGAGCAGATACCCACAGCAGATTTTAACTCACATCTCAACTTTTGAAGACTGCTATAACTACTAAGATATGAGCTGTACGTTAATGACAGATCTTTTTATGATTTTTAGGTAGATAGGTTTATCATTTAGGTGATTGCTATTTTATGTAAACAGTGGCCCAATTGTTCTGTTTTCCTTTTGTGACATTTTATCTTGTGAAGTTTTTCCTTTCGACTATGTATAAGTGCATTTTATTTTCTCTCCCATTCTTTTCTCCCAACGTATTTGCTGTATTTTGCTTGCAGTTCTTCTGGTATAATTCCAGAGTAAATTTCTGGCTTCAGTGGAATTTCTCCAGATGTATATTGATGATTAAACTGAAGGAAGATTTTGCCCATAAGTCTCTTCCTCCTTTGTATTTTTTAATATTTTGAACTTTCCATTATCTTACATTAGTCCTTCAGCAAGAGCTTCTTAAGCCCCAGAACAGCCCTCAAAAGCAGTCTAATGTGGTTTAGGCAAAAAGAATGCTTGACCTATTCCATAATGGGAGCATGCTATTTGCAGATAAGGAAACACGAGTTATAAATATCCTGCCGGCAGCTCATGATGCGTTTGAGAGTTATATATTCACATTCTCTAGCCAAAAAAGTGCCCCCTTTTATACAGTAGAGAAGGAAAACAAACAATTAAACAACATTTTGCTTCCTATTAATGGGACATTTGAATGGGCTGCCACAGAACACTACACAAGGGTGATCTGACATTCTCTGATGATTCTCCCACTGTAGAAACATACTATGGGTATTAATTGGTTCAGACAGCTTTAAAATGAGTCATTACTAAGAAAATTTATAGGTGGAAATCAGACTTCTTTTGAAAGTAGGAACAAGTATGATGGGGGATGTTCCTTGGGGATAAGTTGCTAGAAGAGATGTGTCATTGTTAAGGTGGCAAGGCTTCAGCTTATATATATAGTAGAATATCAAGCCATACAAATGGCTTGTATGGCTCTTTTCAAAACCTGCATTTCTCACTCCTTGCATCTATTTATCCAAATAGGTTACTTCAAAGGCAAACTCCACTTTTCCAAGGAAGGCAGCACACAAAATTTCATTTAGTGCTTCTCTGATTCCTGTAAAAATAACACAGCAGCATGTATGAAAGCAACATTCATATTTCTTTATGTTATTATAGAAAAGCTTTATTTTTAAGCAAGACATTTAGGCATATTCTGAGAAGTGCTACTAATTCCAATTCTATCCATGTATAGCTTGAAAGCCCTTGAGGGTTACACAGGTGTGGTCACTCAAGAAGAGCAGTATGCCATCAGCACCTGTGAAAACCAGTCATCAAGTTATCTCAGACTGGGTTTACAGAAAAGAGTGCAAAGACCTAGGCTGTAGCAATGTTAGTTAGGAAAGGGTGCTATTTAACCACAATGCTCTGTAATGGTTCCAGGGTCAAAATTGTGTTTAGAAGTGAGTAACACCATACTGTTTAATCCTTTTCCCTGGAGAAAATGGAGGTGGAGAATGTGAAGTGGTATTCAAGCAAATATAGTATGTTGTAACTGAGACCATTGAGATATTTTTCCTTGAGCTACTGCAGCAACCCAACTTATACATTAGTTGTCTGTTTTATGAAAAAGGTAAATTGAAGAGACCAATGAATTTTTTTAATCACCTTTACTGGTCAGGATAAAAGCAAGGCTTTAGTAAAAGGCATTCAAAAGGGTTTTTGTTTCATTTTTCATATAGAAGTATATTCCACGTTGGAAATTGGCTTAAATATATATTAAAAGTAGGGATAGGCTCATTTCTTTCATTATTCGCTTCCTGGAGTGGCCAGATATAGAGATAAGTGATGATTTTCTAAGGTGGGTTGGCTTTTCAGAACATGATGCAGATTCATAAATGGCATCACTTTGAGTTCAGTTCCCATTTGTGTTGAACAATAAATATTGATTCTTCAGGAGAGTGATACAAAAAGTTAAGATGAATTGAAAATAGATTGCTCAAGTCTCTTTACATTTGAGTCAAAGGACTAGGCAAAGTATTTCATCATTCCATTTTTCCCCTTCTTTTGTTAGAATAATTATTTATATACTTCATTTTAAAAAATGAATTGCTTTTTCCCTTTTTAAGAAGGAAAATGGGAAAGTTTTTTGGATGAAACTCTACCATAATTGAATCTATAACTATATCCAAAAGGCATTAAACATTAGTTGTCCTGCTGGAAAATATTATTAACATATTGATAAAAAAGAGAGGTCTAGTAACTCTGGATGGTGGTATACTAAAGGATCCTATGAACTCTTCCAACTTTAGATGTGACTAAGGATTTGAGCCAGTACAACTTATCGTAGCTTTGGGAAACGTCAAAGCCTGAGATGGTATCACTATTCTTACAAGAAAGTCTTTAACTTTAAAGTTTATACTGTCCCAGAAAACATAAAAAATATAGAAAATAAAATAAGAAACTAAGCAGAGAAGAATATGTAATTAGTTCCATCAAATAAACAGTCTGTAGCTGAAGAGCACGAGGAAATTTTTTCTGCCTGGGCAGTTCTAGGTAAGGTAGTACAGACAGATGTAATGAGCACAGGCTTATTAGAAGGTCATATTCATAATTACAAGTTTAGTAGATGAAGAATAGGGTTTTCAGGAAGTTTGCACCATCTTCAGACTTCTTATACTGAACTTAATCCAAAATCCACTAAGTGAGCCAAGGTAGATCCTCACCTTTTGACACTGCAGAAACTGGAAGTAGATCTGGAAGCCTAAATGCCACCTGGTATTTTGTGCTGAAAAAGCATGCCACAATCGCATTGCAAGCTCTGTCTGAACTGAAAATTGCTCAACACTAGATTTTACGTTCATCCAAAACAGGCCACAGGTATCTGTGGCTTCCTATGAGCATTCAGGAGACTAGAATGCCCCCAGCAAGTACCATAGTGAAGGTCAAACGCTCTCTGCAGACAGTACTGCACGGAATCTTGAATGTCTCTCTGACATTCAGGGATTTAGCTTCAGCCTTGAATGTCACAAAACAAACGACATGCAACACTCAGGCTGGAGCATGCCTCCTGCATCAATTCATCTTAAAATGCTTCTGGGAATTAGGCAGAGTTTGACATAATTTGTACAGAATCATTTATGACTCCCACAGAACACTTTTACGAAAGAAATGTTATCACAAAGCATTGCCTTAATAAAAAATTATGTTGATTTTAATCATCCGCTTTCCTTAGTTAAAAATAAATATATGAAGCCTTCTGCAGTAGTACTTAAATCATGCTGGCTTCTGAATTGTTAAGCATAGCTCGCCACACTCCAAAGCTAAGAGCAAAGATGCAGAATCGAAATAGATGTAGTTACATGGGGAGTGCATGTTATTCATTGTCTAGAATTTGTGGCTATGCCTGTGCTAATAAAGAAAATACAGCACAAACTATTCTTTGGCCCTGCTGCCAGCTGCCTTGGCACAACTTATTTCTGTACAGATAAATACTCTTTTGTCCCAAACCATAGTAACTGCATCCAGATTGCTTGTGAGGAGGAGTACCTGGCCCATGCTAAGCATCAAACTGTGCCTGGGCATAGTCTCTGAGAGTGCTGGTTGATGAGTCCAAAATTATTTCAGGGATCATGCTAAGAATTTAGCAGTGTGAATGACCACGTATCAGTGTGCAAGTCTGTGCATTGGCCTTGTTTAGTTTGCCAGAACATATGTATTCCATGTTGTTTGGTATCTGCCAGTGGTGTTATATGTGTTTGTGTCAGGAATAATGGAAACAGCAAACATGATGGTACTGATATCAGGAAGAAGCGAATTGAATTGGCTTGTGGTGAAACAGGAGCTGTGCAAAACTTGTAACACTAGTGGAGGGCAATTTTCTTCTTCATTAACCTTCAAGTTAAATAGCCAGAAGATTCTCCTCATGTATATGAAATTACTTTTGTTTGCTCTTCAATGCTATCATCACATCTTTAACCTTAGCAGCCTGACATCACATTTATCCTGTATGTGGATGAATACAAAAAATGTCTTGATACATTGAAGCAACGTATTTTGTGTTTGTTCTGCTGTTGGAAAAAGAAAAGTACACAAAAAAAGGTATGTATGAAATATGATTCTTTCTGAAGCTACTTCAATACGATCAGCCTCCAACAAGCACTGAGGTCACTGAGCATTACATATGATGTTACACAATGGATAGCACTTCAGGTTATTAGTACACAGTTGACAGCCAAACCTAATTGTGACATACAATATAAGTACTCCAGCCCTTCTACAGAACAGAAAAATGCTCTCACCCTGTTGTGTATGAAGCACATAGATGTATGTGCATACACTGGACAGAGGGCATAAACAGGGGCAAAACCTTCTTTGATACAATTGACAAAAGGAAATATATGTGAAAATACATATATGTCCATTATTATTCAATCAATCCTTTGTTGCTTTAGGGTAAGTTGAGTAAATGATTTATATGGTAAGGTTCACTGCATAATATATAGCGTGTCCAAAAAAGGGCAACGAAGCTGGTGAAGGGTCTGGAGAACAAGTCTTATGAAGAGCGGCTGAGGGAACAGGGGTTGTTTAGCCTGGAGAAAAGGAGGCTCAGGGGAGACCTTATTGCTCTCTACAACTACCTGAAAGGAGGTTGTAGCGATGTGTGTGTCGGTCTCTTCTCCCAAGTAACAAGCAATAGGATAAGAGGAAATGGCCTCAAGCTGCACCAGGGGAGGTTTAGGTTGGATATTAGGAAAAATTTCTTCACGGAAGGGTTATCAAGCATTGGAAGAAGCTGCCCAGGGAAGTGGTTGAGTCACCATCCCTGGAGGTATTTAAAAGACGTGTAGATGTGGCGCTTAGGGACATGGTTTAGTGATGGACTTGGCAGTGCTAGGTTAACGGTTGGACTTGATGATCTTAAAGGTCTTTTCCAACCTGAATGATTCTATGATTCTGTGATTCTATATATATTACTTATTGGGGAAAAGGAAACAAGTCTAGAAGTTGAAATATTTAATATTCAGAGAGAATACATGATTGTACAAAGCATACAGAACTCCAGTCTTATTAATGTTAATACCAATAACTCTAAATGCCAAAAATAAATATACGCTAGGGCAATACTGTATAGAACTACTACACACTTCTTCCTTTAATTCATTTTAACTCTTTACTGCTGTGAAGACAAAAGTAAAGCTTCTTCAGAAATATTCGACAACTTACACAAAGGAAATCTGCAAGATTCTTGCAAGGGAAACTCTGGTAAAAGTATTACTAATTCCCAATCGACTTTGCATATCTCTTTTTGGTTGGTTGGTTGGGGTTTTTTTAGTATAACAAATATAGAAAAAATATAAAACACTGTAAATAATATATGTTGAAATGTATTGCACAATAAATCTGCTGATGTTCTCCTTTCGGACTCAACTAAGTTGTTTCTGTTATATGTAATCTCAGTTACATGCTACTTGTGTATGTCTGCTCTCACACACACATTTTAATATAAGTTCAACCAATTCACAATTTCTGTTTCAGTCTTGATAATGTGAGCTTAGTGTGTGATAGTCAGATTCCTCCAGACACAAAGATCTTTTACAAATATTCCAGTTTTCTCTGCAAAAATAGTCTGGTTCTCAATAACTAAGAACGTTTCAGCCTGTAGATTAATAGTTGACTGGATCTCCTCAGATGTTGATATACCGGAAATCTGTAGCCTGTTCTCAGAATGGTACAGGCTATTAGCACATCCCTTCTTATTGTCTCTATAATTTTTTACTCTAGAGAACAACATCTGTTTTGCTCTTAGCTCGACCAAGGTGAGAAAATCTTCAACATCTTTGCCTCCATTGCTATTTCATCTTAAACAAAAACAGAATGCCAGTGTGATGCCTGTAGCTGCCTGAAGGTTTTACTGACAGCATTGCATGTAGAAATGACAACTGCTTATGCCCCAATACTTTGTCTTACTCTATGAACATATCAGAGTGGACCAAACTACCTTAATGAATAACACATTGGAGAACAGGGCAATATTGTTATTCTGTTGTAATATTTCAGTCATAAATTAATTTGACATACAGGATTATCCCTTAACATTGTCTTTAACTCTTATAACTAAAAGCTTTACCATCTTTCCATGAGATTGACTCAGTGTTAAGCAAGATGTGATTAACTGTCATCCACTTCCTTATAAGGAAAACTTTCAATGTGGTTTTTGAAACTGTTACTAAATATGCCTAGTCACTATCATACTCTATTGCTGCATATTTCTGGACTCCTGTCTCACCCTGATGTCTGGAACTAAGCAAACATGAAATCCATGATTTGTATCCCTTGCTTCTCTGACTTTCTTTGGGAGATAAAATTAGTCCTTACAATACAAAACAAGCTTAAAAACCATGGAACTGTTTAATTCCACTCAGACATCTGTTAAACTGTAGTCTAAGTTGCTATTTTATTTAGAATATCCATTACAATATTTTATCCTCATGAAAATCTTTTAATGGTGACTCTGTTAGTTATGTAATATGGACTTAGAGTGGCTTTTATTCCAAAGTACAGTCTGGAGTAGTTCATCCCTGTCATCAATAGGCATAGCAGAGGTGTCACTAATGTGTCTAAATACACCACCAGATTCCACAGTTTCTCCTATGCACCCAAAGCAAAAGTGCCTAAAGACCCTCAGAAACAAATCTATTTCCCTCATACTTTAAAGGAATTGATCTTTGACAGAGCCATTCTACAAATATGAATTATCATAAGAAAGTAGCAGTAATGAAAACTCTGAAGTTCATAGGAGCTGTATTCCCCCTATTGCATGCAGCAGTTCATATTTTGCATCTACCAGTTTACTTCCTGCTGCATATGTTTCTTCCATTCCTTCTTCACTGACTGCTCTCCTTGGAAAAAACCGATTTCCAATCCAGAAACTAACAGCACTGTGGTCTCCTAGCTGTCAGCGTGTAACATAATGGTTATCTGAGCATCTCTTCAGATGGCCCATTCTAATAGGTGTTGATGTTGATCCTGCTTCATTCATCAGCTTCTTGTTTCCCTGGAAGCAGCTTACATCTGCTTGGGCAAATTCTGTCATCACTGCTATTTAATTTGCAAATGCCATCTGTCCTGGAACTCCCTCAGGAAACAATCTTTCTTATCTGACTCAGGAGAGACATCCACATCATTTGCACTTTTCCAGCAGTACTTTCTTGAAGTGCTACACCTCATGTAAAAGAGTCACCTCAATGCTACAAATTAGCAGATACCATTAAGTTACCAACTTCACAATTCCCTGTTTGTAACTCTGCACATCATCTGTTCCACTGAGATTAAATATAATTTTAAGGTAGACTTAAAAACACTGAGCTTTCATGCAAACTTTCTCCATCGCTTTGCCCCTGGAAAGTCTCTTTCTGAACCCTGAGCCAGATTCAAGCAGAGGGTGGTAGCTTTCCCTATCTGTGTTTCTAGCAGCATGGGTAAAGCCCTAAGAAATAGGTTATTCATTGTGCCCAAATAAATAGTAAAATAAATAGATTGCTAATTGCCTTGTAGTCGGTATGTATTTCCTCATCACCGTCTTTGGTCAAAGAAGAGAAGAGCTTGGTCAAAAACTGATAGACTCTTACGTTCATTTAACTTCCAGGAAAAGTTCCTCAGTCATCTTGAAGAAAGTGTCACCAACTGTGACAACAATGCCCACACATGATATCAGGACTTGGCTTTCTTCCAGGCCTATGTCTCAAAGACAGCATAAACCAATATCATATAAGCAAAGTTGAATTGTAAATATGTTTTCGGCAGTACTGTGCTGATTGTTGCAGTTCCTTGCTGCTTTGCAGACGTTTCCATAGCTCCTGAGCAGAAACAGGAAAAGCTACATTCAGACTCCTTAAACACTGCATCAGACAACATTAAGGTTGATTTAGTTTAGGCCAAGATTCTGTAGCTAATGTCCTCCACTGTGCCTTTGTAGCACAGAGGCAGAAATGAGCTGACAACCAGTGTACAACTAAACAAAGACAACTAAAATAAAGCTTTTATTTCAGCTGTATCAGAGTGATCTGTGATAGTACTTGCAAATGCAAAAAATCCTTCTCCAATCTCTCTTTAAAACTAGTGCTGAGAATCTTCTGGATGGTACAGGGACCACTTTTTCCTTTTCAAATAGTTAGCACCAAATACTAGTGTCCACAACAGCACAGGCCTAAATGTCAGTCTTATGGCTGAAGGTGAAAACTACAACAGTTTGCTGATTTTCTGCTGTGCATAAGTAACATCAACTTGTCCACATTTTTGCTCTTAAACAGTCAGGGTTTTCTGACCAGGGGAGGAGATGACTGAAGGTATTGAGATGAACTTTTTAAAGGAGAATAACGCAAATTTTGGGAAACTCTAAAGCAAATGAAGTTATTTGGTTTAGCAGTAAAGAAAGGTCATAGATTACTTCGTAATGTCCAGATAATAGATTTATTCACTTATGGTTTTGTAGTGTCTGTGCTTGTAGCACCCTTTGTAAATAAAATACCAAATCTCAACTCTAAAATTATACACCCAGCATGAGTTAGCAGAATATGTTAAAAATATATTTACATATACTATACTATAAATATACTAGAAGAAATGATAGGATATTGACTTGAATCCTACAGTTAAGCTAGTGATCCTGTGGGCTTGCTTGCAACGGATTAAGTTACGCAAACATGTTTTCTAGATTCAGTCTTCAGTACTGGAGTAGGAATGTACACTTAGTTTGGCTCTATGACAATTCACTAATCATCATGTATAAATTAAATCAAGAAAAAAAGAAAATTAGCAGTATTTAGTTCAAAATTTCAACTTTTGAGTCTATACATAGAAAACGTTCCCCATTCTCTACATGAGAAGGCAAGCAAATCCAAACAATTACAGATAAGCAAGAATCTGACTTTTCTATATGCACATCATAGAAGAAGGTACAGAATACACCAACGACCCATACACACCTATCAAAAGTCAGTGAGAGTTTTCAGTAGAAGAGGGAAATTCAAAAGGCAGATAATTGCCCTATATGCCTTTGTACTGACTGATACATCCATATTGACATGAGGAAGTTGTAGGTTACTAAACAGCACAAGTTAAATAATCTAATTCATTTTTTACCTGTTTTTTTTTTGGTTATTCACTGATTATTATTATTTTTTTATCTAAAAGCATGCAAATTTTAAAACCATAACTGTGATACCATTTTACAAAACTGAGCCCAGTACAGCAAATTTAACTATGTAACTTAACATTGTCTGCTTCGCTGCATCAGCAGACTCCAACCCTGCAGACTCTCAGACAGGGCTGATATTAAAATGAAAACACTGAACATGCAGTAAATAAACAATCAGTAAGACAACAATGAGTAACAGTTTCAAAAGAGAACTAAACTTTAGAATACTGTTACCTATTTTTACATTTTTCTTCAATTCTTTTGAGGAAGAATGTGTATTTACTCCACACCACACAGTATACGCAAATATAGCTCATAATTCTTCCTTTGGATAGTATTTAAAATAAAGTTTTTGTTTAAATGAAAAATGTTCTATTTGTGTGAACACAGTAGTAATACTTATTCAGCAGTTTTTCAAATCTTGTATACTCTTACTAATAGAGGAAATGCTTGATTCTAGTTCAATTAGTAATATACATATCTTTTCGTAAGAAATTTTAAAAGTATTTTTCCACATTTCCTTTGATTTTCAGCCTTGATCAATTTTCATTTGAAAAGGTAATTGTAAAGTCCCATGAGTCTCAAAACCAACGCTAATTAGATATTCAAACACTCATTCAACCAAAAAGATTTACCAAGGAATGCTAATGATGTGAATATCTTTCTTTTTGTCTAAATGTATCAATTGTTCTAATTGCAAAATATAGAAAGTAAACAGAATCCCACTGTTTGTGGATTTGGGTTTTTTTCTTCTTTGTTTGTTTTCTTTTTTTTTGAACACTGAGTGTATATTAAAAAAATCCTACTGGGGAATAAATTAGGATTATGATTTTCAATATCTTTAGAAACTGGGCATCATACTGAGTAAAACACAGCCAAATATAATTTGGAAATCTCTTGAGAACCTAAAATTTTGGTTATTTCAAATCTTCACCACCTAGCTGTGTTTAGTTTTGTTTTCCAGCTATGGGAACGTACCCTCGTGTAGTCACAGCTGTTAGTCAAGATGGGACTCAAAGGCCAGTCTCTAGACTAGGTGGTCCACTGGGCTACTAGGCTTAAAGCGTCGCCATTTCTGAAATCAGTAAGCGATAAGAAAACAGCGTTGTATTCAGACACTTTTGACATTCCAAGCTGGAAAAGCCACTACCTATCTACAGCTAGGTCATCTAAGGGGGGTGGACTTTGGCACAAATTAGGCCAGGGACTCAAAAGCACACCTGCATATCTGGAATAAAATGCCTGAAATGCATTACTGCCACACTCCTGCAAGCATTTGAATGAAGAGAGAAGGGTTTGTTGGTTGCTTTTATTTGTTTGAGGTTTTTTTAATATTTGTTAAGTTGTAAATGCGAAATCCTAACATGAAATAAACGAAGATGGTTTTTTGTATGTAAGTTTGTTTGTCAAGGTTCTTAAGATGAGCATATCTTGATCAGCAACACATTTTTAAACAATAGTTTGTTTGCCACAGTTACGTAAATATTTAGGTAATACTTATTTTTGTAAATTAATTTTTATCCTTTTCTAGCTATATATGAAAGACAAAATTCACTCCATTGTTAAAAGGAACTCTAATTGTGATCTTTAAGTGAAGTAAATTTCTATACCTAGTCAAGTAGAGATTTCCTTGGAATACATCCCAAAAATAATAAATGAGTTATTCAGAAAAAAAATACTCTGAACACCAAAGAATGTCTGCTTGTCCACAGACTGCTTAGTAATTTTCCTCATTTCATCTCTTTTCTGAAAGCTTTCTCTGTTCCTCATATGGGATAAAGTTACACTCCA
The DNA here is from genome assembly GCF_018139145.2 of Gymnogyps californianus. Taxonomy (NCBI): domain Eukaryota; kingdom Metazoa; phylum Chordata; class Aves; order Accipitriformes; family Cathartidae; genus Gymnogyps; species Gymnogyps californianus. The sequence goes on along the minus strand of NC_059473.1, from coordinate 84,623,256 downwards.
CGAGATAAAGAAACCTCTACATATTTATACAGTATTTTTCTTCTTTTTATGTCATGGAAACGAATAGCCAAATCGTGTCTGCTTTCTGTGGGAATGCTTTAGAGATGCAGAACTGCAGGGAATCTCCTTCTGCCCTGAAGTTCCTCCCTGCAGAAAATAGGACTGGATTGCTGTGCTTCCAGAGGTCAAAGGCAGAGGATGACGGATGCTGCTGGCAGTGAGGCAGGCACGGAGAAGGGCATGCCCCTAAGCAGGGTGCAGCGTCCCCAGGAACCAGCTCACAATTGTGGGGCTGCAACTGAGAAAGCTTGTCTATGCGTATTGTACAGACAAAGTCATCAACATTACCCAGCATATAGCGTGCAGTAGCCTTTGAAGCTTTATTAAGTGTTCTGAGCTGGTGTGCCTCAGAAATCCTGTAGAAAAGTTAGGTCCAGCTTGCCACTGAGCTGATGCAACCTCGAACACAGTGATTCCAGCCCTCCTCTAGCTCTGCTAAAGCATCTGTCCTTGTCGTGGTTTAACCCCAGCGAGCAACTAAGCACCATGCAGCCGCTTGCTCACTCCTCCCTGATCCCAGTGGGATGGGGAGGAGAATCGAAAAAAAGGTAAAACTTGTGGGTTGAGATAAGAGCAGTTTAATAAATAAAGTAAAAAAAATATAATACTAACAATAATAATAAAAATATAATTACAATAATAATAATTGTAATGAAAAGGAATATAACAAAAGAAAAAAAAAGAAAAAAAAAGAAATAAACCCCCAAAAAAGACAAGCGATGCACAATACAATTGCTCACCACCTGCTGACTGATGCCCAAGCAATGATCCGCCCCTCCCGGCCAACTCCCCTCTGTTTATATACTGGGCATGACGTTCCATGGTATGAAATATCCCTTTGGCTAGTTCAGGTCAGCTGCCCCGGCTATGCTCCCTCCCAGCTTCTTGCACACCTGCTTGCTGACAGAGCATGGGAAAACTGAAAAATCCTTAACTTAGGATAAGTGCTACTTAGCAACAACTAAAACACCAGCGTGTTATCAACATTATTCCCATACTAAATCCGAAACACAGCACTATAGCAGCTACTAAGAAGAAAACTAACTCTATCCCAGCCAAAATCAGGACAGTCTTAAACTGACATAAGCTCCATTTTTGCTTTTTGCATGTGTCTGTGTGCTCACAGGTGTGCACATGCAGACCTGTACCTGCCTTTAATGCTTGTCTGTCAGTTGTGTGCCTGTGTGTATGCACACATATAGTAACAAGACATGACTAAATAGTAAATTAAAGTGAACTTTTTTCTATCCAACGTTCCTATGACAGGAGATAATAATGAACTAAACATGATATTTTACTTGTCTTTTGAAACAGTTACTCAACCTGTGATCAAGGAGAATTGACAGAACTGGTACTCCTCCAACTACTGTGTGGTTAGAAAGAAGTTCAGATCATACTCCAAGAGGGAGAAAAAGGTCACTGATTTCATTGCTCCAGGATTTTACCACTAGTTTTGAAACACACAGTTAAACTGAACACTTTTTATTCTTTTGTTATGATCAATTTACTGTCAATTTTTTCACTGTATGTTGAACATAAATGTTAACACTATTTTATGTGAAAGTACTTTTACTGATTTTCTCACATATTCATGACTCGCCTTTCATGCATACCTCAATAATCTTGGAATTGAGAGCTTCTTGTTTTCATGTTAGTTCACAGGATTTGTTTATCTCTCCTCATTTATGTTGCCCTAGATCTATAGTTTTACTGTAGGGAAAAATACTGTTAATACAAAATTTGTCATGCAATGTTTGTAGTAGCAGCTCATTTTTAATCTTACTTTAATATGTTTACCATAATTCCAAGCAGCAAAGATAATGAAAAAAGACTGTCTTCAAAGACAGATTCGCCTGAAGAAATAAGTTTTATATGTCCAAGATGGGATTACATTAAAAATGTAATTTTGGATATATGTTTATATTTGTACTATTTATATTATTCATATTACTTATTTATAATTATAGTTATATTTCTACTATTTATATTTATACTTTATATTTAGTACAGACCACCTTCACTTTCACTATCATTTCAGTTAATTGCAAACTGATTAAAGCAATGAATCAAAGTAAACACAGATATTCTGTACTCCAATTTGGAAATTAAACTCAACTTGTATAGAAAATGGCCTAAAATGTTCAATTTAACTTCTTTATTCAATACTTTAAACAAAATATATTTTAAAATATAACATGATACTTGTTATATGTACCGTTCAAGTGACCTGGTGATTTTAAAATGTTTAATGTATGCATGTTTATTGTACATATTCTATTTATAACAAAAATTGCACATTTTGTTCTGATATATATTTTTCCCCAAGAGACTTTCCTATATTCTTGTACTTTTCCTATCATGTAGGATGTCTTAAGTGATGACAAAAGTAACTGTTTAACATATTTTGTTGTCATTCTTTCTTCCTTTTTTCTAAAGTACACTTATCTTCCTTGAGCAGAAGGAACAGAATGAATTTTGAATTCTTTCTGTGTTCTTAAGAATGCATTTGTATAGTACTTAAAATTTTGCCCAGAATGTGTGAGGTGGAAGGCAACAGAAATCTTCTTTCAAGCAAAATGTTGTGATTTGTCCCTCACCAATCCGTGATCTTGAGCAATTTAATCTAAATAGACTCTGCTATTTTCACACATGAGTGGGTAACAATTGCCTCTGAGGTGCAAATGTGATGAACCATTGACCGTGTCATTCAAAGGGAAAAGAAGCCACAAAAGCCGTAATATATGCAGTGAACATAAGGCTAAATTGTTATCTTCAGATAACAAGTTATTGAACTTTTTTTAATGTAAACTTTATGTACACTATGATCTTTTCTGTAAACTAGATAGCTAAAAAGACATAAAGGTAATTATTGGAAACCAATTGCAGTGAACTGCAGAACAAAAGCCATTCCTTTTTATGATGATAATTGAGCAGAGCGCTAGGCTTAGTAGGATAAAATGATTTCAAGCCTCTTTACATTGTGTTGATTAGGAGATTGAAAATGTGATGTCTTAATAAAGAGAAATGTACAGTTCTAAAAACACAGCTCCTTTTCTGCAGTGTCTTAAATATAGGTATTTTTCTCTTTGTCTTTCACATAAACTGCAGTACTAAGGGCCAAGTCCCACAATTACAGGTTACTTTCCATGGGACCCTAATAATTGCCCCAGTATGGCTTTGTTAACACTCAGTCCAGTGAACCAGATTATGTACTCTCTGCCAAGTCGATCTTCCTTCAGTGGCCCACAGAGCAAGAGCTACACCTCTTCCCTTCTACTCTATTCCTACTTCTGCTAAGGCTCATAAGGTAACATTGGGGCTCAGAAATGTCAATCACAAAATGACTCTAGTGTTTAGGAGGACAAAGTGACATTTTCTGTGACTGAGTTACACGTGCAATCTTAGGTAAAGCATCCGAGACAAAAAAAAGTGGAAACCCTGAATAAACAGTGTTGGGTGGAGGTGGTTCTTCTGTTCCCTAAAGTCATGGAGTATTTCAGGTCACTGACATCAAGAATGATGTCCTGTGAATGATGGCCTTAATCTCCATCCACATTATTGTCTCCTAATTCCCTTTCTCTATTTTAGCTATGCGTATTTGCTCAGAAAGAAAACTGCGAATCTTATGGAGGTAGTTATTATATTTAATGATCATGATGCAATGTGTATAATTACCCCAACATGAAACATTTCTACATTTATAATTGTTTTGAAAGTTTATCTGGCAGGTATGGATTTCCAACTGCTGATGTACACAAGTGAAAGGAGATCAGGTTGGAAATACTTCTGAAGTTAGAAAACTATATACCTTTTGTTTCTGCTGTTTTGTTTTGGTTCTTATCTTTCTGTTTGGAATTGGCTTGCCTACAGGCAATGATTTGGAAATCTGGTTACAGAGATTTCTCTTCCTATAGGCTGTCCCTAGGGGGTTTCTGACCCAGATCCCACTTCATCCCTGCTTAAAAGCTACTTGCATGTGAGATGTGGAACACCAGTGTCATACAGGACAGTTCTGCACAAATGTTGGCTGTTGATAATGATACGTGACAAAGCTTTCAGTAGTCACAGTTAAAATCAGAGAATTTTTTTTTTTTTTTCCACAACAGACATGGCCTTTTGCTTACTCACACAGCTAGAAGCTCTTTTTTTCTCTTTTTCTTTTTTAATGATTTTGTCATTCAGAGATAACATCATTTCTTGAATTGTGACATTTTTTGCCTGTTAGAGTGCAAAAGGGGCAATTCACTCTCCCCATCAAATGCAAGGCATAACATGGAGCAGAAACATTGATTTTCAAGTGAAAAAGGGAAGAACAGATGGCCGAACAGCATCCTTCATCCCTCTATGTGACTAGGGGCAAGGAACCTCAGACTTAATGCTGTTCAGGACCATTCAGACAAAAGAGATATCAATGAAAAAATGTTGATTTGTTAAAAATAAACCTTGCATAGAAATACATAGATTTCAGTGATTATTTTTCCTTGGGAAGTTTTCTTAAGATTTCATTAAAAGTTTTGGTCAAAAATGGGAAAGAGAGAAAGAAACCCTCCAATAACTACTTTCCTCATGGTTAGGGAACTCACTTGAGATAAAAGCCCTGAATTCATGTCTATAATGACCCATAAGTTGCAGAGCTGTAAACCTCATTAACTAAAATTGGAATGCAATGCCCTTACTATTAGTTATTCTGTCAATGAATTCAGTTTTGAAAGGTCTCATTATAGTCCCACTTAGGAAGTGCTGTCAAATTATAAACATTTTCCAAGAAATGAGGAAAATATATGTTTTCCTGCTTGCCTTTTTTTTTCTTTTTTTTTTTCTTTTTTTTCCATGACAGGCTATGTTTATTGGGTTTTGCCCCAATTCTTAGTCACAGGATTTTCCCAGTATGTCTGTCATCTCATGCTGTAGTACCTGATCTTCCATTAAACAAACACAACCTCTAACCTTTCTAGTTGCAAAGATAACCTTCAAACTGTGAAGTGAATGTATTTATTTTTATCAGCAATGTCTCATTTGGTCTGAAGCATGAAATGAATGCAAATTTTTTTCATTTATCACACTGTTGAATATTAATACTAATGCAATCCAATTTTTAATGTCAAGAACTATTTCTATGCTGATCAAAGCCTTCAGAAGAAAAGAAGGGAGGTCCTAGTGTATGCTGTGTGCCTCCTGTGAGTGCTCTTTGCCTCTACAGTCTTGGGGAGGTAAAGAGTGGGAGAAAAAAAGAGTTTTAGAGGCAATAGCCCTCCGTATCTGTCTTAATAATAACTGAAGCTCTTGTCCAATGACATCCATCCAATTTTCTGGAGGTTCACAGCCTACAGAATTCCATAGACATTGTAATTGCATATCCAAGGAGAGAATTAGAACAATTCTGTTTCTAACCTTTACTGATGTGATGGAAATCTAGTGCAAATTCTTTTAGATAAATTGTAATCTCAAAAAGGGGCACCTGAAGTTAATTATATAAATATCTGAAACCTACTGCCTGTCTGTCTTCCATTAAATGCTTGAGCAAAGCAGTTAGAATCATGGGTCTATTTTCACTAGGACTACCAAGAAAATGCAACAACAACTGCAATATCTAGAAAAAAAGAATCCATTGAGCCTAAAAGAAGTTAGATTTGTCATCCATCCTGCCAAAATGTACTTAACTGCCAAAAGCAATTGAAATAAAATATGTGCCAGGAGAGGGGTGTTCCTAGTGATGTTAAATTAAAATAAATAAATAAAAACCAATAGAGACACAACTCTGTATCAATAACTGTAATGTTGAATTAGACTAGAAGCCCAGGAGGCAGGAGACAATAAGGTTGGGTTGGGGTTTTTCACTGGTTTGGTTTTGGGTTTTTTTACATATCACACTAGACTGTAGTTAGAGAAGACTTTATATGTATTTTACATCTAGGAATTTCAACGCTTTGAAGAGACAGTGTTTGTATCAGGCTGTTTTAATATATTTATGTCTGACATGGTTTACTGGCAGTTCCTGATTGGAGAAAAAATGTCATTTTACTCAATCATTCTCCAGAAAAAAAATAAAAAAACCCATTTTTTCTTGAGAATTTAGCAAGAATTTGTTTCTTTGTAACAGAATAATAAATGGTACACATCTTAAAGGTGTGAGGGGTTTTAGGGGGCGGTTGTTTGCTTGGTTTTTTGTGGATGATGAGACCCAAGAGAAAGGAAACTGTAACTCAAGTAAAACTTTTATTTAATCTGAAACTATGCCAAAATAGATTGCAGTGGGAATTTTCCTCTTTTACACTGTAGTATAAAGAGGTTTGGAAACAACCACATCAGATTTCTACTTTGTGTGAAAGTTACCCATTACTATCAGGATGAAGGAGGTGTAAGTATTTCCATGTAACCTTTTCATTTTCCATTCCATTCTATTCCACTCCACATACCCACCTTCCCCCCTGCCCTCCTAATTATCAGTGTGGAACTGATGATTTATAGTCCACTTTATTTGATATAAGCCTTTGAGCTGCACAAAGTACACAACTGAAATTAAATCCTAGAGTAATAACATGAGCTGGTTTGGGGCGGGGGGTGGGAGGATGGTGGTCAAAACTGTATTAGCGCTACAAAATCCTTGCAATATTTCTTAAAATAAATTACAAATTTTCCTGCAGACTGGGTTCCATTCCCTTTCACAGAGAAACTCATGTTTTTATTTTGATGTTGATGAACTTTCCTTCCCCTCACTCTATAAAAATCACTTTTTTCTGTGATATGAAATTACCTTTGCCTGCACTGTGGCATAAATGGAATGATTTACCTGAGACCACACAAGAAATCTGTAGCAGAGAAATTCACTGACCTTCCATTCTGATTAAAGCATTAACCACTGAATTATCCCATCTTTTTCCTAAGTAGATGCTGGCCAAATATTTTTGAACAGTTAAGCAAATAAATAAATAAACCAGTAAAATAATCAATATATAAAAATATATTGGGTATGTAAACACTTTGTACTCACTGGATTTGGGATAACTTCATTTGTTTGGGTGAGAACTTCAGCTGTTTAAAATCAGACTTGCTCTACAGAACTGAATAAAGCAATTCTGATTAATGTTCCTAGGTAAAGATCTCATCTTTTTCCCTCATTCAAGTATTAGCCCTGTTAGCAATGAATCCTTCAACTCTGTGTTTTAATGATACTCTCGATTGAAAATGTTATTATGGACCTATTCCTTCAGTTCTATGCGACCATGCTAATTTTTCAAGTTAGAACCTGGCCTAAAGCTTCCTGTGACAGGATATCAGGTTTCAGTCACTAGTCTCCAGAGCTATGCCAGCTGAGATTGCCAGCTCAGTTTTAAAGGCTAAAAAGCCTGAGTTCCTTGCTGAAGTGAAAATCAGACAAGAAATGTGGGAGGACAAGCTATTCAAGAAAGAACTAGGAGCTGGCATTTTCCATAAACTCTGTTTTTAATTAATTAAAAAAAACAAACAACAAAATACACAAACCACTCCCCTGCCTCCCCTAGATGTACGTAAGTAAAAGTCTGAAGAAATGTTTTACTGAGAAATTATGCCAATACATTCACAATGTATGGAGCTTTCCAATCAACCTCCTTTCTTGGCCAAAAATGTCCAAGTCAGCAAAAAAAGATGGGTGGAGGATTTCTTTCTTCTTAATAAACCTGTGAAAGAAGTAAGTCTTATGAGTGACAACCACATTTTTTATGCTCTTTGCTGGAACATTTGCATCTAATTCCTGACAAATATGCTGAATAGTTATGTTTTACATGCATTTTTACTAAAAAAAACCCAAAACAACCAACAATACTGTAAAACCAAAATCAAAGTAATAACTGCCTTTGCTGTCCCCCAGGAGCAATATTAGAGCTGTTATCCTCTGAGTATTCTCTCCAAAATACTTGGCAAGTAGTTCTAAGAATTTGGCTCGTAATTATTGAAAAAAATACTGTCAGGGCTCAGAAAAAAAAACCTGGGCTACTCCACAAGGGAAAATTAACCAGGAGCAGAGAGTGCGTGGGTAGAAGTTCCGGGTGAGTCTGGTGCGAGTGACTAAGGCCTGTTGGTGCGCTCTGGGAGCACATAGCACCTCTGTGTTGCTTGGTGGTTTCCAGGAATGCTCCTCAGGTGTGTAGCCCTGATAACCAACAGTGTGGTGAAGCTTTCCCTGGGTGAGTTTAGAGGCCAACATTTGTTTGGCTTGGGACCCTGGCTGCTCCTGCTTCCTGACTCTGGGGGGCAACTGGTGTGGGAAAGGATTTGGGTGATGAGGCTTTAGGAGAAAGATGTGAAAAATGGAGTAGATCTTCAGGGACTGTGGGAACTCTAGCAGGTAAGTAACTGGGTAAATGAGCTCTATTTTATAATTGTCTCAAACCTAACTGAGGTCATTTTGCCTGTTTAATGTGAAGAAGGATACACCTGTCTCTACGTAGCCTAGCACATTTTCTTGTTAAGTGGCCCTACTGTAGATAGCCTTTCTTATGCTTCAGTGGGTAATATTTATTTTTGTATTATTTTTATCGTTATGGGTGAAACAGTGATTTAATTAACTCCAATGAGAGTTTAGTGGATAACTACTGTTGGGTTGGAATTCTCCCCATATTTCTGTGTTAAGCTGTAACTAAGCTAAAGAACCTTCCATACCACACCTGCCATTCTGCATTTCCTTTGGACAAAAGCAGAAAGCGTTAGTATGAAATAATTCCAATTAATAATTCCAATAATTTCCTAGAAACACAAGATCCACCAATGTCAGATCTTGCAAATCCTCTATGAATATCTGCCCCCAGTACCAGAAACAGTACTTCACACACAGAAATTACAGACTGCAGCTTAAAGTAGGTCATTTCCCTGAAAATACTTTTGTGGATTTTCAGTGAATATTTCCCTAGGTAGAGTACTTCTTTTACTCCTTTCTAAGGCTATATGAAAATTACTGACAGGCTGGTTTCTTGCAAAGCAATCTGTAAGCAAGCTATTTGTAACAATGGCAGATTTAAAGAAATTTCTCATATGATTGCCCATTTGCTTTTATCTAGAATATGATTTTAAGAATTTATTTTAACAATAGTATTTGTTTGACTAATATTTATCACAAATATAGCTGTTTTGTTTTCATTTTTCCTTCTTTATCTGTTAGTAGTACTAATCTGTTCTGTATTATCATGGACAGGGCTAGTCAGAGCTTTGGCATGGAAGTTCTTTTTTTCATTGTTCGGGTAAAGTTTGTTTAAAATAATGGGGCTCCAGGTTTTGACTGGGGTCTCTTGAACACTACCTGAAGAATAATAATAATAAACTGATACACAAAATCATATCACAGAAAAGACAACCAGTAAACAAGGAGTCATATTCCTTGTCAGAATGTTGCATTAAAAAAATGGTAAAATCCATTATTTAGATTATAATTTAAGAGTTTATGAATGCCTTTACTTGACCAGACCAAACTTGTCTCCAACCATGGCTCAAACTGGGCATGTGAAAAAGTATGGAAGGACACTGCAAGCATGAATTGTACTTCCAGAATGGAAGAGAAACACTAAGTGAATTCTTACTCCTTCACCAACTGTACGGAGAAACTGAAATAGCAGGACCTGGGATAAGCACGTTTGAATGCTCTTCAGCTTCCAGTTTATAATGACCATATTAAAAAGCTGCGTGCTTTGAATTAATTTCTGGAGGTTCTGTCTAATGTCTGCTCTTCCTCATTCATGAGATGCTGAGAAGTCATTCAGTAAACAACAGAGTTCCAACCCAGGCTCCCATCATTTGCACTTGAGAGATATACTCATTCAGAAGTAGTTTTTTAAGTATTTATTAAGCCTCAGTAGACAACTTCCTTGTAATTTTGCCCAGAAGATAATTGAGAACACCTATGTGTTGCCCCAAACTCTTCAGGCCCATCAAATCCGGCTTCAGCCATGCTTGGCCTACATTACATTAGCAAAGACTTTCAGATCCCATTTTCTGTGTATTCTTATAGTTCAATAATTTTACTAGTTGTGAAACTCTCTAGATGCTCACAATACAGGAACATCTGCTGTGTAAGCATCTTGCAGTTGTTCACAGCAATGCACCTCAAATTTATTCTCATGGGCATTAAGTAGATTGTGCAGCAGAGATATGCTAATGTACACTGCAGGTCCTGAATACCCAGATGTCCAGATCTAGTGCTGTGACTGCCTTTATAGCCTATGCGTACGTGTGCATTTTTCCCCTGGGTAAAGACCAGAAGGTGGATTAAAGTATATGCTCATGTCTGTCCCTACAGAGCATGGGGCTTTACCTGGATGCCAGAGAGCAGAAGCACACCCCTGCTTTGCAATTTGGATGTAGTACAGGTGATTGTGATTATTGTGAGATATCTGTACAATGAAACTTTGTCTGAACTCACCAGTTTGTTTCACATTTTCTCTTGACAAACAGCTGTTCAGATGGGAGGAGAAAGAAAAAAGAAGACTAACTCAGTTCTGCTCCTCTAAAACTAGTCTTTCTTATAAAGTAGATTTGCACTTGGACACCACACATAGAGGACTAAACAACTTACTAATGCTCCTTGAAGACACTTTGAAAGCATATTGTTTTGATGGACTCATCCAGTCTTTCTTGAAACACCATAAGGGTAACAATATATATGTTAAAGTCAAAAATATTTCATCTTTCCAAAATCTTGAGAGGTGTTGAATAAATGAAGGTGGAGTGGGTTTTTACTCAGAGCACAAGTAAGTTTGCTGTGTTTTACACACTCCCACCTATCTACACTAGAAAGCAGATTATGTTAGGCTCCAGAACAGAACTGAATGTGAAAAAAAACAGTAAAGTGATGCATTTTTGGACCAGATTTATTGTGTCTTAGTGATATCCAGATCAACTTTCCAATGTAGGAAGTTAAACTGTCAGACTTGCAGGCTTACTGTGGATGCCGGACAGTGCATGAACTCTAGCAATACCTGACTCTGCAGGTCAGACTGTATGCACTCAGCCATATATTTGCAGCAGCTTTATCAACACCTCCAAAATATTATTTCCTTTATAGCTCTGCTGCACAAAATATTGCATAATAGAACTGTTAAATAGTATTTGCATCCTCTTTTTTAGCCCTCCAACATTTGGTGCTGATGTCAGGAAGCCAGTCTCCCTATACACCTTGTGAGATCAAGTGAAAAAAACAAGCTCCTCCAGAGATGGAGAGTTGGCTCCATCTCTAACTGTCCTCTGCAGGAATTAATTCATTTTTAGAGAAAGGCAAGGAAATCAGCCTCATAACTTAGCCACCCAGATGCCTAAACAGCCCAGATACCATATTTCATCTCAACCTTTTCCCATAGAGGGATAATTTGTCATTAACCTTTGTTATTTTCTATTGATGCTGAGTTTGACCAATCTATCACAAATCTGTTCTAGAATCAATTGTTCAACAGAAATTTTAATATCAGGACACTGCATAAAGACGGTAAGTAGTTACATTTGAACAGGACCTAGCATAACTGCTCTTACTCCCTGATGGAAACTTGGTAGGTATTATCACCAGAGCAAGCAATGATAATTATGCATGACTATTAAATATGTGCACCAATTAAAACCAAATAAACAACACCCCCCCACACACTCCCTTCAAATCAATATTCTCAATCATTTTTTTCAATAAAACTCTTGGAGCTGACCACATTATACCACTTAAATTATATTAATGAAAGCAGAGAGGCCAGGAGAAATCAAATGAATGGTTTTATCATGGCACCTCTGATCAAATGATCAGTAAAGAAGGGGCTTCTCAAACTTAATTTAGATACATCCCTTCTTCCCCTGGTTAGAATAGCTTCTCTGCTTAGGAAGCAGCAGCGTAACACTGCCACCCACTGCCCTGCTTCACACAGGTAAAGCCATGAGGGTAGATAAATGTTCAGGAGTAATCAAGTCTTTCCAGGTGTAGTTGTGACATCTTTATTAAGCTTTGAAAGCTTCTCAGGGTAAGTTGGTCAGGCTTTGTTTTGAATCAGATGGAGTATGATATTCACCTGCTGCAGTAAATTGGCTCTGAGGTTTACAGTACCTTTATGTGTCGGGTTTTGCTTACCCACTTTCAGATGTCACCATCTTCCTCTGTGGCTAAATACAGTAGTGCTTTGCTGCAGAGAAACTCACCCTCTGAGCTTTCTCCAAGTAACAGGCAATCTCTGTGACGAGCACCCACCTTATCTAGCATGTTTAGACAAGGAAAGCTGCTGCTATAAAGTTATAATGCGTGACACAATGAGCAACGCTTCAGTGAAACAGAAATACTTACTGCTCCAAACTTTTCATTCTACCTTTCTGAATCACCGCATTTGCATTTTTTACTTTTATTTGCATATTTTACATTTATTTGAAGGAAACTTTTGCATTTCTCTTATCAAAATGACGTTGCTTTCATTTTGCTGATGCAGGAGTCATTAAAATTCTACTCATGCAGGCTCATGAATGCTATTTGGTTTTAGTTATTTGTTAGTTGGAAAAAAGACTAGAACCACTTTAAGCTCCAAACAATATGACTTTTTTTTGTTTTAATTGCCATGTTTGTATGTGGTTTTAAATCATGCATTCACTTCTATTTAAAATTGCATTCTGATTTGAAACTCACGGTCTCAAAAGCCAGTTGGGAATCTTGCTGATTATATTTTTCCCCCAGTTTCCAAAAACCTTCAATCACTCCTGGCATTCAAAGTACATGAGGCATAGGACATGAGGTGCTGCAGTGTCAAGATATTAGAAATTACTGCAAGGTCTTCTCATTTGAGCCCACACCACCATGCCCACTTCTGGACCTCTTGATATTTATAAATAATAAAGAGGAAAATTACTAGTTTTGCTCTCAAATAGTCAGCAAATTACTAAGCACTGCTTTCACTCATGTAAAATTAATTCACAGGCTTGGTGCCTGGCATTATTTTGCTATAAGAAATTGCATTGTATCTCACATGCACTGAATATAGGACTTAAGGAAAAAAAATAAATCAATAAAAGAAATTAAATATAGCCAGCCTCCCTCAAACAATAAAAATCAATGCTATGCTATCAGGTACCTAAGAAGCAGGTTTATTTTCAACATTAATCTGGATAGTAGTTTCATGGTAATTGATTTTTTTATACTTAAGCTGTCAAAAACTATAACAAGCAATGATTACTTGTTATTTTCCAAATTCATAAAAGAATTGATTCTATGGGGATTGTGGGGGCTTTTTTCCCCTGTCTTTCTCTGGCACTGAATTAGTTTTGTCACTGAAACAATTGCTAATCTTTCTTGTAGTGATGACAAAATTGAAAAATAAATATTCACTAGGCCTTAAAAGGAACTGCTTTACAACTGTAGTGAATTTCTGTTTGTCAGTAAAAATAAAGCAACCATATCTTCATTATTTTGATTGGTAAACGGTGTTGCAACTCTTCTCTATGGCTAAATTAAATGTTGCATTAAATATTAAATATTACGTTTTCATGAAATGGAAAAGGACTTATTCCTAAAAAATTAAGGTAAAAGCAGACTACATGTTGTTCATCTATTGTGACCAAACATTGTTTATCTTGCCAGAAAACAGAACATATCTACTACATGTATTGTAGTACAAGACAAAAAAAAAAAAGAAAGGTATTTTTATTACAGTTTTCTATGGGAATTCTGAAACGTTGGGAATCCTTAGTATAAGCTGAAGTATGAATTCAGGAATTTTTTTTTCCTTATTTAATGTATTTAAGGATGAAGAAAGGAAAGCAAGACAAATCTGTAAATAACCTAATTGCATGCTATCTAGAAATAGGTAAGTTAAATATAAAATAGAACACAAATTAATGGTAGTTTATTGCAAAAAGAAGACATACCATCCTGTTTGAGGGATTAACTTCAGTTTTCAGTAGGTCAGTAGAGGGGGGAGGGCGGGGAAAGAAGGATTTCTGTACAAAATCTAAGACTCCTTGGTAAATTTTCCTGGTTATTTTATACAAACCATATCCCATTACGCCGTGCGCTTAAAGGAAGAATATTATCTGAAGAGTAACGAACAAATAAAACAGTCTTTACGCTGTTTTGATTTATTCTGACAATCTACATGTGAAATTCCTTCCAGTTCCCCAAGACAAATCAGACCAGTAACAGTCATACTTATTGCAGGCAATTTGTAACTACGCGAGAGGTTTATTAACACAAACTTGCTTTCCATAAATAGCAGTGGCAGCTGGAGCAGCAGCCAAGTTCGAGTTGGCAAAATTAACATAACAGAGAGGCACCCACCCCTTCAATAGCATCAGTATGGGCAACACTCTGCACAATATCCAATTGCATTTATCATGAGAGTGGCATGGCTGTAGACAACCTAGACGATGATATGTCATTAATATCGATATGCAGTTCTGCCCCAGAAGAAAAAGGGGCAGACACAAAATTCCTCGGTAAGCATTGTATTTTGTTTGTTATGTTCTGTGGAATGAAGTACTACAGACTATTTTGCATTATTGGAGAGGGATAGCAGTTAGATGCAGAAAACAGATACAAGGTTTTTGACTGTGTCTCTCCACCCAACTGTGAAAACACTCTTCAGTATGTTTAAATCATTTATTGTCCAGTCTTGTTTTAAATGTCTCTAGCTTTGTAATTTTCAAGACTTGCCATGCAAAAATATTCCATATTCCTATACCAAACATTATTAAGATTTCATTCACTCCCACTTTCTCTTAAGAGATGCAGCTTAAATCTTTCCTTTTTTTAAATTTCAACAGTAATTATTCATCCTTTGCCTTTTGTACTGATTACAGACTTATGCTAATAGCAGCTTTTTCCCTGTTTCAGCTAGCATAGAAGAATTTCTATGATGATCTTTCTCATTTAGATGTGTGAGTCAATTTGGGTTTTTTAATAAATTTTTGATCCCATCTACTTTAAACATTCTTACACTATTACCTTCCTCCTCATTATTGCTGAGGTACAATATTTTTTTTCCTACCACTGTATTTTAATCTTTTCTATTCCCTGATTATTTTTGACTTTTTTTTTTTAACTGTCACAATAATTCATCACTACCCTACTGGCAAAAAGATGCCAAAAGACTCAATCAACACTGCAAGCCAAAGATATGGGGAAGATTATAAACGTTTGTAAATAATGTGGCCAAATGAACAATGCATATTATCATTAACGTATTAAAATATAACACTATGACAGTATTTAAACATTTCCACATTATTAAAAGAGCCTGGAACCTTCATTAACCATAAACTTTTTCATTTTTTTATTTTTTCTTTTTTTTCCCTCTCTGTGCAGACAGTTGTATTTTGATAGCACAAGTTAAAAGCCACAGGATCTCTCTTTGAACAGATTACATTTTTACAGTTGAGATGAGAATGTTTTCCTTTTGACATTATGTCCTGTTTCTGTGTATTCTTCATGTTAGACATTGTTGTCATTATTGCACTGTAGTCAGATAGCTGCCCTGTAGAAAGAGTAATAAGAAATTTTTTTCATGACTTACTATATGATATAATAAAATGTACAGGTAGTGCAGGAGGTTATTAATTTCAATGGTTTTCAAACAAAAAGGAAGAAAGAAATCACAAAATGAGGAATCATGCCTTAGATGAAAGGCACAGATTGTCACTTGCAGATGTGTAGACTTTGCCAGAAACTACAGAAAATCTGAAAGGTCTTGCAGAAGCTTCTCCATTTATTAGTCAACATCCAACAGCATCCTAAAGCTCAGCCTCTCAAAAGACAGGCCTATGGCCCATATGAGTACAAAAACAAACAAACAAAAAGGCAGCACTTCAGGGGATTCTTCTACATTTCTGTTTTCATATAGTTACCTCTCACCGTGGTATCTTAGGACCCCAACTGTTAACAGAGCTCCATTGTGACAGGCATTTTATACATGCATACAACAATAAGAGGCAGTCCTCGTTCTGAAGAAAACTCACAATGAAGATGTGTTGCAATGTCACCTGATAAAAGTACTGCACCAACAGCGGGTAACATGAGCTGTAATTTTCTTTCAGTTCTTCCAAGAGATTAGGAAATGGAAATAAAATTGTTTACTCTAGTGTTTAAGAGTAGTGAAACCTCCTTTGGTTTGACTTCCCATTGCTTAAAAGAATAGAAGCTCTTAGTATGAACAGGTAATACTTTCCCAATACAGGGAAATCACTTATCAAATATACTGAATATTTTCTTTAACTACTTGCAAGTCTGAAAGGTTAAGTGACAAGGTTAAGTGTCTAGTTTTGCACTCTTTTTGTTCCTAGTGTGCTCTGAGGTTTTCCTTAATGATAGGATTAAATATGATTTCCAGCTACAAACAGTTGCATGTCGTTCCCTGTAGGTTAGTCTCTATATTTTGTGCTTATCACGAACAAAGAGGAAATAACTTTCTCAGTCTTTGTGAGTCTCTTAAAATGCACACACTTTGGGGAAATCATATTTTCTTGAAGGAAATGAGGCATGACCAATCACACAAAACGTGAGAAAATCCCTTGATAGGTGACCTTTGCCACGTGTAAAAGAAGCTGTTCAGTGGCTGAGGTTTCATGGATTTCATGCATGAAAATCAGATTTTCTGGCCACCAGTGCTGTTCAGTAAATAAATAATCCATCATTGTGTCAAACAGTAGAAACATGAAGATACTGGCGTTGCTAACTGAATAGAGGTTTTTAGTTAGCAACTTATGCAAACCCTACGTTTTGTCTTCAGGAGCTGTACATGTCTTTTTTTGCAGTGTTTAGTTTTCATTACTTGAACTTAGGTTATTCATGTTTAGGATAAGTGTGAATGAAGTCTCTGGTAGGGACTATATCACCATTTTGACTGTACATACCCAGATGCACATATATGAAAAAGAATAACAAATAATACTATCTTACAATACATTCTGGGAATGCTTTTTGGAACCTTTCACAGGGGAAGAAATCCTTCTGTACTATACTGTTTTAGAATGCTAGACATTTTTCTGAGATACATTAGAGGCACAGAGAACCACATACTCAATACAAACTCATTTAACTATGTTTTACCTCAGTGTGTAAAGTAAATTTGCATGAACTGGTAAAATATTATTTTCTCATTTATATTTCATAATCTCTGATCAGAACTTTTATTTATTAATCAAACATTTTTCTCACTTATATGTAGAAGATACTCTTCCATGTTGTCTTTAGTCAAAACTTGCACTTTTTTCTTTTTTCCTTTTTTCTTTTTTTGGGTTTTTTTTTGGACAAAGGAGTGAGAAACTGCGTATTTAGCATGAAATGACTGCACCAAAGGATTTTAAAAGTCATTGCATAGTTGTCTCTTTCTTTTCCTTAGACAGGAAATTATCTACATTAGATTTAATTTTGTTTATCTAAAAAGTATTTAATCAGTTGACATATTTAGTCTCATATCTAGAATTCTAATTCTTTGGTTTATTGTGCACAGTTTTAATTGCCACTGTTATAAAACCAAGAAATATTAATTATAATAAGGCAAAATTCTTAGCTCCTTAGAACTCATCACTGTAATAAACAGCTCACTTTTTCCCATTCACCTTCTGGCTTCTCTGGACAAAGAGGTGTCATGACTTCTTCAATCCACCATGTAACTGACACTTACTGTTTGGTTTTCAGTTCCTCACCATTCCCACTGCTGATATTAAATAAATACAAAAATACACTTTTTTATTCTCCTCATGACATGACAAATATCTTTCCTTTACTACTTTTGTCATTTTGGTCTTCGCAACAAGACTTATTTATCCAGTTTACAGGCTTATTTATCCAGTTTACAGCTCCTTTCTACCTATCAAATACAACTGCAGATAGGTTACTATAGTCACTAACTCATTTTAATATGTTGCAGCATGGACTCAGTATGCTTTATCAAAAATATCAGGTGTGATCTACAGTTCCATTAAAATGCATTAATAATATAAAGCCATGTAACTAGATGTAAAAATAAGTTAAAATAATACTGTTGGGTATTTTTGTTGTTGTATTTTTCTTAGAGCAAATTAATTTTTTTTTTGAGTTAGTTACAAAATTTCCTGCATCTTATTTAAAATCCACACTACTTTAGCACTTGAATATGAAAAGCTTTATTAAGCTTCTCCTTAGTACCCATCAGACTGGTTAGAAATTTGCTGTTGCCTCCCATCTACGGATCAAGTTAACAAATTATTCTGACAGAAGAAATGGTGGTTAATTTGCTTTCATAATCTTATATATCAAACTTTCAAAAAGTCCTAACCATTCAAATATTTAGTGTTACTCTTTTTTATTACTTACTTATAATAAGAGCTTGCTTCAGGACAAATATTAGAATCAATTTGTGCGTTTGTGCATGTACACACACACACACGCACAAACACACAATGTTTTATTGTGATTTGTCCATGCCGGTGTGAAGATCAAGTCAAAAGTGCTTCTGTACACTTGGTATAAGACAACTGTGTGTTCATCTATATAGAGAGATATATATACATATAAACTTAACTGTTCTGGTTTACTTTAACTTGGTGATCAGATCAAGACTACATGTTAGCTCATCCATGTTTTTAGAAAAAAATAAACAGACGTTTTAGATAGAAATCATCTTCATGAAAAAAATCCACATCTGTTTATAGGAAAAAGATGCAGAAAAGCCCGAAGATATTTAGCAAAAGTCATATGACGCTAATCTTCTTGTGGAAAAGCCTTGAGTCTTGCACTCAACAGCTTGCTTCCTTCCCTGAAAAGGAAATTCCAGGTGGTCTGTGCTGGTCACACTTCCTAAATCAAGGCTTTCCACATGCCCAATGCTTTAAGTTTAATGAAAAACAACAGACTGTCCACAAGTTCTTCTAGAGTAATCTATGTTTGCAGAGAGGACAATAATGTAGACTAAGCATGCCCTTAATCTGACCTCTCCTTTAGCCCATATTGGATGTATACTTTCTTCCAGTTCTGTCTTGTGACAGTTCTGGGAGACTTCTACAAGTGCAGAAGTGAGTGGCTGGTTTCACAGAGGTGACTCGGCATTCCCTAGGCGTTTCTTCAGCTTTAAAAGAAACATCTGATATGCTTTTTCTTTCCTTTGTAATAAAATTCTGAATGGTATTTCATCATTATTAGATGGCTTGTTGAGGAAGCTGCTTGATTTTTATTGTGACTGAAAGTAGCAGTGGGCGTATGTTCTTTGAATGTAAACAGTGTGACTTCTGTAATAGGAATAAAGCAAGTAAAATGAAGCAAACAATAGGAACCAGCTCTTGCTCAAAGGCAGGATCTTGACTTCAAAAGGTGTCACTGCCATAGTGTCATGCTAATACAATATAATAAGGCAACTCTTTAAAATTACTTTTCTGATATTTTCATCTATCACTGAGATTTCCAAGACTTTCTCCATTCAAATGATGGGTTCACTCTGTTTTATCTATCAGGAAGCAGAATGAAATCTCAGCCTATTCTAAGTTATAGAAGAGAACAAATATGAATTCCCACAAAGCAACCATAATGCCCCAGAATTTTGGCTGTACATGAATACAGTTTTATGTTTATCAGATTAATGTTTGTGGCATAAAAATACTCGAGTTATTATATGAGTGTAAATTGGGTGTAGGATTCATTTGACCTAAGTTTAGATGTCTAAAAGTCTGGTTAAGCCTAGGCCGGTCATGCTAGACCATCCTTGTAAACAGTGGAGAAAACCAGGCTTTTAAGAAAAATGCATCTCTCATATTATAGACAGCTATTTTAGGATAAGTACAATTGCCTCCTGGATATGCCACTTCTGTTGATTGGAAAGAGAACCCAAGTTGACCAGTTTAGAGTCAGATGGTTAATTTTAGATATATAGATTAGTCTGAGATGAATCCCACCAGAATTTTAAAGGTCTGACCACAGCCCATCCAAACTAAATCGTCTATTGCATCTGTGCAGTAATTTTCTTTTTCCTCATATAGTATAGTATAGTGAATGATAGAAAGTAATTTGGAATTTACTCTTCATGCATGGGTGGTTCATTTAGCTATGCTAAATGCTTCAGAAACACTAAGCAAGGCTTTATCATCAAAAGTTATTCCTTTATTGCCAGCAGGTATCTTAAGATGTGAAAAGAATAAAATAAATTGAACTAAGTCATCAGATGCAGCCCAGATTTTGTCTCTGGTTTTGTAGTGCTATTGGAGCAACACTCACAATCAAAAGATTCTGTATTTGCCCAAAATTGATGGAAAATATACTGTTGTATGGTCAGAAAACACATGTGTATTTCCAACTGAGTTGACACTGCAATTTGTGCCTTAGTTTTATCTTCCTGATTAAAGATGTCTGTTTTCAGAGTATACTAATCCTGCACTGCCTTTACAACCCAGGGAAATAGATACCTCCTGAAAGTAGTAAATCATTTATTTCTTAGGTGGTCTGACCCTTTCTTTGGAGACGTCTTTCTCACTAGCAGCCACGAAAAAAGAACTAGAACAATTAAACTCTTAATTTAGGCAGTTTAAAAAAGATGCTGAAGTTGAGTGAAATTAATCCAGGCTCCAGTCCACAGCTGGGCTTTAGCCAAAGCTGAGGGTGAAGAGAAACCAACTGTTCACACCTCCTCTAGATCTTCTTCTTTACCTAGCAGTGTCAGCAAACTTCCTGCTACCATTTCACCGGCAACACCATGGCACCTACCTTGTCCCAACACTTACTGCTCCTCTCATCAGATACACTGGGCCTGTGCCTTGCTGTGTAAGTATCCAGGAGCTCAATGTGAGTTGGTGATGCCTATGTCTCTGCCACTCTTTTTCATTCCCTCCAAAGGACTGGAAGCTTTTGGAGAGGCAAAATCAGTCTTGCACATCCTTTGTCTCCAGCCGAGTCTTCACTCAGCAGCCGTGTGGAAGGTCGCGATAGATGGGCCAGCAGAGATGGGCATTGAGAGGCTGCTGCTGACAGAAGCACAGCTAGCTCTGAGACTGCTACCTCTTCCCTCCCCTTTCCTTCATCTCTTCCAGATCAGGGTGGTTAAGTAGTATCCCCCCATTCCTAGCAGAAAGATTCAATCCGTTCTCCCTATTTCCTTCCTCTGATGGTTTATTAAAGACAGCCAACTGTTGTTGTCAATTGCTTGTGTTTATTTTGTTTAGCAAAAAGAAGTTCTTAATCTCATGTTAAAAAGTTAATGTACATTCTTATTCTGTCACTCATTTTTCTTTGGAAACAAAAAAACCCAGCAACTTTTCATTTAGCTTCATTTCTAACAGAATATTTTTATTTTTGTTGTTGAAAATAAAAAAAAAAGAATCCCTTTTTTTCCTCGAAATGACTGTGCTGAAAATTCTTCATGAGGAAAAAACTATGAAAGTTAACTAAAAAGGAAAGGAATTTAACTGCTTACTTTTACTGCATGTATTTTAAAGAATTAATCTAGATTTTCCTGTCAAACTTCCTTCTTTCTCTTGCACCAAAAAAATTCCTTGTTCTCATAGTAGTACATGTATAAAACTTACAAATGTCAGTCACTGAATGGATAAAATGTTTAAAGAAAAGATACCTTCTCCTCCTGTAAGTGTTGAGTAACCATCCTTCACAGGGAACAGTTTATAACTTGTGTTTCTTCATTTTTGATAGCTTCAACTTCAACTCCAACAATGACTATAGTACCAATTTTGGGATTCACAGCTAAGCTTTTGAAAATTCCAATTTTAAATTAAAAAAGCGTACAGTTCCTCATAGCAATGATAGGATATAGTTTACTCAAATGATACATCTATGTTGGTGATTTCTGGTCAAATGATACATACAAATAAACTAGAGGTATTCTGTTTCTTTGTGTGTCAACTTGATAGGAAAACACAAAAGCAGGACTTTTGTTACAAAATATTGCAACATAATTGATAAATTGCCTTTATCAATTATAACCAGACACTGATGCAGAGCAGAAGTAAAGCACTGATGAGTTTTTAATGTCATTTTCAATGAAGATTATGAATTTCAAACTTCAAATTCAGATTATGTTTTATGCAGAAATCAGTTTTGGTTATCTCTTTAATAGATAAGGCAGTCAGTAAAACTAAACTACTGGAGAAAAGAATAATTTTGCTAAGTAATTCTGCAAGATAAAAGAATCTTTTTTTTTTTTACATATTTTTTGTGAATCCAGTTTTGGACCAATGAAGGTTTGCTTGAACCAAATTGTAACATTAATCCAAGATGTTAAGGAGAGAGAGAGAGAAAGAAAGGGTTAATATAGATATTCCTGTATTTCTTAGGAGCCCAGCAGTATAGCTGGAACATTGCCAAGATATGGCATTTTGTGAGCATTTTTACTGCAACTGAAATATAATCCAAGTAAATAAACATTTCCCTCCCAGGAATGTTAGGAGATGAACAATTAGTCACATAACCATAGTTAGATCCCTTGGAGTAATTCAGAGAGCAAACACTGCCATACTACACTAATAAAGCCCTCAATTAAAGGAGAACTTTAGGAATTTCCTGTAGTTTCACTGCAGGGGAATGGTGAGAAAGGCTTTGATGAAGTCTGTTTGGGCAGGAAATCTCCTTTGTAAATGGCTAGGTAAAAGAGTGAGAGAAACTCTGAAGAGTTTTAGAGGCTCTAGATTCAAAACTCAGTTCAATCATGTAGCCTCAATGAGTCTAGAAGTATCCTGAGAGCAGGTCTGCCCTTCTTCATTCCTTCTTTTTAGGTCTAGGAAGATGTGTCAATCTTGCATTTCCCCTCATGTGCACTATCTGATATCAGCATTTGGTCATAATTTTAACTTCTCTAATTCTTCTCGTCAGACAGCAGAGAAGGCAGACTCTGTGTCCCCACAAACCTAAAGAATTAATTTGAAATCTTAGTCACCAGCTGAATCCATAGGTGTCGTGGTTTAAGCCCAGCCGGCAACAAAGCACCAGGCAGCCGCTCACTCACTGCCCCCCCCGGCGGGATGGGGAGGAGAAAATACAACAAAAGGCTTGTGGGTCAAGACAAGGACAGGGAGGGATCGCTCACCAATTATGGTCACAGGCAAAACAGACTCAATTTGGGGGAAAAATAAAACGATTTAATTTGTTATCAGTCAAGTCAGAGTAGGATGATGAGAAATAGAACCATATCTTAAAAACACACCTTCTCCCCACTCCTCCCTTCTTCCCCGGCTCAGCTTTGCTCCCGATTCCTCTACCTTTTCTCCTCCAGCAGCGCAGAGGCTGGGAATGGGGGTTGCGGTCAGTTTGTCCCACATTGTCTCTGCTGCTCCTTCCACAGGGGGAGGACTCCTCACACTCTTCCCTTGCTCCAGCGCGGGGTCCCTCCCATGGGGGTCAGCCCTCCATGAGTTTCTCCAACTCAAGTCCTTTCCATGCACTGCAGTCTTCCGCAAACTGCTCCAGCATGGGCTTTCCCACAGAGTCACGGCCTTTTCTGGGCCCAGCCACATGCTCCACCGTGGCTTCCTCCACAGGCTGCAGGGGAATCTCTGCTCCACCGTTACCCCCCATGGGCTGCAGGGGGACAGCCTGCCACCTCACCACGGGCTGCAGGGGAATCTCTGCTCCAGCGCACCTCCTCTCTCGCCTTCTTCACTGACCTCGATGTCTGCATGGTTGTTTCTCTCACATCCCACTCCTCTCTTCACTGTAGTGCTGCTGCTTCTTCTTCTTTCTTCTTCTTCCTCCTCCTCCATCTTCTTCTTCCTCCACCCTCTTTCTCAGCAGTCTTTTCCCCTTCTTAAATATGCTATCACAGAGGCACTACCACTGTTGCTGACTGGCTAGGTCTTGTCAGCCAGAGGCAGGTCCAAGTTGGAGCCGGGGAAGCTTCTAGCAGCTTCTCACAGAAGCCACCCCTGTAGCCCCTCCCCTGCTACACAAACCCAACACAATAGGGTTCAGGAAAAAAGGAATGCCTTCTAGTAAATGCAGACATATTGCCTTGAAGAGTCCTTGTCACTCATATCGGAAATCAGAAACTAAATCCTGCTTACCTCTCTCAGCCTGCAGCAGTGGAGCACTGAACTCTCTATACTTCAACAGGTAGATATGGAAGTAGCAAATGTGCAGCAGTTCTGTGTTCTCCTTCTGTCCTTCTGAGTGAAGCAGGTAGACCGTTCCAAGTGAGATCTGATGTTGTTTACCACACTATTGTTAATTTTATACATGGCCTACACAATTTGGTAAGTTTTCAGAACTTGGCCGAGCCTATTTCTTCTATTTCAGGCAGTGCACAGGATGTAGATTAAGTCATTAGAATTCGTTGAGGGAATCGGGAGCATCGCCCTTGACTCTGAGAGGTGGTACGACTTGTTTGGTTTGTTCATTCATAACCTATACTACAAGTATACTGCAGTAGGTACACACATTAAAATAATATATTTCTACAGTAAGAATATATTTCTAAAATATATTACAGACTAGTCTATGTCTTTCTGATGGGCAAAAAGGGTGGAAAGCAGGCAGTGAGTGTTATTTTATTGCTGAAGTATGGGGCTGATTGTTTGCAAGCGAGGGGGAGAATGCTCTCTTCTCTGAGAGCAATTGAGTATGGGATAGGGTAGTAAGTAGGGAGCATGCAGCCTAAGCATGGTGTGGGATTCTAATGTTGAAAGGAACAGGAGCCTATTGCAGGAATACTAAAGTAAGGCTTCAGAGATGGTGGAAAAGAGTCATCCAGATTTTGTTCAAACTATGCAGCTGCCTAAAGTTGCTGGACTGCCAAGAAGAACAAGAGAAAGGCCTTCCATTTGTTACTGGAAACATGCAGTGGCCATGATATAGATTTACTTTGAATTGTTATTTTATTTTGTAAGCAATCTCAGTCAGGGAATCTGCACTTTCCCTGTTTAAATTGTGGAAATTGCTGGATTTCTGAGAACAAAGAGTTTCAATGTACTTTGGTTGACTTACGTTAAAGAAAAAATGAATAGCTCCAACTTAAGATTTCAGCCAGCTCAGGATTCAGCATAAACCCTAAGATTCAAATGATATTAGGGCACAGAAGAAAATACTTGAAATTAATAAATATAAAACATGGGTAAGAGCAACATTTCTGTGCATAACTTCACAAATATAACATTTCATATCAAAATGCTTTCTGAGATCGTAGTAGATGTCCAAAACCAAAACTTTCATTTCTGAAAGGTCCTAGTGCTGACCCACAAAATGTATAATTGATTTTCAAGCCAACACCTATTTCAGTACAGAAAATCTCTGAATGCCCACAGACCAAATCATACCCTTTCATTCTTGAACTGAGGTAACTTTGAAGGAGAATTACTCTATTGTGAGGGAAAAGTTTCCTGTGGTGGAGTATTTGCAAGCTGTTTTTAAAGTACTGAAGAAGTTGTAATGTTACATCAAGATGTGATGACAGGTGATGATATCCTATTTGAGTTGTTCTGTATGTTGCTCTTATATTTTGGATATTACGCTTAAGTACATGAAGTTATGCAAGCAATAGAGGTAGAACTGGTATTTGTGTAAGTAGAGTTTTCAGTTGTTCTCATTGCAAAAGCTGTTTAAAATTTAAGTGACGCAAGTACCAACACATTCTTTCATGACAGCCATCAAGTCACAACATAGTGTCTTTAAAAAGTGGTGACACAAGTCCAACAATTTCTCATAGCAGATAAGAAAACAGTCACTTCTTAATGTAGGTGGGATTCCAAGTGAAGCGGTTGGGTTTTTTGTTTGCTTTTTGTTTTCCAAAGCTCTTGTGCTATTTCGTAATGCTCCAAACCAAGGTGTCCTGGTTTCGGCTGGGATAGAGTTAATTTTCTTCCTAGTAGCTAGTATAGTGTTGTGTTTTGGATTTAGTAGGAAAATAATGTTGATAACACGCTGATGTTTTTAGTGGTTGCTGAGCAGTGTTTATACTAAGTCAAGGACTTTTCAGCTTCTCATGCCCAGCCAGCAAGAAGGCTGGAGGGGCACAAGAAGCTGGGAGGGAGCACAGCCAGGACAGCTGACCCGAACTGGCCAAAGGGATATTCCATACCATATGACATCATGCCCAGTATATAAACTGGGGGGAGTTGACTGGGCGAGGGGATCGCTGCTCAGGAACTAATTGGTCATCAGTCGGCGAGTGGTGAGCAATTGCATTGTGCATCACTTGTTTTGTATATTCTAAGTCTTTTATTATTATTATTGTCATTTTATTATTATTATTATTATTATTATTATTATTATTATTATTATTTTCTTCCTTTCTGTCCTATTAAACTGTCTTTATCTCGACCCACGAGTTTTACTTTCTTTTGATTCTCTCCCCCATCCCACTGGGTGGTGGGAGTGAGCGAGCAGCTGTGTGGTGCTTAGTTGCTGACTGG
The DNA here is from genome assembly GCF_018139145.2 of Gymnogyps californianus. NCBI lineage: Eukaryota > Metazoa > Chordata > Aves > Accipitriformes > Cathartidae > Gymnogyps > Gymnogyps californianus. Next base: position 84,596,901 of record NC_059473.1, on the reverse strand, counting down.
GGTTAAACCACAACACAAGGAAACAATTCCACAATCAAAAAAAGTTACAATACACATAGTTCCAGTACTCCTAAGATTTAGGGACAGTGGAAGATAGGCAGGAAGAAAACGCTTTGAAATGAATCCAATGTCACGTCATTGAAAACTCTAACTGCAAAGATTAACTTTTTATTTTTTACTTTTTCAGTCTGCAGTGATTTACAAAGCTTCAAATGCCCACAAATCTACTAAGCCAGGCCATTTAAAGAATCTAAATAAGCTTGCACGGTTTTAAGCTTTCTGACTTTGAATATTAGCTTTGAAGTCATGCCAAAAACTGACTGCAGCAGAGCTGTTTTAGAACTGAATTCCTGACACTGGAATTGGTGTTGGATGTGTGGCATGCCTAATGATAATCTTGACCACGCTTGCTCTAGACAGCCATCACACATGGTGCCTCTGAGTCAATAATTCTCCTAAGATAAGATGTGGAGCATCTTGGCTTTTTTCATTTTTGCAGACTAGTGTTTTGGACACTGTCCATTCTGCAAAGACAGCTTGCCTAATAACACATGGCATTTTTCCACAGGACAGAAAGATTGCTTACACGTTCCTTTAGTTAGTTCCTGGTGAAAATGTATAGCAGGAGCTTAAGAAAAAACATTAAAAGTTAAAATGCCTCACATATAGGCTACAACCACAATTAATTGTATTCTCAAGCTTCTTACATTTCTAAATTTGTTATAGCATCAGTGTTTTATTTACAGAAAAGCTTGATATTTATATCAATACAAACATGGTCACTGTGTAAAAGAAGTAAATTAGCATGCTGCTTCATCTATGTAACAGCACACACGTACCATGTCATACTTTTTTGTTCTCTGTGCTGCAGTGAAAAGTATATGCTTCTGTTACTGAAGGCTTTTGAAGTAACATAGTATGTCAGAGGTAAAAAGAAAATCATACACAAGTAGAGTTTTTTTCTAAAACACATGCACATATGTCACTGTCATCCTAACAAAATACTCCTATCCTGTGCTCAGAAAGGTAAACAGCAGCATTTTCATTGAATTTAGTGGAGCAGAATCAAGCTTTAGGTTCCCAGAAAAGAAATATGTCTTTCACGCAAACATTAGTCACTATGAAAGAACAGGTAATTCATTTGAAATATTGAACTCTTAAAATGCATTCTTCTTCCTGGCTAGATGATTTCATTTAACTTTTATGACTTGATTAGTCATCCTATCGTGATGCAGCACAATGAACTGAACACATCAGGCATTTCAGATAAGAGTTGCCTTGCAGATACAGATGTTGGCAGTGGTTTCAAAGCACATTCTGTTTTGAACGTAGATTACATAAACAAGGCAAATACCAAAAAGTGGTATGTGTATTCTATACATTCCGGACCCTATATATGAATTTTCCTGCATCTCAAATGATATTCCAGTCCTACCATTAGAAATAATAGAGAGGAAAAAAACCCCATGATGTAAACTTTAAACCTGTCACCAAAACTCCTGTTTTGAAGACCTTTGGCAAATATATTTCTAAGTTTCTATATTTCTATGAAAATCATGTGTTGGACTTTATTTACCACTGGTTTATACCTTGTGAAGTTATTTCTGTTTTTACAAAGAATGGAAAATATGGCACATAAAATAAACAAATTTTGTAAACAAACAACAATTATCTAGAACTCTATATTTTAACCACAAAAAGCCCTACCAAAAAGAGCAAAACAAAATATAAATATCTATTTAAGGTGAGAAAGCTAAACATAAATAAATAAGAAATTACTTGATGTTCAGAAGCCAGGTTACATTCTGTTCCTTTCACATTAACATAACAACCACTGGTTAAATTCTATTCTGATATTCTGAGGTAAACCTGGAAGTGCTGTGTTACTACATCTTGGAATATTTGATGTGTGAAAAATATGGTGAGAATTCTTAAGATTCTCCTTAACAATAATTGTCACATTTTTGTATCAACTATTAAATGTTTGTGAAATGACTGGGGTTTTTTATAACTGTCACCTCTAAAATATTTTCTTTTTAGTTTGTTTTAATGGTCTAAAATTTGCTGGTAGAAGATGTTACATGAGTTCCTTAAAACATCTAAATTTTTATTACTCACATTTTCATGGATTGATCATGATAGGTTATATACACACATTAGAAGTTTTATGTCTAGCTCAGAAAAACAAAACAAAATGAAACCAGAAAATATAAGAAACTAAATATTTTTATGTACAATATTCAACATCTCAAATCTATCCTCCTTTTTGCTAAAGCAATTCCATTTGTGTCATGGGTTATATCAGTATTTTTGTGTGAGTGCATGTTTCCAAGTGTAAAATAGTCTGCAGTCTATAACAAAAGCATGCTTTCAATAATTTCCTGAAAAGAACACAGCAGACAGAAATATAATGGTTGTGAAATGCATATACATTGTCTGTTTGTAAAATATGCTAATATTTAAAGTTTTAAATTAAAACATAGTCAGCTATACCATTTGTTCTAGTTTTAGTTCATTTCATAGTCTTCATGATGTATTGCAGCAAAATGTTGAAGTGTCTTAATTAAGAATTATTTTGTTTTCAGTAGTTCACTTAGGGAAGAAAGGAAGTAGAATTATATTTACTAAATTTTTTTTTTCTACAATTATAAATCTTACATTTTATGTTTATATTGTAACAGATATTCTAAGGATTATTTTGGTTTAGTTTTAATTTGTTTTGTATTATTCCTTTACATGGCTTTCTACCTGCATGAATAAATTCATATTTTCAAACAAGATGTTGGTTAATGGAGTCATAGTAGAGTTGTAGCTACCATGATGGCCGAAGGATACAGGTAGGACAAATTATGAAGGGAGAGAGACTGTCTCTTAGGCTATGTGTTAAAAATGTGTTTTGAATTCGTATGTCACTGATGGAGTCATGGGAAGTAAATATAATTCTAGAAAGACATGAATTGTATGTAACTGAGTAGGTAGGTAGCCACTTTTAAGCAAATGAAGTCTCCCTCTTCACTCCCATTCAGCTGTAAATAGTTTTTCTTTAAACTATTAGATTGTGGTACAAAGAGAGGTTTTAACTTTAGAAAAATATATTTATTTAAAAAAAATCATTCTCACAGATTTTTATTAATATAGAATTTGAAAATAAAGAGGATCTGTCTTTTATTGCTAATTCTATGGAAGTGTAACACCATTAGTCTCAAAACAATTACTTGTGGGATGAAAATCCTGGCTCTGCTGAAGTCGTAACTCCCACTGACTTCACTGTAATCAAGAGATTACAAGAGATTTATGTCAGTGTGAGATGAAACTCAGGCTTCAAGATATTGTCTGAAATTGGACAAACCCAAACCAAACAGCTTCACTCAGGCCTAGCTACAAACAGATCTGTTTGTTCTTCTGAGTCTTACATAGAAATGCCAAATGTCAGCCTCTTCGTACGCTGCCATTTAGAGAGTCTGGCATACCCTGTTTCAAAAATTGGCCTTCAGAGTGGAACAAATGCATTGAGAATGTAGCCAGCTTCTTTCTTCATGAGAGTAATATAATGAATTTGTGTCTTCTTCCTACACGCAAACTAAGTAAAAGGAGAATAAAAATTAGAAGTTACAATAGATAAGATATCTGCATCCAGTACCTCTGCTTGTGTGAACTGACTCTGTAGAGCTCACTGTCTTCCTCTGATTGGGGATTTACCACCTTGAAATAAGCGGAGAAATAACTTTTTTGTTGACTGCAGAAAAAGAGAAATGCTCTATTTGACCTCAAATTTTCTTGACAAGGCAGATTTTTCCATCAGAACACACGCATTTCTCAGTGAAATGTGGAACTTCTGAAATTTTTACTGAAGAGTATTGTATATGTTAAATTGTGGGTATATCAATATGTGTATGCATGCATATATATACACAATACCAAATGCAAGGAAAGTTTGCTAAGAAAGCCAATATCTAAGGAGAAGCTATTTCTTAAGGCTTGTTTGGTTTATTTTGTAGAATCCTGGGTCAGATTATTTTTCCTCCGTACATTATTGCAACTTCTGCTTATAGCATTTATGTTCCTTCCATTTTAATTGTGTAGAGGGCATGATTTCAGCATTCTAGCTTTAAAGCTTGAAATACTTGGACTTCCTGGGGCCACAATTTTGCATTTTAGAAAAAAACCCAACAAACTCAAACAAAAAACAATGCTGCAATTTATTCTTCTGAGATTATTATTTGGGGTGTAGGAAATCTCTTTACTTTATGTTCATAGTAGGATGGTGCCCTGCTTTCTATACACTGCAGCAATATGAATAAAACTCAATGATTTATCTGAGAAAAGAACTTTAGGAATTTTTAAAGGGGAGTAAGCAAATGTACAGTATATTTATGTGTAAATAAAGCCTCTTTATCTTGTCTGAGGGGGTTATACTTTGTTTCAGCGGTCTATAGTCTAGTATTGTTTGGAATGAAAATTACTGTACAAACACTAAATATTTACTTGGTTAACAGTTAAGACACTATGTCAGAAAGAAGCCATGTGTCTCCATAACAACATGGATCTCAGAAACAAAGTAAACACTCACAAAAAGTCCTCCAAATTACTTTCATGATTTTGGGGCCTGATTTTTTTTTTTTTTTTAATGTCTGGAATTGGTAACACAGTGATAGGAGCAAAAAGGAGAATAAGCCCCACATTTTCTCCCTTTTAAACTTCCAGCTGGATCTCTTGCCTCTTAATACTTTCCACAGGCTTTGAAATAGGTGAAAGTAAATCAGACATCAAGCACTAACCTTTACCTTCCCAGAGATACAGACCTATGAAAAATTCAGTTTTGTTTAAGACCCAAGAGCCAAGTGTACTAGAAATTACTCCCAACCCTGTATTATTAGTAAAAGCCATGGCTGTGCAGACAGACAAAAGATTTCTACCAAAGCCAACAAAAAGTAACTAATCTGCTTTCAAGTTTTGAACTAAATCCCCCTGAGATCCTGTAGCTCTAGAAAGGGTTGTTTCGGGTTTTTTTTTTTTTAAGTATGTTTAAAACTAGAAAAAAATATATATATCATAGACTGCAAAGTGTGGAGCACTTTTCAGTTCTCTTTTAAAGTGCTTGTTTAATTGATTTTTTTGTTGTTGTTGCGAATGGAGATTTCTCTCGACAACAGCTGCTGTGTTTTTTGTAGAGTCTGGTAAGCATCAGCGCTCCAAATGAGCCAGAGTCTCAGGAGGAGGAAGCAGGGAATCAGAAAGAGCATTGTGCCTCTTTTGTCACTATTCTGTTAGCAGCCTTGAGTTAATGTATGCCTGCCTCTCAGGCAAAAAAAGCTCGACAACTTGTCCTTGTTTGAAACGATAATATACCACTGGCTCAATTTTGTAAAAATCAGTCTGCTCAGCTGTGGAAACAGACATGTTTTTTCTGTTGTGTGATGTATGCAATGGGTTATCACCATACACCCAGTACTTGGATGATGGGATTTTAAATGTCAGGAAATAAATGAAAATATCAACAGTTTGGCAATAAGAAGATTTCTGTTTAATGTGAACCTGACTTTCTGAGAGCCTTTTTGTGAGCTTCTCCCTAAAACCTAATCGGTGAAGATTAATTTTAAATTGAAAAATGACAGTAGATTTGAGTTTGTCTGTGTGTGGTGCATTTCATTGAGGAAGAACCAGAAAATTGTGTCTTGTTATGGGTACAGTGAGAGGGATACTTAAGATTAAACCTGTTTCACGCTTTAATTTGAAAGATTAATAGAAAATATGATTTTTCAAAGTATTTTCAATTTGTGAGATATTTCCCAATATTTAAGGAGATATTTTATAAAACTTTCTTATTGAAATGTTGTTCTGTTTCCCCTGTTTTGTTTCGTTTGCACCCATCAACATTCACACATACATACATTCTTACTCATTCACTCTTAAAATAAACAGAATAAATACTCCTCCCTTTCACAATTAAATTGAGCTTATCCCAGAGTTTCTACTGAAATCCAGCTGCTCTGCATTTGCAGTATGATTTCCTGATGCTCTAACTTAAGGTAGCATGTCTATGAAAAGCAATTTAATTATTTTTTTAATAAAAATATACATGTAGGTAATACCCCTGTTTTCTGTGTGAAATCTGAGAAAAGTTAGAGTAATCATGAGAGTTTGTAGGGGATTATAATGTTACTAGTAGGGAAAGGAGTGAAAAAAGGGTATTAAGGACATTTATGAACAAGTGTTTAGCAAGGTTTTAGAGCAAATAGAGGGTGGGAGTAGTTTGGGTGAGGTATAGCCATGACATGAGGTGAATGGCAATGCAAGACCTTGCGTATGGAAAGGAACTCCCCTATAGAAAGATATTCGCTTCTGCTTCTGTTTCCATTACAGTCAATAGGAAAATTTGAAAATATCTGTCACCTTCATTGGAAACAGGAAAAGGCCTATGAACACCTTTCCATGCGTGGGAATGAAAAAAATGACATTGCTAAGACTTCCATTCACCTAACAAGTTATTTATTTGCCTCAGTGTTTTTGTGGAAATGACAGTATGGCAATCCTCACTCTGCCTGTATGTGCACATGCACCTATATCTGTGAATAAATGCATTCAAATAGACACATACCAGACAGCAGTACAAGCCAGCAGTGCTGAAACTGAGTGCAACCCAGGCGTTCCTACATTAATTGTTTATTCTGAGTTTGAAGCAGATCTATTGTAATATTCCCTTCAGCCATCAGCATCCTTACTCCATTGTAATATAGAGCAGTGAAGGTCAGTGTTGATAGATTCTTAGTGTGTTTCAAAAAAGATTAATGCTTAGCAATGAACTCCATATGAAAGATTTCCTTTCAAACAACATCTTAGGTTCACTGATTCAGCGTAAAACATGAGCTTGTATCATAAAGGTCACAGTTAACACTGTACTTGGCTGCCAGGTCCCTGGTTTAATATAAGCTGAATTAGATCCCATTTTTTTCCCCATTACAGAAATTTAAGACTAGCCACCACTGAAGCAAGAAGTTTTTTCACCTGTTACTTAGACACTGACAAGGTTTAGACTCCTGGAGGGGTCTTTCACATCGGCCACCCAACTGATAAGGAATTGCTTCATTTTATCTGTCAAATATATCAAAAAGTGTAATGTGGCTAGAGTTCAACAAGGACTAAGTGTTTGGCTCCAAGATAATGGGGGGCATCTCTCTCCATCTGGAGTAAAGAGGCCTGAGCCCTCTCCCAGGATTAGGATCTCCAGGCAGTTCAGTTCAAACTGGAGAAGAAGGAGGGGCTCTTCTCAAACAAAGCTTGCTGGTTCAAGATCTTTCTTCTATTCTGCAAAGGACTGGAGTCCAAATCTCTCTGCTGACAGGCTGGGGTTGAGTCCCAGTGTGAGTGTCTTCTTGCCTAATTAGATATTTGAAAGTGAGACATTTAAATCTGAACTAATCTATCCAGCTTCCCTTTGTAGTTAGTGGTAGGAGGATGGGGGCTTCTGCTGATTATCCCAGACAGCTATTCTAGGAGGTATCTCTGGATGTCTATTTCTCTATGGATTATAAAGTCAGCCTAGGGTGACTACTTCAGTCTTATAAATGAAGCTTTTAGTTGCCTGAGTTAGGACAGATGAATCCCTCTCCAAGTCTCTAAACTTGATGATTAAGTACCCTAATAGAGTGAGTCTGGGTTAAAGCTGTTTCACATTGAATAAAAAAATTTGCAATATTCACTTGGGGGGGTGGGAGGGAAAGGCAAAGGAAAGATTTCCTTACCAGCTGATTAAGTTATAGAAAGCTGGAGTGTCAGCCCAGTATGTGTTCTAATGAATATGTTTATCAGGAAGAATAACACAAGCAGGAGACAGTGACAAAGGCTCACTTCACAATATGTAAGAGTCCAGCATGCTTAAGGCTGTGGGTGCCCACAAATCAAATCCAGTAAAGAAAGGATGATGTTCTAAGCACTAAATTTAGTCGTAAAGGGTACTTTTTCTCCTCATTATGCATAGATAGACTAGGCCCTAGAGGTGCAAATGGAAGCAAAATCCTTAGTTTTTTCCAGCCCTGCTGTTGTTAAGATTTGAGTCAGACATCAGCTGCCACTGCACTGTCAAGAATTTAAAGCTTCTGCCAATGTTCAGGGCAGAAATTAAAGTGTTTATCCTTGAGAGGTTTATGCTACTAGAAGATTTAGGAGCTACAGGGATTATGTTGTGCTGTTGAAAATCTAGCACTGAAAGGGGAGTTTCTGATAGAACAGGTGGACACCAAGAGCTCCAAGGACCACCTAGACTTGTGCATTTCAGCAAAAGACTCTATTGTACAGGAACTGCAACCATAGATTTAGCCCAATGAGAAAGACATGAATAATTTTTTTTTCCTTTAATCTTCCATGTTCAGTATGCAGAACTCCCCCAAAGGGTGAAAATGCTGTGTCAATTCTTAACACAAATCTAAAGAATGTTTTCTTACAGTCACTGAGCAAACATTTTGTTCTTCTCCAGCTTTTACACTGCAGCCAGTGCTGTGAGGTCTAAGGATCACGTTGCCTAACTGTGGTCCCCAGGCATCAAGGGCCTAGTCACAGCTTTTCAAACAGACATGCTCTGTAGTCAATGGAGAGAGAGGGAGTCCTGCAGAGAGTGATTCTTCTAGCTAGCAAACTACTTCATCTCCAGATAGGTGTCTAGCTGAGATGGATAAATCACCCTCTGGAGAGGCTTATCTATTCCCACTAAACCACAGAGGCAACCTAGGTGATGAGCTGAGCTTATGTGGCTAGGCCTTCCAGTGGCTTAAGGGTAGAAGAGATGAAACCCACTCGGCCTGTCCAGCATCCATGCAGTCTCTCTACAAAGACAGGTCTTCACATTGACTCCGTTTTTTGTTGATGTTGTTTGGGAGGATGTTTTATTTGTTTTGGGGAGGAAGATGGGGAATGGGATTACAGTAGTTGGGTTTTTTTCCTAGAAAATATAAGTAAATAACTGTTTTGATAACTTTTTGTCCCTCCATTCAATATGTTTTGTGCACAAGAATAATCTTGATTTACTGGCAGCAGATAAATGCTCAACAGTGTCTTCTAATATTAGATATGGTAACCTTCTCATCTTTCACCATGTATTTCCTCTGCTTCATAGAAGCTACATCTAGACTACAGAGTGTTTGACTGTTTCCACATTTCTATAAAGTCAAAAAGTAGATAATCTACTGAGACAATCACCTTCTTAAAGAAACCATAAAAAATCCAAGAGGCAGATACTATGCTAACAAATTCATAATAAAAATGGATTAATGTCAAAACACAGACTTTGACTGTGTATGTCCACAATGAGATCTGAAAAAAAAAGAAATTATGAATCTACATCTAAACGACTTTTCCACTTACTGTTGTAGAAAACATAAATTATACACTTTGTAACCATCTGTAATGTCAGTATCAGCAGCTGCTCCCAATTTACTGTATAGTGCTATTGTACATATTATTCGCTTTGGAAATTACTTGCAGTTTCTAGAACTACATCTTGACTGTTTGATTTTTTTTTTTTAAATGCACTCCAAAAATTTACAAAGCTATAGCTAGTTAGCAGGAACGACTCTACACTAACAGCATTTTTGTAGTAGTGATTTCCTTTTTGCCATCTTCCACCAATGTTTATTTAATATGTTAAGTACATAAGAGTGGTGTTTGAGTATGTGTATGTGTGTGAATTTACATGCTGCCATATGCTGACACAGTTTACTTTCCAGATATTTGTGGAGACTGGTTGCTAATCACTTCTGTTAGTCTGACTTCACATCATTTAGATATCTTATCCTCTTAGGATAATTTCCTAACTATGGAAAAGAGAGCGCTGAAAAGAATAAAAATACTGAAGAGAGCAGATATAAAACCTGTTTAGAAGATAATACTTCAGGGAAAGTTGAGCAGGAAGGAAAAAATAATTACATTGCAAAAAAAGTTCCAGTGATTTCAATTGTAAACTTCCTCAAAGTTGAGAGACAGAATTTTTAGGTTTCTTTTATGTATCAATCATATTCTCACACAGGGCTTCATGGGGGTGGGCCAGCCTAGTACAGAGGTTAGAAGTGTGTTCTGCCCTGTTTCCTGGCTGTCATGAGCAAGGAAAACAAGCTTGTATTAAGCAAAAAGTCTAAGACACTTCTTGCTGGAATGGTACGTTACTCATATAGTGTGTGATGGATAATGAAAGATAATCATGACTGTGAAATTTAGTCATTTTATTCCTTGCTTGATCAAGGACTGTAGCATTAGGATCTTGTTGTCTGACATAAAAATAACTGATGGACTGGATAAATATTCAGTTGTTTTCCTGGAACATATCAAGAATGCTCATCAGAAACATATTTCTGTAATGGCGTCAGCCTTATACCTTTGTTGCTCTGTGGATCATAGCTGCTCCAGGCTGTTAAATATCAGACCTTCACATTCTTTCATTTTGTAGTCAGCAAGAAATGTTTTGCAAAAAGATATTGTAATAGATGAGAGAGCCTCAAAAGGTCTGTTTCACTAAACTTTTAGAAAGTTCACAATTTAAATCACTGGAACCTTTGTGAAGTGTAATAATTTCTTCCTGTCCGCTTTACTTTCAGAAGGTAACTTCTGAAAATTTTAGCATCTATTTTCTTATACAGTGTTCTCCCCCCACCTCCCTTCTCTCTCTTTTGTCCTCACTCTCTTTTTTTTTCTTTCTTTCCTTCCCATCTTTACTATCAGATTTTATTTTTGTTTTGTCCTTTTTCTCACATTCCACACTCAAATTTTACATTTTATCTGTGGGTAGATTTGGGGTTTGGGCATAGCTATAAAGGACTACTTTTAAGTTATTATCAGCTAACTAATACCATCTTTCATAAATGATCTCCCAGAACGTCATAGAAACGGACTTGGTGAGTCAATGCTTGAAATCACTATTCTCAAAAGCCTATGAGGGTGTTATTTGTTTGTTTATTTATTTATTTTCTTTTCTAATGATCAAAGCTTCCTGAGTAAAAAAGATCCACTGACTTTCAGCTGTGCTCTGAAGTTTCTTTGGCAGTTTTGGAAGTGTTCTTTCTTGTCTCCAGGGTTTCCAAGGCAATAAATTTCATGAAGAGTAAATGTATTACAGAAATATTAAACCAAAGCAGAAATAAGAGTTAATTGTTGCTCTTAAAACAAGATAGAAAAATAACAGCGGCAATTTGGAGGGGGGGGGAGAAAAAGTTTAACTGTATCCTGAAGACAACTAGCATTTACACTTCCTTTTGCCCTTCCCGGAATTTCAGTAATTTAAGCTAGCATTGATTTTCAGGAGAATGCAAGGTGATTCTAACTGCCACTCCTGTACATCTCCTCTGTTTCATGCATTATCCCCAACAGTAAGAAAGAAAGAAAGAAAGAAAAAAAGACAATAAAACCTGAAAGAAATATTTAGTTGGCAATTTTGTAGGTAATTTATGTGGTCAAAAATAGTATTTCTTTGTTTTGATAGGATGGAAGGGTATTCTAAAGGTGACAAAAACCAACGCAGCCATAAAAATTACTTTCTACTGGTGTTAAATATGTAAAGAAAAACTGAAATACCAGAAATATTGTCATTCAAATATCACCAGAGAAAAATAAAATAACGTCAACTGAAATAGGAAGTTCCTTTTCATAGTTATGAATCTTAGCATGTTATGCCTCACAATGCACATACATCTGAAAATCGTAAGTATCTGGGACTAGGCTGAAGAGGCTCGGTAGTTCTTGCTGTTCCTCCTCTGCCCCGGCCTCTCCATGACCTTCAGCAAGCCCTTCATGCTCCCTATCAGTAAAACAGAGACAATGATATTTAGAGAAGAAATCTGCAGCTACAGCACTTCAGCTGCCGATCTCACCCTAGGAAGGATTCCCAGGCTGCTAGTGATTATAACAGTAGGAACATATTTCTGGTAATGACACCACTACGGTGAAAAATTAAGCTCCTCTCCTGTCCTTAAAGTTCCTGTGCATGTCCCTTTTTGCAAGAGGTGTTAACAGCAGAGTCCTAGTTATGTTCTGTCTCTGTCTATTACTCTCCAAAATCCACTTGCAGCTAGATATAGACTTTATTTCCTGTCTAAGACCCCTGTGTGGGGGCAGAGTGTGATACTGAGCTGTCATCATGTTCCTTTTGCGGGAGTGTGGCATCCGGATGGGGTCTTGGCAGTTCCCCTGTGTGTGTGTGTGTCTGTGTCTATGTGTGTGTCTGTGTCTGTCTGTGTATGTGTGCACATGTGTGCATACACATGTGTAAGTTGATTTCTCGCTCCTTTACAGCTTATGCGGCCACTTCCTTTTGTGTAAAGCAAAAGCAGAGTGGGGAAAAACGGCAGTGGCGATATTCTTCCTACAGGTAGAAACGACCCTATGTAAGGCAAGGCAAAGGCAAAGTCAAGCTAGATACCAGGAAGTGTTTCATGGAGCCAGCCGCTGTCTAAGGCAGTTATATGAATGGCGTACTTCATGTTAGTGTTGTGGGTTTGCTTTCAGTACACTATTTTTTTGAGCCTTTGCTTTGTTACAAGCCTGCTGACTGCAAAACACTGCTGCTATTTTCTGTTCTGGCTGGACCCAGAAAGAAGACTTTTTCCGGACTATCTGCAAGAGACTTCACTGTTGTTTTTCTTTGTAGGTTTTATTAAAGCTAATCTAAAGCAAAAATTAAAAAGGCATGTGTAGGTGGATGATCTCTATTACTCCATTTACTAAAATGTAAAAATGTTCTAAAGAAACTAAAACCTTTATAAAGGACAGCAGTGAAAAGTGTTAGCCTTTTAAATGTCTAATTTACTAGCTGCTGCTCCAAGATCTTTTACATCGCACTTTGAAGTACTGTCTCCTACAAATGCTGCAAAGAGTCAAGGAAAGAGTAAAAAAAATGAGATACACGTAGTTTTGAAAATTAATCATGAAGAAAATGCCAGTATTCTTGATGACTTAGCTAATTAACAGGGGATGAAACAAAAGATGACAAGATGGAAGAAGCTGTGTCAGAGACTTAGTGTCACAGTACATTGCTTAGCTAAGCAAAACCCCTTTTCAATGGAACAGTAAACATTAGCATGCCTCTTAAAAAAAAAAATTCTGAAGCACAAGAATGTTCTCAGTAATTAATATCACAGATGCCATTTGCTTCAGTCTTCAAATGCTCTTTTCAAAAAGTAAGTTTTTCAGGCAACTGAAAGCATTAAGTACTCTGATACAGCACAAGAGTGTGTTAATTTGTAAGAAAAATAAATAAATAAATAGGAGTGCTGTAACACTGAGTTGCACACAGGTTCCGCTGCTGTTGTACAATGGCTTAATTGAACTGAACTTGAACTGGTAACTTCTACTAGAGAATGCTTATGAGTTTAAAATTAAATATATTAATCTTTAATTTAAATTCTATGTAATTAACTTTTTTTCCAAAAGTACTTATTTATCCTTTTCACTCTGCATCTTAAAACTTATTCTGGAAAAGTCTCCATCTTTACACTCCTCTTCAGTTCCCATTTAGCCACCAGTGACGTCCTTAGAATCCATTCTCTGCTGCCTGACACCGTAAGTCCCTGCACACACAAGGTGCTGAAGCTGGATCCTGCCAGGAGTTAATTAGTTGCTTGAAGCTCTTGTTAAAGTTAAAATTCCTGAGAGTTTCAAACTCTGCCAGGAGAAAAGCTTTCTTATTACAAGAGCATGATCCTTTAGCTTCAGAGCATGCCCAGAGAAAAACGCCTGACAGATTACATAGCAGGACAGACCTGGATGTATACATTGTGTGAGTGGTTACCAGACAATGCAGCATATTTCTCTGTCTCCTCCAAAAAGTAAAACTTATTTATATATGATGGAGTAGCTCCCAAAGAGTATTTAGAGAGGCAGATTTATATCAGATTAACCAACAGACCATGGTGAGGACAGTCAAATATAAAATACTCAGGATCAAAAAATTCCTCTTTTAGCTTACTCAAGACAGCCTGGTAATAGGGATGTTCTTGAAGGATGTAGAAAATTAATTTATATCGCTTCTCTGCATTCAGCACCACATAGGGGATTTAAGTTTCCTACAGCACTGGTAGGTAGCCTACCAAGCTACTAACTATTCCCTCTCTCTTCAGATTTTTGTTTATTTTGTGCTTTTGTCTTTTCTCAAAGGAAAGGGAGTAAAAGGCATGCCTTGCCTTAACATGGAACTTTGAACAGGAGCTTAATTCCAGACTAATGTTCATAGTTCAACAACCCAAGAGAAGGAAGTTACGTATAATTTCAGAGATTCTTACTCATCTCTGGCTACTTTTGCCAGGTAACTCCCAGCCCTTCCTCTGCACATCAATCACTATTAGCTCAAATAGTGCCTTGCTTAGTTAGTTTCTAAAAATTCCTTCCTCAGACATCTAAATCTGATCAACTAATCTAGAGTTAACTGAAAATTAGGCATGAATTATTGCAGTCATGAAATATGTTTGATGATCTAACTCTTAAATCATGAGCTAAAAAACGCCAAAACCTTCCACAAGGACTCTCACCTAAACCCAAGAAAACAGGGAAGAAGGACACCCTAGGGGCTCACCTAAGGAGGATTCACCATGCAATGTGAACACTTCTGGATGTTTTATTTATGCAGTGCTGAGGGAAATTCACTCTCACTCCAAATCTTGCAGCTGGGCTAATGAACTTGGAGGCATCAACTATTTGCTTGGTCCTGTTTTTAACAGCACTGCAGTTAAAAGTATTTTCAGTCTAGGGGAATCTTCAGTAAATGCACTAGAAGACCTCATTCTTTATCGCTTACAAATACGTAATGGTAGGGCAGGATAACATGCTTCTTTGCTTCTGTTCAGAAAGGAGAGTTCACACTAGAAGGATATATGATAGTTTGACAGATAAGTACATCACTCTGTTTATTTAGTCTATTTTTAATTTGCTGTAAAAGGCTCAAAGGGGTGGATACCTAGCCCCTACAATAACAGCACCATAGTTGTGAGGCTCCTTGCGAGGCAGGCGGAGTTTTGATTTCATTGCACTGCACAAGTTCAGTGTTCAGTGGGAACAATATTAAGCCAATTCTGCTTTTGAAAATCCAACCTATTTAATACATGCCACACCAAGATAAATATTTTCAAATGTGTTCTATTTGCAAACAAAATATCTAACTGGGAAAAAAAATTAAGAAAAGGTGTTTTAAGACAGGGCAAAGTCAACTTGCTTTTCAAAGAGTTATTCAAATATGTAACAGAAAACAAAAAGAAAACTGAAATTTATAATTTATAAAACACAAGCCATACTACAATATCTATAGTGTGAAAAGAACACTTGCATATTTCTTCAGTGCAGTGTGCAAAAGAGATTAGGAGATGTAAGGAAATGTACTACATGATATTGAAATTAAGTTTTCCTCCTAATGGTTGGGTCTCATAGAAATGTACCAGCTGCTGAGGCTGGCCGACTTTTTAAATTCCATGCTTGCAATTCAGAAATAATTTGGTTTTGGGAATAATCAAGAGTATGACAGTTTGTCTACAAATATGTCACTATCTGTTTACTTCACCATGTGTCAATTGGATTAGTTCCTTATTCAGGGAGAAGAAGCTGAATCAGCCGTTGCAGATTCCCTGCTGCCTGGTCTGCCTCTGCAGCCTGGAAAGGACCCCTCCTGCTACCAAGGAAAGCAGGGAGTGAAAACCCAAATACCGTGCCCTTGACTTGGTTACAGAAAAAACAGGTTAGTAATAAATTAAAGGGGCTTCTATGGAGACAGCCATTAGCTGTATGCATCAAGTTACCCATTTTCTTCACAATAGTTTGTGTAGGTGTCAGAGGAATCTCAATAGTTCACCAATTACTGGAAAACTCTCAGAGTCAAATGTTTGGCTGAATGATGGCTGGATGGTTTTTAAGTCTGCTTTTCCCTCTACAAACAGCTGATGCCTGCATTAAGCCAAGATGAAATGAAAAATGTATTCAGCATTTCAGAGATACCCAGAAGCAAAATAACAGTATCAGGAGCTAAGCTTTCTTATGCTTCCTTTGTATATGTCAACTTATATTATCCTGTGCGATGTATCATCCTTCCCAGTGTACTTAATATTATAATGAAAGAGGACCGTTAATATGGAAAGTCACGAGACTATTTCTTTCATATGCAAAATAAATAGCATGCAACCACACCTCTGACCTGAACTTTTGAACCTGGAAGCTGTAAAATTTGCTTTTTATACAGTCCTGAGAGTTTTGATAGGGCCTACTACTGTTTTTTTCCTGACACATGAAATATATCCCTGTTCATAGTCTGGAACAGCCACACTAAAGCTGTGATAACTGAATCATTGAAGGTATATATGACCCCTTCCTAAAATGTTTGTTCTTATTTCGTTTAGTATGAAGGTGCAGTACAGAAGTGCGAAACTCAAAAGAAATATTTTCTAATATCCTAGGAGGGATAAATCTTACTGAGAAAAAAAAAAGTTTCACTCTCTCTTACTCTTTCTTTTTCTCTGTCTCTCTCTAAGGTACAAATCTTTTTATTCTCTAGCTGTGACTTCTATTTTGTCTCTTTTGTATTGGTATCTCCATTTTATTGTGGGGTTTTTTGTTTGTTTGCTGGAGGGTTTTTTTGGTTTGGTTTTTTTTGTTTGTTTGTTTGTTTTAATTTACATATACTTAATATAACCAAGATGCCAAAAAAAAAGGAAGGGGGCACAATTAAGCACTGAGCACATCATGTAGACTCTGGGTAGTGCTACCAGCTCCAAGAGGCTAATTCTTCTTCCTTAGAAGCCGGTTAGAGTTATTAGAGATTACCATGACATCAGAGTGGGCTTTTGGGTTTTTGTTGTGGTTTTGGTTTGGGGTTTTTTGGTGAGTTTTTTTGTTATTATTTAAATTCTAAGAAAACTACTCAGATTATATTCAGGGGAAGAGCAGTTCCACTCTTTACCCCAGATATTTCACCTGACCCATCTGGAGCAGCCAGGATGAGGCCACCTTCCTCTCAGCTGCTTTGTGACAGCCTTTTTAGCAAAACATATTTCACCCTAGTATAGACTACAAACATTTTAAAGAAAAATCCAAAACAGTTATGAAATCCATTCCGTAGGTCAAGACATCTTAAGGTAAACATGTGCTAGGATGTGGCAACAAAAACTTTTTGACAAGCAGATAAAAAAGACCAAGTAGCAAAGTCTTCTATGAGAGAAAGAGGGGAGGAGAGGAGAGGAGAGGAGAGGAGAGGAGAGGAGAGGAGAGGAGAGGAGAGGAGAGGAGAGGAGAGGAGAGGAGAGGAGAGGAGAGGAGAGGAGAAGAAAAATGAAAGGAAAAAGATTCCAGAAGGACCTATAAATCAATTCCATCAGATCCACTCAGAAGAGGCACCCTGCATATAAATCTCCATCACTTAGCAAGCAGCTGAAGACTTCAGTTTTCAGTCTCAGCCCTTGACTTACTACTTCCTACCCAGAAATTCAGCAGTCTGCAGTGTCAGTCCTGAGTATAGATGAGCCTCTTTTTTACAGCTATGACAATATTTGGCTCTTCTGGGTGTAAAGTTCTCCCACTATGGGACAAGGGAGATATACAGCCCAAAAGAAATACAGGGCACTATATTTAAGGCTAAATTGAAATAAGTATTTTACCAAACCCAGGCAAAGTATGTTGCATTGATGATGAGTTTAACAGCTTACAAATGTGTACTCGAAGAAGAGGATCTTCACTGGCTGTCTTAATATTTCCAGTATATGTGGTATCTCATATTAAGCCTAATGGTTTGCTACACAATTGCATCATTAGTAAACCAGTGTTCATGTTCAGTTTCAACTTTCTATTGGCTTAGAGAAAGGATTTCAAATTTGCATTTAAATGAAATTGAGTAAAGAGTGATAAAGGCTTCAATTAAAAGGCCACCTGTTTTTGTTAATTCATTTTTAATAGGAACAGTAAATATTTTCAGTTGATGCACTTTCTGCTGCAAGATTGGTACATTCTTCCCTTCTTTATCTCCAGTGTCAGACACCTCTCATTAGAGGAGTCTATAATTTTCTCTGACTAAAGGAACCTGTCTCAAGCTTTATGAATCTATTGGTACAAGACAAAAAAGTAAAGTAAACTAAATAGCTATTTAGAAAATGTAAGCATAACAAACTAACATGTGATCAAAGTAAATTCTGCAAATAAATTATTTTTAAAATCAAAGTAAATTCTGCAAATAAATTATTTTAAAAATCAGTAAGGTTGGGGGAGGGGGAAGGGAGAGTTGTTTCCTCAAAAAAAGCCACATTCTTTCTTCATTTACACTCTTCTTGGAGCTTACTGACCTCACTTAGGCATGCTTGTATGAAACAAAAGTGATCTTCCATGTCACGATTATGTAATGCAATTAAAACATAAGGATTACAAATATGTAAAACAGAAATCATGACAAGCAGTTTTCATGGAGTATAAACCCAACTGGTGTTCATGGATTATAAGCTTCAACTGGCACCTGGAAACATTACATCTTCCTATAAAATTGCCTCCTTTGATGCTAGATAATTTGCTTTTTAGTCTTGCTTTATAGTTTTACAGCTCTAGTTTCGTCCAGTTGCCATTAGTAACATAGTAGCTCATCTTGTTTTCTAATACTTTTGAAATAATTTGTAGCCATAATTGCTTCTCTGTTTTCCATTTACTGTAACCATAACCACTAATTTGCTAACAACCACTACACTTCTGTTACAACCAAAGCTTAAAAATACAAGTAATTTCCTCAAGAACAATTTGCACTGGACACCCTTCTCTTTGGGGATGCAACGTAAGCATTTAAATAAAGAACTGAAGCATTTAATTAGTGTGTGCTTGCTTCCTGCTAGCAGGACATCGAACTAGTGAGTAAATGGATTAAGTTTCTTGTAACGTAAGCCAGGAGACATCTTGACAGTTGTGTTTTTCATTCTCAGATGTCTAGTTAAGGGAAACACAGGGGTCCAATCCCACCTTTAAAAACTTTATCTTTGACTGAAATTATTGGGGTTTTTTAATGCTATGTGGTTTTCCACAATAAACTTAGCAAGGGATTATGTTTTTCATTTCTGGTTAAATGAAGAAGGGGATTAACAGAAATGTAAACAGAAGATATTCACGGGAAACTGTAGGTTAGGGGATATACCCCCTATTTGTTACAAGTTAAACATTTGCAGAAGAAAATAAACACTGCAGAACTCTTCTCGCTTCTTCCCCCGCCAGCCCGTATGTATTTCTGATTGACATACCCATATAATTTGCTTGGGTTTATATTTGCCGGATGAAGAAATGTATCAGGAGTTTTAAATAATTGATTTTTATTTGGCTCAGATTCTACTTCTTAACTGGTAGCTGCTGCAGTTGTTTTCTTTTTAGTGCTTACAAAGCCAAACTAAAAATATCTCTTGAAGTTCAGCATGAGTACATGTTGCAAAAGGTTTGGACCTAATGCTCTGTCATTAAATAAATATATTAATCTTTTTCTTTAAACTTAGAAGGCTAAAGAAACTGGAACAAAGCATATAAATAACTGATTTCAGTTCAGCTCAAAGGTTCAAAAGACTCTAACTAGTTACTATGCCTATGGAGAAGGGACTGCTTAATGCTCTCCAACCCACTTCAAAGGACTCAGTGCTCTTTCTCTCACTCCCCAAGTAAAGCTGTGTATGAGTAATTATTGCTGTAGCTGTTACAGATTAAACTGAAATGGGCAAAAGAGACTGCATGAAAATCACGGTAAAGTAGTGGGAAATAGCAGCTTCTCATTCAATGGCCACCTGCAGCCCTAGAATATGAACATCTAAGTTGCTGACCAGATCACTGTAAAGGCCACAGCATGCTCTGGCTTATTGATTGAAATGGCAAGTGCTGAAGCATACATACTCATCTAATTCCTATCAGTTCCAACAGGAGTTAAATATCTAGGTATATTTTCCAAATTTGGAAGTGTACATTACCTTTATCATCATATTAAAGGGTCTATGTTCATTTCTGTCCAGTGATTCAATAAGAATCAACTTAGATCACAACTAGATTCAATAAGAAGCTAGGTTTTCTGCAGCCTTTACCACCTATGTACCCAAAGGAAAAAGACCCTTTCCTATAAAAGCATAGTTAGGAATGTCACCAAGTGGAAAACTTTGTTTGGAAACCTGAAGACAATAAAGTTACATTAAAGAAACAACAATTCTATTTTCATTTGCAGAATTATTTATTTATTTAATTAAAAAATTACTTAAAAACAAAAGTGGCTTTTGGCATTTTGAGTTTTCAATAGAAACATAAAAGTTTTACTGAAAACTTTTTCCCCCCCCAAGAATGCTTTAAAAACCTGTTTTAAGACACAGCTCCGTTGTCTCAAGTATAAATACCTAATTTTTACTAATGCAAAAGGAGCAGTATTTTTCAAATCAGCCCTCATTTTTGAGGGGAGGAAGAAATTTATGACTATCGGTTTAAATTTTTATGATATTTGGATAATTGCACAATATTCCTAGTGAGGATAATGAACCATTTCTCAGCAAAAAATAACTGGTGCTGAACAGAATTCACATACTTCTAATTGTGACATTTATTGGCCAGTAGAGGAAAATATTTTAACATCTTATGTTACTGGACTGTGAACATCAATCTAAAGGATAACCTATAATTGATAGTTTAAATCCCTGCAGAAACTTCTCTTTCAAAGAAAACTAAACTAAGTTCAGAGTTCTGTTCTTTGTTTGAGTTTTTGTTCTTTTATTGGGATTTTTTGTTTGTTTGCTTTGCTGGTGGATTACTGAGGTTGGGCTGAGAGCACTTTCAATACTGATTTCCTCTAGCATTACAGTGGTGGTCTGTGAGCCTCCTCCTGAATAACGCAATAGCGTAGGAATTTATCATGGTAGGTTGGTGGCATCTGGAGAACAGTTAGCAGGAAGCAGTGACATGACGGATATATCTACCACTATGTGGCTCCATCAACTGCTGCCTACCCCCTGCCATGGACAGGATGAAGATAAACGGAGTAGGCATGTCACTGTCATTGGGTTGAGTTGTACTATTCCTTTCACCTGTTCTGTCCTGCTCTAAATCAGTAGAGAAGCCATAAACCACACTTTACATTTAAACTGCCCTTTGGGCTTCTGTCCATCTCAGGAGTAATACAAGCCAGAATCGCAAATTCAACTTATCCTTTTTCCACTTCTGAGGTCTTTTTGAATTACCCTTGTCATGCAGGAGGTTTAAAACATCTGAGGGGTTGGTTTAACATACCCTTATGAGTAGTGGAGGGCAGGGGGTAGGGCAGGAATTTTAATAATTTGTCAAGTAGAGGTTAATGATATTGTTTTCTGCTATGTCCCCCCATTACTTTGTCCTGCCACGCTGTTCCCAGTTCAGCTCAGTTCATTGCATAGGTATCATTGAAACTCTTCAAATTGGTCCAAAACCTGGGTGACACTGTACTCCTCATTGTCCATGCAGTGGGAACAACACACCTCAGAAGAGTTATAGTTCAGCCTAGTGCTGAATTCATCAGAAAAGTTCGCAAAGAAATCTCTTGCCCAGCTTTAATTAGGATTAACCAGTCAGAGGTCATCTTCTATTCTGGTTAATACCACTTGTACCACTTGAAAAATAAATGGATTATAAGATTAAGTCTAGTTTCTGAATATGTTAAAAAACATATTAAACCTGTAGATGACATTAAAGTATAGTTAAAAATACATTATGAAAGAGAAGCTTCACACACTGATTTTTTTCCTTTTTTATTAGAGCTTAGCTCCGTTTTTCTTTAACCATCCAATTACATTTGTAAATAGTCTAGGAAGATTTTACTGCCTCATATTGCTGATACACAAAATGTACACAGGATACCTCATACATCCAGTGGGGTTTGATCAAAGAATCTCAGTGTCACTTCCTCATTGTGTTGCTTTCTCCAAAAAAAAGAAAAATAAATATTTTTTCTTCAATAATACGGAAAATAGATAACACAAGTTCTTAAAGGTCTGATAAATCTTTGGAAGCCATTACGATAATAGTAAAGGAAAGATGAGTGTCAGTTAAACAAGCAGTTTAACATTCATAAGTAATTACAAGACACTTTAAAAAAATCACTGAATTTGCATTTGAAAACAACAGGATGGAAATATAGGGAGAAGAAGTAAATTGAAAACATACAGTAATTTACTATGCAATAAAAAACTTAACCATCTAAGCAAAGATAAAAGAAGGGAAGGTGAGCAAGAGTATGGATGGATTTGTATGTGCATGTGAGACAGAACGTGTATATATACACATAAAATTATGTGTTTATACATACATATACATTCCACATATATGAAAAAATATGTTATTGTCATATTTTATCCTCTCGTAGTTCCATTATAGTAGTGTGCATCTTTCTTGCATGTCCAGAAGATGTCCAAGGGTTTGAAGTTTCAAGTATCTTATAGATACAGTGTGGGGCTTACTTGTTACCTGTAAGTCAATTTACACCAGAACAGCAATTAATTTACTGTCATCATTAAAAGCACCATTGGAAAAAAGTTTTGCTCCTGAGCTTAGTCACAGCACAAAGATTTCAACGGAGACCTTGCCTGTAGTAAGCACCATTTCATGTACTGCAAACAGTCCATCTTTTCCCAGTTTCTGCTCTCAGCATGGCATACAGATAGTGCTGGTCAGTTTTTGTACTGAACTATCTACTTTTTGGTATTTTTAATCAAAGTCCCTTCTCCTCACCATTATGTGAGATCCCTTATGCAGTGGAGATGTTTCTTTTTAAACATCCCTGAAACTAGAATAGTTGGTCTTTGCCTAATGTGGAGCTCAGTTGAACTAATGAAATATCTACTCTGCTGCAGCATTCCTCATCCTTGTCCCATGTACAAAAATTTAATGATTTCTGAGCCTCACTCAATACTTTATTATTAACACACACACTAATATTTAATGTATTTTTGATCTAACACTTAATGCTAGAGAAACCCCCCTTCCTCTACTCCCCAAACAATTGTTTGGATAAAGAAGGTGGTTAAGCTTTCTTTACATAAGATTCAATCTAAAATTACTTGATACAGGTCAACATTTATACCAGTTTAGAACCATACCCAATACAGAACTAAACTCAAAATAAATGGAAAGATGGAGGGAAATTATGTGATCCTGGATATATTACCTGCTTTGGGAGTGCCTGCTGCATAGGATATTGTTAATGGGATGGCAAAAAGCCCTTTTAATCTCCCTAGTAAATCTGCAATTTATCAGAGTTGTTGTGGTTGTCATTCATTTTAACATTTTACTTGGGGTTGTCTAAAGCTCAGAATTATCTTGAGTGTAAGAGAAAGCATTTAAGAATCAGGTGAATTCCTGAAAAATGAAACTTTTTTTTTTTTTTCTTCAGAGCCAGCAGTATCTGTCTATGATGACTGGAATGACTAAAAATTGGTACTTTTCCCTGGAAATTCACTGTGAATCTTAAGTGCAAGGTTCTGATGGTACTTATTCAGCTATCATACTGAATTACATTGAAACTATAAGAGGGGTCTTTCTGTTTATTTTTGATACCTGATACAATATCCCTATTCTGCCTCCTGAAGCTCATTTCATGTTTTACTTTTGTGCTTTACAATGACATAACTTGTTTTCTATTAAGGCTTTTATTCCAGTTGATCATCTTGTGTTCTTAGTTCAGGATGAAGAAAAACTTATTTTGATCCACATAAATTTTAATTTAAGCTAAATTACAAATTTTCCTTGCTAACATTGTGTCATGGTTTAACCCCAGCTGGGAACTAAGCACCACACAGCCACTTGCTCACTGCCCCCCAGTGGGATGGGGGAGAGAATCAGAAGAGTAAAAGTGAGAAAACTGATGGGTTGAGATAAAGGCAGTTTAATAGGTAAAGCAAAAGCCGCGTGCGCAAGCAAAGCAAACAAAGAATTCATTCACCACCTCCCATCGGCAAGCAGGTGTTCAGCCATCTCAGGAAAGCAGGGCTCCATCATACATAATGGTTACTTGGGAAGACAAACGCCATCACTCCGAACATCCCCCCCTTCCTTCTTCCTTCTTCCCCCAGCTTTATATGCTGAGCATGATGTCATATGGTATGGAATGTCCTCTGGTCAGTTGGAATCAGCTGTCCCGGCTGTGTCCCCTCCCAACTTTTTGTGCACCCCCAGCCTACTCGCTGGTGGGGTGGTGTGAGAAGCAGAAAAGGCCTTGACTCTGTGTAAGCACTGCTCAGCAATAATGAAAACATCTCTGCATCATCAACACTGTTTTCAGCACAAATCCAAAACGTAGCCCCATACTAGCTACTATGAAGAAAATTAACTCTGTCCCAGCCAAAACCAGCACACACTGACTTTCTTCAAAATTGTCCATGAAGTTTAATTTTAAAATATCATTTTCAAAATAATTAAACTGCAAAAAAATAGTATTTAGAAAGTATTATACATGTGAAACTGAAAGCTTAGAAAACTGCATAACCTCTCTGAAATAAATAGGTCTAGGCTTCATCACCTTTCATTGCATGTCATAGAAACCACAGGGAAGATAGGTTTCTTTTCAGGGTTGAGAAAAAAACACGTGTTAGCATATTCCATATTTTTTGCTCACATACTTATTATTGTCGTCCTTACTTGCATCATTATATTATCATATAATTTCATTTCTTGTTTTAAAAGGTATTTTTCAGTTTTCATGTATTCCAACATTTTTTAAAATCAGTTCATGTACCTATGAAATGAATTTGGAACTTAGTCTTAACAAATCCATTAATAGGAAGATATCTATAATATGTCAAAATTTGATTATTCAAAGGATTTTTTTTTTTAAATCTGGTGAACTTGACAGTGGAGCGATTTTCACCATGCGTAAACCCTTTCAAAATGATGATTTTCTAGTGTATAAAACCAACTTCATATAGCTAGAAAATGTAGAATATTTTTAATCTGTGGGATGATTATCACTTTGGAGACATGCCTTAACATTTCATTTGAACACTAATAAAGTGAAATATTTCTCATAGTTCTGAAATTGCTTTGGTGGATGAGGATAAAATAGTTGAAAACTTTTGTTACACAGCTTTTAAAGCTAAATGAGAACGTGTCTGTAGTGTACTTTACTGCATTATGCAATATATGAGGCAAGCAATTAACTTCAAGCAAATATTCATTTTCTTTTCCCATTAATTCTGTAGTCACAGGGATGTCTTCCAAAATTAGTTTAGGGGTACTGGTGGCAAATGATGATATGTTGTCAAAGTTCAAACTATTTGATTGTAGTATAATTTTTCTTTCTTCAAATATTCCTAATTCAGTTTCATTGATGTCCTGAAGATAATCAGGCCAATAGTGGATTATTCTCCTTTCAAGTGTGCATCACAGAACAATGATCACAAACTTTTTTGTATTTCTGCTAGATGTAGGGAAAAATATATTGTTTTCAGCAAAGAATTAACTGCTTTGTTTTCAAACCAGAAAAAGCTGATCTATTGTTTTCAATACACGAAGCTTTTGCTTTATCAAGATTTGTCCTGTGGATTAATCTTGGAAAATGACAGCATTTGACTTTTTTGTAATGAAGTAAACTATATGAAAGGTTATAGATCAATTCTGTTGCTTCTGCATATTTTTTATTTCTCATTATTAATAACAAACAAAAGTTACAGTATTTTCTTCCTAGAAGATATGGTAGAATTATTTTTATATGGCACTGATTAAGCCATTTGCTTCCCTCATTAGCTACATTACCTGGAACACAGTATTCACCAAATTTTGTAATAAAACATACAAGCAGCATACATGAAAATAATGTTCTGTTTCTTATAGCTCCTAATGTACTTTTTCTAAAGTAGGGGGTTTTTTTGGTATGTTCTGTTTTGTTTTTTCTTACATGGTACTTTAGTATATGTATAAAATAATCTGAGATATCGTATTTTAAAAACACAAGTTAGGGACACATAAATCCATATTTATGCTTTCATTCCAAATATGCAATTTTAGCACATTATAAAAGGTGGGGGTGGTTTTTTGGTTGTTATTTGAGGAGTATGTAATATTGTTAAAGACTCAGTGTTTATATTAAAGTCTGCATTAAACACAAGGCATGGATTGCCTGACACAGTGCAAATATGCTGCAGAAACATCCTGTTGCTCAGATCAGAGCACTCCCGGCATTTCGTCAGGCAGCATGACAAAGGTTCTACTTCGGAAACCAATGGCAGAAAATGGAGTGATTTAGCCTGTGTCACAGCCAGCCGCCTTGGATTCCTAACTGTGATGAAGGAATGCCCATGTGCACTGGGAAGGACAGACAGACCCCTTTAGCACAAATCCATGATGTAACTTGCTTTTGAACCTTTGGGTCCAAATCAAAACACCTTAAACCTTAGGCCCTCCCTAGATCTTATGAAGTTGTGCTTGTGATAGCAGATTTGTCCTGTGAAAATCTGAATTTTAACAGCATATACAATATTATCATTACGATTGCTATTTTTATCCTTATGACTCTGATCACTGTTGAGGTTAGATACATGACAGAAACGGTGCTTTTTTGATAAAAGTAAATACTAATTTGACTGTCAGTTGAAGATACTTCAAGATACATTGTAATACAACAGAGGATTATGCAGCCAGCAGCCACTGTATACTATTCGGTTTTCGTCATCCAAGTTGATCCCTCAAGCCTTCTCATTTAAAATTTTGTAAATAGGAGTGAAAATGAAGAAAAAAAAAGCCTATATTTTATGGTACAGAATTTATCCATGCTTTCATTGGAGGAATAGCTGGAAAGACACCCTGACTCATTTCTTCCAGAATGAACCCAGTCACCTGTAAAACTGTGCTTTCAAGAGGTTTTCCCATGTAATTATTTTTATGTTAGTGGAGAAACTAGGCAAACAAACACTTTCCTTTTTTCCAAGATCCTTTACATTAGATTGAGAAAAGCTGATGTCAATGCAGGGTCAGATACAGCTGCTGTCTGTGTAGAGAGGAGATGAGAAGAGCAGTAGGGTGTCTTAATTATATCAGAGGGCCAAGAGCATTTCCCCCTGACACGAGGTGGTGGCTTGGATATAGTTGCCTTCCTCATCCAGCAGCCATTACTCTTTCCTCTGTTCCCGTGCAAGCAAACAGAACACACTTTGTACTAGTGAGTACTCAATTAAATATAAAGCACATATAAATTGCACTGGATAAGGAAATGTTATTGTGGTGATTTTGCAGCCTACGATTTGTGAGTCTTGCAGGACATTAGCATCTTTTCTATATGTTCAGAGAAGTCAATGTACCATTTGAACCCTGGCAATCTTGCATGTATGAAACCATGATTTTTTATGTCAATATAAGGACAATAGAGATCAAAATAATAGTGATCTGTGCCACAGCAACTAAACTTCCATTGGAACAGTTATGACTGTGACTTTTTTTTATATTCAATAGCTTGTCTTAGGTTTTACAGTTTTAAAATCTATTCATTATGAATTATGATGATTTTTTTTCTCCTTTTGCAAGCATTCTAGCACAAGATCTAGGCTCCAGCTTGATCCCATTTAGCTCCACAATGCAAAGATTAAGGATATGAAGCCCACAAAAGGATATTTTTACCCAGGCATGAATTTCATGCTATGTAACTAAATGTACAGAATACTAGGAACAGAAGATCATCCTCCACTCTTTGAATTACCAACAGTAATATTTGGAGTTACAGTCATCTTCTGCAAATAGTATGCATTTTTATCACTATCTATTTTAAGTTCTTTTTTTCTGATGTATGCTTCCTCTTTCCCTAAACTCAAAGACTTTAAGAAGGATTCTACCTAAAGGAAGTAAGTTATGTCAGTAACTGAGTGCAATATAATATTTTTCACTTTGTCATTTATTTTGTAATGCTATTCTTTTATTGAATTACACATCTAAGATATGCTCTATCCTCTAATAAAGCCATCCAAATATGGTTCTAAATTCTACCATTTGTTTTTAAGATGTGTGAACAAATGTACTGCATGCCAAAACTTCAGAAGTCATTTGTATTTGTTACAAATGTCTTACTCTATCTCCTGTACATATATCTGTCTTTAGTCTCCTACCCTCCACCCCTCAGTAACTGAAATACTTAGGACTCAGTTTCGTTCCACTGACTTCATTCAAGATTCATAGGTGACTTCATTAAATGCAACACGTGCTTACAGCTGAGCACAGAATTCTACTTTGCTTCATCGCCATGTGTCCATTCGCCATGGAAGTCTTCATCACGAAAAATATCCAGCTCTTTTCTAAGTATAACTGAAGGACTATCGCAGAGATCTGAAGAATCCTTGAATTTCATTTCAAGTTTTCTCCTAAAAACGTCCCTGGAACAAGACAGGGCATACTCCCAAACACAAATAGGATAAGAAAGAAGAAAAAGCAAGAAAGGCCTTAAACAGAATCTCTCTGATAATATGTAGGTGGAATTTGCATGGAAAATTAACTGCAACCCTCTGAATGGAGGACAGCTCTTTGTCACTATTTCTGTTAAGGCTGAGAGTGGCTCTGATGATTGGGCCTTTCCAATAAATATTCTCCCCAGATAGTAAACCTGTGGATAATGCAGAACCAAATTTTGCTCTGAGCTGCAAAAACACATTCAAACATCTACTGGTTTAGAGATCATGCAGTATACTGATTTCTCTGCCTAAGCATCCCACAAGAAAGGAAGGTTTCAGATGTGTACCAGAAGGTCTGGATAAAATAGTGGCTCACAGGAATTCACCAGGCTTGTCCAGCAGGACCAGATGAACTCAGTAGAGTTTGGAGAGTTATGAAGCTGCCCGGAATTTTTTGTGCTAAAAAGAAAAAAACAGTTTTTTAAAAAAAGTTGGTTGTCCTCTTCACTCATCAGATCAGAAACTTTGATTTTTGAGAGAAAATATATTAGAACAGTTATTTCAAATTAAAAGGAGACTGATGTTTGAAAATACTCTAATTCTTAGTGTCTTTCCAGGACTGCCAACTGAGTAAGATAGAAAAAACACACATCAGCATAAAATTTGCATTTTCTTGAGAGACACCACTCAGATATCACTCTGCTCCAACACATTTCTAATAAAGTTTGGCACATGTAATGTCAACCAATGCACATAAAAATGAATCTTGTGTTTTAAATACCATGGGTACTGTGCTGATTAAAGTTCAATTACAGTGGGTAATAAGGCAGAAACTTTTGATAAGATACATTGGAAAGGTTTACATTTCTAAAGAAACATAAATGCATTTATTTTAAACTCACAAAAATTCTTAAAACTTTGGTAGGAGAGGGAAAGTTTCAGCTTATCTAAAGCAGTTAGTCAGCAAAATATTTACCTAAAATATGTAAATAAAAATTGTGAATGTCTTCTACATCCAGAAGCTAGACACATATTGCTGTTTCACCTTGGTTTCTCTGATTCTCTTTTATCTCTTTTAAACCTTTTGTTTTTCAAGCTTTCATCTTGATTATAATCAGTAATATGAAATTCTTTGATCACCTAATGTTTTTGTACAGAAAACTCTTAGAAAAACAAAAAACACATTTCTTTTCCAGCTAGAGTCACATACATAGCAACAAGACTCTAAGCTGTTTTCACTTAAACTTTACTCTATCCCTTACTAACTAAAAGTATTCACAGTAAATAGTGATTGCCTGGAGCGTAGTCAAATCTCTCTAAAATCTGTGAAAACATCCCAGAACTGCAGGGCCCTGATTTTTAGCATGAAATACAGAGCATTCCTGTCTTTCTTGGGGCATTCCCAAGAAACTGAAATATCCAGAGCTTTGCAAAATTACCATATTGTTGATTTACTCTTGAATTCTTTTGGTCTAATGGACAGTGATGGAGTAGAAGCTTTGTTGTCAATAACATATTAAAATATGTGCTTTTAATCTAATTAGGGCAGCTTACTGAAAACTACAGATAGTGGGTTATACGTATTTCATATTAAAAAATAGAAATAAGCAATAAGGAGTAAAAGAAAACTGTGAAATGTGCTTATTCCTCTGTCATAATGATCATAATAAAATTTTATAACTAAGTTAAATTAAAAACAGATAAAGGAAAAAACCCCAAACCACTCAACAAAAAAACCCAACCTCAGAAAGCGAATGAAACTTCTGTCAAAAAAATACCCAGATGCACTTCAGACCTTTGTGGTTGGTTAGGAAATACCAAGAAACCCTCCTAGAGGACAGCAGATAACATAATAAAGTTGATAATGAGGACACCATAAATTATATTTTCCAAAAGTACAAAAGTATGTTTCTTCCATTAAAAATAGTGAAAAATACAGGTAATATTTTTTAAAAGCATGAAAGTCAACATTTCTGATAGTGACAATAATGGTACTATTAAGGAATTGTGTTTTGAAGATTTGCAATCAGCGGTAACTTAGAGTTTCAGTACATAAAAGAAGAAAAATCCGATCTAAATTACTTTTGCATTTGGAATTTAGATATAAATTTAGAAAGGAACTTAGTCCCTTCAAGATTAATAACAGGAGTATAACTGAGATGGTGTCTAGCACAAGAAGCAGCACCCTGCATTAAGCTTCCACAGCGGTGCTGGGGCAAAATCAAATATCTCAGAAAAGAAAGACGTAGACGTCAGCATGCTGAGTGAGGTACAGCTTAGATGGACTAGGACAGGTGTGAAGACCTGTCCAAAATGCTACAGACAGACGTTTCTTGAAACACTTTTCTCTTCAGCGCTTGCTGAGCACTGTTATAATTGTTTTTACTCCACCTCGTATTAACAACTCTGAATCCTTCCTCAAAACATGCTGTTTAACCTGTTAGCTTATGAAAGTTAAGTTTTAAATACTAAGTGAAAGGAGAAATTTGAAGACAAACTTCCCCGTCCATGAGTATTCCAAGTGTAGGAATATTGCATCAAGAAAAGAAAAGTTTGCTGTCATTGCCTTTTGAACAGATCCCGCTCTAAGAGCTATATTTTGACAATAATTCCTGGAATAAGTTCCAGGATGGGGAACTTAGGTGGGGAATGTATACTTTCTGGGTCTCAGTCAAGGCTGGGCATAAAGTAGGGTCCAAATTGTCAGTATTATCCATACTAGAATGTTTCTGAGCATACAGAGAAACTCCCTGGTGTCCAGGCAGTTTTCATACTGAAACTGGGATACCAATAGAGTAATGTTTTCTTGTTAATTAAGCAGAAGCTGAGCATAAGTTTTCAGGATAATCATTAAATGTAGTGAAATGCTTTAGAGATGTGAATCCTTTTGGGAGGTTTTCTCCTTTTTGGACAATTTTGCCCATAGTCCTACCCAGTCAGCCGTATCAGGTGTCTGATAATCACCAATACCACTGTTAACATTTTTAAAATTCCTTTATGTTATCTCATCAAAGTGTTTCAGAGGTAAATCACTGACATACATGTAACACAGGTATTTCTTCTACACCCATGTTTCAGGGGGCAAAAAAAAGGGGAGAAAGAGAAGAGAGTAACAAAGTAAAAGGCTGTCTTCATAACACAGTGATATTAGAGGTTATATAGAGTGATACATGGTTCAGCATTATGTTCATTTTCTTTTCATTTACCTGCTAGAAACACGTAGCTATTTTCACATAACTATTTTCCTTGGCTTAATTTCTTTTAAGTATGAGTCTTGTGTTTGCTGTACCATGCTCTGCATTCTCCTTCTTTTCTCTATACACATGACACTTCACCTGGGACTGCTCGTGTTCTCATTAGATACACATTCTTCTTTTTCTTACTGTTTTCATTGTCTTTTTATGCCTCTTTGCCTCTTTTTTCTTTTCTGTATTTATCATTCCTTCTCCTTCACCCAGACAAATCCTGTGATGTTTGTACAACAGCTGACACTAAATGATATATAACACTGTCAAACTTCACTTGAAATTCAACACTGAATACTTCTGAGATGTGCTCCACTAATCTAGGTTTCCCATACTAGCTGAGTGTTATTGATCAGTGACAGCAAAGAACTGTAGAACAAAAGGAGATGGTGGGATGACAGAAATCATGCAGAACCCCAGCAGAAAGATTCCTACAGACACATGAGACATTCAAAGCCAGTAAGCACAGGTCACCACAATGTGTATTTCTCCAATTGACTTTAGTAGGTATAGGCACATAATTATGTGTCTGACTGAACAGAAGTCTTAGCAAACAAGCAGAGAGTTACATTGCTATTAAGGTTATAGCATTCCAGTCATCTGTAGGCAGAAAAAAAGTTTTGCAGTATTTGTCAGAATATTATTTTTTATTCAAAATATATATTGATTCTCTAGGGATGAGCATATGTTATTAGAGTTTAAATATTTCTGGTAAAGTCTTCCTTCATAAATTACCACTTCTGCTAACTTTATAGGTTTTCTTTAAAATAATTTCAAATGAACCATATTAATTGAGTTCCTACTAAAATGTATGTAATATTTTCACATGAAAAATTAGATCCCCATACTGAGATTCTTCTGCTTCAGCTCATGGCATGTATTGAATTTATAACTGCTTCTTTCTGTCAAGCTGTTTCCCAATAATGTGTATTAAAATGATTATATAAAAATAAATTACATTACACAGTATTGTAATGTTTTCAAAGATGACATTACATTAGTCTAACATAGGTCAATTTTCTCTGGTCCTCTAATAGCATGGATAATACTTTGCTTTGTGGGTGTTTTTGTTCTTGTTATTTCTGATTTCCCTTTTTTTCCTGGAAGAAATGTGCAACATTTCCCGGCACACATAAATAAGATCTGGTTTTACATTGTACTGCGGGCTCTGTGTCTAGGTTTACTTCAGCCAGCTAAATCTAATAAACATCTACTGGGATAGTAATTTTTAAGTTCAAGTTCAATATCAAACATGTCAGCAGTGCACTTAGTAAGAAGCAGGGCAGCAGTTTGAAGAAAATGCAGATCCAGTCACCAGTAATTTTTATCAAATTATAAACCCTTGTTAGAGTGCTGGGATTTCATCAGCTAGCGATACTTAAATAAAAGCAATCCTTCTGCAGGAGGTGATTGTTTTTCTTAGGCATAGGTAGATTAAACATCAATTCATTTACATACTTTTGACACATGCTCTGACATGCACATCTTCATTATCCACATTTGTGAAATGAATACTAGATTTTGCATGGTGTTTTCAGGAAGTTTCATGCTGATCAGAAATGGACTGACATTTGTATTTATTATTTTATACCTACTGATATCACTTTTCTTTCAGGTAATTTTTTCTCTTTGTAAAATAATTACTGATGACCCAAAAAGAATTAATCATCATATTTAGAGGTATGAAATATTGTAGTAAATGATACATAATTATTTTAGAAGGATTATTTATACAGTACGATACTGAAGGTCTGTGTGTACTTAGCAGATAGAGTAAAGATACTGAATACATTTTTCAAACAACAGAAATTATTTCTGGACTATAATTATAAAGAGAAATAGAAGATGCCTTATTTTAGGAAGTTAAATCCAAAATTTAAGGCATCAAAATTTTTGTCCAGTGGCTGCTGACAAATTCTGAAGTTACTTTGTTCTACTACATGTCCACCAAGTCTTGAGATAGGTAAATGTTTTGATGCCTAAATCCAAAGGGATTCTTAAAGTAGTCATTCCGCCCAACTTGTTCTAGATTCGGAACGTGTTTTCAGCAGTCGCTTTATGACCTGCATCTTCCAACTGGAGAACCTTTCAGATGAGAAGAGGCTGAGAGAGCTGGGACTGCTCATCGTGGAGAAGAGAAGGCTCAGGGGGATCTTAGTGTGTATTAATACCTGATGGGAGGGAATGAAGATGAAGGATTCAGACTCTTCTCAGCAGTGCCCATTGACAGGACAGGAGGCAACAGGCACAAGTTAAAAACCAGGAAATTCCATCTGAGCACAAGAAAACACTTTTCACTGTGAGGGTACTCAAACACTGGCACAGGTTGCCCAGAGATTTTGCGGAGTCTCTGTCCTTGGAGATATTCAAAACCCAATGGGACATGGTCCCGTGCTTCTGACTGAGCAGGAGAGTTGGGCTGCGTGATTTCAAGATGTCCCTTCCCACCTCAACCATTCTGTGATTCTATGATTCCATAACACACACCAGGAGACAGTATTTCCAGTCCCCTATATCTAACTGGAATGTGGGAGATCTGTGTGTGTATAACCACATCTGACATGCCTGGAGTTCTGGTCTTGCTTGAGCCAGTTCTGATACTTCTCCTGTAGTATTTATTAATGCTCTGGTTACAGCATACTCCAGACTGGATCTTCCAATTTTTAATTTATTTATTCTTCCCCCTGAAGCTCTTCTGTGTGTTTCAGGGACGACAATCTGCATATCTAAAGCAAAGGAAAAAATAAAGGTTATCATTAACCCACTCATTTTAGTTATAATCCCAAAGGAGAAAAATGCTTAACAGACTTTAGAAGATAATCTTAAATCCTGTATATCTTCTCAGAATTTCCTCCTAAATTGCTTAATCTTCCACTGATGATATCAATATATAACCGTGTAAAAAAGATCTGCAATGTTACTTAAACAATGGCAAATATAGTATCTACAATGGCAGTATCTACACCACCATCACTTTTATACTTTCGTGTTCATCTTGCACAAGATTCAAGATATGGCTCAGAACTGAGACTTTGAATTGCTTGTGAAAGATATTTGCTTTCACTAGTCCAGTAAATTAATTTAATATGACTTAGCTATTGGGAATCAATTACTTCATTAAGAAAGGCTTGAGACATCTTGTCCTGTAATCATCTCATCGTAGAAGTAACAGTTCAGTTTAGTCTCTTCTTACTTGTAGTCTTGACAGTGCTAAAGACTGTGACATAGGTCATAATTTTCTTAAATAACATGAATAATCTCTGATTTGCTAACAACGCTTCTTAATTTGTTGTCATTTGCTCCACATACCTAACTGAACTAAGTGATCTTTTCCCAGAATCAGAATTTGGGTATGTATATGCACTCCAGTAAATGGACTGTAGGGGAAAAAAATCATTAAAAAAAAAAAAAATCACAGAAGGTCAGAACAGTTGAAGCGGGAAAGAACCTCTGGAGATAATCTAGTCCCAACATCCCCTGCTTAAGCAGGATAAAGCTAGTGCAGGTTGCCCAAGACCTTGTCCAGTTGGATTTTTAATATCTCCAAGGACAGGCACTGCACAACTTCTCTGGGCAACCTGTTCCAGTGCTTGCTTGTGCTGAAAATGCTGTTTTCCTTAAGCAAATGGATCTCAAAGAACAGTCATTTTACCTATCTTTGTACTACCAATTCTGTTTCCCCTTACAGCAATATGCAGCTACTATGTCTTCCCTACAACTTGACTTTGAAATAGAATTTCATCACCGTCCAATAATGCTATTCTGCAACCTGTCCTAGACAAAATGGAAGACCAAGTTTTTTGTTCATGCTCAGAGTCCTGAAGCCACATCCAGTTTCTTACAAAGCAAATGATATTTTCTGTCTCAAATCAAGTTTAATAAAGTGATTATGAAGTTCTGAGGTGTCTTCTGTGCTGCCCTTAAAACTTGCAGGTAACTTTCAGATGTGTCCTTCTGTTAAGAACTTGAGGACTTCAGGTAAATCTACGTAACTTCTGATGAGTTCATATCAATTTTTCATATCTTTTTCTTTCTTCTCAGGAGCTACTGAGGCTGAGTTGTGGGTAAACTGCCCTGATTACAGCTTCTGTAATCTGTCTCGGTCCACTGCTGTCAGCTTGATAAGTCAAACTCCTTTTGCCTCTCCTTTTGTTGAGGTTACAAGTCTGATATTTTAAAGTCTTTAAAAAAAAAAAAGTTACTATTTTTCAGCCTGTGAATGACAGATTTTTCACAGGGATTTGGCTTTTAACTTCCTTCATCCTTTCTTGAAACTAATTTTTCTCGGATTGACGTTTCCAAATTGCCTCTCTTCCAGTTCGTACAGTGTGCTTCTCTTTTGCTGATGTGCTAAGGTGCAAAATTTAGAATTTTTTGGTTTTGTTTTTGTTTTTCAAAACCTCAGGGATAAGAATAATCTCCTCTAGTTGTAGAAGTCTACATGAGGAGGAAGTAAACTGTACTCCATTCATAATAACCCTGGCATTTGGAATATTAAAACCAAGTAAATTGACCATAGTATTTCTGACATAACATCAGCATATGAATGAACAAGGTTATTCCTCAGGTTTGTTCTACAGATATCTGTTTCAGGAACTTGCAATGAGTTCATGTAGATTTTACCTGAAAGTCTCAGCAAAAATCTTTTTTAAGAATTTAAATCAGATCTACATGTTCCTGATGCACAGTAGGGAATTGCATCCTTTCTGAGACAGTTTGGTGATACAGGAAATTTTTCAAACATCTCCAGTGTAATTTTCTTCATGGTATTTCTTTCTCCCCTTTCTGTTTTGTTCTGTTCAGACATAGAAGAAGATGAAATTTCAGGTCCCAGATATTAGTCTTATCAGCCAAGATAATACGATCTTTATGATGTCCTGAAATTTATGCTAGGGGACTAGAAATGTAATGGTGCAAATCTGCCAAGACAGAAAGGTGAAATTCAAACAAGGGACCATCCAGGCATGCTATTTTTATGACAAGATATTTATTTAACTATGCAATATTTTCTTCCTAGTCATGTACCACTAGATATATAATGTAAAATAAGGAAAAAATACATTTATTATATCAATTGTCTTTTATAGTAAACGTATAAAGTAGAAATTGCACAGAAGTGCCATCTATTATGAAAGCTGAGAATAAGTATAAATAGTAAATCTAAAGTTCTAGAGTTTAGATCAAATGGACCAGTAGTAGAAAGGCGAAGACCACCTAGAAAATAAATAGGAAAATATATATAGCTCCATGAATTAATCTGGAAGTAAATAGCTAGTAGTCTGCCAGGATTATTTTCTGGAAGGGGAAGCAGCAAAGAGATTTTGGTGTTTTTGTCAGAGTAAAAATATTTTCTTATCTTTCCTGGTCCAGAAATTTTCTTCACATGACCCCTGTGAGACATAGTTGTAAATATAAACATAGATTGAAACCATCTGCGGCAAAAAATATCTCAGTGTTTTCAATGGATTTAAAAGGACTTTTATGTTTATAGTTAAATGTGTGCCTGTGTGCTGAGCTGGACTAGGTAAGGAAAGAAATCTTTATAAAATACATGATAAAGCATAAAAGAGCGTTCTCAGCATTATCTATTGAACAATATATTACACAAAACTTTTCCAACACTGCCTTCTGGATCCCTGTTGCAGAAAGTAGTGAGGAGGAACTAAGTGACAAACTTCCCTAACCAGCTGCACCTCACAGTCCAATTACGTACTTATTCATCTTACAGATGAAATTTGGCTTTGATGAACATCAGAGCGTTGAAGCTGAAAATTAACATTTTGATTTTTTAAAAAAATTCTCTTTCTTTTCATTAAATTAGTACACACATACAATGGCACCCATCAGTAGCCCTGGGCACCCTGAGAGAAATTGCAATGGAAGTCAAAAAGGGGGTAACAAGCATCAAACAAGATAGTACAACTTCCATACAATAGACCAACAAATAGTTACAAAAATAAAAGTCTCTAAACAGTCATGTCCTCACTAAGTACAATAACCAACAGACTGACTTTGCAGTATATCTTGAATGTCAGCAGACCTAGGCTGTTTCGAATCAAACAGGCTACCCGTTTTCAAAGCTGAGGGACTCACTCTGAAAGTACTTTAA
Source organism: Gymnogyps californianus (assembly GCF_018139145.2). Classification (NCBI taxonomy): domain Eukaryota; kingdom Metazoa; phylum Chordata; class Aves; order Accipitriformes; family Cathartidae; genus Gymnogyps; species Gymnogyps californianus. Next base: position 84,559,213 of record NC_059473.1, on the reverse strand, counting down.
ATAGTCCAATCCTTTTAAACCAAGTGTATTGCATTTTGACTGCATTTTTTAACTTCAGTTATTTAAATAATATAATCAGGCAACGGTGCAAGGAAGGATGTCCTATGTCATTTGACATTTCACAGGTAGAAGTATGTTGCTAGTAATGTCTGTATTTAGAAAGAATTAATCTCACTTGGTTTTAGATGTTTAGAGATAAACTTTTAAGTTTAATCTCATCATATTTATATAGAAAGAAACAGGTAACTTCAGAAGGCATTGAACTCAGAATTGTAATATTTGAGGATGGGGTTCATTTATAACTTCAAGCATCTAGCAAAAGTTTCTCTACTAGACAGGTTTTGCAGTCAACGGGGAGGGAGCAAGTCACCTCCGGAGGATGATTCATCTTTAACAAACTACAAATTTATTTTATAATAAGATAAATTGCCTTCAGATACTGCCCTTTTTATTCCATAGAATGGGAAGCAGCTATGTTCTGCATTATTGAACTGTTTCCCCATGTAAGAAAAAACAATCATCTAACTTTCAGGTGACAGAAGCATGGATAACTTAATTGATCAAACAGAAGCATCACAGAATGTTAGAGGCAGAATTCAAAAAGATTTCTCACTATCAAAGAAAACTGTCGTTGGAGTGCAAACGCATTTTTACAGAATTTTTCCTGCTGTTATTCACTAAAGCACAGTTATTATACTGCCTGCTCAGCAGTCCATACATTGTTTAATTTGCAAGGAAATTCTTTAGGAAGTAAAATGCAAGAGGAGGTAGAGAACTATTCATTTATTCTTCTTTTTTTCATTCTTTTTAAGAGCACATCAAATTACTCATTTCAGATCTGTACACTTCTACAGTAGTTATCTGTACATTTTCGGGGGGAAAAAAAAAAGGAAAACAGACACAAGAGACCTCTAGACAAAAAAAAAAATTATCTTGGTAATAAAAATCAAGTAATTCCCTTCTCTCACACCATTTTTAGTTTAGCACACTAAATAGGCATTTTTTCTTTCCCTGTCTCTCTTTGCCTTGCACATATTCTACACCACTGTCCTGGTTTCGGCTGGGACAGAGTTAACTCTATTCTTAGTAGCTGGTACAGTGCTGGGTTTTGGATTTAGTGTGAGAATGATGTTGATAACACTCTGATGTTTTAGTTGTTGCTAAGTAGCGCTTATCTTAAGCCAAGGACTTTTCAGTTTCCCATGCTCTGCCAGCAAGCAGGTGTGCAAGAAGCTGGGAGGGAGCATAGCCGGGGCAGCTGACCTGAACTAGCCAAAGGGTATTCCATACCATGGAACGTCATGCTCAGTATATAAACAGGGGGGAGTTGGCCGGGAGGCGTGGATCACGGCTCTGGCATCTGTCAGCGGGTGGTGAGCAATTGCATTGTGCATCACTGTTTTTTTTTTCCTTCCACCCCCTTCTTTTTTTTTCGTTATATTCCTTTTCATTACTATTATTATTATTAATATTATTATATTTCATCATTACTATTGTTAGTATTATGTTTTACTTTAGTTATTAAACTGTTCTTATCTCAACTCACGAGTTTTACTTTTATTCCTTTCCTCGTCCTCACCCCACTGGGAGGGGGAAGGGGGAAGCGGCTGCGTGGTGCTTAGTTGCTGCCTGGGGTTAAACCATGACAACCACCACAAAATGTCATCTCTCGTACTTGTGCTAAATTTTACTCTTGTCAAGCCTTGGGATAAATCCATACTGATTACATAGTTAAAAATTCAGAAATAAATATTTCTATCCATATGTTTCCAATCTCTCAGCCTTTACATCAAATCTTGTCCCACATGGAATGAGAGGGTCAGCTTTGACGTCTGTGAAGCTAGAAGATTCACTGAGTTTTGTCTGATATAAGACTACAAGGGTAAGTTCTGCAAAGAAATCTGGAAAATCCCGAACTTCTCACTTTGATTAAAGATCTGCAATTTCAACCAGTCTGTTGCGTCCTTGCTTCCTGTAAGACCAATTGGGGAAATAGGATAGGAAACAGGCCTAAACTTCAGACTTCTCCATGAAGGATCCAGAAATGAAGCCAGTTCATATAAAGGAAATAGCACTTCTCACCCTTACTTGATGTAAAGTAAGAAAAATTAATGTAAACATCGAATTAAGGAAAATGCATTTTTAATAAACTTGAATATATTGAAGCTTGTGAATTAAATATAATCATAGGTTAAGAATATAAAATAGGTCAGGAAAAATAATTAACTAGAGAAGATAAATTCATGCTTAATATTTTTTCCTTCACAAGATGAGGTTTTCTTTTAATAAAATATATGTACTAGGATATGCTTTCCAAACAACAATAAGTAATCTTGATTTTATTGTTTTAAACAACACACAAATGAAACTATAATATATTGAGTAAATTATCATATATGGAATGGTATATTGAATGATGTATTTTATATAAATATATTATTTTTTAAAATTACACTTTAATGCAACATATAAGAACCCCAAATTAGTAGTTGTCTCTATCTCTGTGATAGGTCATATTAACTCCTTAAACGCAAATTCTTACAATCTTTGATGTGTTAAGAAGCAGAAATGCAACTTTGAATGTTAATGTTTATTCCCATCTCTAATTATTCAATGAACATGTCTTGCTAGTCATCAGCCTTATCCTGCAAACCCTGTGAGTGCATTGCTTTCCCTAAAGCTAATGAAGCTGTTAAAAAGTTGTTAGTGCTGATAAGGGACAGAGTCAGAATCAGGCCCCTGAGTGCTCCGCTGCTGTTGGTTGGCAGCTGAACCTCTTACTTAATCTCTTATTGAAAGCTAGATGGGACTTGGACTGCATGGTGGCTTATGACATGCAAAGAGAAAAAATCCATATCCAGAGTAGATGATAGAAAGGAATAAAGAAAATGTAACCTCTTTGCAGCTTCTTGTCCCAGTCATCAAGAGAGTCAGAGTGTAATGCTATAAACCGGCACAGGCCAGCAGAAAATGGCTTCTCTATCCACCTGTGATAAGGCAGTAAGAAGGATACATCTCAAAAGACAGCTCTAGGAATTAGTGAACCTTACTGCCTTACTTCGTCAAAGCCATGATCTTCTTCCTGAAATCTTTTGTCTGAATTGTCATTAAGGTGAGCTTGATCACTCTCCCAGTGCCTAAAACAAGATCTACCTTAAACACTTAAGAAGCTTAGACAAGCAGGATAATGCTCATACTATGTATTAAGTGTATATTAAACTTTTGGTACAGTTACTGTTATATAAACATTAAAATTATGGTCCTGAGTTTGTAAATATTTTCTCAAGTAATAGCTGTTTCAGAATAGTCCTATACAACATTCTGTAAACTCAACAAGCTATGACAGTTCATGCTTTAAGCATGACAGTAGAAATTAGAAAAATAGTGCCTTAGTTCAGTTAAGAAATTTTGCATATCCTTTGTTAAGATGAGACCCTAATGTCATAGATTTCACGATTTGGTCAAGAATTTAATAGTTTTTGAAACTTGTTTTCCTTTGCTTATATCAAAGACTGTTAACATATGCACAAGTAGTTGTAACTGTTACTTTATCAGCCATAAGCAGCTTTATTTTTTTTTGACCCTGTTGCATTTTTGTTATGAAGAACAGTATTCAACACAGGACAGGATGGAATTCAGTCTGAGAGTTAGACACCTAGGTTTACATGTCTACATACATGCAGGTGGGATTCAGTTGCTTAAACAGTGGCATTTAATGATGTTTCAGACATCCTAATGTAACCCACTTGGCTTCTGGTTCTTGTTCCAGAAGGTATGGATCTCCTGTAGTTCTTGTGGTATAACTGCCAGCTCTGTACAGAAGCTTAGGAAATACATGATGATGCACAAGATCATTAAAATGGTGCTAGATGCATATATTTTAGCAACTGAACCCCATCCTACTTGTCTGTACTTGAAGGAGATCTAGCTGATAGCACCAGCAAAGTAATTCAGCTCAACTGAATGTAAATATCTAAGATGTGATTCAGTTACTTATCCATAAACTTTTACTGTCTTTTGAGATGAGCGGAAAGTGTCCCAAAATGCCCTACAATTGTTTCACCAGACAGCCACTAATTTCCTGTGTGTCATATCCGTCAGTTTTGTGTGGACATCTTGGATGGCTGCCTAAGCCACCTCTTAAATAGTACAAGATGCCTTTGTGTAGGTAACTGAACCCCATCTTAGATGTTTACAACAGTGGGAGATAAATCCTTCCTCATGCTGCACTGACAAGATCTCCATAAATTATAATGGGACATAGCACAAGCAGGGTGGAATTCAGTTGCCACACATACAGATGCTCCTGGCTACCTAATCCACCTCTTGGTTGTGGGTAATTGAATCAAATTTCTTGTGTGCCATCCATGAACCCACTCTAGGTTCCACTAATTGTTTTGACTAGGCTTCCACTGACTGTAGGGGAAGCTTTCACACCTATCTCACCCATAGACACCTGAAGGTTTGGTGTCTTAGTGTTTAACTGAATCCCACTCATAATGCCTAATTCTTGGAATTCTTTATCTTTCTTGCTATAGAGATGTCTCTGATGTATCAAAATGGATTTTTAATCAATGCAGAAGATAATGTTACAGTATTGCATGACACTCTACGGTAACTTTGGGTCCGTACTGATTTTTTTTGGCGGTGTTTATTTCCCAATGCTGTTGTGGAAATCTCATAGTCTTTACAAAAGTCATTTATAGTACTGCTACTTTCATTTTGAAAAATAGATCAATTTTACATGCTGAAAATTAATGTTTTACTTATTTCCTGAGCTTTGTATATAACACTTTGTTATTTCAAAACAAAACCAAACCATAGGAGGTCTTTATATCAAGGTCCTAAGGCTAAGTTTACATAATGACATTGTTACTTGCTTTGAAGGCAAATAAATTCCTCAATCACCTGCTACTTTAGATGTCCGAGTCTGGAATTCTAATCTTCATAAGTCCTCACAACATTTATATTGAGCTATAATTTACAGTATAGATGATAGTAAAGGGTGTGAACATGGTCATCTAGTACTATTTTAGATGGTTTTGTATCTGTACTTCTGTATGGGGCCAGCAAATATGACAAGGAACCTGTAGAAGATAGATGCCTTTCAAGAGGGGCAGCTAGAGGCCAGCCACTGTACCCTAAGACACCTAAAACTACCCAACTGTTTTTAGGTAATTGAATTTCCCATTATAGGATTAATTATGAAGACTATCAAAGTCACGGAACAATAACTGCCACAATATCAACCAATATTACAGTGATGTCACAAGAGAGACCTCACATTAAAGTCTTCCTGAATTTTTCTTCACTCCGCTACAAAGAAATTATATTTTCCCTACTTAAGCAACATTAGCCTTTATACTCTTAGTTTTTGTAGTCAAAAAATAGCAACCCTAAGGAACAGAGGCTTAATTTACAGTCCAAGACAAAAAAGAAACATGAGCTAATATGGTCCTACTCCTCTTCTTGAAAATGCAGAATAAGTGTATTAATGATCTGACTGCAAAACACATTGTTTAATATTGTTCTTCAACATTTATTGATTCTTGAAAGACACTACTATTAAAGCACCATTCCTGTACTGCCAAGTTTAAGTTTATCCTACACTAATGTTTTAGTTTGATCATTAAAATATTTTGCAAGTTTCAGGTTTACATTTTAATTTATTCTAGTTAGCTTCATGACAAAGCAACTACATCTTTAAGAGTTTGCTTACTGGAATGATTTAGTTGTAATTTTAATAGGATTGTGCAAATTGACAGCCTTATATAAAACCTTTCCTGTAAGCAGTATGCCTCTAGAATTTGGTCTGTCTTAGACATAGTAACACAAACATCATGAGCAGCTGAAGTGTGATTATACTGAAGAAGAAAAAGTATGCAAAATATACTGGTAAGTATGGCTGTATGCTTCAGCTAGTGTAAATCAATGGAGCCCATTTAAGTTAGTGGATTCTTACCATCTACATTAGCTAAAACCCTGGCCCTGCATTTTCTTCTCAACAGGCCTGAACATCAACATTGTTTTTATTTTCTTATGAAATTCTATATTATAATAAAGTACTTAGGTATGTTTAGCCAATCAATTTGCTGGGTAAATGGAATAGTCTTAATGCTGTAATTGTGTAATTAGAGTCATTCAGTCTGTGTAGAACTAGCCACTCTTAGATTAGCAGATTGATAAGGATACAAAGAGAAGGCCAAAGCATTTTTTTAAACTGAAACTTTATTTCATTATCATGTAATTGGGTTAGGCTTTATTTTGTTATTCCATATTTCAGTGGGTATGATAAATATGAGGTGCCCTGAGGGTGATGCTCGTGCTATGATTTGCCTTGTCCAAGGTTTATCTGGGATAACGTTACTGTCCCAAGATTTAGTTTTGGAGCACAGTATTTGGAATAGCCCAAATATCTCAGTAACCATGGAATTAACTATATTGTGCTTTACCTATATAATTTTAGCACTTATGCTTTTGTGTAACACAAGTTTTGGTGCATCGTCATTGTTAACTTCAGGAGAAAATGCAAGTGGATTTAAAGCAGTACTGTTGCTCTCCTTTCTGTTGCTTTACTGTTCTTAACAGAGCTTGATGCTAAACGTGAGAAAGCATGGGAAAAGAATGTTTAGAAAAGATACAAAATCTTCAGCAATTATTTTTATTTCTATCAACAGTTCTCTCCTGTGTAGTAGGATTATACCAAAAATATAAATGATCTGTTGTACATTAATGAAGAATGTACACCTGCTGCAGTATGTACACCTTCCTGCTATATTTATCACTGCTGTCTTTTTAGTGGTGTATGTGCAGTACAAGAAGGTTATGTCTATAGTAGGATATTAAACAATTCTTGGATAATGGCATACAATTATCCCTCCCGTTAAATTGTTTGAACAGTACATGACATGCCTTTGGCCTGGGCCAACTGGTACTCTGCAACACAATTCCTGGACATTGTTTGGGATTTAATACCAACCAGCAACATTTCTGAATAATCAGTTTGGATTTGGCCACTCTCTTTTTAGGGTAAGAGAGTTTAATAAAACAGACCTATGCTGCTTTGTGCTGGTTGGCATAAAATATTTGAAAATGGTCCTAGGCACCGTTTAATTTATTAAGCTAGATGTAGTCTATGTGTCTTCCCTAAATTGTTCATATATTTTCTTTTTTTTCTTTTTTCTTTTTTTTTTTGGTTATAACAAAGGTCTACCTGTGCCAGTAGGTTATTTCTGACAGTGGTAGCAGTCAATGCTTAAAGAGAGAGGACAAGCAGTTATTTCCTGGGTATATGCTCTCAGTTTTCTGAAACCTGAAATCTGACTTCTGAAGCAAGAGATCGCACCCATACAGCTTGTCTTTCACGAAGCTGTGCAGTTCCTTCCTGAACCCATCCTGCAGTGTCCTGTGGCAGTGCATTCTGCATGTATATGCACTGTATGTCTAATTTGTTCTAAAGTAGTCCCTTACAATTTCACCGTGTTCATCTTTGTCTCTTATGCCAAACGTTGATTGTTCCACCCCTATTCACCTCTGTGGTGGATTGACCTTGGCTGGACACCAGGTGCCCACCAAGCCGCTCTATCACTCCCCCTCCTCAGCTGGACAGAGGGAAAAAAATATGATGAAAGGCTTGTGGGTCGAGATAAGGGCAGGGAGAGATCACTCAGCAATTACCATCACAGGCAAAACAGACTCGACTCGGGGAAATTAATTTAATTTATTACCAATCAAATCAGAGTAGGATAATGAGAAATAAAACCAAAGCTTAAAACACCTTCCCCCACCCCTCACTTCTTCCCGGGCTCAACTTCACTCACAATTTTCTCTGCCTCCTCCCCCGAGTGGCACAGGGGGACAGGGAATGGTGGTTGTGGTCAGTTCATCATATGTTGTCTTTGCCACTCCTTCCTCCTCACACTCTTCCCCTGCTCCAGTGTGGGGTCCCTCCCACGGAAGACAGTCCTCCACAAACTTCTCCAACATGAGTCCTTCCCACAGGCTGCAGTTCTTCACAAACTGCTCCAGTCTGGGTCCTTCCCATGTGTCCTTTCCACAGGATGCAGTCCTTCAGGAACAGACTGGCCCAGCGTGGGTCCCCCACGGGGTCACAACTCCTGCCAGCAAACCTGCTCCAGCGTGGGCTCCTCTATCCACCGGGTCGCTGGTCCTGCCAGGAGCCTGCTCTAGCACAGGCTTTCCATGGGGTTGCAGCCTCCTTTGAGCACATCCACCTGCTCTGGCATGGGGTCCTCCATGGGCTGCAGGTGGATATCTGCTCCACTGTTAACCTCCATGGGCTGCAGAGGGACAACCTTCCTCACCATGGTCTTCACCACAGGCTGCAGAGGATTCTCTGCTCTGGTGCCTGGAGCACCTCTTCCCCCTCCTTCTTCACTGACCTTAATGTCTGCAGAGTTGTTTCTTTCACATATTCTTACTCATCTCTGTTCTGCAGCAGTTTTTTCCCCTTCTTAAACATGTTATCCCAGAGGCGCTACCACCGTCGCTGATGGGCTCAGCCTTGGCCAGCGGTGGGTCCATCTTGGAGCCGGCTGGCATTGGCTCTATCGGACATAGGGGAAGCTTCTAGCAGCTTCTCACAGAAGCCACCCCTGTAGCCCCTGCCCAGCTACCAAAACCTTGCCTTGCAAAAACAATACAACGTGCTTCACTGAATCCATTGTGTTATAGATCCCTCTTATGTTCCCCTTTAAGTAATTTCTTTTCAAAATTGGAAAGTCCCAGTCTGTTCAATATTTTCTCACACGAAAGAGTACCCATAACCCTGTTTATCCTTTTTCTCTTCTGAATCTTTTTTTTTTTTAGTTCTGTATCTGTGTGTATGCATACAGGCACATACTCATGAACACATCATAGCACAAACTGTTGAGCTACATATGTAGAAATGTTTCCTTCCATAGCAGAAAAGCAGAGCACCAGCTACAGCATAAATGAGTATTTTCATTTATATCCCATATAAAAACAAGGTAAGAAATTAGATTCTGTGTCTTTAGGTGATCGGAGAAGGGTTAAAAAAACCACTCTAACACTAGCTACTTTAATGTGCAGTGTTTTTAGCATAAGAAATCCAGTACTTTACCTTTCTTTGATAAGGCTAATTCTAGCATTAGAATTAAGAAAATGCTGTACACCATGGAGGAAAGTAAGTCTAATCAAGCTTAGAACAAGCAAACAAATGAAACAGTATATGTCTTTTTTTTAGTTAATAACTGCTTATTAGCAGGGGTTTATACCAAAATTCAATTACACATTTGGAATTATTTCTACCAACCAGAAGTTCTGAAGAACAGTGAGCCTAACTTGATACGTTTTTAGTATCATTCTTTCTCTTCCCTCTCAGTGTGGATTCAGCTACACGAGCAAAATTTTGGCTCTTTCTTTCATGTGTAGCGTTGTTATGCTTTTACTTTGGACACTTAGCTGTTTATCTTCAGGCACATAAGGGTTGCTGTACCATTTTACTGCTCCTACACTGGCCTGGAAAGCACTGTTAGTGTAGAAACAATCTACTTCCTGATTTGATAAAGTAATTTAATACAATTATCAGGTTTAATAACTTCAGGGATGTTAATTGCGCTTCAAGCGTGTCAAGCGTTTAAAGTTTCTTCATTCAAAGAGAACTGTTTTTGTAGAAGGAGGCTTTGCAGAGTGTCCAGTTTGCAGTTAAATACAGAATCAGTGCAATTATTCCATTTAGGGTAAGACTTCATGACAATAAAAGTTCTAGTGTAGAAGCTAGTCTATTAATATTAAGATAATGTATGCTCATGTAATACCTACCTCTCACTAATGCTGCTTTAAAGCAACACGACTTCCTGATACAGATGGATCCATTCCTTTCCTTCAGGTCAAAGTCTGTGAGATTCTATCAGGGCATCTTGAAAAACCCAGGACTAGTAAATCCTACCATTCAAAAGTACAAATCAAAGACACACACTCTAAAAAAATATTAAAAAATCATGTATCACACAGAACAAAATGAGGCCACAGTTTTTTAAACTCCTTTGCTCTTTACCTTTCAAGAAATAAAGACAATATAAAGCATAAAAAAAGGAGGGAAAAAAACATAGATCAGAGGCAGTGGATGGCATTTATTCAATGCTCAATAATTCCATTAAAATTAGGATTTATTTGATCTTAGGAAAAACTGAGCAGAAGATGTTTTTTGTTTTGTTTTGTTTTTCCCTACAAATGGGGATTTCCTTCACTCAGAACATCTTTGCATATAATTCAAATCTGTTATGATATCTTTATCTTACAGTAAATAATTTGATGCAGCAAATTCATTGTAGGGCTTGGATAGGACATTGTTGCAGTAAAAGGATGAAGCTGACTGCTTTTTCTAATTCTGAAGCATAGAAAACAGCAGACTGATCGGTCCAGGAGAAAGAATATGTAATTCAGCATGGAGGATATAAATACGTGGATCTCTATCACTACTTCTGACTAGTGACAACAAGAAAATATTTTTTGTTGGTTTTCTGTCTGCTATGGCTAACTAAGCATGCAAACAAGCCCAGGTTCTTCATATAGAATTCAAAGCTTCAAGCACCTTGAAAGTGGGAATCATCAATAGTAAGCGAAGGAAGAAAGTTCTCCAAAATATGTCTTCACTTCTGCCAACGTAACCTGGCTGAGCTTTAGCTAACATTGGCTAGACATTAGGAAAGATAACTAATAATAATAATTGTGGGATATCTAGCTCCAAACAACAGGTTTGAAGCAGAGAAAATAATGATATAGAGAAATCCTCTGGCTTTATCTGAAAGGAAGATGTGAGCATTTTCCTGGTCTTCTGCTTACCTTAACAAAGTGTTGGAGATAAAACAAGCCACGATCACATTTAATGGAGACAGTCATACGGCTGAAATTGCAATGTCTATGGACAAAGACTGTTAGAAACCTACAGAACTGAACTCAGTTAAACTAAACAAATAGAACTGAAACTTCTTCTGTGAAGGAAGCATTTGGCCTAAAGTTTTTCCTTTCTTCTGTAGCAGTAAATTTGAAATCATTGTTCATATTTCAACATGTTTACTCTGTGTCTCCTGGGTACACTATTGCATGGAAAACATTTGCTGTATCAGATTTTTCAAAGGTCAATTACTCACAGTGTATTCTGCCCTTGGGACTTGTGTGTATAGATTCTGTTGCTGAAAATTTTCATTGTATTGTCTTGCTTAAAGTGCTGTAAGAGGTCTATTAGTTTATTTTCTTTATCTTCAGAATGTCATATATTCTGAAATCATCATGCTGAATAAAGAAAACTATTTAGATTCTTTATTTCAAGCCCAATTAATACAGTTCTCTTTCCTGCTACTACTGTTAAGACCATTACATTTCCATATTAGTTCTAGGATTATTTCAATTATAGAGGTTGCTTAGTTATGAATATGGGCTCATGTGCAGTTGTAAACAAAATGTTTTCTTTATTTTCAAAAGAAATAACTAAATTACTATTATTAAGGATCTCCACAGTTTCTAACACTGATATGGTTAATCCTTAATCCCCTGTGGAGTTAATTAATACAAGTATACATTTTGACTAAACTAGAGCACTGTGCTCAAAACACTCAACAGAGACCCTGGGCTGTATCTGCCAGTCCCAGAGTGCAGAGCTTGTTAATACTCAGGTGACACAACCTGGTTTCCGAAAAGACTTAAACACAAAAACTTTCCTTCCATCTACCCATCAGAGACATGCTAGACTACAACCTTGCTGTCCCATTTACCCCTCATACTTTGAAACTGAGCGTATGTGTCATTCTTCATATCTCTGTTCACTTCCTTACAATACAGGCCTTCCCACAAAGCATGCCTTCTTTCCTTTAAAAGCCAGTCTTCAAACTGTTCCCAGATTTTTCCCTTGTCTTCTTCCACACTCCTTGAGATGAACCTGGTTGAAAGATAGTATGGGCAGTCCTTGAAATACAACTGGAGGTCTATGTTTCTCAGGGAGAAGCATCAAGTCCAGTTGGATAAGGACATTTTTGGAACAACAAATCTCTTTTAGAGCTGGAATCATCATCAGATTATTATATGTTTTATTGACTGAAAATTAAGACTCCTGTCTGCACACATCTGAAATGAAAAGGAGGCAGTCAATGCATTGTTTGGGTCATTATTTTTTTTCTTACTAAGTACTTGAAAAACTTCTTCATTGGCTTTTTAGAACAGTGTGTCTAGTATCTGAATTATAAATAAGCTTTTCTATGAGGGAAAAAACTTTCAGTTCCTTGAATGCTGATGGAAATCAAATATCAGATTGGTGTATGGGTAAAGAAAATCAACTCTAATTTTAAGTAAATATTTGTGAAATTTTGTACAGTAATGATAAGGTAAATAATTAGTAAGCATGAAGCTGAAAGAATTTTACTTGCATCAAAGAGAAAATCTAAAAAACCCCAGTGTTTCCCATAGGATTTTAGCGACACCTCAGAATTAGAACAACAATAATATAGGTCAAGGTAGTTTATATGCTGCAATAAGTATGGAAAAATAAGATGGCATACAGATGGAGATTCTTTAACTGCTCTGGGCTTTGAAGAGTTCGAGTCATGCTGTCAGTGCTTTTTGAACATAATTTATTCATGCGTAACTATCTAAAGGCAGTGCAAAGTGGGATGTTGTTCAAAACTAACCACATATTAAATGGACAAGAAGGTAGAGAATATTTTTTATTGAAAGAATTGCCAATGCATATTTGTGTTATAGTCATAGAGAATACATTCTTTTCTTTGAATTTAATGATGCCTAAGTGAATATGAGAATGAAAAAATAGGGTGTGGAGAGGAGGGAACATAAAAAACAGTGTGTAACATTAGCAAAACAAAGCTAAATGATTTTGGCCAAGAAATACAAGTCTTTCAAAATTCATTAGTACCATTAAAAGATAAGCAAGGGAGGAAACAATAAATGATTGAAGCTGTCAGCCTTAGTAGGCTGTGCAGTGCATAGAGAAGACCTGTAGTGAAACTCTGTAGAGAAACAATGCTGAGGACCCAGTGTGCACTCTGTACATGTTGGGGGGGGGGGGAGGGGGGAGAGGGTAGTACTTAGGATTAGCTCTAGTCTGAATGCCCATTAATGGCTGTAGGATTCTGCATGTGCTCCTGGCGTGTGTCTTTTGATTTAGTTTCATCAGAAAGGCATCCAGCTCATGCACTCCAATACCTCTCTACAATGACAGCAAAAGTATAGAAAAAATTGGAACAACTGGGAGATTGGTTTCTCAGACAAACTCCTAAACCAAACTAAAGCATTAATATAAACAACCCATGCAATAAATAGAGGGCAGCTCCTCCATAAAGGGAATACTGTCAGAACTCAGACTTGGTTCGTTTTATCTTTAAGGTGTCCAGAAGTGTCTGACTGCTTTGAATCTCTTTGGTGAAATCAGACAAGGACTTTGGGGCAGGGTTCCCACTCCCAGACTTTGAGCAAAAGAAAGCATCAGAGCTTTTTATATTCAGTGAATAAGGGAAAAGCTTATTGAACAGCCCAAGTCCAGGTTGCTGCAGGAAATCAGAAGAATATTTTTTTTCTGTAAGTGCAGAAGAAACAAATCATTAACATTAGTGTCGCTCTGAATAAAATTTCCGAAGCATAATTGAACAACTGATTTTACTTCTGGGAACAAATGAAACGAAAAGAAGTAATACTTAAAATACAGAAGAAAAATCAAGAAATCCTTAATCTATCTATTCATAAAATGAAAATACAATTTTTAAAACCTAGTCAAAATAAATCTTAATACAGTAACTATTTTTGTTCACAAGGCCACTGAAGCACAATATTTAAATGGTACTGATGCCACTGGAATTTATATATAGTTTTAGCTTTTAGATATAATCTTACAAAGTTCTCTGAACAGGGAAAATTGCTTTAGCACTCACTAGTTGTTACATAAACCGACAGTTGGAAACTCTGGGATTTGAATCCCTATAACTGAATAATTCAGAAATTTGAGACTGATACTGGGATTCTGTCTTGGCCCTAAACTTTATGTGTCCTCTGATCCAATCCTTATTGACAGAAGAATCAGCATGTACTGAGGTCATTACAAGACCAGATATTATCAGTTTAGTCATTTATATAGCAGATTTCACTTGATATCAGAACCCAAGGGATTAATCTCACCTCAGTCAAACACCAATAATTTAGTTATTCTAGTCTAAGGCAGTCCTCAAATGCTCCTTCTATAGTCGGCAGAGATAAAGAGGCGTTTCCATGGAGTGGTTCATCACATCCTTGGACAGGTGTCTAAGATCATTAAGGTGAACTGCCTTCTGGAAGTGCTATTTTTCTCTATTTACTGTGAAAGAAGCATACAGAAGCAGGCTTTGGCTTATGCAACAAAATCTGAGATACAAAAATTGAGAAGAATATTTCAGATTTTGGGTGCAGGTCTCTGTTTGCTTAATGGCTGTTAGGTTGAATTTGTACACCAGCTCCAAGTCATCCCTGAACTTCATAGAAGCCCAGTTACAATCACTGCTTTTGGGTCCATTTTCACCTTGAACAGCTCTGCTTTGAGTAGTGAAGTGCATATTCTTGGTTCTGGTTTTACCTGTTCTTCTGTTCTTTTCCGCATGTTCTTTCTGTCTTTACTGGGGGGAATGGGAGGGTGTAGGAGAAGAAAATCACATTCTAAAATTATGCTTTGTTTCTTTGAGCTATTGTTTGTGTATGACTAGTTTAATCATGCACAACATTCACCCTTCATTACACTGAACGTTGTTAGTAGTAGATGCCTCTGAGCACAATAATGCCTAATTTGCATTAATCTTGCTTTGCTCAATTCTTTTATAGTGATACAAACATATGCCACAAATTACTCTCCATTTTTTAAACCACAATAAATGTACAAGCTATACTCCCATATTAAACAGCATTTAATTTACCAAACTCCTCTAAAGTAACTAAAAATGTTATAATGTTCTCATTTCTGCAAGAAAATATAGAACCAAAATGTCTCAAAACAGGCAACAAAACAGTGTCTGCATAATGATGCAAACAGGTAATTGAGCATAAACAAGATTCCCCAAACCACAAATAAATAAATAATTATACTGCAATCCTGGGCTTTTACATTTTTCACCTTCCCACTCCTCTACTTTCCTGCAGGTACTGTTTTTGCAGGTGCAGCCCAGACAGTTTCATTTATTTTTTTAGGGTCTCTAGAAGAAGGCTTTTAGCTAAATATAGCTGTCATATAGCTACTACTGAAAGTGATATCCATTCTGTTTTCCATTTAAATTCTCCAATATATACTACTTCTTTGTCATTCATTCCAATTGTTAAAGTTCGACTGTAAGATCTTGTGGGTTTTGTTTAGAGAAGTCTGCGTTCCTCCAACTTATTTAAGAGATGCTGATGTTATATGACGTCTGTGTATTAATCCAGGAGCCATAGAGTTTGTGCAGAAGAGGAGAGATTCACCTCAGTGTCATTCTGCCTGAGGCAATGTAAACCCTCTTTTGAAACTCCCAAAAGGGGACTACCCAACATTGAGTTGGTTACTCAAAGCAAGGAAATGGGGCACTCTCCAGCTCGCAGGCCCCCTAGATTCCCTCTCTTATCCAGTAATAATGGTATTCACTTCCTCCTGTCGTTTGAATAAAGTACTGAAACAGATCTGGAAAAAAAAGATCAGCACAAAGGGTCTCATAGTATGTATTATGACCATTAGGTTAAATGGCTATGTCCTGTCTTAATCTTACTCCTATTTTGATCCAGCAGATGTAGAATTTCGTCTTACTCCGTGGCACATCTTTAACAAAAAAAGAGTCTGAGAATACCCAGGCTATCTTAAGCACTCATGGATATGCTTCTCCTTAAAGCAGATGTGGTTTAGCACAGTCTCAGGCAAAGGAGCAACTTGCACCTGCATATTTTGCTGGGCAAGTTTTCTAATCACTGAGTAAAACGGGGCTGTTACTTGATTTTTATTTCTTTCAGCAACATTTCCAAATAAGACATTGTTCCCTGTTTGGTTGCTGGATAAAAAATACATAGACACGTATCTCCTGGGGAAGGGTTGGAGCTGAAGGTTCCAAGTGGGATCATGTTTCTGCCTACAGCCTCATGTAAGACACCTGGGATGTGGACTAATTTAGGTTAACCCTATGTTATACTTTTTATTAGCTCTGGAGAACTGTGCGCATATTTAGCAGCATGCCCACACTGTGCAATTGTCTCTGAACTCATGCCAGACTACTTCCTCCAGACTTGAACGTAACACAGTTGTTTCAATGCTGACACTGGAACCCCAGCTCACAAGCTACGCGTGGTATCTTGTTGTTCACAGAGGTAACTTAGCAAGTCAAAACCTTATCTGGGATGTGTATTCAGACCCTTACATGCATCCCAAACATCCATCATCAACATCTATATAAATGAGTTTGAATCTTTTCATACTCAATGATACCTAAACAGGAAAGCTGCAAACCACAGCAGAATTACTGCTAGGGCAATTGCTAAAAGGTGAAGGGCGTTATTCTGCGTACTGTCCTCTCCTCCCCATCCTATATTGCTTCTCAAGGAGAATTTTATCCATGAAAACTTTTGGAATTCCAAACTGGAACAGCTTTCAGAAGAGATTAACCTTCTCCGTGGCACAGCAATTTTCCCTCCTGAGGAAAGCCATATTATTTCAGCCTAGAGAAGGTGTCTATTACTTTAGAATTTAAGAACCCACATGTTTCTTCTCAGAGAGAGAAGCAATTACATTAACTGCTGTGCTCAGCATGAAAATGTTTTGGGAAAAAATGCCTTTCTTAATCATATTTTGACATCTATATTTAAAATGGGGCTAAGTATATGAAAAACTAAAATCTAAGTCAAAAAATATGCACCTATAATAACTATCATGGAACTGTAAAATACAATGTATACATTATTAATATTTTGCTGTGTGGAAGTACATTTTAATGTAGTATTCTACATTAAACCTTTGAGGGACTTTTCTCATTAAAAAACAGTTTCAATGAAAGATATTTTCATAAACAAAACCATACTTTGGATATACAAGTAAGTATGGACCTTGATTTATTATTCATTAACAGTTCTCCATTAACAACTGAACAATTTTTGCAGTTAAAAGAGGGAACTCCTCAGTGTTTTTCTACATCTGACAAAGAGGATTCACCCTGTAATCTTAATATACTACTGTGAATAAAGTGTTCGATTACCACAAGACACTTTCTATTATCAGGTAATTTTTTTTTTTTTTCCCCATTTGTTTCTTCTGCCAGTTAAAGTATAAGCAAACACTGAAGCAAAATAGCACTTGAATTTCTTCTACATCCTCCCATCTCCCTTATAGAAAGGAAAGGATAATGAAATTGTATAGCTACAAAAAGCCAACTCAAAGGCTTTTCTTTTGGTGTGGACTGTAGAGGTACAAAATGGCTGGGGTATAGCACGTGTACTGGGGCAAGGCTCATACCCACCCGTGTGCCTTCCCGGTCCCTTCTCCTGCTGAAAGAGTCTCACAGCATCTTCAGGGGTGGTGCAACACCAGACAAGCACAATTTCCCTGGGCAAAGGGGACTGTCTACTTTAAATCATTGGCCACCATGCACAGCTACAGCACCGCTGAGAGGAAAGCCTGTGGGAGAGATGTTTAATATATCACAATATATCTTAATGCTCAGTCAGCTATCAGTGTGAGGCCTTCCTAAGCATCCTAGAAATCTACTGCTCAGTCAGTTCATTTACCTTTCTCTTGCCCTTCCTTCTCTCTCTCTTATCCCCTCATTTCCATGGAGGAAATTGATAGACACTAGGAGATACAGAACAGTCCAGGGCCATGTGTAAAGTAATTTTTGGTGGCAGGACTGTAGCATGTATCCCCCTCTTCTCTGGTTCCCTGCCAGCCTCAACCAGGTGGAGTTTCCCTTTCAGACAGCTCCCACCTCGGATGGTTTCCACAGTCACGACAGCTGCAAAAACACTGGATAACCTCAATCTGCATTATCTTTTGAGACGAATCACTTAATTAAAGAGGATGGAAAAGGGGACAGGGGTTTGTTAATGACTTGAATATTTTGTTCTACACTACAGCTTGCTGGAGCCTGTGAGTGAATTAGTGTAATTCTGTCTCTAAGTGATTAACTCGGGAATTTTCATGAGCAGTATATTCACTGTGAAAATTAGGCCAAAAGGTAAAAAATACATTGTAATCATCATCAAGCAGAAAAAAAATCGTTCATAATCCAAAATTTATGGCCAAATAAACATTATAAAAAGGAGTATTGAAAAACACGTTAATTTGAGGGCACCTTCCCCCTTCCCTGTTCTATTCGAAGAGAGTAACAGGGAGATTAAATCAGTAGGAGAGATATAAATGTCATACTTGCAATTTATTTTAGTGCTATTGAAAGAAGACATCTGAAAACAAAAAATCTACAGAGACAAGCAAAGGCTTGATCTGTATCAGTGATGAGGAAACAGGCCAACCATCTACAGAAGAATTTGCAAAGCACAGTTGTCGGAGAACCCAGTACAAATAGCTTTACTAGGGTTTCTAAAAACTCTTTGAAGCTCTGTCCTACCCTCCCTAAATTGTTTCCTTAATGCTAAAGCAAAGCTTCTATGATGACCATGTAATTCAACTGCAAACTGTGCAGTGTGTTGCCATCTCTCTCTATGTCTTATTTGGTATCAGCTAGGAAACGACAGTGTGTGACCTGTGGATAAAAACAGCACGTTGCAGTTTTTAAAAAAAAGTGAGAACAGTGCATATCCCCAAACCTTGAGGTGATTTAACACACAGAGTAAACCTCCTTTCCTCCTTAATAACTGATAGCATACTATTGACTTGAATTAAAAATCACCTTCTGTGACCCAGATCTTCCATAGATATTTAATCTAATAGAAATAAATTTGTTATGGTGTTTGTAACTCATATCACAAATTACACTTCTACAAAGACAAGTTGGTTTTGTGTTTTACACAACATAATATTTTGATGAAATATTGCTGCATTTGTTTGGAAATGCTCCATACAGGGGCTGAAGCTGCTGGCCACTCTGAATACCACTTAAAGTGATTCTGTTGAATTATACCCCAGTACTGAAATTAGATGTAGAAAGATGTGATTATCGGGACATTGAAGTGTCTCCCTATATTAAGCAGAACACATAAGAATAAGTTTGACTTCAGTTTTGTTCTTAAAATACTCATCTGTGTTTAGGAACAAAGGTAAAGATTTCATAAGCAAGTATTATGAAAGGAGAGACTTCTTACTTCACTAAGTAAGCCCACACTTACTAAGTTTCAGTCTTGTCTCCTAATCCTGCCTCTGCCTCTACCATTATTTCTGTCTTGGGCAAGTCATCTGATCTTTGTGTCTATACAATGGAAATAATACAGTCTAATCATCTAATGCAAAGATAGTTGTTGGGCATCTTTATTTAACATCACCACACTGCTCTGAAAATACAGTGAGCTATAAAACTGCTCAATAGTTTTATTATCATTGTGTTCCCACAAGTGGCTAACCTCCCATAAACAATGATCATAGAAGTTATATGAGTCAAAGAGGTGTCATCAGTATTGCCTCTTATGAATCCAGGTTGCCAGTTTAGTTGTATTTTTATTTTGACCTGTTTCTTGGCTGTAGATTTAAAATAGCAAGGCTCAAACTATCCATCAAACATAACACTTTTATTCAAGGATTTCTTCTAAGAAAAAGAAAAATAAAGAAACTGTATTTTTTTTTCAATATAACCATAATAAAGAAACTCTGAATTATAGTATTTAATGAAGATAAATCTACATTTTCACACGGCTAAGAAAAAGCTGAACTTCAGACAGCACTTAGTGTTCCTTCACTATGTTTTGCTTCCCTATATAAAAAAGGAAAGAAGGTGTCATATTGACAGAGCTATTAAAAGTAGTCTATTCAGATAAATTTGGACTATCGAATGGTAACTTAGAAAAAATGATTGTCAGCTACAATATTAATGAAACAAATCCAGAATTTCAAATCCCTCTCTCTGGCAGTCACTTTATTAAAAATTCAGCTGTTGGCTGAGTTCAGAAGTGATCTTGATCCTCCCAGGGCTCTTACCCTGCAGGTTAACAAGGCTGCAAGCATTAAGACCTGGTTCAGCAAAGCACTTCACCAGTCTGCAGGGGAGTGGAGGTGATAGATCACATATGGTTCAAACATCCCCTAACCCCACTTGCTCAGAGTATATTGATAGTAACATCAGTCTTAAAAATTAGACATGGAAAAAAACTATTGAATCATGCCATCTATCTCCCTGGCAATTTGTGACTTATCACATTGGGATATTCATAGCGCGCTATTCATTTTTATTTTGCATGTTTCAAGAGATGGAAATGTTCAACTGAATCCCATTTAACACAGTCACCTATTGAACTGCTTGGAAGTTTTGGGGTTTTTTCCTTCAGATGTTTAGCCTAGCTTGGCTTTTATCATTTTTTTATACTGCTTCTATAAATCTACATGTTGAAGCAATCCAAATTGGTCTTTCTAAATATTTTTAAATACTTAGAAGGTAGCCATAATAAATATAACTCATTTTTCAAACATCACAAGAAATGGATAATGAATCTGACATAAAGTAAAACATGCCCCTCTGGCAATACATAACATGTAAAATATAATTGTATATAAAAATAATTGCATGTGTAATATAAATCAAATGAATCACCTTTATTAATACTTTCTGCACATACCCAAAGGAAACTGTAGGAAAGCAAAAGGGTTTTTTAACAATATTTTTATAGATTTCTTTCTGGATACAAAAACTTTAAATCAAAATAATGTTATTTAAAATGTACTTTTTATTGTACTTATACTTACTTATACTTTATCTTAAATACTCTAGAATTTTATATATGTCTGTTTTCATATATTTATAGCATCCTCTAATGCAAAGTGACTATATAAATATGTAAAACCTGTATGAATAAATTCTATAATTCAAGAAAAAATACCATACAGGCATAATTACACCTTCAGTCACTTTAAAATGTTTGTATCTTTTCTTTGATCAGTCTCCTGTCTGTTAATATCTTTTTTGTAATGCTTTGCTCAAAATCATATGTGATTTTCTAAAGACAGTCACACTTCGATCATACACAAAGTGCTTTTATCTTCCTGCCACAAGACCTGGTGCTTTTTTGCAAGCATGCCTCAAAAATGAGTTGATTTCTTCATACCACATGGGTATGGAAAATGAGTGTAAACGACTCTCTTCTTATACCTACAGTCATTTTCAGAATTACTGCTGTCCAATTTGCTGTTTCTGTTGAATGCCTGTGATACTGTTTTCTGTCTTTTCACCTTACATTTTTAAAACAAAAATACTTATGTTTTACCTTGTTCATTTTTATAACAATTCACTTTTTTTATTATATTACTTCTGAGGGGCTTCAGTCAAGATCAGTGACCTGCTGTGTCAGGCATTGTGTAAGCATACAGGTATTTTCTGATGCTGGTTCTAAGATAATTAAGTCTCCTTGTATTACTTCCCTGTCCTCAAAGCATCTCTTTAGTATTATCTGTGAATGTAATTAATGCTATTTACTTCTCTCTTGGGTTAGTGAAGATATTAATCCCTGACTTAATACAGATCCCTGCAGCACCGTGCTACACACCTCTTTCCATCTGGATATATTGCTGACATTATCCTTTGTTTATGCTCTTTCATCCTCTTTCAATCTTTCAATGAGACAGTGTTTCTATCGAAGCCAATTTTAATTAATGTTGACAAAGATTTTAACATGTATTGCAAACCAAATATATTGCAGCTATTGTTTTTCATGTCCCCATTTTTCTTTGTAGTTCTAGTTAATAAATAAATCAGATTTATCTTCTACCCCTTTGTTCTTTCTGCATCTATTCTGCCTCTTGCTGCTAGGTGCATTAGCCTATAGACATTCATGGTCTTTTCTCTTGCTATGAGCTTTACTGTTTGAGGGAGAACAAGGACAAAGCAGAGCAAGACAGTGAGCAGGATGGCCCCAATCCAGCAAAGCAATGAAACACATGGCCATCTTTAAACACAGACGTAATCTCACTGGAGTCAATAAAAATACTTGCGTGCTTGAAAGTAGTATCTACCAGCTCAAGGCTGCTGTGCTGAATATATAAAAGGATCGTGTGCTAATCGTCTCATATTTCCTTTGTATTTAAAAACAGTTTCACACTAACCTTTCAAAGCCCCCTTCATTCTGATATCTGAAGCAGTGGTACAATACATTTTTGAGGTAACATGCATCAACACAGTAGTATGCAAAATATTCAGATTTTCTGAACTATATACTTTCATACTTCCCCCATTATTCCCTAACTTGCTCCTCATGAGAACGGGAAATATTTTAACATGATATTCATATCACCTATTTATAAAGTTAGCTTATTATTATTATTTATTTATTCACTAAAAAAGAATTCAGTATCTCAGTCACTTTTGAAACATCATTAATTTCACCCTTCCCCAGGACATACTTGATTTCTTCAGTAGCAAATGCAATTTTGCTTTGCACCCAGCAGCATAATGGTTCTTGTTGACAAATGTTAATTATTTGTGTGGGTTTTCTGTTCCCGACATTTTTGGCTCTGAACTTACAATCAAAGCAAAAAGTAGGGGGGAGGAGAGGGGAGGGAACTTTTCCCCAAATAGTGGAACAGCTTTATTTGTGAATGTCATGGGAAGCTAGAAAGAGAAAAGAAAGCAAGTAAGTAAATGCATTAGCCCGAGGGAAAGGATTTCTAAGGATGTGCTCTTACATCCAGCTGGGACTGGTCTCTTCTTTACCTCAATGGATTAAAAAAAAAAAAAAAGGAAAACAACCCCATGGCCCCACACCCCTAGAAGATACAATGGGATTTTAGCACTCAGAGGGAATCTCTCCCCACCACAATTGAAACACAGCTTAACTAGCCTTAAATCAGACTATCTAATCAACTGAAATCCAATGAAAAATAGCTTCTGTTATGCCTTAGAAGCAGAGTGTGGATGAGGAGATTAGCTGGGGTGAGATTAATCACTTTAGAAAAGAGAACTTTAACTACTTTTTAATAACACACAGTTCAATGTGGTTGAGAATATGGAAGCTCAGATAAAGCCTTTCAAAAAGTAAGAGCCATCAAAGCAGTGTGGAAATGTTTAGCTGCTCAGATACAGTAGTGGGCAGAACTCATTTTCATCTGTGCTTGTCTGAGGTGATTCCTTATTGTCATTCTATAAGTTTCACATTAGGCAGAAAGAGAAAGAAAGACTCAATAGATTTTTTGTCATTAATGGTTGTCATTTTGATTAAAAAAAAAAGAAGAAACACTGAAGTTTAATGGGTAAATGCAAATGACCTCAACATTGCAGTTTTGTACTTCAAAGAGCAGTAAATTTGTTTTGAAGTTTATTTGGTAGATGAATTGCTGTCAGAGATAAGCAAAAAGTTTTGAGCTCCCAAAGGCTCTGATAATGCTTCAGAAAGGAGAAAATTCAAGAATTACCACACTTGTGATCAAACATAATAAAAAGTGAGGCTAATAAACAGCTTTTCTAATGTCAGTCTAAAAGGTGAGCCAAGGAGGCTTGTGGAAGATAACATTATCAGTTTGGAATTCACAAGGCTTGTTACCTTTGATTTTTTTTCATCTTTTTTTTTTTGAATGAATGAATATTACTTCCACCCCTAAATTAAAAATATTCTTCTTGCACAATAACCCATCCAGATTTAGCTGTTACAATCAAACTCCTATATGTGGGCGAAATTAACAGTTATGGTAGAAAGCTATCTTCCCCACAGTTCCCTTGATAGGCACAAGCAGTGTAGTAACTCTCAAAAGATAATTTAAATAACAATTGAACCATTGTACAGGAATGACATTTCATATAGACTGTTTGATTATCATATTCCATGCTGCTAGGAGCTATAGGACAAAAACAGAAGACAAGATTACCCTTCCTTATACTATAAAAAATTTTCCCCAAAATATCTCTGATTAAAGACATATAAAAGGTATTATTTTACTTTTGAACTCTCCAGACATTTATTCGGTATTAAACAAAAATACATGTACATTTTTAAACATTGCATTGCCATTGATGTTTTTTCAATGTCATATTGTAATTGGAAGATACTGGTGTCTGAGTAAATTTATGCTGATTTGTATCTCTTGTGAATCTCTCTTGGTAGCAAAGTGGTAGATGTTTATATCCTCCTCCCTCATTGATACATACTGTCCTGCAAAACTTTCAGACGAGGCAGACTTGTCGGTGCTCGCCAGCAGCTCAGCAGTCAATGCCCATTCAAAGAGGTATACTTTGACTGACTTTGCTTTTTAACATCAGACATATATAACAAGACACAGCTCATTGTGTGTTTGCTTCAGAAAGAGCGCCATGCTGTCAACATGACAAAATCAAGTACAAGACAAGCCAGGACACTGTAAAAATCATTTACCCTCTGCTGCATGTAAAGATAGCTTAAAGCAAGGCATACAAGTTTTGACAAGGCATTTAAATGCTCACAACTAACCATTTTCTGAAATCAACCAAGTCAAACAAATTTCATTCTAAGGTCCAAGCTGAGCAGGAAAAACTAGGACAGAGCCTGGCTGCCTCTGCAGTCTTTCTTACACTGTCAGAGACATTCAAAGGAACAACTGCGAGACTGTACAGGCAGCCCATTGCTGACCTCTGGCTCAGTCTTCATTGATGGAGCACAGCAAGGAAGGGAGCCTGGCTGTAGCGTGGTAGAAACAAGCAAAGCAGCTCCAGAACATCTCAAACTGCTGCTGATGTTCTGATCAACACCTGCATGGGCTCATCACTTGAATCCTACATAAATGTTTTTTGAGACTTTTAAGTGTGGTAGATGCTCTCTGTCTTCCCTCTGCGACCAAAGTGGACAGCTCATCAGCTATGAATGTCACCCCAGGGAGAATATATAGAAATATAAATTAAATACTAGGCAAGGTAGACAACTGCATTTTATTCTCTGTTTCCTGTCACACATACATTCTGCATGTGAACTCGAACAAGTCATACAGTCTTCTGTAGTCCCATTTTTATCTATTAGAATTATTTAACACAATCAGTTGTTTTGGGACAGAGATTCACCTCACTGCACTTGAGGCATTCAAGGTATCTATGTTAGATGTTGTAGGTTCCACTGGTAGCTGATGGAGATAACCCTATAGAGCTGATGGAGAGAAATAGACATTTCATTCTCATCTTATAATTCAGACTTCAGATTGGCTGAACCACATTTTGGAAGACTCTCTTTCTCTCTGCATTAACTACAGAAGAAGCCTTGAGGTTAATTATCCAACTTTGGCAACTGAACTAGACATCTAAAATTGGACCAGATGAACCTAGACCACAGTCTGTGCACATGGGCTACATACTCTAAGTTGAAGAGCTTTTAGATAGATATATCAATACTTCCAAGATGACTACAGTGTTAGGAAGTCTGAACATGTTAGGAAGTAAATAAAGCTTGGCTTATTTCCATTTGCCCTTCAGAATATATTTTGAACTCAAACTACTGGTCTTATATATATATAAAAAATACTCACCTTGCACAGTCTTTTTTCAGTTAACTACCATTTTATATTGATTCTGCAGTGCATGCACAGTCATTCAAGTAGATCTTTGGTATTGCTATCACATTTCAAGAGCTCAGAGGGGAAAGAGGTGGCTTTCTACTGCTTCTGAGTAAATTTGTAGCATTACTAGTGAACTGAGGAAATATGTACATCAAGACCCACACCTAAGTAAGTAAAGAGGAGATATTAACTGAAGCCTGATGTATAGACATGCTTTAATAGATTGTCCTACACAGAGAGAAGAGCATGTCCTAAGTCTCTGTACGTATGACCTCAATACCATTCAAGTTAATGGGAGTCTTGCCTTCAGTTTCACGGGAAATGGGATCAGGCCCCATGCTGATTAGCTGCAAGGATACTTCCAGTTTTGGGTGAGGAAAGAAAGCAAAAGTTGATCACCTGGATATTATCCAGACTGAAGCTGTCCCTAAGCCTGTGGAGGTTCATACATGACTGACAGTTAGTGTTTTCAAATATTGTTTAAATTCACATCCATGGAGTAGCTTCCATGTGGAAAATTAAACCTTTGCACTGACTCATTTCCATGGGTTTTTTTGTTTGTTTGTTTGTAAAATGCTCAGCTGTAACTCCTCAGGCACACAGTTAGGGCACTCCAGCCTTCTATGTGGTCTCCTTTCCCAAGACTGACTGAAACTATGATGGTTAGCATTCAAAACTGGGTACGCGCAATGCTGACTTCAGTCTTCAATAAAATAATGAACTTGGCAATAGCATATGGAAAAGTAATCACTGGATTATGAGTTACTTCTTTTATGAAGTGCTCACAAAGCAGTCTAAGAATCTAGGCCTACTATTTTATCAGACAAAAAAATTCAGTCTTTTCTCTCTTTGTAAAGTCAGGCTGATTACTGTTGATTTCCTTGGAAATTACTCTTGTTTCATCAGCAAAGAAGACTCACTAAACATTAGTTACTTTAAAACAAATTATGGATAAAACTAATCACAGAAAAAATTACTTTCTCAGTAAAGAAAAACTGTTATTCATGTATGTATCTCCCTGTGCCCTTCAGATCACCTTATAAATATCACAGCTAAAAAAGACTCTGGAGTTAATGATGTTTTGGTTTGTTTCCTTGGGAGGCTGGGGCAGGGCTAGTCATGTATGTGATATTTGTTTCCTTTTACTAGACTTTTCGGAGAGATCTCAGTGAAAGGTAGCCATAGCAATGTAATTTATACATTTATTTATCAATCATTTATTTGTTGGCATTTGAAACCTTGTATTGCTTTTTACGGTGAGGGCATAGACGGCTCCAGGTCTCAGCTCAGGTAATTACCCTCTACCTTACACACATTTCTCCTTCAGTGTTTGTTAGAGTGAGATTCTTTTCTTTTCTTTGTCCTGTTCTTTTATATCTTGCTGTGCACAGAGGAACTGCTCCTATGTCTCATTTTACACCTTACTGAGCTGTAGTAGGAAAGTCACTGCCAGACCATCTCCTTTTGTCAAGTTGTTCTTAGGCCATTTCTTGTTTATATCAAGTCAGCACTTACACACAGGTCATTTTGCCACAGCTAACAGCACTTAGTGTTTCTCCACAGGATACTACAGAGTCTAAACAGTTTCTGGGCTTATCACAGGGATTTCAAAATTGTCTGTATAAACTGTACCTATTTGGTAGAAACACTTGCTTCTCTGCAGTCTAGAAATGAAAGTCTGAGTTTCATCAATGCTAGTAGAGATATAAACCTGGTTTCTGTTACTCCCTTCCTGAATTTTCGTAGACAGAGGATCAATAGCACAAACACACTCCAGCTGAGAAAACTCTTTAAAAATGTGTCCAAAGACAGTACATTCTAAACTGAGCTATCCATTAGGCACCCACGTGAGATGACAATTCACTGTCACAAGCTGTTAATTGAATGTAGAAACAGCAACATCCTCTTTCTAGAAAACATCTTCTCCTCATCTGTTTTTTCGCATCGACATTGTCATGTGAACATTCCTGTAATTCTTTTTTATCCTACATTATCCACATTATCAATATTTCCATTGCATTTTCATAAGGTGCTGAGAATGAATTAAATAATTTGCATTCGCTGAAAAGTCCCTCATTGTTTTCTAAGAAGCATCTGTGAATTCACAGGCATTTCTGGTAGAGATGCTGACAGTCCCTACTGATAGCCTGTGACTACAATTATATCAGTGAATTGAACGTGCTTAGGTTTGTTCTCTGAGAAAGAGTCTAATTGAGATGGCATGATCCACATCCATACTATCAAAATCTGTTTCTCAGACTGCCTCTTGGCAAGGGTTTCTGCGACCTCCAAACTCTTCAATCATGTCCAGGGAATGCTTGAGAAAGTGGTAGCTTAGGCCAAAACCCTTCTAGGGACCATTTTAACTCTTTAGTGATGCATATAATAAACTTCTAGCACCTGGGAACATTTATTGCCACTGCCTAACTTACTAGTTTAGACACAGAGTAAGTTCTTTGTTTTTGCTCATTAGGTTTTCCAGACACTTGGAAAATCTTAGCACATCCAAAGGTATACTGCAAAAAAATCTGTATTTAATATGTATCGCTTGATAAGATTCTTAAGATAAGGAGTTTGCATGGTTTCAGGTGATAAACTTATGGAAGAGAAACCCACAGAGGATTATCAAATACACAGAAGCCACACGTAGTAGTAGTCCTGGAGCCGAACATTGAGAACATTAAGAGGTCGTATTGTGGTACTTTCCCTGCTCATATATTCTTCACTTCTCACCTCCTTAGAATAAGTAAAATAAATATTGGGCTATGTGCAGTTTTGGTCTGAGTAAGTACAGATACTCCTGTATTACCTGCCTTCCTTTCCACCATTCTGTGTAAAAGTAACATGTACAACATGACAAGTATGACATGGACCGCACCCCTTTGTCAGGCTATTGATTTCACCCAGGCTATTGATGTTTTGTTCATAATTCACCCCTTTCCTGATATCAAGGAAAGAGTTGGATGAACATCTATTTTTTCTGCTAGATAGTTAAACTAAAGGAAATGGAAATGGAGGGGATAAGTATATGAATCCTTGCTTTGATATGATTGAATCAAGTATCTGCCAAAGGCGGAGTTACATAACTACCCATCAATTCTGTCACTTACATCCATGTAAGAGAAAAGAAAAGGGATCTACTTGTTTCTAGTGAAGTTGTATCACCTCATACAATGTACCTACATATTTTACTATTTATATACATACATATATATATATAGATATCTATATTACATGTGTTATTAAAGCATACCATATAATTCTGGATCTGGATCAGTCTCAGCCTGCCTAGGTCTCTCTCAGGAATGTACAAATCATCAGACTGTAGTAATTTTCTCTTTATTCTTAAAAAAAAAGGTTTAAAAAACTGAGCAGAAAGGAGGGAGGAGAGCCTCCACCAAAATACTCTATAGTTCAATAGTCATGATGCTCTTGGTGGTGGTAGGTATAAATGCCTCCTCTAAAATAAGCAGAGAATGGAAAGGGGAGATAAAACAGAGTTTTCTGTAGGTGAATGGGATATTAAATATAAACCCAGTACTGATTCTTCATTGTATTTTCAGGAATGGACTGTCCTAGGTTAGGTGTCCTCTTCAGAAATAAGATCAAGTTTTGTGAATGTCATGCTTATCACTTTCATTCTAGCCTGGACTTAGGGGACTGACTCATCACAAGACAGGACTTCAGAGTCTTCTTGATGTACCAACTACCTCAGGTTCCTCAACTTTGCAGCCCAGATTATGACAATATCTATATTTCCTTTGGGAATTTAGCATTATAATTCTCTGTTGTACCTTGTGGTTTTCTATTGATCCTACACTACAAAATTTAATTGAAAGCACAATTCAATTAAAAGAAGATATTGCTCCTGTAAAGTAATGAACATCTGCATGAATCTTTAAAAAAAAGTTTTAAATATCTTCCGTATCGTTAACATTTGTGTGTGAATTGTGGCATAATATATGAAAGGTCACATCTTTGGAGGAATTTTGAAAGCTCTTCATAACATCACATATGCATATTTCTTCATAGGAAGATGAAATCAATTCCTGCAAAGTTTACAATCAGCCAGGTAGCCTTTTGGATTTGCTCTTGAAAAAGTCAAATAAGCAATCTGCTTATTGCAGTCAATTAATTTCTATGCAATGTGTAAACTTAAAAATAATTTAGTAATTTAGTAATCTTCCTGTCCTACAGCCACATGGTTGTATACTCTTTCTTTCTTTATTTTTTTCTCCAGGTAGAATGCACCTGTCTGCATCAGTGTGCTATTTAGTGATAAAAGCAGTAGACTAACGGCTTTGCAGAAGATAATCTTTTCTTTACTTCATTAAAGGTGTAACATGAAAAATATGACTTTCTCCACTTTGACTCACCTACCATCCTCAAACTCTAATGTGTTAGAACTATCAAAAGGGTAATGAAACAGTTTGAATGTCTGAATGCCTTGCTAAAAAAGAAACATTGATTGCATTATAGCCTGAGAAAAGAAGAAAATATATTTACTTGTAAAAAAAACCCAAATCTGAATCTAGTTTAGACTTTCATGATTAACATCTAAATTTTGACATTTACAGAGATATAAAACAAACATTGCCAACTGTACTCAAAGACCTTCTAATCTGTTCATCATTTATAGTTTTGATTTAATTTACCATTTTTACAATAATTTAATAACATTTTCAGTAATTCCTGCTTTTGACACTGAAACAGCATGGGGTTGATTTACTGTTTTCGGAATTGTGCTTTTATGTAAACACATTAGTATTTTCACAGCATGTTTGGAACAAATGGAGCAAATTCGGCTCCTCTTACACCTGTACAAAATCTATTGACTTTGTTGAGCAACAGAGAGAAAAGCTGACTGAATTGCTGGAGTAAGTCAAGAGGAGTCAGGATAAAAGATGAAAAACTTTTGCCTATTCTGGAAGGTGAAAGAGACCAATTTCACATAGCACTGAAGAAAATGGAATAAACCAGCAGTCAAGACAGGTTCTGTGTCTGACAGCTTTTATCTGTTATAGCTTTTATTACAGCTGGGTTTACCAGCTTTCATAGTTACAGAAAATAGATTCATATGTATAGATAGCACAATACGATGCAAATGTGTTGTACATAACATCTTTCAAACAAACTGATCCCTAAACATTCTCACAGAGAAAGGCAAAATAATTACAAAATGAAATAATAAAAAACAGAGGGAGGAGAAGGAAAGTAAACATGATAGGTAAGGGAGAGGATGTTTTTTTCAGGGGAGACTCGAGATTATAGCATCCCTATGAATTATAGCTTTCATTGGTAACAAACACTCCTGCTGTTGCTAAAGGATTTTACTCATCTGTGTAGCTTGACTCCTTTATGCCATTGCAAAAAGCAATAGAAACGTCTTATGGCTCTATTTCACCTTTTTCAGCAAACAGGATGTTTAAGCCCTGAAACGCAAACGTATAGGGATGTGTTTAGTGAAAAGCAACATGTTGGATCTAATTCTGTGTTCTGTCAACTGTGAAATGCCATTGAAGTCAATGTTATACAGATGTAACTGGCAGGAGATTTTCCCTTTTACCTCTAAAATCTCCTAACAGCGTCAGAGAGCAGAAACTGATCTGAAATCTGTTTAACTCTGCTCATCTTCTGTTCTTTTAGCTTTCCTCAAAATGTGTCAAAAGATGTTTTTTTCTGGACCTTATCCAGCTTCCGTAGAAATCTATGAAGAACTCCTTTTTCTACCAGTGGTCTATGAACTGTAATGGAGCCTTGTGCAAAGATAAACTGACCAACAGAAATTTTTGCTTATATTTTTTTTTTTTTGCTAAATCATAAGACCTTATGCTTTAGGGTGCCAGTCCTGTAAATCTTACCCATTTCAATTGGATAAACAGGGCTACACTTACAGACATGGAACGGTTCATTTTCAGTAATCTCCTTTCTCTAATTGTAAGTTCCCTGCTACTGCACTGTGGGTTCTAAATAACAAAATAATTGGCACACGAAATAAGTCTGAAGTTATGCATATAAGTTCAAATTCAGATAAATATCTTTTCTCCAAAGAAAATTTAAGCATACATTTGACCCAATAGAATTCAAGAACATATTTAAACATCTTCTTACAAGACTGGACACAGGAGTTTCCCTGCATCATCATGAAGTTGCTGTATTTGGGTCTACCGACAGGTTAAATGCTACCTAAAGGCAGTATTTCAGTTCTAATTAAGCCAATTTTTCACCATCTGTAAAGGAATAGGTGGCCATTTACAGGCAAATGTGTGATTTGTGTGTACAATTACTGAAATTATACATATGCATTGGGTTGAAATGAATCACTTAAATTTGTATACATATGAATTTGGGAAAATCAGACCGCCATGATTTAGAGTACGAAGTAAATTATACAAAGTGTGGCTGAACCCACACCAAGTGAGGAATTTTAATTTGGGGATTTCCCCAGTTGTGTACTTAATGTTATGCTAATGTTTTTTCCATTAATAGCTAAAAAGATCCATTGCTTCTCTTTTCAATGGGCTTGTTGCTAATGAAAAAGATCTTTTGTTCCATAGCAAAACTGTACAGCTCAGGCAGAATGATAGCATGCTGGCTCTTTACACTTTGGACACTAAAAAGCCTCAGGCAAAATATTTTGCTGAAAAAGGCAAGCCTGGCTCCATTCATTTCACAAGTACTGCCCTCTTACACTAGCTGTGACTTTGTCTCTTTATTTAATGATTCACTGCACCCAGATATTTGCATAACAGCATATATCTATGTGGAGCTAAATGTTAGCCTTCTTTCTAAAGAGATCAGTTTTGAACGGTAAGAATATATTCTCTTGTCCTGGGGCATCCTTCTGGCAGCAATTTTCGAGGTGATATAAATAAATCACAACACTATTCCAAAATGAAATCAACAGAAACAAATTCTTATGTCTCCCTCTTTTTGAAAGGTGACTTTAAGCCAGAAAATTCTATGTTGTTTTGAACGAGGCTCTGTTTATCCACTGAGCCAAGAAGGGTGGGAAACTATTCAGGAACTACTATTGATTTTAAGCATCATTTAGACCAAAGAACAGATTTCAAGTGACCTTCCGCTGTGATAACAATACTTGTAAGCTTAAAAACCAGCTTTGTCTAAAGGAAGTCAAAGTCTCAGCTATGAAATACAATAAATAACAATTCAAGTTTAGTTTAAACCAGTAACTAGCAATAACATACCAGTTGATATATCAAAACGAAAGACTTCTACTGAATCAGCAATTTTGATCTTATCTTGATGTTCTGCTAAAATTTGAGTAATCACAAGCAGCCAATACAATCATTCAGCCTTGGCTTTGGTTTGATTTCAAACAATCATTACACTCTGTGTAGTATTTTCCCTTTTCTTTCATTTAAGACTTCCTTTACAGTACAAATGAAGTTTATAGTGTATTTTAGTTTATTGTCAATCTATAAAATATAAAAACCCAAAGGCTATACAGTTACCTTCAGGAAATTCGGTCCTGACAATAAAAAGCTGTAATAGCAAAGCTACAGTCTTATTCTGCATGAATATCAGCCCATCAAAATGGTCTTTAATCACTAGCACACCTGCATTTGTTCCTAAATACTTTATGAAGGGAATTTTCTCCTGAGTTCACATGGGCTCTGTGAACATCCCTTTTCACAGTAGGTGATGACTTACTATCCATAAGGCCCCTAAATGTTGCTAGGGAATGCTGTTGGAGAAGTACAGAAATACAGCTTTGTTTTGGGATAAGTATCAGCTGGGCAAGAATGAGTTAGGAGATCTATGAAAATTCATTTTACTTCAGATCTGTGACAGGATGACAGCATAGCTCAGCAAAAAGTATAGCAACACATAACACTCATTATATGGCTGAAAGTTTTCCCTAAAAAAGCGTAGAGTTTAGATTTGGGCCCGGGATTACCCATTTTGCACTGAAGAGTTATTGGTTACCAAGTCTTGGTAGAGAGAGTAAATCCCAGCCTCCCACATCACCTCATGTTCACCTTAAACTTACAAACCCACTTTCTTCTTCTAGTTGACCTTGATATCATTTACATATTTTATTAAATAAGTTGAGCATCTTATTCCTAGATGAATACTCACTAATCTCTTCACATATGAGGGAAAGGGGAATAGAAACCGTCTTCTCTAGCTGTGACTTGAAAGAAAAGAGTGACCTCTGCTGAAGCATGTCACAGACCTCGCATGGCAGGTGACAGCTCCATGCTATGACTCAAAATTGCTGAAGCTGAGAAGCTGACATTTTCAAGATGAATTGGAGGGAAGAATTAAAAAGATACATACCTTCCTTTAGCTTTTTGTACCATGTAGTTTGGGCATCATCCTCATGCAGCAAATTGTCTGCTGCAAATTTCTTTCCAAGTCCTTCAAATCCCCTCAAACTCTGTGTAAGGAGCATTGGGCCAGATTCCCGCTTATGGATTCCCCTGTGTAAGGTAGCTGCTGAGCTCTGTAATTTCTGCATGAATTTGCGATGCTAGCTTCCTGCCTGCTGGCTGTGTATGCATTTACAAACATACATAGGATTTTTTTTTTTCAATTATTTATACTTAAAACTGGTTCTGGTAAAATAAAAGCATGTATTTAGAGACAAAAATGCTATTTATTGTTGTTTATTTCATCAGGGTCTAAAACAAGCATCAGAGAATTGTACACTAGTACTTGTAAGGAGGATGATGGTAGACATTCCAAACACTTTTATTTTTGTTTTTAGAAGTTGTTAACAATTTTTTTCAATTTCCATGACAACAAGGGGACTCTGCTCCTGTCACAAGTTTTTAGTATATCACCCCTGTCTGTGTCGAAGCAATGTTTCACCCATGCCTTCATTTTAAATCATTATTTTGTGCTATCCCTATTTTTCTTAGACACATGAAGCTTCATCCTGATCTTACCTCCACTAGTTTTACATGGGTGTCACCCTTATGTAGGAAAGAAGTTCAGTCTGACTCACAGCAGTGAAAAACAGATCAGAAATAAGGTCATGCTGTAACTGACATCATGACAGAGTTCTCATCACTCAAAACTTATTTCACAGCTCTTCCAGCTGTTTTCCTTCATGCACAGAGTCACAGTGCTTCATAATATACACATATAGCCCAGAAATACACATTGGGAAAAATTGGAAGATCACCTCACCTGAATGGCAGTTTCAATGGAAACAGAAAAATGAAAGTAGTAGACATCCTATATCCCACACCAGCAAAATATGCATAAAGCCACCCCTTTCATGGCAAGGTCTCCCTCCTCCTGAGCTGGTGAGAAGAAATCCTAGCCATGGACAGAAGGTTTTGTCACATTTTTCATAGCCCAGCCTTTTCTTGCACAATTTGCACATGTAAGCATTTGCTTGAAAATCCAGTTGGTGATTGATCTCCCCAGTCTCTTGGGAGAGACACTATATTATTAAACGTCCAAATTATTCCTCTGTCATTTTGTTCTATGACTGTCTTCTCAAATCTATCACATGGTTGCTTAAAAAGGAAGTGGCATCTGGTCTGAACATGAATTTATGATCAACTTACAGTCTGGAGGTATTAGCTTCTGTGGTTACAATACACAGGTCTCACAAGTAGTGATAAAATTCATTAATTTACTTCTTTTTTCCATTTGTATCACCAAATATTTTCTACCAACCATCCAATTTTTAACAGCTATCTGACAATAATATTCAGCAGAAAGGATCTATAAATAGGACCATTACCTGGATTAGAAACATTCCTTAAAACTGATCATCCAATGATTTGAACAGTTACTGTTTTGACACACATCTTGGAGACAGCATATAACAGCTACACACTGTGTTTACAAATTATAGTGTGATCTCAGACCACAAAGACTTTCTGCAGAATGACAGCCTACCCACACTGGTCAGCATTGCAGTCACTGCAGCTTCTGAAGCTGGAACTCATCAAGCTGCGAGAGGAGTGTGCAGTCCTCTCCCCTAGGAATTTCCCTGGGAAAAAGGAACCCTGCAATGTAAAAAGGAAATTAAGACGTATGGAGACCTTATTCTCTTGTGTATGAAACGCTTAACATCTGCCTATTTATAAAATTAGAAGTAGTAGATGATTACTTACCTTTCACGAGTTATCTTCTTACTACTAAGTAGTTCTGAGTTACCAGGAATATTAAACAAAAAAAAAGACATTTTATTTATAAAATATTTTTCAGCATATGAGCTGGTAAAGCACAAAGGCTACCAGCACTGTCTAAAGCTGCCTTCAAGTCTTTATCTTTTAAACATAGTTGTCTCCAAACGTATAGTGACTCAATGTTCTCAGGTTTCTATATTTTATCATGTTGTATGTTTTCCTTAAATTGCTTTGCTAGCAGAATCTTTTTATTACCAAAGAGTCCCAGTTTTCCTTTATGGAAAAGTATATTCTTAGTCATTGTGATTATAAAAAAATACTTTGGGAACATAAATCTATGTTCTCAAGTAGCAGAAGACATGGAGTAGATATGCAGTATTTATTGTACATTAAAACTCATGATTTTAAGTGACTATCAAGATCTTGATTTATGATTTTAAAACGCATGGTACTGGCAGAATTTTCTTCTAAGTTCATCAATGATGTAATGGTTGAATCTTTTATTCATAGCATTCCTGATTTTACATGAATTGTTCCAATTCATAGGAGAAGACTATTGTAAAGAATGCAAACTTCTTGACACTGAGAGAGCTTTAGTAGATCACTAATTAATAAGCTTGATGCTACATCCCAAAGGCAAAATTCCTGTTAATTTCAATGAAAGCATGATCAGGCTTAAAGTCATCTGAAATTTCAGTGAATGTAAAGGCTATTTCTTTCTTTCAGCTACTTTTGGACATTAATAAGGTTGATTTTAATGGAACTTATCACATCCTTACTGGAAGCAGAATTTGACCTCAGCTGAAAAGATTGCCCCCTTCTTTCACTTTGTTTTGAAAGAGAGCTACATTTTCATAATAGTGTCCGGGTACGCGCACAAATCTCATTACCCAATAATAGGATTTGTCTACATACCTCCTGCTCAGTCTTTTGGAAATGTACATGTCCCTCAGCATGGGTTATTTTTTTTTCTCCTTGTTTCCATTTACATCTGTCCACATGAGTACAATAGATTATATTCCATATAACAGTTTTAGTCAAGCAAAAGTAGCTAAGTATATAATCAAGGAGGAGGCAGAGACATTCTTAAAGGACAAAATCAACCTTGGAAGCTGAACTCTCACTTTTGTTACAATGATTGAGGCATTTGAGAGTAAATATATTCCAGAGAGGTGAAGCAAAATGCCATGGAATATCTCAAATATAGCAGTAAAATGCTAAAGCAACATTTAATTATAATCTGCAGTCCAGATATCCTATGGTTGGATTCATCTGCAACAGTGAAGTCGTCTTCCAGAAACTTGAGATACCAACATTTTAAATTGGGGATATGAATGACATTTTAGGTTGATCCTTATTTTTTTCTGAACTGGCTCTGCTCTGCATTTCTTTCAAAGCAGTAAAGGAAAAGAACTGAAAATCACTTTAATCTTTACTGCTTTACTTGCAATCACTAGTTCTATAGCTGTTCTGACTAAACACGTTATAGAAGCTGAGTTAAGATTTTTTATTCAGAATGTAGAACAGTACATTTTGGAAAAGCCCTCACATAAAGGTTTGGAGGAAAAAAAAAAACCAACCAAAAAAACTCGAACAAAAACCCCCAAAACAATTAGAAGTAAACCATAGGAAGTAATATGGAATAGAGAAACAAATAAACTGAACAGCAAAATATATCCTGATCATTCCTATGCTCTGTGAAACTCTCTGGAAAGGCTCATCGTTTGTAAGATGCATGAAAAACAGCTAGAAATTTGGGCTGTCAATTGGAGTTTGTTCTTTGCTTTATTTCTCCTATTTCTATATCACACCACCAGTCTCTCCTTTTATGTTTCTTTCTTTCTCTGTATAAAAATAGTTGCTTAATTCGTATAAAGAAACAGTTCCCAGTGACAAGTTGTACTTAATTTACCTTTTGCTTAATTAACCTTCTGAAAAGTTAAGGTCCATCTATCTTGCTTGTTGAAAAGTATGAATAAGATGTGAGGTCATTATTTGGATATGAGGTTTTGCTCTGTGTGCATGTGTTATGCACTTGATGCGGAAGGCTAAATTTTCACTTTTTTTCCTGAATATAGTCAAGTGTCCTAAGCCTTGTTGCTATGCAGTTTAGCCATAGCAACAAACACAAAACCCAATGTGTTGTTATTTCTATTTTCCCTCCAGACAGTTTGCCTAGTGAAGAAGACATGTTAGATATAGCACTGTCAAAATAAGTGCAGTATTTCCTGTGAGAGATGTCAAACATTTCATTCTTCAAAAGATTATATTGTGCAAAAATGCTAAGCAAGAAGGTAGAGAGGTTGTAGTCAAGCTGTCCACATCTTTTTGATGCACAGGTAAGGAAGTTAAAAAGTAATTACTGTAAAAGAAGTCAGGTTTTTAGTTATATGTTTTTATATATATAATATATATATTTATTGAATATTAAAAATACCATGATACATTTTTTTCTTTGCCAAGATAATGGTACTTAATTTTTTATACAACCAGACAAAAGGTAAGGGGTGAACACCTAGTCTTCAATACTTAAAAGAGATTTATGATATCTCATATATACATCTTTGCTTCACAAAACATTTTATCCCTCTTCTCCAGTCAATGATCGCTTATAATCAATGTTGTACCGAGCTTAAATAAACCTACATAGAACTTGTGGGACAGCATCCCAGTCTGTTGCAAAGATACATAAAGGATTTTCTTGTGGCTGAGGTGACGAGTGTGAGGAAAGACAAATAGTTTATTCAGCAGATTCTTCCACAACTTCCCATGTGATTCCCAGCAAGCCATGCAAAGGTAATTTTCAATGTAAAAGAAAAGTTTGTCTTCCCGCCTCTTGTTCACTTTAAATCGGACTTAGATGCCTGATTGTCATTTCTGTTATGGAAAATCTTACTAATTGCCTAGACAATCAGTTTTTCCCACTTGTAAAACAAGGAAATTATGATAATAACTCAGACATGCATTGAAAATTTAAATTTCTTAATATCCAAAGATATCCTTTCAATTTTGGATACAAAAGGTCAAGGAACTTAGCGGCTATTACAGTAGTACTGATTTATTTAGTTCTGCTGATTTATCTAACCAAGCATTTGAGACATTTCCATGAACATGACTAATTTAGGATGTACCTATGAATACAACTTCATTTATTTAAAAAAAAATCTTTATCTATTTCAAATATCTTAAGAAGAAACATAGTGGCACATCCATAATTTAAAAAAATATATCATTACAAACACTAGTCGGTGTCCTTTATCTATATGGACTCTGGGCTCTAAGTTCATCTAGTACTTACAACCACTTCACATAAATTAACCAAAACCTAAGAATTTTGTCTTTGTTGTGACCAAGTGATGAAACTCCTGTCTCATCTGGGAGTATGTGGTGTATCAACCTGCAGCAAAGATAAGCTTTTCAGAAGTTCAGGGGAACAATTGGAGTCCCCTAATTTCCAGTGTGCTGTGTGCCCTCAATTTCAAATAACCTTGGTGAGGGCACTCCTGCTCTTTCAAGAACTGGGATCTTAATCCAAGTCTCTCCACCATTTCTTTGTAATAGCTGTGAGAGATGATAACAGTCACAGACCATAGAGAATGGAAAGAAATACCATTTCAATGACAGAAGAGGAAAATAGAAATAGCTTTTTGTTCATCTTTTAATGCTTCTTTTCTTATTTGATCAAATTGTAGAGTCTAGTTTTTATTTAGTTTTTTTTCTTCAGTAATCCCAGAACTTCAAAATGTGATTGATCTCCAATTGCCATTGTGGACATCAGTGAGCAATTATTTTAAGGTACATAATTTATGGATATCCACAAGTGATGTAAATGGAAATTTTGGGAAAGGAAAGAAAGCTATACACTATTTCTCAGAGTCTAGGTAAAAAAATCGGCCACAAATTTTGGATGTGCTATGCATTTCATTTATGCAACTACATGTAATGAAATCTATACCAACCTCCTTCTCCTTACCCTCTCCATCAAACGAGAGTAAAACGTTCAAACTGAATAAGGGAAATGATTCAATCTGCCCTCTGGTCTACAATTTGTGGGAACAACCCTAACGGCAAAACCTGCCCATAACTCCTCCCTGGCTGTCCTTCTTTCCAGTCCACCTCAGCATGACATGGACAGGTTTGTCTTTTTTCTTCCACCCACTAGTTCATCTTTGCTCTGTCTTGTGGAATAGTGTGTACTGCAGGCAGCCTTGAAAAATCCTGATCTTCCTAAAATCTGTTGAGGACATGGCATCACAAAATTGCTGGTTGCCTTGATCTTGCTTGCTTCTTCCTTCAGAGTTATTTACTTCCAAAGAATGGATCCATTTGAGTTTATTTAAGAGCAGGAAGGACTTCAAATTTTGCTCACTGTTTTAAGTCAACCCCTTTAATACCATAGAAAATAGAATGCATTTTTTTATTCTTTCATGAATTTTGGGGCGTCGTGCAGAGTTAGCATTGAACATAGCCCAGTTTGAAACAGTAGTGCAATAAAAAACTGTGTCATGTTAGCAAAGAATTATTGTGTTTTCATAAAGTTTCAACATACCTTAGAAAGATGTAGTATTACTCTAAGAGTCCTTTTACCTCACTTAAGGGTCAAAAAATAAAGCATTTCTTAATGAGTTAGTCATCCAAGGCTTTCTTTAAAATCAGGAAGGAAAAACAGGCATCTCCAGAGAGCAACTCCTCTCGTCATAAGATAGATATCTAGGATAAGTGATATGAATTCTTCCCTTAGAACTGCCTGTATTTCTCTGTTGACAATGAGGCAACTGAAGGTTCCCACAGAGCAGACTAAAATTTAATGTTCAAACTGAAATTATCTATATTTAGACAACTTGTCGTGGTTTAACCCCAGCCAGCAACTAAGCACCATGCAGCCCCTCGCTCACTCCCCCCACCCAGTGGGATGGGGGAGAGAATCAGAAAAAAAGTAAAACTTATGTGTTGAGATAAGGACAGTTTAATAGGACAGAAAGGAAGGAAAAATTATTATAATGATAATAATAATAATTTAAAAAATGACAATAATAAAAGACTTAGAACATACAAAACAAGTGATGCACAATGCAATTGCTCACTACTCGCTGATCGATGCCCAGGTAGTTCCCGAGCAGTGATCTGCCCCTCCTGGCCAGCTCTCCCCAGTTTATATACTGGGCATGACATCATATGGTATGGAATACTCCTTTGGACAGTTTGGGTCAGCTGTCCTGGCTGTGTCCCCTCCCAGCTTCTTGTGCCCCTCCAGCCTTCTTGCTGGCTGGGCATGAGAAGCTGAAAAGTCCTTGACTTAGTATAAACACTACTTAGCAACAACTAAAACATCAGTGTGTTATCAACATTATTCTCATACTAAATCCAAAACACAACACTATACTAGCTACTAGGAAGAAAATTAGCTCTATCACAGCCGAAACCAGGACACATCCACAGTTAGATAAGGTGAATACTGCCATTTGTTACTCTTTTCCTGTTGTGGTAGGGCTTCCCATAGAATAAGTGCTTGCTCCACCTGGGTATGCTGAAGCAACAGAGTTCCTGGAGCAGCAAACAGGCCCTGTGTGTGCTGCCCCCTTTGCTTATGTCGGAGACTTGGAAAGTTAGGCAAGTTGTTGTCACCCTCAAACGGAGGAGGATGTTTGAGCAGTAGCTCCTGCTGGGATGGAAAAGTCTGAAGACT
This sequence comes from Gymnogyps californianus, assembly GCF_018139145.2. Lineage (NCBI taxonomy): Eukaryota > Metazoa > Chordata > Aves > Accipitriformes > Cathartidae > Gymnogyps > Gymnogyps californianus. The sequence goes on along the minus strand of NC_059473.1, from coordinate 84,517,791 downwards.
TATTCTTCATTCCTAGTCCTCTTCTGGGAACAAGACCAGCTCTCCAAAGCTTTTGAGTTGCTTTTCCATCTTTATTGTATTCCTTTCCTTTTTTTTCTCTTCAGTTTTTCTATTACTGCCAAAATTCTAGATTTAATTAAACATTTTTCCAAATGGAAAATTACTGTGAAATCTAAGTAAAATCATTCAGGTCTTCTCCTGTGTCAAATTACATGTTGTATTCAGGAGAAGGAATGGGTAATATCACAGAGACATCTACGAATTCTCAACTCTGCAGCTGCCTGGATCCTAATTCATTGCACTACAGTGTGGAAACTTCTCCTTCTCACATATGAAATAGATGCCAGTGGAAAATTGTCACAGGACGGATTCATACCTGGTAGTTTGTAGGAAGTTTATAACTACCTTTTATTGCTGCAGCAGTAAAAAAGAGATGGAAATAGAGCTGAAAATCTGACTTCAGTGTACTTCTTTTTACGAATTAATGTGACTCTTCCATTTTCTTTCTTTATTAATTTCTCTCTCTGTTCTATATTTTAGTCTTCTATTTATTCTATTTAATTCTTTAGCCATTTTCCACTTCCTCTGTCTCTGTGCTGTTTTCTCAACTCCCACTATCTCAGCAGTTCCTCCTTCACATGACTATTTTCTTCTGCTACTTTCCATCTTTATCCTTACTCGAGATTCTCTCTGACTCTATATTTCTTACTTTTCCCCATTCCCTGATGATTCATGTGGGTCTTCATCCTCTTTATCTGAGTGATGTTTTCCAACTTTTCTTTACAAATCAAAGTATGTTTACCCTGGTTTCCAATCTGTTTTCTCTTCTGTTTATTGGTAGTACCTCTGGCATACTCAATTGAAAAACAGAAACTGCAGTAACAAAACAAATTCTCCAAGCATTTCCCCTACACCTATTTATAAGAAATCGAAATTTCTTATAAAATTAAGTCTAACAATTCAAGTTTTTTCCTGTCTATACAGAAAGCAGAATAGAGTGAAGGGGGGAAAAGCATAAAAGAGATGTAACTGACCGTTAAATATCCTATTACAAACACTTTTACTTGCATCTGGAAATGTTTCAATACAGTTAACTGTTTCTTATATAAAGCTAATTTAGAGTGTCTTTTTTTATATTAAACGTTTTTCCATTATGTGAAAGAAGCTGTAAAAGAGAAGGATGTTTCTAAGAGGAAGGAAATGACCAGCCAGATAGATCAAACAGAAAAGTCTCATTTGAGTCAACTGGTCCTTTCAACTAAAAGTGACTTTAAAGTTACCCATGCTCCCAAACCACAAGGATGTATTTAATTAGAACTTTCCTTAATATTTATAAAAATTTCCAATTTATATACTCTCAAAAAAAAAATTAAAAAGCCAAGTTCAGCAACTTCTAATCACATAACAAACATCCAGCCTTATTAAAGCCTGCAGTTTTTATGGGACAGATTCAGGATCCTGTACCTTCCAGCAAGGTTGTCCTGTGAAATAACTGAAATTCTCCAAAAGCAAAGCATTACTTTTTGCTAGCTCAGTAGAATCTTGCTACTGAAAGCTAAGATACAAATAAGACTATACAATATAAATAATGATTGTTAAAAAATGCCACCATAGGTAAATTAATTTCAGAATTGAAATATGAAATTAAAATCTACATTTCCACTGATAGAAAACACAAAATTTCTTTCTCTTTGGTAATTCCTGCTTTGTACCATAGAATCCCTCAACAGTCTTTTCCCCTTTTGCTACTTCAAATTTCTGCTTCAATGTTAAGAAAATTCTGCTTGCACTGTAGGACCCAGCTTTGTAAAGGTAGGTAGAAATGTGGCCAGTCTTATCTCCGTGATACTTGTAAGATTAGGTAAACTCTTAGTCACCCAGACAAGATGCCGGTAAACTCCTCCTTTCCACTTTTATCAGTGACCATACTTAGGCAATTTCTTTATTGCCTTCTTTTTTTCATCAACACTCACTTATTTTTATTATTATAAACTCATTGAAGAAGTTCCTCATAGCAGCCTTTGATCTAATCACTTTCTTCACAGAGTAAGACAAATACAAATAATACATCAGTTGAAAAAACCCAAGAACAACAAAATATAAGCAGAACTATTATTTTCTTTTTCTCAACAACTCCCTTACCTAACATTTGCTTTAGCAATTGAAATTGAAAGCTCCTAGGAAAATGAGGATATCAAGTTTAGCTATCCATAAACATACTATTGACTTGTTTTTTATATATATCTATATCTATATCTATATATATACACCACATCACATTATACTATCCTATATTCCGTTAAATAGCAGGGTTAAAAAGGGTAGTCAGGCACAGTAGGGGATCCCACATGAGGGGATCCTGCCACCATTGATACCTTGAAGCATTTTGCATATGACACCATATGCTGGTTTGTACTTTTATCTTCACTGTAAAGATGAGTAAAAGACACAATGAACAGAGTGTTCCTTAAATGCAGCGCACAGACACTTTTTGTAGCGTCCACTAGGACATGGTTTTGGCACTATCTAAAACTCCAAAACTCCTTCCTTGGCCTTTGCAAGGACTGTGCTTGATACAAATAGCGTTTTGAAAGATTGTCAGAAGCTCCTGCTTGACACAAAACCCGGAGGCTATCTGTGGAAACAGAACAAAACAAAAAGAGGGAGATAGAGAAAAAAAGGAAATATTTTTGCCAAACAGATGGGATTGGCAGTTATCCTAAAAAAGCTGGATTATAGCTCTGCTCAGTACTAAGGATTTAAAAATAATTGCCTAAATCTTCAACCAAGAATGTTTTTGTCTGTTTTTTTTTTTAATTTGGTTTTTTTTTTTTTTTTACTTTTTTCCTCATTTAGACATACAAAAAGAGGTGCAAAAATAAGGAAAAAAAGAGGGATAGTCAAAAATTCTTTCTAAATGTTTTTTAATATCTTTCTATGACAGATTCTTCTTTTGTAATAGTTACAATAAGAGATTTAAATCCTGAAGTACTTATATGGAGACTTACAGTCCTACAAAGGAGTCTGAAGAAAGAATTCCTGTATCCCCATCAAGGTGTATAGCTCAAAAAAAAAAATTATTTGAAGAATCAGCAATTTAGGTCCATAACAAGACTTTTATCCTTAAAATGGAATTGATGTACTGAAGTCCATAACTGCAATTCCTACTTAGCTCCTTACCATCTCGAGTCTGTACATGCTTAACTCTCTGATGGTAAAGGTCTGTAGCTGCCTAACATTCTGCTTTTGGGCATATGTAAAACTGCTACCATCTTGACAGCACAGACTGTCTCTGCACTTACCTCCTAGCTTAGATACTCTTATTCTCAGCCCTGAGAGAATAATTTTTATAGATATATTTATATGATACATTAATAGACAGATGACAGATAGCCTACATTCACTATACTACCCGAAAGCAGACACCAAAATAATTTCATTCTGGTCAGTGAAATCTTCTGGAAGGAGATCTGTGTACTGATCCCTGCACAAAAGGTAGTTAATTAATTCCAAATGAAGCAATCATTGGTTAAAATATGTAAACAGGTTTCCCCCTCTTGGATCCATGCTCTTGCCTCTATAAAATACACAGACTGTCTTTGGAGCAGGGTTCAGAAGTCAGGTCCTCCATCCTGTGCAAGCTGGGGAAGAATGCTTTCTAGCCACCGAAATGAAAAGTCTATTTCAAATTTAGTGTCCTCTGAAATTTGAATTTTGTCCAGAATCTAATCCTAGAAATATAAAACATATTACAGACCCATTTCCTTTTCTCTCCACATCCCCACCCCCCTACCCCACCCCCAGTTGAAGTTTATTTGGTTTTTTATTTGCTTTTGGCAACGGGTCACACAGTTTCCTTAAAAGAACAGAAGCTTGTGTTGGAACCACATAGAGATTGAGTCATGGAGGGTGTTGGCTTCCAGTTCCCAAGTTTTGGAAACCATTTTAGCCACTGAATTTGTGTATAGAACAGGATATTGCTGTCTGGTCTTCCAATTTTTTGTAAAGGAATAAAAGTGACTAGTGCTCCACCCTAGGATAGTTCCAGGCTATGCCAGTTAAAAGAGACATATTCCTACAGACCAGAGGCAGTGACATAAGCTCCTCAGAGGACTGGGATTTTAAACCAAAGTTAAATTTCAGTGCTTCAGATTATTGAATGACACAACCTACCACAAACAGAGCACTTGTGAACCTTCTGTGCTTAGATGTTGTGTGTCATTTATAAAGTGTATGTAAAGTCAGTAAATCTTTACAGAACTGGTTTATAAATAAATAGATATGATTTAATATGAAACACACCTACTTTAAAATTGGTATATAATCATTTGTCTTCCATAGGAGTATACTAATATTTATTTAAAGAATTCAATATATGTGGGTATGCACATCTAAGCAGCACAGAGATTTTGTTTCCCTCCGTGTCTTTTATGCCTCTGACATATAGGTTAGGCACTTTTTTTGTGCCTTTTAAGAAGACATTTTTGGCAACTTTTATAACAGAAGAATACAGATGTAGAATAATGTTACATACCTCACTGAATGTTGAAAGGATTATTTTAGGTAATGTAGATGCAATGTTAAGACAACAGAAAAGCCATTTGTACACGCTAACAGTTACCCCCGGTGACAGTTTGATAAGAATTCTAATACGAGTTCTTCCTGATGTTCCCGAGATCTCCAGGCACTTTACAAGTTGAAGTGGAATCCATTTAAATGAGAAATATTTTTGTACACAACAGTTTTGCTTAGGTTCAAATCCAAAGCTCATTGAAGTAAATAATAATGTTTCCATTGACTTTCTTGGGCTTTGACTCAAGCTCCATGAATAGTGTTTAATTATAAATGAACATTTCAGCTCTTTTTTTATATTCACCCAGTCTGGAGGATCACTGTGTCTTCCACTTCTTAATTTGCTAGCCAGGAACTCAGCAGTCATCAACAGTGTCCTACTTTTACCCTACAAATGAAGAAGATACAGTGCCTGCTGCAATTGGCAGCTGCTGCTGTTGCTCTAGCTCCTAATTTCCTAACTCAGCCCTTGTTGAAAATGACAAAGAAAGAGGAGGGGGGGAAAAAACAGCTTTGTAAGGGAGATGAAATCTCAAGCATATGCCAGTGTTTCTGCACTGACTGTAAAGTACTGGTCAGAATGATTCCCGCTGATTTTGTTTTCTGTCTAGGAAGTTCAAAATCTACTCAACTTTGCAGTATGGACTGGAATGTTTGGAAATAGCGAACAAGTAACATTTACTGTAACGGTAGTCGGATGTATAATCAATGGACCTATGATTCCAGGAAAACCCATGAAAAGACCCGTAGAGCCTCTGAGGTTGATTTAAATGTTTAAATATATAAATCAACATAGACTTACATTAACATGTGACACAAGAAGACAGCCATCCTCTTCTGGGTGCTCTGCTTTCTTTTCTAGGCATCCATGTTTGTCATGCAAGAAAAGAAATACCACTTTAGTGGCAACTCTTATGTACATTTGAGTACTGGAAAAAAACCTATCTTGTCTGAGGTCAGATAAGACCTGTGTGTTTTCAGAGCAAATTAAACTTAAGTATCCTAGCTCTGCATCTTGCTACAGTAACTATTCAGTCAAATTAAAAAGAATTGTGCCCAAAGTATGAGGCAGAAGTGGAAGAAGAAAGGACTTGATGATTCCTCAAGAAGTTCTCCTCGCTGAGGACAGTCAGCATAGACTGCTGTTTTAGGAAAGTCTCCTCAAAGACAAGGTTAATTCTGCAGATAAATATATTGAAGTTTGTAATCAATAACACAAGTGGAAATCTTACAGATTTTACTTCTCAATGATACTTCCTTGGGTATTTGAGATGATGATTCTGCATATCTGTAGTGTTGTCTCTGATAATTTATTTTGCTCAATGATACGTTCCTCTAACGAACCTTCCATTTCATTTCTTCTTCTTCCATCTTCATTTCTTCCCCAGTTTATATCTGATAGTAAATTATGATAATGTGATGGACAGAACAGTCTTTGCCTCCAGCACAATCCTTCTACCCCTCCATTATTAATAAGAATGCAGATATAGGCAGATAAACACATATGAAACACAAAAAAGCAGGGGGTACCTGTATGCACACAAAAACTCATCAACCTATCTATATGAAACATACACAAAATAGGAACATCTATCAAAAAATTGCAAAACAGCAAAGCGAAAATAGATTTAAAGATACTGTTTTAAATAGCTGCCGCATGCAGGGCACGCTTCATAAACTGCAGATAGGCTTCCTGAATAAAATATGAGGACATGTAGCTCCATGACTATCTCGGTTAGTAAAAAAAAATCTGAAGAAAATTTATAAATAGGCCATACACTATCTCCAAAGGGATAAACAAAATAGCCAGCAGTGACAGTATTTGCTTTTCATGTGTGCAAATACAAGGCATAACAAATGTCAGCTCCTCATTTGCAAATTAAGATGTAAAGGAAATGTCTGTGACAGTACATGCAACAGTTCATATTTGAAGTTTGGCACAGTGAACTGACAGCCACAGAGGAACTGCAGTCACCTAATCCTTTCTTTCTGCCTTCCAGCTACTGGCGAGGAGGGTGGAATTTAATAAATATATGATGAGAAAAGGCTGTGAAAGGCTGACGTATCTTCTTCTCTGCAAGAACTCATCTTCAGAGATAATTAACTGGGTGACAATATACAATGTGCCACTAACAAGAGCATTCAAATCATTTCTGGACTTAAGTACAATTTTAAGCCGCTTATCAGATTTTCATTTCTGAATCCATTCAGCTGTCAGGCTTACATCCTGGCTCTCTATTGAAGCTCACATGGGAATCCAAACCTTCTAATTTTCTATACAGATTCATTTCAGAATCAATTAGAGCTGGTGGCGGCCTTGTCCCTGAGTGCTAAGGGGATTAGCTGGGCACTTGCTCAGCTGAAGCTACCTTTGAATGTACATTCAACCCTCTATCAAGAAAGAGTTGTTTTACAGAGGATTCTGAAGCAATTGAAGCACTGAAATCAACAGATGGCAGATAATCACTGGAACGGTCTCCAATTTTGTTAGGAAAGGGCAAATGATATTTCAGACTGCCTCCTAGGTAAGGATCTTATGCTGCACAAGGAAGAGAGAAAGAGAAAGAGAAAGAGAAAGAGAAAGAGAAAGAGAAAGAGAAAGAGAAAGAGAAAGAGAAAGAGAAAGAGAAAGAGAAAGAGAAAGAGAAAGAGAAAGAGAAAGAGAAAGAGAAAGAGAAAGAGAAAGGAAGAGAAAGGAAGAGAAAGAGAAGAAGAAAAAGAGAAAAAAGAAAAAGAAAAGAAAAAGAAAAAAGAAAAAGAAAAAAAAAAGAAAAAGAAAAAGAAAAAGAAAAAGAAAAAGAAAAAGAAAAAGGAAAAAAAAAGAAGCAGGGGACTCTTCTGACTGTCCCCCAGTTGCACAGAGCAGACACTCTCTCCAACTACCTGAAGAACTCCCAAGGGCTCTCCTTTTATTCTTTTTGCCTCAGTAAGTACTTCTTGACTCAGTTTTTGCATCTGACCTTTAGCCGTCTTTCCGCCCACATGTTATTAACTTCTCTATTACTTGTCTTAGCAATTTCAGCTTGCCAACCCAAAACACATTGCTTTTGTCTTCTAGTAAACACTTCAGAACATAAAACTGTGTGGAACAGTTGTCCACTCTTTTCTGTTTCCAGGCAGTGTAGTCTTTATTTAGTGACTCAAGTTGTTGAGAAGGTATTTTGGTAGTTTGTGTACTGGGGTCTTTCTGCATAAAGCAACTTTTGTGAATGATTATTATGCACTGCAAAATTAGAAAGTTCTGTTTAGTCTGTTCTCAGAGCTTAATTCTATAAGGTTCTTGCTTATGAGAAGGTGGCTTATGCTCAGCCACTTCAGAAAATATTAGCTGCTAAAGTTTGAATTCAGGTTTCTGAGACTACTTGCAAAAACTGACAACTTCACAAACAAATACGCAGCCTAAGAACAATTTACTTGTTGTAACTGAAGTAATTTTACCAGCTTTTACTTGAACAACATAGAAAACTGGTTTATGGAAGTATAATACTGATATCTATTTCAATGATAAGCTATTTCAATGTATTTCGTTTCAAAGTGCAGGTTATAAACAAGGAAGATGACCTTCCAGGTCCTAGAAGCTGTATCTATGAACCACAAGACACATATCCTGAGGATCAGGACCTCCAAAGGAGATTAGAAGGTAGGAGATGGCCAACTATGTCATGGTCATGTCAAGTATGGACTCCGTCACTGTCACCTTGACAGGTTTTTTTGTTGTTCACTGCCTCCCCAAAGAATGCATATCTGCAAGTAGTTTCCAGCCTCCCTGACAGAACATCCCTGCAGGAGCCCTGGTCTAACTTTGGCACAGTAACTGCATTTGAGCTGCTTGTAGATCATCTGGGGGCCAAAAGCCCAGGTCACTGACCTGCATCACAGATGTTTGGGGCAAAACTTCAACATATTGTCGTCTTTGGAGACATAAATGTTCCCACTAGTTTGATTTGAACTCCTTCATGCTGAAAGTGAAACAAGTATTTAGGTTCTTCATTGACTCGTTGTACTGTTAATCCACTAACTCGGGTAATGTGTTCACAGTTGCCAAAAACTTCAACATTCTGCAAGGTACTTTCGACCTTTAGATACCACTAGGTTATACGACACAGGGACAGATCCGAATGCTCCTGCTCTCATTGGGAATAGAACAGTCCCACAGAGAAAATACATCCTTCAAGATGGGTTCAGAAAATTACAAATTATTCACTCCAGCAATATATTTTCCATTTAAAGATTGTTATAATTCTACTACTGAATATCTAAACCCCAATCTTTTTTTATGCTCCTGACAGTCTTCTTAGAGTCCCACTTATCTCACATGAACAATGGTGAGATCACTACATTCAGGTAAAGGATCCTTTTTCTAAATCAAGAAGAAAGAAATTTACTACATAGTCTATTTACATATTTTTTAATGGAAATTTTTGTTAAAAATAGATTAGCTTAGATGTTATAATTCTGTATTTTCCTAACTCCTGGAAAAATAAGAGGCCTAGTGAACATGCTTATTTAGTAAAGTTGCTCAAAAGCTCCCTTCAATTCTCAGCTGGAATCCATGGGCTCCACATGTTTTCATAGCTGTTGTATTTCTGAGCTAATAATATTTAATGTGTTCAGTCCAAATGAGAATGGATGAGGAGGTGTGATTTTGTGATATTGTTTTCTGAATGACAAAGCACAAAGAAAACAAAACTCATGCATTATTCATACAATAAAAGATGAAAATTATTAATGCAATAAGGATAAATCACACGCGCGCGCACACACACACAAACTGGTATGTCTATATATCAAGAGTAAAGATAGTACTGAAATGCCTGTATTCCCAATGTAACGATTTTGAATAATTCTGATATTCAGAGATTTAGACATACAATTTTTGCAGTGCCTTATATATAATAGTAACTTGGGATACCACTTCCCGGTGGAGAAGAAGAATGCTTTATTCTTAATATGTGATTGTATGACATTCATTTTAAAGTAATATGACAGTATGCTGAATTTAGTACTGTACAGAGCAGAATCTCCAGAATTCTGTCACATAGAAATGTGAAACAAAATGCAGCCACACATACACATGAGTAAGCTTCAGCTTGTATAAATAGTCATGAGTCTCTTAATTTCGGTAAAACCATTTTATGTTTACTAAGGAACAGATCTATTATGTTCATTAAAGGTGACAGAGTAACAGCCCTTGAGGCTGAAGATATCTATTATCAAGAACATCTAACCAAGTAGGGCAATCCACAGAAAGCTAGCTCAGCAAACCAATAAAATAATGTATTCTGCCTGTGTGAGGGTGTGGGGATGCATATTTATGTAAAAGAAAAACTTGGTAAGTATTCTTTTTTCAATAAAATGAAATGAATAATCCCATTCTTAAAATGTACATATGTTAAAAACAAAACAAACAAAAAAGCTCCTGCAAGGTGTTCTCTTTATGCAGTCATATACTATGTAATGATGTTACTTCTGCTGTGGAAGTTAGTGGCAATTTTGAACCTGGATTTCAACTCAAGCAATTGAATAAGGAAAGCTCTTTATTTTCCATCTTTCATAAATTTTTGCATTTACAATGATTTTAGAGAAATAGTACATTGAAGCCTGATGGAAGAATACATTTGAAATACTATTTGCAAATTTCCATATATCAACTTGAGAAATAAATTGAAGACCCAGAAATCAGATATATAATTTCTATTAGTATTTAACAGGAAATAGTAAACAAGGAAATTGCTGAGGAAATTTACCAATGATAGATTTAGAAGAGTTGCAAGCACCAATGAGGACTCAGAAATTAGCAACATGGGCAGAAAAATCAGAGATTCAGCTTGAAAGCTCAAGAATCTGTGAAGAGATAAACCAAAACCTACAAAGACTGAAAGGGAGGCAACCACATGGAAAGTATTCCCACATAACTCTGGGAATACTGGACAGCGAATTAGATATCAGTTTCCAATGTGAAATATTGTTGCAGTAAAATAAAAAAGCTAATACAAATTTTGGACTGCATATGCATTACCTTACAAAGCAAAGGTCTAACAGAACTTCTTTTTCTAAGGTGCTGGTGTGATTTCACCTACAGCAGCACATTCAGCTCTGGATATCAGATTTCCATAAAGATACTGACAAATTGGTAGGAGTTCAGTGTACAAAATAAATAAATAAATTAAAAAAAAATAATCGGTGGGCTAAAGTGAATGATTTATGAGGAATCATTCAAGGAGCTGAATAGAAGCCTGGCCACCTAAAATGGCATTTTCCCTGACAGGAAAAAATGCCACTGATTGACATTCACCTTGCATGAAAATGTAGTCTTTTCCTGAAAACCTTCCTTTTACCATAGTCAGGTCCCTATATGTAAAAGCTTATTGAAGCAGCAACTAAGGAGAATAGCAGCTATAGTTCAAAAAAGTCAAAGTATGTACGACAGAGGAACCACTGGTGTTAGCATAATACATTAATTCAATGAAAGTAAGAAAGGAGACTCAGTAAACTGTGTGAAAGAAAACCTGTTTGAGGGGGACTGTGCTTTTATAAATAGCTTTTGAAGACAACTGAACAAAAAGTCAGATAATTGATATGTTAGGAGGAGTCCTGGGAAGAATAGTTCCAGAGAATCATCCATGTTTTTCTTTAGGATTCTGGGATAGGTGGGAGAAAATATATTTCATTATTTACCAACGTTAGCAAAGAAAATCCTCTCACCAGCTTTTATCACTTTTATTAAGGGGTAACAGCTTCCAGTATTAAACATGTACTTGTAGGTAGATACAGATCACCATATAGATAGATATAGAAAAACATTATAGAACTATACATATTTAAGACGAATAGAATAGGCCCTAGCATTTTCCATCCCCCTATGGGTTCCTCCTTAGCTAGATGGTTTTTTTTTTTTCTTTTTTTTTTTATTTAGTAATACATTGAAAGACACTATCTTCAGATAACTTTATAGAGAATGCTAATTGAGACCTCCTAAAGCTTGGGTATGCCACCTTATTTCAATCACTTCTTAGAACAGTCTTGATTTGATTTACCCACATTATATACCATTTCACACATTTCATGCCTTTCACCACATTCCAATTTTCTTCCTTTTTTCCACCAGATTTCAGATCTAGTATGTAGGCAGTTCCAGCATTTAATTCCAAATTTCCAGCCTCAAGATAAGGTTTTCTCCTTTAGGCTTCCATAACCCAGTCATTTCTCTTCAATCCCATTCCCAATCCCATCTGTTATTGAGATGGGCAGCTCTTGCTTTTCTTTGAGGACTAGGAAAGAAGCAATAAATACATATGAAAGATGCATAGTTTTCTATTCTTTCTTGTGCTGTGTACTGTGGTAGTATAAGAAAAAGGAATTGCAAAACCTATGCAGAGCTTGCATACCCTGAGATGTAACATTCTTAGCAAAGAAGAAATCTTCAGGGTTTTTAGCTATTAAATAGATGTTACCACTACTTTATTTAGCATGTCTGAACTGAGGTTTTTCTCACATCTGGAGATGTAATTGGAAGTATCAACTTAATTTAACTATGTGAGATATTAATAGCTTACTTTCACATCTTTTTTATTATATATTCTTTATTTGGAACTAGTGGGTTATGTATATCTATGTCAGACATAGAAACATTTGGCAGTTTGTTACCTGATTTTTTAAATTTACTTGTTTTTTTCTCTCACAGCAGATAGCTACCTTCCACTGTAATTGGAATATTTTTTTTTTCAGGTCTTCCTTAGCCATATTTATTGCAAGATATTTTGCTTCTCTAAATTTTTTTTCAATAAGATTAGCTTTCATTAGGATGCATCAGTATATGTCATTAAGTGTCCAATCATCCAATCATCTCCGTTTTCATGATGAACAAGCCATCTTTTTTTTGACTCACCATATCTCTGTTGCATATCTGAGGAGGGACAATTAACATTTTCATATTATTCTTTCAAGTGTATTCTTACTTTTTTTTTTATCACAGACAATTGGCATCAGTTCCTGTTATTTGTGTCACATAAGCATCTTTCAGGAAAATGTTGTAAACAACCATCATTCAAACCATCTGAACTGCTCCATGCTCCCTATGACATCCACTTCCTTAGTGGCCATAATTTTCAAATCATTTAATATGATTCTATTTAAAAGTGGTTTTAGAGATGACTTGCAAGTTTATATGTGTACCTTTGGATTGTCAATAAAGAAAAACTACTTTGTCTTCTGACTTATTTTCATTACAATAGTGGATGAAAGTCTTTTCACTAATCTTTGCAAAATGTTTTCAGAATTTGTCAATTATTTTATATTTATATATTTAGTATAATGTAGCCTATATTTTTAAATGTCCCATAACTGTTTAACTGGAGATGCTCATTGTGATTTATAATGATATCCTATGATCTCATTAAAATTATCATTACAGTTTTTGTTAATTAAGATGCATTGTAAAGCAAATCATATTATTCTACATTTATCAATTCACTATCACTACTAAATGTTTTTTTTATTGATTAAACAATATTTTCATATTAGTATGATATCAAAAGCCCATAAGTAATTCATCTCATTCTTAGACTGTGAGGGCAAACTTTCACATTACGTTTATTGACCTGCATTGTGAAATAGTTCATAGATTTCATCCCATGATTCATATTCCTGCCATTTGTCTAACTGTAACATACTTTTACAACACATGGTTTTGACACAAGCATTTCAAACAATCCATCTATGACATCCCTTGCTAATGTGCCCCAGTTGATAATTACGATCATTTAAAAATATGCATATTATTTACACTTTATTTATATACATTTGATTTAGATTTCAGCTCCTTACTGTTCGGACACATTAAGGTGCCATAGAAACAGTTAAATTAATTCCCATTTATTTTTACTTTCTTTGAGTTAAATGGTTTATGGCAAAGAAAATAAAGTATTACAGAGCTCTGTTTCAATACTGCCAGTTAAGGATTTGTTTGAGTAGATTTTTGTTTTCCTTTTTATTATTTCCATTTCCTTTGCTGTCAACCAAGTATGACAAAAGAATATTGCACATCATGCTAATCCAAGAGGTTTCTATTCAGCTAATGTAGCAGTGTGTACCTGCTTAGTAAGTGGTTGGATATACTTACAGAATTTTTTCTCCTAATTAAGCTGGATGACACAGCTTGTATGCTGTCTATCTGTATTTTGCCACTGTGACAGAAATAATGAATTTTTCTACAAGGACTTTTCCAGTATAGATTCATGGAATTATGTAAAATCTTCAACATGAGATTTATCTGCAGCTTCCAAAACCATAACTTTCTAATCATGGCCTCTCTCTGTATCAACAATAAATTCATTTAACTGGCTAATAAAGAAGTGCTACAAGACCAGAACATGTAATCTAGCAAATAATAATTGACAAAATCATATATCCCATATACCATATTTGTCCATTTCAAACATTAAAACTGAAATGTTTTAATTAATAGTCTCTTATTTGACCATGAGGGCTTTTTTGTTATTATTATTTTTTGGTTTTTTTTATTTCTATATTTTTTCATTGTTAACAATTGCATTTCTACCAGGATTAGATAGCTAATACTTAGTGTCAGTTTACAATTCTGTATTTATACTGTGTTACAGTGGCCTGGCTCTGTTGGATTGAGTCCAGAGGAGGGCCACAAAGATGATCAGAGGGCTGGAGCACCTCTTTTGTGAAGACAGGCTGAGAGAGTTGGGATTGTTCAGCCTAGAGAAGAGAAGGGTCTGGGGAGACCTTATAGCAGCCTTCCAGTACCTAAAGAAGGCCTACAAGAAAGCCAGAGAGGGACTTTTTACAAGGGCATCTAGTGATAGGACAAGGGGTAATGGCTTTAAACTGAAAGAGGGTAGATTTAGATTAGATATAAGGACGAAGTTCTTCACTGTGAGGGTGGTGAGGCACTGGAACAGGTTGCCCAGAGAAGTTGTGGATGCCCCTTCCCTGGAAGTGTTCAAGGCCAGTTTGGATGGGGCTCTGAGCAACCTAGTCTAGTGGAAGGTGTCCCTACCCACGGCAGAGGGGTTGGAACTAGATGATCTTTAAGGTCCTTTCCAACCCAAACTATTCTATGATTCTATGATCTGGCATTTTCATACCTTAATTCAAATTGTTCTGTAGGATAGTTGCCTGTGATAGGGCAATCATCTAGCTATCACTCATGTCAACAACTGTGACTGGCCAAATTAGATGGGGTGTACTTTGTTATCAAAAGAATGAGGAGAAGTGTATGATCTGAATATTAGTAGAGTTATTTTGGGGTAGAAAGATATGCAGATTGTTTCTATTGGGAGAATAGACTTTAGGCTTCTTTTTTTTTTCTTCCTATAAACAATTACAATGAGAAAAGCAAGATAGTTTTATTTTAGAATATTTCAATATTATAGATAAACTAGAAAACATTTATTACTAAGAGTAGCTCTGGAAAATAATCATTCAGCTTCGCAGTAATATACAAATATTTAATTCTGTGATAATCTCAGTTATTGGTTATTTTATTATTTTTTTCCAAATAAAGGGTTGTTGTGGTTTAATCCTGGTAAGCAGCTAAGCACCACACAGCCACTTGCTCAATAACCCCCTCAGCAGCATGGGGAAGAGAATTGGAAGGGTTAAAGCTAGGAAACTCATGGGCTGAGATAGACAGTTTTTTTAAGAAAAAAACCTCAAAACCCGCAAACCCCAACAACAACAACAACAAAGCAAAAACCAAGAAAAAACCTGATGCCCAACCAGTCCCCAAGCAATGGCAGCCCTGGCAAACTTCCCTCTCCAGCTTTACTTGCTGAGCTTGACATCATATCGTATGGGATAACCCTTTTGTCAGTTGCAGTCAGCTATCACGTCTGTGTCCACTCCCAACTTCTTGGCTACCTCCAGCCTACTTGCTGGTGCAGCAGTCTGAGGAGCAGAAAAGGCCTTGATGCTGTATAAGCACTGTTGAGCAACAGCTAAAACATGGGTGTGTTATCAACACTGTTTTGGTCACAACTCCAAAGCATAGCACCACACAATCTACTATGAAGAAAATTAAGTCTACCCCAGCCAAAAGCAGAACAGATTTTTTTGCCTGTAATACTTTCCTCCTCATTCAGAGGAACTTTCCAGTTTTCCACAATGGTATATAATTTTATTATAATCTCATAATTTTCTACAGTTTACCCATAATCTAAGTTTGCAGAGAAAACACAGAGAACTCTGATATTTTAGAAACCTTGAATTATCGCATATAAAACTCACAATTTGAACTCTTTCAGGTTTTCTCATCTCTAGGTTGGTATTCTCAGACAAATAAATAAAGTTAATATAGAACCGAAGTTTGAAGCAGACCTCTCCAGTATCGGTGCATGAAACACTACCAGGAAGTTTTAGTTATCCTAAAGGAATAGAGCTTCAAACCTGGAAAGCTAGAAACTCTAACCAAGTAAAATAATGAAAGAACAATTAAGTGAATGAAATAACCCTAGCAACTAACATATTTCCAGATCTCTAATGCTGGCTTAACTTCGCCCAAGATTCTTAAGGAACAGCTGAAAAGGTGTAGCTTGAAGAACTTTCTGGAAATGGTAGCTAAATACAACAATAATTTAAAAATTGCTTGGTTAAAGAAGGTTTGTGCTGATGTTGGGGACTCCACTTGCTCGGGAAGGCCTGGTTGTCAGGAATTTGCTCAGCCATAGATTGCTGAGAGCCAATGAGAGTGGAGCCTTAGTAGAGCAGCGCAGGTTATCTGCCTCATTTGCTCTCCAAACTCACAGCAAGAATGGAGACCCTTTCCTACAGATGCTGTAAACTTACACAGTTCACTTTTCTCAGTCTTGACTTTGCTGCACAGCAAACATGGAGACTGTTGCAGTAGTCTGATCTATATGTGCTGTTGTCATTCCCTTACTATCTCCTGGCTACATGAGTCCTGTAGCACTAATAAAGATGCAAACTCCAGCCAGGCTGTAAGACACCCAACCACAATGACCAACTTCATGTCTTGGTGTCCGTAGGGAGGAAGCCAGACAATTCAGAGCAAAGACATCCACAGCACTTCCTGAAAGTTGTTCCTTAAACAGTCCTTCCTTGCTTCTATGAATAGAAGGGAAGGGATTATGTATCTAAAAGTTTGGCTCTTGACTCCAGCTGTATCAGAGGGTTTGAGGTTGTTACTAATGTCCTTTCATCACTAGGGTTATCTATCCTCTGTATCATGTGGCTCCAGTTCTCCCTTGCAAGTCTTCTGTGGAATTTCTTCTGAAATGTCCATGATAAGGATTTACAGTAACAACAAGGACTCAACCTCAGATAGGTTAAAGCTACATGAAGAAGCAATAGAAAAGGGGGAAAACATAACACTGAATCTTCTATACCTCTTAGTAACATGTGTAGCACTACTGTAATTCCTCATTGTTTTCATCTTTTGTTTTCCATTCCCTCCTTGTACATTTTCAGGAAAAAATGAAGTAATCACTGTTCTTCATACAGTAAGATGATTTAACATGTCTGCTCTATTCCAGCCAGGAGCATGAGTCCCCAGTTTTGTATTTACACATAGTGAGTAACTTGTGTTTTATGAAGAGAAAGGTTTACTTACCCTGCTTTCCACATGAAGGCACAAGTCAGAGAGAGAGTATTAAAGTTACAACAGAAACTGGATGTTTGTTGACATACAGTCATCAAAGTTTGTCACTAATTAAGTGAACAGCCTCACCCTCTCATCATTAACTGGGCAAAGAAATGTTGATAGATAATTTACTTCAGAGTATTGGTTCATCTTCTCAAGGCTAGACATTTCTGTTATTTGTTCCATACCTGTCAGACAGACTTGATAAGGGCCAAAACTTGTATGGGACAACACTGATTTCTCTGAGTATACGAGCTCTTTTCTTTTCATTTACTGTAGCCAGGTGTATCCAATATGAATTAAGAAATGTAGCCTGTAATATTCCTTTAATTTTAGGTGATTTGAAGGATTGTTTCAATCTTGACAGTATTATGAGAAAGCCTGACAGATCTTTCTTTACATTGAAGTGCTATTTCATTGATACTCTTAATTTGTTCGTACTTAAATTCAACCAGACAGGTCCCAGGACTTCTTCCCAAGGGCAAAAATTCCAAATGCTAAAAGATAACACTGATTTTCCACAGTTGTTTTCTGACTATAGCGTCATATTTCACAACACTTATAATAGCTGTTGAATAACATCAAATGGTTACTTAAATAAAAATGCTACCCACTGTTTTATCAGAATCACTTTTCAGTTGAGATTTACAATTGCATCACTTATCACAGCAAGAAAACCATTTTACTAAAAATAATAGAAAGGGGCACACTGTATGCCAACTTTGTATAGCAGTTCATTTGAAACAAGTGAATTCAAAATGTCTGTAAAGTCTTGTACTAATTACACTTTCTGTTTTCCTATAATTCATTTTCTAGAAGTTAGAAAATATATCTAAGACTTAACTGACATTTCTGACAATTTCCAACTGTTTTCTCAGACTATTTTTAATGAATAAAAATAATGGATTCAAATATTTCAACATGAACTTAATTCTTAAAAAAAAAAAATTAGACTTAAAAATAGAACAATGCATTACTTCAGTATGTACATTTTTTAATCTTAGAGGTCATTTACGTTTTTCTGCAGTCAGAATATTTCTTCTCAAGAAATACATCAAGAAATCAGGTCCCTGCACCAGAAAACTGCATTAATACAAGCTTAATTTTAAGGATGTTAGTCAAAATGTGGTTAATTCTTTCAATGAGGTTCTATTATTTTGATATTTTCTGTACATACTAGTTTAATGATAAATTTCATAAAAGTTTGAATGTTTTAAATGATATCTAAATCATAGTAGATGGTATATTTCATACTTTTCTTTGGAACCCTTAAGCCTAGTTTTTTCTTTAACTTTCTCATCAAAACTGAATGAATATTGGAAAAAAAACCCTCAGATGTCAACTAGTGATCTCTCTGAATGCATTCACTATCTACAAATAATTAGTAAAATCCCTTTATGTTTTTAATTAAACATTGTTGATTCATAATGCTGGTCTTCATAGAATTTAATTTTACAAACCCAATTTAAGTATGAGCAAATATGTGCAGGAAGAGGAGCTGACTTATGGCCAGGAATAGCATAAACATGGGATTTGAAAAAGACCTCTCAGACTGTTACTCTATGGACTGAAGGGTTAATCTCTTTAGGTCAGTGTACATGTCGGTCTTGTACATAGACCAGTCACAAAAGAGAGAACACAACCACATGTATCAGTACTGTGGTTTATTACTGTTTATTTGTTATTTTCTATTATGTTGTGGTTTAGAAAAGTTATAATAATTCAATCAAATTGCAAAAACAACACTATGTGAATTAAGCAAGCTTTTACACAGCATGAATAGCACAGAATCCAACCCCCTAGGATAACATTCAGCAACCTAAATTACATGACCATCCTCCAAATTCCTGCCTAAGCTCTATATACTTGCCAACTTCTGTATAAAATTGAGGTGAAAGACCTAAAGTTTGCAGCCAAATTCAATACAGAAACACATTTTATTTTCAACAGAAGGTTGAATGAGTAGCATCCTGCAGAAAAAAGAAAATAATAACGTAAGATCAGGTCCTGAAGGACTGTATAATAACAGGTGCACACATATGGGATCAAAAATAAGTAAGATGTCCTCCACAACCACAGCTCCAATTTGTCCTAACTTCTTAGTGTTAGGATCCCAATAAAACAAATAAAATAAAGTAAGCCAGAATTAAATTAAATCAAATTAAAAGCTGCTTGTATGTCTTTCCGTCTTCATAGTCTGGTCCACACTACCCTGTGGCCATTGGTGCAATTGCTTCAACACTGCTTCCTGTTGCTTGAATGCTTTTGTAATATTTTGTCATATGCCCAGCAAAAGATTCATAAAGTGGGTCGTACACATAACTGAAGTAAAACACTCTAATCCCCCAAAAACTTTTATGTATAGCCAATTAATTCTGGAGGTTTGGGCTCAAATTTATCACCTAACCTCAGGCACTTGGTTGCAGTAATTAAGTCAGGAGCTAGGACTTCATCTATTCTTAGTGAAGCAAATCATCTTAACGAGGCAGAAACTCTCTTTAGAAGTGTCCACATGCCTCCAGTATACATACACAAAGAGATAATCTAAGGTGGTTAGTTTTCTAACTTAGACATAGGAGTAACATAGGCTAAGTGGGATGACTTCAGAGACTGTCTTCTGTTCGAGTCCATTCAGAATTCAGAAAACTGAAGTTCAACCACCTGTTTCCTAATGCCTCTGCTCTGGTAGGTAAGCATTATAGAACAGAGATCGAACAAAATATAGAGCAGATATTTTGTCTGAAAGATAAGTGGATGAAAAAGCCTGTTTAAAGCCTGCAGGTAGTGGGAGGAAAAAAAAACACTTCAGTTGTAGGGTTGTCCTTCTGTCTTATTCTTCTGGCCTACTTGGGCACACATGGTACCTGACATCCTGGAGGACCTAACACCTGGGCATTTGATGTTCCTTACCGAGCATACCTCCATCTACAACCAAATAGTCTTGGTACCACCTCTGGCTTTTAATTAACCTGGACATGTCCTGCCTAATTGATAAGGGACAGCTAAAAAAAATTGTATTGCTTCATTACCTTACAGTTATGTTATGCTACCACTGTGAAAATTTGCTTTATGGATTATTTAGGAAGAATGCTTTAGTAGACCATTTACAAATACTGTGGATTTTGTATTGTTTTACTTCTAATCCCAACTTCATTTGCTGTTTTGTATGAAGTATTTAGATGCATACTGCCCTAAAAATGAACTCTTTGGCTATTTTGAATTTTTATGCTGTTACTCAATGGTCAATTAATTCCACTTAAGGTCACAGTTATGCTTTTTTATTACTTGTGATGATATTTTTGTTTGACATTCATGTTACTTTGTTCTATCTCATAAAAGTGATTAATGAAGAACTCCTAATTGTAGAATACAAGCTTTTTATTCTTGTCACTCCTGCTGCATAAAGATTTCTAAGTATTTGAAAGCCTATTGTACAAGCTAAGTGAAATGTGCTCCATTCTGAGATACAAGACTTAAGACTTAGCTAAAAAAATAGATTCTGTAGGTGATAATGAACCAGAGTGTTCTCCCAACCCTTGAAACACCACTTAACTGAGGGAGAAGATGTCTCTTACTACCATTCAGCATATCAAGAAAGCATGTTTTTTTTCTTGCTTATTCATAGTCTACATTAAATATTAATCTAAAACTTAAACCCTTACCAATCTGGGTCTTGTACTATGTATTATGACTCTTGAACAAAATATCCAAATGTACTGACTGAGGCCCAACAGCCATACTCATTTAATCAGAAATATTTATTAGCATGTTTAGTTACTAGTTTATTTACTTTAAAGATACCCTTTCCTTACCCTTTTCCATATACATACGCAAGCTTAGCTTTCCAAGCCGTATTTCCCACGTCAGTTTTTTTTCATTCCTACTCTCTCTAAATGTAACTATATTAACTAAAGGCAAAATAGGTGAGAGGAAGAAATTGCCTCTGGGATCCCTTAAAGGCAAGAAAAACGTTGTTGGCATGTCACAGGCCAAAGATATCAAAGATACAAAAAAAAAAGAAAACCTCAGTAATCTGCAAGACAATCAGTCAGAAAAGGAAATTAAGTTTGGGCTACATTTATAGGTTTTCCTGACATAGCTATGCTGCTTAGAAATTTTACCAGACCAAGGAGCATTTCTGGAAAAGCCTACTCTATATAGAACTTGTCCAGTCTGATACTCTTAAAGTCTATGCCTGATGGATGTTTTCCAGTATAGTACAACAAGCAGACCCTTGTAAGTGTTGATACACTTTGAGATACTTGATGCAAGAACTTCTGTGTATGACTGTGGCATGGAATAATTGAGAAAGACTGACTATTCTGTACTCGATTACTTGGGAGAATTGAAGAGCTCCTGCCATCTGGTTACACTACATTCAGCTACTCTGAAGAACTTAAATTAGGGAAAAGATTGAGTACATCTAAAAAACGTCTGCCTATCCTGTACACCTGTAATTAAACAGAACAGAGCATTTCTGAGTATGTCTAAGCCCATTAGGCTTAGACACTGTCAGTCATGTTGTGGAATTTTCTTCCTCTTTGAAAATTAAGAGGGGCGCCATGGCAATCAATATTCACTGTCTGTGCAAAAATTTATGAACAGCGGAAGGGAAGTCCCAACAAATAAGTTGCAATATAAGGGAGCAACTAGAAAAAAAAAAAATTCACGCAGTAAATTTTTAATATTAGTATTGTTTATATAAAACTAAACTGATGGGTATTAGTCTAAGCCTTGTATGGGTACGAAATATTTATCCTGCCTTTGTGCAGCCTGCATATGAGTCACTCAGGAATGAAGAAAGTCAGATAAAAGAGGAACAGGGAATGTTTTAAAATGGTGCCCATTTTAATCAAATCAAAAGAGTTTCAAAGGATTTTCAAATTAGAAAGTTTCAGAGAAGTTGGAAGAAGGCAGAAAGGGGGACGAGAGAATGGAGTAGCCATATCCTACACCTGCACTGGAGTCAGACAGGCACGAAGCTTTCCTGGAGCAACTCTAGTGCCTCCATCACCTCCCAGAGCTTCAGAGCCTCTTTCCAATGACCATGCCTGCCAAGTATGCTCTACTGCCTTTCTCAAGTACTCCACATTCATAACTAAGGAGTACAAAAATGCTAGAGTATGTCCATACAAGTGACATTTAAAGTTGACATTTTCAATCAAAATTGACTTCTAAAGTAATATGAGCTTTCATCTGATTTCATTTTTTTGTTAATTGTATTTGCTTTCTCTTACAATACATCTCTTACAGCCAAACAATTGAAGAGTCCTGTGGAAACAGAAGCGGGAGTACCTCCTAGCTTTTTTGTTCTTCCAGCTCCCACTGTCCGTTATAACAAGCTTTATTGAGAATGCATTCTGTTAAGTGGATGCTAAATTTTGAAGAATCTCCTCATCAAGGCAGGAGATCATGATACCTCTTAAGAGAAAATTTTCACTTGGTGAATGAATTCCAGCACTCGGAGAGAGTAGGAACGTTAAATTAAATTGGAACTCTTTCGAAACATGGTGTATCACATTCTTGGTTGAACAACTTGTTTTACTTTTATTGAAATATCAACTCTTCTAAGGACAAATTTATTTCTGCCAAAAATTTGTCAGGAAAAAAGTTTTTTTGGATTAATCTTTCTAGCAAACTAACACTCTTGACTGCATTACCTTTGCTATATTTGAAGGGAGGCAAGCTGCTCTACTCCTTCTTCCCACTCCTCCAGGAAGTGCAAAACTCATCCTTCTCTTCCACTACTGCAGTCTTTGTAGGCGTGTCAGCAGCAGGGAATAGGTAGGCAGTAGATTTGTTTTATCCTGCACTTTTGGAACAATTTATCTATTGGAATTGTGCATGAAAAGCCTGTATTCCCTGACCTGTCTTGATATTATACTCTGGCACATTGAGCAATAGAGAAATAGTGAATCAGGTTGATCTTTTCCGAAAAGAAAAAAAAAAAAAAGAAAAGAAAAGAACATCCACCTTGCCTGCTCCAACAACTATGGATGATAATGCTCTCCTTTGGGAACAATGACATTGATGAGGCTTGATACATCAGCCTCTCTCTCTCTCTCTTTCTCCAGTTTAGCATAGAAATATCAGTAGAAATATGACATAAAGCATAGAGGGGTCCTTTCTTCATTGTTGTATTCCTTACTGTGAATGAATAGAAGCCTGTGTATGTCTGCAACCAGACTCACCAGACATGTTGGCCAGTATGAACACCGCTTCAGTCAGTGAGTGTCTTCAGGACAGACAGTGTCTTTAGGCCTTTTACATCTTAGATAAAAACCTGAAATTTCAAGGATGACTTATCTTTATCTCACCTTGGGCACATTACAGACCAAGAATAGAGGACTTTGGCCTCTGTCTGCTTGTCTTCCATTCTGTAGGGCTTTCCATCCACTTATTTATTTCATGCCATAATTAATTAAGTTAATTACTGATTTTACTGTACATTTTACTGTGAGGGTGACTGAACATAGGAACCGGTTTCCCAGAGAGGTTATGGAGTCTCAACCTTTTGGTAGTCAAAATGTTTTGACTCTTTTGGTAGTCAAAACCCAACTGGACATGGCCCTAGGCAACCTGCTCGACCTGACTCTGCTTTGCGTGAGGGCTTGGACTAGACAATCTCCACAGGTTCCTTTCCCCTTCTCAGCTACTCTGTGATTCCATAGCTGCTTGAGGTAAACCGATTTAAAGAATTTCCCTGTTGCACATGGTTCAGCCATTTTCCACGTTAAAACTAAAACCAGTAACAGTCAACAACAATCTACTGCCTTAAGACTAAAAGAACAGCCATTTTCTCACTTATTATAATTTCTGTCTATGTTTTTCCTTTTCTTCACAACTTTCCCTCAATTTCCTTCCTTACATAATTCCCCAATTTTCATTGGTATGAAACTATGCACTACTGGAAAAGAAGTGTAAAGTACTGCAGATCCTTCCACAGTACACCAGCTATATTTCTGTATTCAACCTTCAAAATTGCCTTCAGGAACTGGGTTCTCTGAAATTATTCCTCTTCCAGAGGAATAAAAGTATTCCTCTAGAATAATTTCAGCTACTGAAAAAAGCTACCATGGTCACTGAAGCAGTTCTTTCCTGGTCACAGTTCCCAAAATAAACAGGCTTCTACCAGGTTAATTTGATGTGCCAAATATTTTAGGTAACTTTATTATTAAGGACAGTTAATTTTTCACTGGGAGTCATAATTATAGAAAACATCTATGCTTTCTAATCCTAGTGAAGGTTGAATGGGTCTATTCCAATTACTAATGACTTCTTCAAGGTATCAGTAGAAAATGAGAAAATATTAGTTGTTTGAATACTGCTACCAAAAAGTTTTGAAGTGTTTCTCTCTGATACTTTTAATTGTCTGCACATCACTGCATCTGCCTCTCTACACTATTATGCATTTGCACATATCCTGTGTTTCAACATCAGCCTAAGACTAATGGTCCCACCTGTGCCCATTCTCTTGTCACTCAAATTCCTTCTGAAGTCCCATATTTCCCATGCCATCTAGAAGCGTACCCCTTCCATCTGTCTTCTCTACTTGAAATTAAAAAAGAGAATACCAAAGAGTATATAACAGTGCAATGTGAATTACATCTCTGTAAAACTTGTCATCTCAATCACTGTCTTCTCCAGTAAAGCCTAGAGACTTTTAACTAGACTAACCACAATTTATGAAAAAAAAATTTATTTTTTTTTTTTCTGGATTGGGACTTTGGATGATAAACTTTTCAGGCCAGGAATTTTACTTACTTCCTTTGTTCCAGAGACTACAAAAGATTGTTTACCTAAAAACTAACATAATAGCAAGTCCTAGTCATTTTCATTAGAAAACTGGAATCTGCCTTATAAATTTGCATAAAGGTATTCTGCTGTAGAAGTGGTCAAGAGTTCTCAAGTGTGAAAAAAATTAAAGAGTTTACATAGTGAGTTTTCTTCCTTTTCAGAAGGTTCTAGACTCAGGACCAGAAATTATATAGCTATTAAAAATCTTGACAATTCTCTCTGCAGAATTGCATAAAAAATCTGATGTTTTAGCTCAGTATAATTCACCTCACCATCTCACAGGTATAACAATCCTACTATGACTACAGGTGGTAGAAAATAGTGATGGAAAATATATTTACAAAATTCCAGAAAATTATCTAAAAATATTTTATTTGTTAGGTTTTTTTTTTTCCAAATTTCATAGGCAGTTTCAGTCATAACTAGGAAGCCTGACACCAGCACAACTGACCCAAGGTCTATGTATGAAAGCAGAAATCGTTCCCAAAAGATTACAGAATGCAATATTTCCTTCCATAGCCAGTAAGAACCGGAGATACTCAGTGGTTGTTTGCAGTATTCAGATCTTGCAAGTAGAAAATCTTAGGTAATAAAAACTTCGGTGGTTCTTGTCCTCTATTAGTCCTGTTTCAAAATTCAGTATCAATCAGATTTTTTCTCTTGTGAGCTGAATCTAAAATATGGAAAGACTGACTTTAAAATCAACAGTTCATCTTAAATCGTCAGAGACATTGTAAGTCTCTTTCTTTTTTTTTGAAGTGTTTTTCTGATGATTACTAATGATCTGTAATTATGTATATTTTTCAGCTTATGTGTATGTATCTTTTTTGTGTATGTATCTTTTTCAGCTTTCTCTTCACATACCTCACCCATTTAAAAATACATTAAAAATTACCGTTTCACTAGTACTGTGTTCCAGCAGGAGAACTCATAACAGTAAGGTTATTTAAATGTTTGGATTCTCATTCTATTAGTCAAAGACATTTGAGTCTAAGAAGAAAGTAAAGAAGAATCTTTTTACACTAAAAAAATAAAAAATAATTCTAGAGACAATGTTAGTGTCTGAGGAAATAGAAATATGAAATGTAATACTGTTCCCAGTGATGTGTATTGGGTTTGTGTGGCAAGGTTTTGCTAAGGGGGACACTACAGGGGTGGCTTCTGTGAGAAGCTGCTAGAAGCTTCCCCTATGTCCGATAGAGCAAATGCCAGCTGACTTCAAGAAGGACCTGCTGCTGGCCAAGGCCGAGCCCATCAGCAACGGTGGTAGTGCCTCTGGAATAACATATTTAAGAAGGGGAAAAAAAAGTTACTGCACAATTGGAGCCAGAGAGAGGAGTGAGAATATGTGAGAGAAACAACTCTGCAGACACCAAGGTCAGTGAAGAAGGAGGGGGAGGAGGTGCTCCAGGCACCAGAGCAGAGATTCCCCTGCAGCCCGTGGTGAAGACCATGGTGAGGCAGGCTGTCCCCCTGCAGCCCATGGAGGTTAATGGTGGAGCAGATATCCACCTGCAGCCCGTGGAGGACACCACGCCGGAGCGGGTGAATGCGCCCGAAGGAGGCTGTGACCCCATGGGAAGCCCACGCTGGAGCAGTCTCCTGGCAGAACCTGTGGACCCGTGGAGAGAGGAGCCCACACTGGAGCAGGTTTGCTGGCAGGACTTGTGACCCCATGGGGGACCCACGCTGGAGCAGTCTGTTCCTGAAGGACTGCACCCTGTGGATGGGACCCACACTGGAGCAGTTCAGGAAGAACTGTAGCCCGTGGGAAGGACTCACATTGGAGAAGTTCATGGAGGACTCTCTCCTGTGGGAGGGACCCCACGCTGGAGCAGGGGAAGAGTGTGAGGAGTCCTCCCCCTGAGGAGGAAGGAGCGGCAGAAACAGTGTGTGATGATCTGACCGCAACCCCCATTCCCCATCCCCCTGTGCCACTCGGGAGGAGGAGGTAGAGAAAATTGGGAGCGAAGTTAAGCCTGGGAAGAAGGGAGGGGTGGAGGGAAGGTGGTTTTAAGCTTTGGTTTTATTTCTCATTATCCTACTCTGATTTGACTGGTAATAAATTAATTTTTTTTCCCCAAGTCGAGTCTGTTTTGCCTGTGACAGTAATTGGTGAGTGATCTCCCTGTCCTTATCTTGACCCGTGAGCCTCTCATTGTATTTTCTCTCCCCTGTCCAGCCAAGGATAGAGCAGCTTTGGTGGGCACCTGGCATCCAGCCAGGGTCAACCCACCAAACTGTGAATGAGACTGGTACCTATTTTTGAAATTTTATGTAGCTTCTAAAATCCACCAGAATACAGTAGGCTGTCCCAACATCCGGAAGTGCTTAAACAGAATTCACTTACTAGCAGATGACTGTGGAACCGATTTATTGGTATGTAAAAATGTAAGTTAAAGTGATTAGATCATGTGTTTTTAAGCACATTGCTGACATCATGTTACTTATGTAGAATCTTCACTTTAGACTAAAATGCAGTCATTTCCTGCTTTACTTTGAAAAATTTAAGAACAAGTTTTGAAGAAGAATGTATTAAAATCAATCCTAATTTTGAAAACTAACATATGTAAAGATAATTACTTGCCTTACTAATGGATTTCAGAAGTAACCAGTTTTTTAGCCCTGTGAATAAATTAAAATGGTCCTTATCTTATTAATATGAAAATCCCTTCTGTGCTCTGTCTATCTGGTACATCGGTAATTAAGGATTTAGAGGCCCTTTGCCTGGTTCTCCTCAGTGAGGCAGGTAAAATCACAGAGTCTGTGACTACCTTTGCAAATCCTCTAGATTATAGATATCAATGCCCAGTGTTTACTCATTTTGAAAGTTCTGGAAACATAAGTATAGACAAATTCAAAGGAACTGACATTTCACAGTCCCCATTCATTGATAAATTAAAGCCGAAAAGGAACTTTTCTCTGATAACATGTAGCAGTATGAGTAGACTAAAACTAAAGATCTGATATATTATTTCCTGTACTCATGTTTGAGAAGCTGGCAAGTGAGGTCATGTTGTCTTTTTTACACATATCAATAAGGATATGATAAAGAACTAGGGATAAAGTTCACAAGGAGCACTGCAATGTCTAAATTTTCAGTATCCAGGAGACCAAGCTGTCCAGGTTTTCCTACATAATGAACCAAGATAATACACTCAGCAAAAGTAGTTGCAAAAACTAGCATACTGAATAGGAAGCCCTGAAACCACAGCCATCTATAAGGCTCCATATAGAAATGCAGCAGCTGAGCCGGAGGCTGAAAGACAAACCAAGAAGGCTGGATTCAGTTAGCACTACATGTTCAGGGTTCCTTATAGGTCTTGGTGTTTCTCAGTTCAGTTCTAACTGATTAATATATCATAAAATATGTGCAGAATTTTCTTATTTTAACTAGTAGATATAAGTACTCAAGAATACTTTTGAATGGAAGGGGCAGCTATCATTTAAATCAAGCATTCACATTTCCTCCTCCTGTTCTCCTTCCTGCTTGTACACGATGGAGCTTGACTATTGTTTTAAAACATAGTGAGATTTCTGGAGGTTGTTCATTGGTAGCTGGTACTCTATGTCCCAACAGAATTTGAACATCCAGGAAGTTTCACAAAGTTCAAGTTGTTTTCCTTTCATTACCATTTGCTCTTTTCCAACCATTATATTCCTTGATGAAAAACAGTCAGCAATAAGACCAGAGGAACAGTCCACAATACTCTTGCTTAATCAGCTGAACAGATCTCTCTAGGTAGAACCAGTCCTGTTCCATCATTCTGGTGGCATGGAAGCATACATTTGTGTCCTGGTTTCAGCTGGGACAGAATTAACTCTTTTCTTAGTAGCTGGTACAGTGCTGTGTTTTGGATTCAGTGTGAGAATACTGTTGATAACACTCTGATGTTTTAGTTGTTGCTAAGTAGCACTTATCTTAAGCCAAGGATTTTTCAGTTTCCCATGCTCTGCCAGCAAGCAGGTGTGCAAGAAGCTGGGAGGGAGCATAGCCGGGGCAGCTGACCCGAACTAGCCAAAGGGATATTTCATAGCATAAAATGTCATGCCCACTATATAAATAGGGGGGAGTTGGCTGGGAGGGGTGGTTCATGGCTCTGGCATCGGTCAGTGGGTGGTGAGCAATTGCATTGTGCATCACTGTTTTTTTTCCTTTTTTTCCCCTCTTCTTTTTTTGTTATATTCCTTTTCATTACTATCATTATTATTATTATTATTATTATTATTATTATTATTATTATATTTCATTATTATTGTTGTTAGTATTATATTTTACTTTAGTTATTGGACCATTCTTATCTCAACGCACGAGTTTTACCTTCTTTCCCAATTCTCCTCCCCATGCCACTGGGAGCTGGGGGGCAATGAGGGAGTGGCTGCATGGTGCTTAGCTGCTGGCTGGGGTTAAACCACAACAGTTCAGAAACACCTCTTCCTTCATCACCCATGGCTCCGTTTTTCTCCTTTCTTCTTGCACTTGCCTAACTTCATTATGACCACATTTCTTCTCTGATCCTGATTACTGCCTGACTGGTTGATTAGTGTTGCTTAGCATTTTAATGAGTTTTGTGACTTCATCTAAAGGCAATGTACTCATGGAAACAAGAATAAATTGGCATACAAAAGTCTGGGAAAGTAGGATACTTATAACATGGCTGATAGCATTTATATGGTTTAGGTCTGAACTTCCAAAGTACTGATAACTTCGTAAGAAGCTATGACCGCCATTCAGCTTTTGTGAAGCCTAAAATATTACAAGCCAGTGAAAAATAATCAAAAAGAGTTGAACCTGAATTAAGCTGTGAATTTTACAGCAATTTCTTCTTATAGAAGTACATTTGAGCTAAGAATGATCTAATATTGTTTGGTATATTCATGCTTTGCAAATTTCTATTGTAATCAGCTGATTACTGCTATTTATTACTTAACAATATGCAAAAATCTATATGATGTACAAAAAGAGATGAGTAGGACTTCTGCAATATGTTACTTACACAGTTTGATATTTTTATACTTTTTTATTTTACAAAAGCAACCCATGGTCTTTTTTTCTGAGGTGTTATGGAAGGTTGATTTGAGGACAAGAAATATTAGATTCTTCAGATTCTGCTCTGATATAGATCAATCTTCATGCTGCAGATACATTATCATTCCTGAGAGAGCATTGTATGTGTAAATAGATTATAAAAGGTTAATAAATATCATAAGCATGTTAGGCTTAAGTACCATGTATTACAGACAATTATAAGCATATAACTAGAAGGTTTTACAGTTAACCTATTGATCTGTTGAACTCTATAGCAATTTACAGTAACTGGCTGACCACTTAACAAGTCATATATAATCCTTTGTATATGGCCATCAATAAAAAATATTTTAAAATAAAACATGATTCAAACACATATTTAAAACTACTTCTCATGAATGGCTAGGTTTAATTAGTGACTACTGTCTCTGTTTTTTTGTGAGCTCTGATTTATGAGCTTGAATAGCTTTGGAGGTTCCTACCCCTTGCTCTCTACTTTATCCTTCTCTCAGAAAATTCTTCTTTTGATGAAGGAAAAGCTTTTTTTTTTATATAAGAATAGCTACTTGAGAGCATTGGTGCAACCCATGTATTATACAAAACTTTACCAGTGTACTGCTACTGAATTGGGTTATCTTTAATATGATAGACTACCATTAAAAATAATTAAAAGATGATGTACAAGTCACAAGAGTTATCCATGAAGCAGGGTGGGACATTGGGAAACTAGTACAATCACTATTCTATATAATTAGACTGAATTGGCTCAACAGATATTTGTCGCTATTAATTTGTTTCTTTTATTCATCTATACAATTCCTAATCATTATCAGCAACTTCCCCCATTTATTTATTTTAACTGAAGATCAGAAAATAAATGTGGCATAAATGTTGTTCTTATCAATATGCTTTTCTGAAAAGCACAAAAGGAATTTTGAAGACTGTGTTCCGTTTTTTTACCTGTGACAAACACAGTAGAGCTCTCCCCACCACACACACACACACATACACACACTTATTTCGTTTGTGCAAATGGTAAATTTATGAACATTCTTCTGCTCTGGAGCCTATAACTGCACAGCAGCACTGTGTGTGAAAGCAGGTTTATAGCCCCTAACAGCACTGTAAGTGCTTAACTGTAATTTCTAATGATGTCTGTTGGACTTTACTCTAGGGATCGTGTATCTGTTTAAAAATGAATTTCATAGATGCAAGGGTTTTTTGGTCTAAAGAAATTGCAGATTCACATTCATTGTGCATATTTGACCTCTACCCTTCCATTCTCAATCAGAAAGGGCACGAGGCTGTTGTCTTTTTCTGTCAAAGTGAGTAAAACTGCCATTCGCTCCATTAATGAGAAATTCAGCTATTGATCTGATCTTTGCTCCACTGCCATTGATTTCTGCTCTTTGTTTTGTCATTTGGACCTAGAACTGTCAATAACTTATTGACTGAAGAATAGAAAGTCAATCATTTGTATTCTCCTTAGAGCTTGTGAAAATTGAATTTATCTTCATATTCATTGACATTTTACTATGAAATTCTGAGCCTGTAATAAAGCTGTTTCCAGTTGTTCTGGGCTTGAGGAGTTTATGATTATGAAAGATAATTTTTGATGCAATTAATTTACAGATTAATGGTTTCTAAATGGCAGTAGAGAATAACTCAGCATTAAACATCTATAAGTCAGCTTATGTAGTATAACTTTTACAATAGAGTAAAATCATAGCTCCTCTGATAATATAGCATTTTACATCCATGCATCAATACCTGAATTGCTATTAGGTTTTATTCTGGGTTCTTTTAATACAAGGAAAGGATAAACAAAACAAGAGCAGAATATAGAAAGCATTCACAGGAAACTCTATCAACTGAAGATTTCAGTCTGGTATAGAAGAGAGGGCTTGAAGCAGAAAGGATGACTTCAGAGACCTTTTTTATATATAGATTTATAAAGAAATCATTGCTAGATTTAATTTTCTATTTGGATCACTAGTTACATGTCCACTTCGAGGAATTCTGAATTCTATGCTGGATGATCTCAGATTTAGAGGCATACTTAGGTCATTAGTTTTTCAAGTAGCATTTTTTCAGGTCACTAAATTCTCTGTGAGTCATTTTTTATGATATATTTTACTTGCTACTTCTGTACATGGTCTTTCAATTGAGTCCTCTGGGTAAACTAACAAAGAAGAGTAAAGGCCAAAAAAATGCAGGCAGCTGTATAAGCCATGTTGCCAAAGAACATTAAGTACCCTTTCATTTGACCGGATACCCTGTGTCAAATACATATGTTATTGGAAGATAGCCTGCTAAAGGTATATGACAGGAAACAAACTGTCTCCAGTGTTCAAGAGAGCTGCTCACTTGGCACTTAGAGGCACAAGGAAGACAACAGAAATACCAGTATGTGTCAGAAAATACCAGTTCTTCTCAGAGAACATGTGTCAAGAATCATGATACAGATAAACTTTACTAGTAGTTATAAAAGCCTTGGAATGGGAATCAAAATGTTAGTGAAATGATCAGGAGCAGATTAGATAGAGCATGGTAGTATTGCAGGAGAAAAATTATCACTATTCAGGACATATCCAAGTCAACCACAATATTCCCATCAGTTTTCAGAAAATTTGTGTTGGTTGGGCTGTTGTTGATGATGATGTTCTAGACTCACTATCCATTTT